>NC_133044.1:8183750-8796875 GCF_048771995.1 Taeniopygia guttata | reverse complement strand
ATCTTAAAAAAATAGCAAAAAATGTGTCAGTCTTATCTTACAACAGATTTCAGGACAAAACCTGTGATTATGAATTATAGACTAATTAGTAGCTGGCTTCAGTTTGAAAGAGATTTCCACCTACTCTTTTTTAGTTCTCGAGAAGTCCTGCAGAGTTAAATAGTTCAGGTTTGGTTTACCCACAGCATTCAGCAGTTACATTTTTGGTACAAAAATCTTACCCGAAGGGCAAGACTTACCTAAAGACTCTTAGAAAATCCACCTGCTTTTTGCACATTATCTGCACATAAATAGGTGTTCAAGGTTCACTGCCAGCAGAATCATGACCTCCTCTGCCATGGGAGCAGCACTAAGCCATGAGAATTTTGGGGTGCTGCATAAATCTGGGATGAGTGTGGATTCACCCACACAGGGAGCTAGCAGAGCACCATCTACTGGCACTAAGAACTGTTCCTCCCTTGGTGGGACCTGTCATGCTTGGTTGTTTTATGTTTTAAATAACTTGGCTGATCTGCCTCATAAGGCATTTCAGTCTTTGTATGCTAATTCAAGCCCAAGGCAAAAATCCATTCTTCTTCAGCAAAAGCCCTACACACCTTCTTCAACCCAGCCTGGTACCTGGGCTTTGCACAGGTGTAAAATTAAGGTGTGATTTAGTGCTTTGCTGAGGAAGGACTGCTTGCTGCAGGAGCACTGAGTTGGCTGGATTGGGACCTTGCTGCTTTAAGTTTTTCTGATTACACATCCCTCCCAGATTACACTGCAGGAGGCTCTGAAGAGCAGTTCTCTGCCAGAGTGAAGCAACTGGGACAGTTCAGGTCTTTTGCTTGCTCAGGGCTGATCACTGAAGGGGCAGAAATTAATTTCCTATAAGCACAGGCATATTTTTTTTCACTACCTTGGCAAATGCAGTTGTAAATAAGCCATTACAGGAGCTGATCTTTATGATGCGTGACTTTGGCTTGTCCCAGTGGGGGATATTTTATGAGGCATTTACATAAACATATACAAATCAAAACGGCCAGCTGTGCTTCTCTGTACCTGCAACCTGCAGATACTTCAGCTAATCCCAGGTTCTCAGAACCAGCACCCCAAAGTGGAGCCAGCTCAGGTGTCTGGGCTGGACCAACTGAAGCAAGATCCAATAAGGAACCCCAGTCCTCAGGCTGTGAGGTTTGGGGAGCTGCTCAGCACACAGCCCTGAGTCCCACAGAAATAAATAAACCATCAGATTCTCCACAGTGCCTCTCTGTGGGGATGATGCTGTTCATCAAGACTCCAGTACAATCCCTCTAAAATACATTAGTTAAAACAGTTGACTCTGCACTTACTGAAGAGGTTTTAGAGTCCTTGTTTTAAATGTATTTTGGGCAATGTTTGATGGAAACTTGTAGTGGGTTGACACTTGCTGGATGCCAGGCACCCACTAAAGCTACTCTGTCACTCCCCTCCACAGCTGGGCAGGGGAGAGAAAATATAACAAAGGGTTCATGGGTTAACGTAAGGACCAGGAGAGATCACTCATCAAACATCATCATGGGCTAAACAACCTTGGAGTTATTTGTTACTAAGAAAATCAGAGCAGGATGATAAAAAGTAAAGTAAGACCTAAAATAATCACCTTCCCCCACCCCTTCCTCCTTCCCAGCTCTACCTCCTCCCCCAGCAGCTCAGGGAGATGGGAATGAGAGTTATGGCCAGTTCATCACAGGTTGTTTCTGCAGCTTCTCAGGGGCAGAGTCAGAGTCCTTCTCCTGCTCCATGAATTTCTCCAACGTGAGTCCATCCCACAAGAAACAGTTTTTCACCAACTACTCTAACATGGCTCTGTTTCCAAGGAGTGCATCCTTCAGGCACAGCCTGTTCCAGTATGGGTCCCTCACAGGCTCACAAGTCCCACCAGGAAACCTCTCTCCATGGATCCACGGACCCTGCTCCAGCACGGGCTCCCCACGGGCTCACAGCCTCCTCCAGGCCTCTCCCTGCTCTGTGTGGGCTCCTCCAGGGCTGCAGGTGGGTTTGTGCCCCCATCCCTCCATGGCTGCAGGGCACAGCTGCCTCTCCACGGGCTGCACCAGGGGCTGCAGGGGAATCCCAGCTCTGGCACCTGTTGGTCTCAGATTCAGTCAAAGAGAGACACGGAAAGTTTCTAACCAGGCAGAAGCCTGGGAATGCATTGGAAAAGAATGTAAATAAGGTTCTTTATCTCTTGGTGTTCACATTGTTTATAGTTAAGTTCTACCACTGCATCATGCACTGTGCACCAATAGTGTGAGTTGTTTTCACTTCAGGACAAATTGAGTTGGTCTGCATGAAGCGCTGTATAAAGAGCGATGCATTTTGAAATAAATCAGAGTTTTTACTCTCGCCTTCTGAGTGGAGTCATCTCATTCTCATCCTGCCTCAACAAAGTCAGGCACCTGGAGCAGCTCCTGTCCCTCCTCCTGCACTGCCCAGGGTGTGTTTTTCCTCCCACCTATTCTCAATCCTGCCCTCTCTGGCTGCAGATACAACTCCTTAAAAATTTTCTTTTTTTCGTCTCAGATCTGTTAGCACAGAGGCATTGCCACCATTTCCAATTGGCCCATCCTTGGCCAGTGGCACGTCCAGCCTGGGATTGGCTCTGCTGGACATGGAGAAGCTTCCAGCAGCTTCTCACAAAAGCCACCCTTGTAGCCCTTCTGCCACCAAAATCTGGCCATACAAACCCAACACAAAATTCAAAATGTTCATAAAATGTAGATGTGACAATGGCAACACTTTTTCTTGGAAGACCTTGAAGCCACAGGCCTTCCTTTTAGACCTCAGTAATCTAGAACCCAGTGTCTAAAATCACTGCTTTGTTGCTTAAATTAGCAAACGCTTATTCAGTTTATTCACCTTGGCCAAGGCCAGGGAAGGAGCCAGTGGCAGAACTGAGTCCCTGATTTCTGCCCTGCCATTTTCTCCATTCACCTTCCCAACTTCCACCTCCCTCCAGATTTCTTCTCTTTGTCCTAGTGGGCATCAGCCAGTTGCCCAACTCTTTTTCACTTATTATTGCTATTTTCTTTCATAACATCAGTCTTGGGCAGCTGATGTCAGCTCAGACACACAAGTGACTCTGCCAAGAGTCTCCAGCTCCAGCAGTTGTCTCCCCATCAGGCATTGCAAGGGCTCAGAGAGTTTTTACACTGTGCCCTCAAGCACAGCAGCGTGTCCATCCTTTCCATCCCTCTGGATGGAAAGAAGTCAGGCCTCTCACAGGGCAAAACCTGCTGATTCAGCCCAAGTCTGGGGCTGGGGGAGGTGTCTCTGAAGGCTGCCTGTCAGGCCAGGTTTAGCAGCTGATTGAGCTGAATTAGGTTTCCTGCAGCCTGTTTATTTCTTTAAATGGCAGAGGCGCCTTCGCAGGAACAAGGCACACAGCACATGGAGTGTTCCAGCCCTTCTCCCTCCCCAGCCATGCCACAGATACACTCACCCTGTTTGATCTCTGCTAATACTTATAAAACCTCAGGCCAGCTGCTCCCTGAGCATTCAGGAAATGACAGCCAAAGCCTATTCAAGAAACTACATTCAATGGATGGGGAGAGAAGGAACACATTCCTTTGATTTCCTCATTTCCTCTCCATTCCCATCAAACAGACTTTCCCAAACTCTTCTGCTTTCGAAACAAAGTCAATCCTTGAAGCAGCCTCGTTGGATTTCAGTGGGCTGTGCAGCCTGATCAATAGACTGCTCCTCCTCCCCACGTCTCCTGGGCTGTTCTCATTGCTTGAAACTGCACCTGAGTTTCCCCTGTTTCTTCTCCATCTCTGTGGTGACCTGGCTGTATTCAGAGGACAACTGCTTCCCTGTGCCACTGCTCCAGAGAATGCTCAGGCTGGCTTGGACAGGTCAGGTTGTCTGCAAGATTGTTATCTGGTTATCTGCCCTTTTAATTAGAGATTAAATAGTGGTACTTGGCTGCCTAGAAGGTTTTAGTATCCCGAAGGTGTAGGGAAGTGGGCTGAGGATGAAGAGAGCTTGTTGTGTCGTGGGCTGGAGCAGCTCTTGCCCTCATCCAGAGGGTCTCAGATTCCAGCCTGAGCTCAGCAGGACCAGCTAGGTGTGCTTTGGGACGGGATCCAGCCAGCAAAAACACAGGGTGGGATGAGACAGGAGGTGTCTGGGGGAAGATTGCTGGTTCTGGCAGTTGCAAGCCAAAAGGGAGATGCCTGATCTGCAGCCACAGCACCTTGTTCCCCCAGCCCTACAGCTGGATGCTTCCCTATCAGTGATGGAGAGAGAGACAGGGACTCGGTGTGATGGTCAGAGAACCTGAATTTATTGTGGGATACAAATGTGTATACAGTATTTTAGGAAGGCTAGTAATGTTTTACTACCAGGATAGGGTTAAACATCACATAAACAAACTTTTACATTTCAAACATCTCTTGCTTGCAGAAGTCTGGTGTAATTTTCTTTTTTCCGGTAAGTCAGTCTGATTGAATCTTATTGCAATCTTGTTTTAATCCTCAAAGTTCTGCTTGCTCTTGCCAAGGCAACCTGTTATCAAATCTCTTATGCTAACCAGGTCCAAAGTCCATCATCTGTCTTGTGTATCCCAACACCTCCCCTTGCACAAAGCACACAGAAAGCTCTTGCTTTCCACCGAGGCTGAGTTTTAGGCTGGACATGTGCTAGTTTTGTGTGAGGTGCAGTGAATTTAGAGAAAGATAAGGGGAGCAGCTTCTCTGGATTTATAGGGCTGCAGCACTCAGTGTTACCATGCTGATTAAGCCTTTCCTGTTGCCCTCCAGCCTGGCTGTGAATGATCCATGCAGACAGGCTCAGGTAGATAAAAATGTCAAACCACTAAGCTTGATTACACTTTATAAATGCTACAGTGAGAGAAAGGGAAGCCTTTCCTTCTTCACAAGCTGTTGTCTTTAACTGGATAAGAGTCAGCCTAGAAAGCATCACTAGTTCAAAATCACTCAGTAACATCTAACAACTGGGTTAATTAGAAGTTGGCAAAGCTTTCACATCAGTTTGCTGCTACAAAATCCAGCCCACCCTTTCAGGAGCTGAGCAGTCAGAACAAAGCATCAGTTCAAAAAGCACTCAATGGTATTCTCATCCATCATTTCCGGGCCCTTGATTTATTTATTCTCCCCAAACTGGTGGATACTGATTACTCACTCTACAGACTTGCATAGATCAATAACTGTTTCCAAAAGAATATTGTGCAAAGATGAAGAAATCAGTTTATTTTTTAATGGGGAAGAAACAGGGTGTCAATCAGACCTCTGGACCTTCCTGTCAAGGCACAGCAGTGCTGCATGCTAAAGTACAAAAATATGAGACAGCAGAATTAGGCCTGGCTGGCATGAAAAAGGACCTGTGATTCGTAGGAAAGGAGGAGGCAACAGAGGTGGAGCCCCTAAACATCTGCCACACCTCTTCATTTCCTGCAGCACAAACCTGGCCCTTGGCTTTGTAATGCTGAGCAATCTGTGGTTTCACCTGGAGCAGTGAGGAGAAACTGATGCATTTTCTCAGTTGTCTGCACAGCAGTTAATTAGAACCCACCTAAGCGCTGCTGCAGGGCAATCAAACCCCAGCAGAACTGGAGGCTGAAATGTTCACATCTACCTAATTGCCAATAAAAATCAACAAGAAATGGAAGATGACATCCCACAGATACCTTAAATTTCCACCTTAAAACCCAAACCACCGGTTATCAGCACTCAACAGCATTTTGGGAAGATTCAAGTGACACTGCCAAGACCTGGCCCCAACTTGAGGTTGTGAGTTTGGCCATCTACACTAAGAAAGGTGGTAGTGTCCTGATACTCTCTGTATGAGCTCTGCTTGGAAGTTATGGAGATTATAATACTTTATAATTGTCTACACAGTCTTGTAAGAAAACTAAGAAAAAGATAACTCCCCCCACAGTTTAGCACACAATCAGGATATTTTCCTGAAGAATTCACTTGCTCCTACGAGGCTCTTCCACGTGCAAGTTGTTTGTTGAATTTCTGTCACATAGTCTGGGAGCAACTGGCCCCAGTAGACATGAGCTTTGCTGCTTTAACAAGCACTTTCAGAGGAAAGCCTTGCCAAGATCAGTGTTTGCAGTCAGAGGAGCAAAAGTCACTGGACTGCCCATCTCTTTTCCTTGAAACTGGAAAAGGCACCACAGGAAAAAACCTACAAAAACAGCACCTGGAATCGGATACTGAAAAATGAAAACCTTCACCTGGTATGGGTGCTCACAAGAAATTATGGTTGTGCTCAGAGATTCCTTGAGTCCCCCAAGGTACAGATACATTATTCTTTCATTTGCATCTCCTGCCCAAAGCTGACTTTATTTCTCAGCAGAGCCATGCTGGTGCAGCATTTCTGTTACTCCTAAACGGTGCCCTGTATGTGGCACAGCCTGTGCAATGCTCTGCACTGCTCTCCAATTAAACTGCATACTGAGAACATGTTGACATTGTTAAGGTTAATGACCTAATGATGAGCACCAGGAAACAGGTTTGCAATAAAATGGTCTGTACTGATTGCTTCCATGATGAATGTGAACAATATGTTGGACTGGGAACAATATGTTAAACAATATGTTGTGGTTTATCAATGTCAGGGTGCAGTGCTGCTGCAGGGGCTGCTGCCTGGAGATCGCAGGGAGGGTCACTCTGAAATGAGCACAAGGGAAATTTGGCTCTCACGAGAGGAAAGAGCAGTACCAGCCCCAAGAAAGGCAGGAGGAGAGCCTGATCCAGCCCAGCTCAGCATCATCAGGAAGCATGGGCCAGAGCTGGCAGGAAATAGAGACTTGTTACACCTGCCACTAGAAATGAACCACCTTCTAAAAGGCTGAGTTAGAATAATACAAGAACCAGAGTTTAATGCAAGACAGATTTGGTGCCCCTGAGAAACAGGCACAGTGAAGCAGACATTGCTATAGAAGAGCTGTTATGTGAATAGATATAAAAATTTAGGAGCTGAAAAACAGAACTTCTAAAGAAGTATTTCCTTATTCATGGAAAAGTTAATTTCTTGGGATAAAAAAAACCAAAAAACAAACAAAAAAAACCAAAAAAAAACCCCAAACAAACCAAAAAACCCCCAAAACCAACCAATACCAACTCCTTTCATCCTAAAAAGCCCTGCTTGGAAAAGTAACTGCAGGGCTTGGTGCAGGTGATGCAGAACCTCAAAGGGCTGCAACTACCTTGTGCCACTGCCTCCCCAGCACCAACAAACCCCACAGGAGCAGCACCCGGGACACAAAGCCCCAGAGCTGCAGTTAATTAAAACTAGATTAGCATCAGAAACCAGGGCAGGCAGCTGAGCAGGGGCACTCCAGCAGCTCTGCTGCTGTCTGGGTTCAGTAAAGCCAGAGATTAGAGGGCAGCACCAGGCTAATGGCAACATGCCCATGAAAGCCACGGGTCAGGTAAATAACCCAACCTTCTGCACAGCCCAGATTTGCAACCTTCAGAAGCACCGAACACAAGAGGAAGCAATGCTCAGCTTAGCAAAAACAGTGCCACTTCACATCAATACATAAAAATTTACTTTTCAAAGGAAGAGAAATAAACAGATAATCCTACCAGCCAAAAGTTAGGCCACAATTTTAGAACTTCAAGGTATACAACCCCTAACTAGGAAGGGCACAGACACTTTGATGTACCAGACAAAACCCTCTGTAGGCAGTATCTCTCTCCCAAGCCCTGGGCACTGTAGCAAGACAAAGCTGGAGACTCCCTTGTGCTTTCTCTGCTGCCCCCCTCCTTCCCCCACACCATCCCCTGTGCTCCCCCAGCCAAAGCAGAATTACAAAATGAGTCATTTTGCTGCATGAAAGGGAAAGCCTGGCCTAGCCAGGCTTCTGAGGGCTCCCTGTGCACTGTGAGCTTGGTCTCAGCTTCCCAAGGTTGCATTTTAGCAGATGTCAGCAGTGAAAGATGTCAGCCAGGTTTCCTTGTGGCTAGAAGTAGGTGGTGATTTCTGCAGAAGGAAATACCTACAGCTGGAAGTAATCCATGCCCCCTTGGGCAAAAGCTGTCAATGAAATAGTTTGTTCTGGCAGATAATCTCACCAGAGAAGAGACTGTCCAGGCTGATTTGTGGACTCAGAAAAGATGGACAAGGTTTTAGACACCTCAGTCCCAGATTAGGAGAGGGAAGGGCTTCTCCAGGGGGTAATTCAGAGCACATTGGAGGAATGTATCCTTAAATCCCCATTAACTATAAACAGACACTAACTCCTTAATTGAATTAAGTAAGCAGTATCTGGCAGTACCTCCTCCCACCACACATGCTCTTCCTGTCAAGGGCTTGTGAGAATTTATTTGCTGCTCATCTCTCTGACATAGGAGAAATATTTAGAGCACTGGACTGGGAGCCAAGAGCTTGTGTTTCTGCCCCTAGGTCTGAGCTAAGAAAAATCATTTAGCTCAGTGATCCAGGAAAATGAATGTCCTACATTTTGGCAGTAAGGCTGGATAACCATTTCAAACACAGAGCTAATAGATCTTGGGGTCCTTGGTCACTTAGGAGCTTTGAGCAGGTTATGCTGCAGCTGTCAGAGCAAGGTGGGTTCTCTACACTGCATTTCAGATAGGCTTTCCTATGAAAAGTTCTCCAACAAAATCTCTCTATTTAGGGTCTTCTCTGGAAGTCAAGCTCTCCCTGAAACTGTGTAAGATCCAGAGGTGTTGACCACAACACTGCATTCTTCAAACTTGCATTTTTTTTCACCTTAGTATCAAAATGGTAAATTTTTAATCTTGGATTCACAAAGTAAAGGAAAAAATTATTCAGTGGAAAGAAAATGTATTCTTTGTCAATACCAACCAACTTTCAGAGCAAATAATTTAATTACAAGTTAAAAAAAATCCAACAAACCCCAAAGAAAAGCCAGTCCTTCCCCAGATGCAAGAGCATGTCAATTTGTTTCTAACTCACTTTGACTGGTGATATATCCTAAATGATCTCCAAAAGTCATTCAAGTATTTATAATGATGTTAGCTGAAACGAAGACTTGGAAAGACTTTGTCTTTATGGAAAGAATTTCAAGACCATATGCAGGGATTTAGCTGTGTGACTCCCATTAAAAATCAGTAGGTTCCTGCAGGCTAAAATCCTTGAAAACTGACCTCTACCAACTTGAAGCCGACTGTGTCATCACATTAAAAGTTGCATTGCCCATAGGTTAATGCTAAAACCCTCTGATGAGAACAAATAAGCTTAAAAATTACCAAGACAGAATTCACCTTGCTTTGAGTGCTCTGGAAATACAAAGGCAGCTAATCGAAGTTCGGATTCTGCATAATTCTTGAAAAAAAAGTGCAGTCCATTAGAACTCCTGTCTGTCCTGAAGTGCACAGGCTTTCATCCTTTGGAGGTCTTATTTCCAGCAATCTCAGCAACTCTGAGAGGTGTCTCAGGTTTAGCTGGGTGTGTGTTCTGTCACCATCTGTCAGAGCTGGGGCAGCTCTCTGCTGTTCATGGGGCAGTTTTCTTTATCTCTCCCACAGCCAATCCTCCCTCCAGGAGATCTCTGCTGTTCATGGGCCACTGAGTGTCCCTGCATGGCTGAGAAAATTCCATCATCCCATGGGGAGATGCTCTGCCCAGGGGAGGAGCCAAGCATTCCTACCTGGATACAATCTGACCTGGGAACAGCACAGCAGCCTTTGCCCACTGCATTCCCAGAGGAGCAGCTTTCTTCCCACTGCATTCCCAGAGGAGCAGCTTTCTCCCCCACTGCATTCCCAGAGGAGCCCAGGCCCATCTCCCCCAGCCCTGGAGCTCCAGAGGAAAACTCCCGCCTTGTGCAGGATCCTGCTCCAGCAGAAGCACAGCTGGCACTGCAGGAGGGCTGAGCCACCCTGGGATGGGACTGCTGCCACCTCCCTGACACACAGGGGGTCAGGGACTGTTCTGACTCTGGCAGTGTTGTTTTGTATTGCTGCATTTTTATTTTTAATTTTCCTAGTAAAGAACTGTTATTCCTATTCCCATATCTTTGCCTGAGAGCCCCTTAATTTCAAAATTATAATAATTCAGAGGGAGGGGGTTTACATTTTCCATTTCAAGGGAGGCTCCTGCCGTCCTTAGCACACACCTGTCTTTTCAAACCAAGACAAGGGGTCAACCAGAGCAAATGTGGGGGACACCTTGCCTTGGAAACTTGTTAGGGGATTGCCCAGTGGCGCTGGTACCTCTGAGCTTGGTGCAAACCTTTCTTCTCCCTACAGCCTCTCACAGGAAAGGTGACATGGTGGCAAACAGCTGCCAGCTCCCCATGCCTTGCCCTGCCTCACCTCACAGGTGGGAACATGCTGGAAAACTTCATGTGCTGTAGCTTCCATCACTGCACACAGGCTGAGCCATCCTTTAAAGGCTGTGTGAGAAGATCTCAGGAAGGAAAACCAAGTAGTTGAGCAGGTCTGGGTATCATGACTGCAAATGTGAATTCCCTCGCCTGTGGCAGGAATGAAAGGGTCAGATAGATGGGCTTTCAAATTCAGGAAGGTTTTAGAAACCATCACCGCGCTCTGTTCATGTTCCCAGTGCAGCCCCTGACCACAGGCAGGTCTGTGTTCTGGTTTGAAAGAAAAACCAGTGAGAGACTCCAAGTCAGAAATACAATTTATTAGGAAAAGGGAAAAAGAAAACAAAATACATGCAATAATACAAAAGAAAAACCACAGACATAGTCAGAATACAGCCTGACACCCTTTTGGTCATGGTGTTGGTATCAGTCCAACTGGAATTATGGGGGCAATCCTCCTGAAGTGCAGATGTGGTTCTGTCAGAGCAGTGATCCTGTAGGAAAGTGTGTAGTCTTCCTCTGAAGAGGCAGTGGAAAAGGCAGCTGTTCCTCTGGGAAAATCCAGCAGAAAAGGCTGTGTCTGGTGTCCCAAAAACCCAGATTATATCCAGGTAGGAATGCTTGGCTCCTCCCTCTGGGCAGAGCACCTCACAATGGGACGTTACAGTTCTTATCAGTCATGCAGTGACGCTCAGTGGCCCATCATCAGCAGATGTCTCCCTGGAGGGAGGATTGATTGCAAAAGAGATAAGGAAAAAAACCTGCCCACTTAACAAGACAACTGCCATACAGATGGCAAACGGAATACATCTTGCCTTGCAATCTGGGACAGTCCCACTGCAAGCCTGGCTGAGCTCAGCTGGTTCTGGGTGCTTTGGAGCAAGTGAAGGACTGTGACGGTGGGGACAGGGCAGCTGAAAATCTCCTTCCCTGACAGCAGAGTCTGCCCACAGGATCTCTGTCAGCTCAAAATGCTGCAGTGTGCTGCTCCATGTATCCAACCAATCTGCCACTGATTTAGGAGAGGGAACCATAAGATGTCTAAAACAAGCCTGGCTCACCAAGGAGCCAGAACCAGAGAGAATTCTGAGGTCACCACCACTGACATCTCAGTGCCAGACATCCTGCCTGGGCTAGCTGAGGAGAGACATCCTCCCCAGTCAATGGGTGATTCATCCCATCAGTCATATATTTTGGGAGGGGGATGAGTCACACTCTGAGCCTGCCAAGCTCTCTCAAGGAAGCCTGGAAGCATGATTTTTAGAGGACTGGAATTATGCAGGCTAGGGCTGAGCTCTGGTTATCATAGTTACTATTTAATCTACAAACCAAGACTGCAGTTGTCAGGCTTGAGCAGAACTAATACAAAGCATCCCCCCAACACTAGTAAACACCAGCAAAACTCCTGATTTCCACTCAACACATGTCAAGTGGGATTGGGCCTTCCATTTCAGACTGGGATCCTTTCATAGACACCACTAGCTCCCCCTTTGAGGTGTGCTTATCTCCTGCTCTGTGCTGCAGAAGGAAAGGGAATCACTCCTGTTTGCACGCTGAGATATTTGCCTTGCTAATGAAGATGGTGCATATTCACTTTTGATCTGCAGAGAAATGGAAAGTGAGGAATTCAAGCTGATTGCCACCACTAATATTGTCACTGAATACCACCATGCTGTCTCCTGGCTGTGATCTCTATGCCTGCTGCTGCCATGGGAGCTGGTGCCAGCTAAAAACATCTCAGGCTGCTTGGCCCATGGGATGCCTTGAGTTGTGAATCCCCCAATGTAGAACTGCCCTGCCTGGCTTGGTGAAAATATTGCTGAATGCCCAGAACAGAGAAAAAAAAAAAACCAACAAAACAAAACAGCATGTTTAAATCAACAGCTTCAGTGTTTGGTGTAAAACTGGATCCCAGTCAGAGGCATACATTAGGAAAAACCTGGCACATGGAGCATCCCTTCCCTTCAGTCAGGACATCTTCCCCTCACTGGGTTTGGGCCTGTGAGGTGGAAAGAAGGTGTTGCTTGCCCAGATCTCAGGTGGTCTCTACCCAGCACAGGCTCCTGTGGCTGACTGTGAGGGTCAGGGTCATTCAAGGGATAAACAGCTGCTGAAACAGAGCATGGACTGGATACAGGGGAGCTCCTAAAAACCTCTATCTCCCTTTAATACAGCATCTCCTTCTGCATCTCCATCTCTCTCAC
This sequence comes from Taeniopygia guttata, assembly GCF_048771995.1. Classification (NCBI taxonomy): domain Eukaryota; kingdom Metazoa; phylum Chordata; class Aves; order Passeriformes; family Estrildidae; genus Taeniopygia; species Taeniopygia guttata. Next base: position 8,784,359 of record NC_133044.1, on the reverse strand, counting down.
ACTGCAGAATAATATCACATAGAGCAGCAGAAATTGATGTTGTTCCCTGGAACAGATGAGATCAAATCCTTGGCCCACTGAATTTCCTGGCTAAACTTATAAAAAGCAGGCTGTGACCCTAGAAGCATTGAGGACTGGTATAAAACATGTTAGTAGAAAAGCTTCTGTGGCAGCATGAACAGAGTGTACATCTGGACCCTTGATCTGGACAAACCAAAGAGCAAATCTGGATAAAAGGGGCTAAAGCCACAGAGGGACACAGTGTTTGAGAGAGCTGCCTCTCCCCTGTGCCACTGAGATGCGGCTGGAGGACACACACAGGATTCCCAGGGTCACTGGGTGCTGTAAATAGGTGTGCTAACTCCGGGTTTCTGGTGTTTGTCACCTCTTCAGGACAGGCTCTCCATCCTGTTCCCTACAGGAGGACACCCCGTGTCCTGCTGTGCCTGCACATCACCTCACTCCAGTCCAGCTCCTTTTATTGACTCGATCTGGAATGTGTGAAGGTCATTGCCTCACTTCACACGTCTCAGCAGGGCTGTATTTCCACATTTAGCCACTTCAGTTTGTCAATATTAACATCTGTTACTATTTAACACCTGCCACTGCTCCGAGGGGGTTCAGCCTTCAGCCCCCAGCCTCAGCCTGGCATACTGCTGGGCAGGGCAGGGCAGGTCCCCTTCCTCTCACCCCAGGTGCCCCACCACAGCCTGGCTCACATCCCCTGAGGCGAGGGGGAGACCCAGGAATAGCTCACCTGCTGTAGGTGAGCTGGGAGCAGCAGCTCTGCCCTGCCCCTGCCATCTCTCCACCACATCGATTGTTTCCACTGCAGTGGTGGGGAAATAAAACCAGCCCACAGCTCCAAGCTGTGAACTTTCTGTTTAGATGCCCTGTAGTCAGAGTTTGGCCTCCCTGGATCCCTTGTTATTATGAAAAAATAGGAGTGTGTAGACATGAAGAGCTCCAAACATTTGTGTGGCTCACGCTCATTCCTTATCCAGGGATCTCTAAGGAATCAGCTGAGTCACGGCTGGAGATGGGCTGGCTGGTGAAACCCCCAGAGCACAGTCCTGTGAACTCCAAGGTTTCCACACTGACATTTTCAGCTGCTCCATTCTGCCTCTGTAGAGCCACAGCACCGTTTTGGTTGGAAAAGCCCTCTGAGATCAATGAGTCCAACCAGAAGTGCCAAGGCCAACACTAAACCACGTCCCCAGGTGCCACATCCACTCACCTTCTGAACACTTCCAGGGACAGTGACAGCACCACTGACCTGGGCAGCCTGTTCCAATGTTTTACAACTCTTTCAGTGAAGACATTTTCCCAGTTTAATCTGCCCTTGAGCAACTTGAGGCCGTTCCCTCTCCTCCTGTCCCTGTTCCCTGGAGCAGAGCCCGACCCCCCTGGCTGTCCCCTCCTGTCAGGAGCTGTGCAGAGCCACAAGGTCCCCCTGAGCCTCCTTTTCTCCAGGCTGAGCCCCTTTCCAGCTGCCTCAGCTGCTCCTGGGGCTCCAGCCCCTTCGCAGCTCTGCTCCCTGCCCTGGACATGCCCCAGCCCCTTGTCATGAGGGGCCCAAAATTGAACCCAGAATTCGAAGTGGGGCCTCACCAGTGCCCAGCACACGGGGAGAGGCACTGGCCTGGTCCTGCTGACCTCACCATGGGTCCCCGTTCTGCAGGAAATCCTGTTCTCTAGCCTTCCCTAGTGCCCCACATCTGCTGCCCAGGCTGCCTGGCCCCAGAGGCAGAGCTGCAGGGCATCATGCAGTGAGCAGCAGTGTGATGACTCTGCCAGAGCCCCAGGCCCATGGATGTGCCCAGTCCAGAGCTGACTCTGAGCTTCATCAACAGAGAAAGGCCAGGCTTTGGGACAAAGGCTGGTGCTGGCCACTGAACAGGGCTTTGACAGACAAATTGTAACTTCAGCCATTACTTGACACTGTTGACGTGGCCCAGCAAAGCCTCTTGTAGCAGCACAGGACAACTGGAATGTCAGATAAAGTAAGGACTGACTCCAGAGCACATCGAGGTGGTGCAATCCCACTCGAAGCAGCTTTCATTTCCACCTGCCTTTGCATTTCCTGCTGCTGGCTGGAGCAGAAATGCCCACAGAGGAGCTGCTGGAGAGGTGTCTCATGGCTCTGCAAGCTGAGAAGTTCAGAGAAACACTGACATCCAAGGGAAAGCAGAACTAAGCTGAATCCTGTTTCAATGGTTTGTTCAAAGCTCAGCTGCCACTGTAGATCCCTGGCTCATTCACGATGGAGGCATCTCTGGTAGCCAGGACAAAACCACATAAACCAGAGTAAACACTACTGAGCAGATGCAGCTGTTTACAGAATTCCTCTGGGACCAAGCAGGAAAAATTATTTCTCTTTGCTGTTGGGTTTCTTCTGCTGAAAAGGGCTCTTCATCTCTGCTTCCCTTGAACTCTGTGGGATTTCATTTTCTCATGAGTCCTGTGTCTCATGGAAGCAGTGTCCAACTGGGACATCATTACAGAGCCTCAAAACATTACTTTTGTAGCAAAGTCCCAGTAGAATGAAATTCACAAACTTCTATTTAATTAACAGTGTGGACAATTACTTGCAGATTCTCCAAACCATGGCAACAAGGCAGCACCAATGTCTTTAAAAGAGCTTTCAAGTATCAGTTTTTCCACCTCTAAAATTCCCTCCCTCCTTTGACAAGACAAGTATAATTACTGTTGATTTGCTTTACTTCAGATAAAAATCCAACATATCCCTATAATCTCAAACAGCTGACTTGAAATTCCATTGTTTGTATAAAATCTGATTAATTGTTTAGAAGTAGTTTTATGTCTATTCAGCTGTGCCTGTCTTGTGGGAATTTTACAGACTATTAATTCTATGCAGACAATATCCACTACAAACAGGAGTGACTGATCACCCTGTGAAACCATTACTATGTTTGTGGTTCTTCTCAGCTCCTAAAGAGGGTGAGAAAGAAACAGGGAAAAGAAAAATGAGACAAAAATAAAAAACTAATGAAAAGAGAGGCGGAGAAGGAGAAGGAGAAGGAGAAGGAGAAGGAGAAGGAGAAGGAGAAGGAGAAGGAGAAGGAGAAGGAGAAGGAGAAGGAGAAGGAGAAGGAGAAGGAGAAGGAGAAGGAGAAGGAGAAGGAGAAGGAGAAGGAGAAGGAGAAGGAGAAGGAGAAGGAGAAGGAGAAGGAGAAGGAGAAGGAGAAGGAGAAAGGGAAGAAGCAAAAAGGGGAAAAAAGAGAAAAGTCTCCACCTCTGTACAGCAGTGGAAGCTGCACACAGCTAATGTGAAAAAGGTGAATCAAGAGCAGCTTTTCAAGATCAGGAATTTCAAGATCAGCTTGGGAGGCTGATCTTGAAAGAAGCAGAATTTCAGCTCTCCTAAATGCCTTCTACTTCTCTACATCTTCCAGTGTTTCCTGTTAAATTAGGGCCTTTCACAACACACAATATTCCCTCTGCTTTCTGCAGAAGCATCAAGAATTTTCCATCCATGAATTTATTGTGCACTTCCTTTTCTTGTTCAGGGAGGGACTGGGAGATGTCAGAGGGTCTCAGCTACCCCACAGCCCAGGGCAAGCTTTAGTGACACCCTCACTGAGCAGTGTTTTCATCAGGAAGGTTCCCACATCTGTGTCCAGGGCCTGGGGGGAACAAGTGGTACCTTGATTCAGACATCTAAATGCTGGAAGTGTAAAACACTGGAGCAAGAAGCATTCTTGCAGGCTACTCTTAGGAACAGGTCAGTAATCTTTAAATTAAAACAAGAGTCTCCAAGAGTCAGTCCTATGGCGCTTCAAGTGATGGTTAGAGCCCTGAAAAACTGAAGATGGAACAGGAAGGTTTTCACCAAATAACTGAATAATATAGACACAAAAGAATTTCAAACTGTCAGTATAGTGAAGTTCAGCACTGGAGGAAAAAAATAAAATAAGAAAAATACTACTTTGATAGTTCTTGCACAGATTTTCCCAGGACTGGGAACATATGAAATAAAATCTGGCTTTCAGCATCTTCCTCTGCCTATTTCCCCTCACCTTGCTACAGCCTTCTGTTCTTGCTGGTAAATGTAAAAGAAGAAATGTTTGAAAGATTTTCTCTAGAAACAGAGAAACAAATTGGCACACAAATGTGGCAATATCCAGCTCTACCTCTGCAAAGACCTTCTAGAACTTAACAATTCCTCTGTTCAGATTCCCTCCATTGGCCAGTTAACAGCTCCTGCACACTCAGTTGTCCTTGACATCAAATATCCTCAAAAGGATGAGCAGCAGCAGATTTTTGACAGACCACTCTCATTCACCCACCAGAAAACAAGAAGCAATATGTGGGAAATGAGGTCAGGTAAGCTTTCAGGCCAGCAAATATTTCCTCTCAGATTTTACCTTGGAAGCAAACTCAATCCCACAGCAGCAGGTTTCAGACCACTGGATATCTGCCTTTTAATCAAAGATTTCACCTCTTGTCTGGTAGAGCTCTCTTTTGACACTACTGACAAACAAGAGAGAGCACCTAAATACAAATGTCAAAACCAGTGATTAAAAGAAGGAAAATCTTCAGAAGAAGATATCACAGTTGATGTTGAACTTGTCCTGACAGCAGCCCCAGCATCTCCCTGCATCTTCTCTTCTCAAAAATAAGAGAGCAGAAAAGGGAGAGAGTTTGCAAGTGTGTATGGGGTGATGGCATCAACTTTCATCCAATTTTACCAGCCTGTGGGAACTGACAAGGCTGTCCCAGAGCACAGAAACCACTTCTGAAACCATGATAACACTCCAATCTTCAAGGTAACCCAGAAAGAAACACCCTCCACAAGGCAAAAAGCCCCCCAGATCAGAGTTGCAATAAATTTCATCATGGTATGGTCTGGCTAAGCCAATTCCAGTCCCAGTGGAAAGCTAATGAGTAAAAAACTATCCAAACCTTTAATCTTGCTGCAGCTTTGACACCTTAGAGGGAGGTAAAAGCAGATTTTGTTTTCCTGGAAGGGATTGTTCCTGTGGGCTTCTCCAGACACACTGACATGGCTCAGAGGGGTCACTTGCAAGACAGAATGTTTACTGAGTCCTCATTTCTGTTAGTTACCCTCTTTTTACCTCCAAACTATTCCCAGCAGACTTTGATTTCCAATGCAGTCCTAATAGTTCATCTCGCTCCCAGAACACTGCAGAGGCACAGCCTTCACAGCAGACTTTACAAAGAATTTTGCAAGAAATCAGCAGAGCCCTAATCCTAGCACAAACATCTCCAACAGGATCAAGCTAGGAATGTGACCAAGAATGTGTGTGTGGCACAGACAGATGCACCCAATCCATTAGAAGAAGTACAAAAGGTATGTGTGCAAAAAGAAGAAATGTTCATCAGCACAAAAAACATTGAGCTGCCTCAGCCAGGAGCTGTGGCTGGTGATGGTCACAAAAGTGCCTGGATTTTGCAGGGTTTGGGGTCTGACAGAGGGAGATATCCTCAAACTGGTGGAGCAAGGAGGTGACTTTGTAGGGATGAATCCTGAATAATAAGATTCAACTTTGGTATTGCCAACATGCAAAAGAAGTGTATCAGGGTCTCCTGAGTAGGACCTGGAAACAAGGAAATTAACTTTCATCATCTGTTATCTTTTATCAAAGAGGGAAGAGAAGATGTGGAGTGACTACAGAAATGCCCTTCCCAAGCACCAGATATCTTGTGCTGACAGTGGAGAAGATGCTGGTGGGAAATTTCATGGAAGGATAATTTTTCTGCTTTAGCTTTTTATGTGTCCCTGCCTCTTGTTTTCAACTAGCAAAGGAATTCACTTGGACATCAAAGAGGGAGACCAGACACTTCCATCTGGAGAACATGCCAGCCTTAAATGGACATAAGAAATCTTAACCTAAACTTTTCCAAATGCCCAGTGATTTCAAATTAGTGATGAATTCCAGAGGTGTAAAAGGCATCTTTAGTGGAGGCTCAGTGTAGTCATCTAAAATCAAACTACATCAAGGTGTGAGCATGACAAGTCATCGGAGGTAAAAATAAGGCCCCTGGTTTTTCTGCACAGCCACACTGCAGGAAAGATGCTTCACCTATTGCCCTGACACACAGAGAAACAGGACAGCCATCAAAACTAGTAATGAGCAGAATTTGCATTGGCTTTGCCAAAAGCATGTCATGAATTAGTAATCCAGAGCAGAAATCAGAACACTCACATTCCCTGAGAGATGAAAGAGTGGCTGAAAGTTGTGGCAAAATGCCTTCCTACTTCAAAATGCTCTGCAGCAGGGAAAAAAGGACAAAAAGAATATGGACAAATTTTCCTGAGCAGTGTGTTCCCTTTGATCAGCTGTGCAAGGCAGTAAATCCTGTATGCACAAGTACATGGGCACTAATTGAATCAGCTGTATGCTTTAATAATTGGCACTGACTGCAGAGTCTTTCAGTGGGTATTTTCTCAGGACCCCTCTCCTCAGCATATCCCTTACATTTCTTGTCTTATTTACTCACATTTCAATTTTAAATCCTGCCATTGGTAACATGACAGCAGTGCTTTCATGAGGCTGCCTGGGCTCAGGGAAGGCTGTCAGAGTGAACACGCTGATCCCAGGGAAAGGAGCCTGATTAAAAACCTCATTGTGTCAGCCAGGCAATCAGCTGTTCATTATCCTATGACACACGACTACTGAAATGAAACATTCACATATTTTAAACTTGAGAGATTTGTACTTTAATATAATTATTTTTGAAAGATTCTTCATCAGAAAGGTTAATAAGAGCAATATAGGTTAATAACAGCACTAAGGCAGCTGACATAATCAGATAATTGACCTTATTGATATGTTAAGTGCCCTATGCTTCACCTTGGGATGTGTGACTGCTCTCCACAGTCAATTATCTTATAATGATGCCTGCTTCTTAAGGTCTTATTGCCTGAATATTGGACTTCGTCCAAGGTTTTTGGTGCATCCCCCTTCCCTCTCCTGCAGGATTTCTGCTCCACTTTCATCTAAGAACTGTGCTAACATATTACAGGCACTTTTCATAAATACACTGATTCAGAGTGTCATCAATTACTTATAAATTCAGTTTTCTCCAGCAAGACTGGAGTGATTCCTGATGTCTCCCTGCAGCAGGAATGGCTTCCCCCAGGTGTGGGATGCCTGAAGCGCTGCTGGGGCTCCTGCCCATCCCACCAGAGAGGGATGTGTGTGCTCTCCAGTGTGGCACAGAAGGATGCCAAATGGTGTGTAGAGCCTTGCTCAGAAACCCTCCTGGGACTCCTCCCTGGAACAAGGCTGTTTGCTCAGGTTCCTCTGCAGATTCAAAATGACCCCGTTGCTTTTCAGAAAACATCAAGAATCAGGAAAAAAAAAAAGCTGTATCTGCATGAAAAGCAACAGCAATTCCCCCACCCTGATTTTTCCCTCCAGGTAGGGGTTGTGGCCCTGCTCAAACCTGCACCTCATCCCCACGCTGACTGCGTGTTCCTGCTTCAGATTGTGCTGAAATGTCCAAATCTGGCACATCCCTGTGGGGAGTGGGGCTGGTTGGGGAGCACAGGGACCCTGTGCTGGCCCTGCAGGACAGTGTGGATCTGGCTGTCACCCCTCAGCCAGGAGCACGGTGCTGGCTGCTGCTGTTACTGCCACAGATGAGATGGTCACAATGCACAGAGTATCAGTGTCAGATAAAGCCCTTGTCTGACCCAGAGATGGGGCAACTGAGAGGTGTTTGAAGCACTTTTATTCCATTTTCAGTCTCATGTGGAGGGTGAGATGATACAGATGTTATAATTCATGCCACCACAATCAGAAGCCAACTATTTCCTAATTAAAATACACTATATGTGTTTTTTGGCCTATCAGCTTTTGCCACACCATGCTATAAATGCCTATAATCTAAAATTACCCCTGGTGGGTCCCACTACAATGCATTTTTCATAGTTCTATTTCTCCAAAGTATCCAGTCTCATTTGCAAGGCCATCTTTTGAAACTTGTTCCCCATATAGCATCACACAATTTCAGAAAGCTCCAACCCATACAGAGTCACAGCACATAAGAAGGCTGCAAGTGTCTGCCCTTCTTGTTCTTTAGCCCAGCCTTTTATACCCCTCACGTTCCTGCATTGCCCCTGTGTGTCCCTGTTCCCTTGGGTGGTTGCTCAGCACACCTGGGCACTCTCATTGCTGTCAGTGCTGCTTTTCACAGCTGCACCCACTGGGGATGAGGCTGGGCCAGCCCCACTCCCAATCCCCACACACCCCACTGCCAGACACCACAAACTGTGTGCCTACACACACCCCACTGCCAGTGACCACAGACTGTGCCTACACACACCCCACTGCCAATCCCCACAGACTGTGTGCCTGCACACACCCCACTGCCAGACACCACAAACTGTGTGCCCACAGCCATCTGCCCTTGTTGGTGGCAAGGAGAAGCAGGAGGGGTGAGCTGGGCATGAGCTGTCCTGCCCTGGGACACGCCAGCCCTGCTGCACACAGATGGGTGTGGGACACCCCCACTTTGCCTCAGCCAGGGCAATTCCTCCTCCTTCTGAGGCAAGGAAGTCACTGAGGACCTGCCAGTGGCAAAAGGGCTGAATGATTGTGACAGATGAGTCACACCATGGTTAACGCTCAATTAAATGATAAATATCACGTATATATGTTAGGAGAAGTTTTATAGATTTATAGTTGTGATTTACCCCCCTTGTGTTGTTATCAGGGGTGCTCTGGATTTGGGACATTTGGGAGGGTCAGCTCCTTATCATGGCAACAGCTGACCCCCAGTCAAAGTGATCTCCAGCACTGGACAGGGGAGGAGGAGTCCATGGACAGAACTTTGGGAGGGGCCAAAGGGTTAAAAGGTGAAACCTCCATTGTGTGGATGAGCACATGGTGGGAAAAATCCTCTCCTCCCAGATCTGTGATATTTTCTCTATTCAGTCTTCTGTTATATTTTTGATAAGGTTTTGATAAACCTTTTAAATTTTTTGGAAGTGAGTAGCACTTCTCACATGATCATTAGAAGGGGGCAGTCCTGAGCTGCTTCTGCATCTCCCAGCTGGGGTCCCCTGCCCAGCTCCTGCTTTAGAAATCTTTCCTAACCTGACTGTGCTCGTGTCCACACAAATGCTGCTTTTATCTCAAGGGTGGCAAAATTAAGTCACAATATACCAGAGAGTCGTAAAATTTTGGATATATTTAGGGGTTTTTTTTCCTTGAAGGAAAGTGGGCATCAGTGAGTGAGAAGATTTTGGAAGTGAACCAGGAAGGCCTGAACTTGGAGCTCTAGGTGTTTGAAGAGTGTCTGTGACCCTGGCTGACCACCTCTTGCCTTCATTTCCCCTCTCTATCTGCCACCTCATCTCCTTACCAGCCTGGGCATGCTCTAAAATGTTTCATTCTCCCAACAATGAATATTCTTGTCACCTAATGGGCTTAAAATTGGGATGATATTCAGCTGAAAGGCATTAGGTAATTTTGTGAGAGGCTGGATCTGAACCGACGCTTCAGAGCAGGGCTGCAATGTGGAGAGAAAGATTTACTCTGCAACCACTGTGAAAATGAGGGTTTTGGGGAAGCCATTATTTCCCAGGCATTTTTCAGTTCTTCCCCAGCAGGCCTTTGAAGCACTCAGCAGTGTTTTAACCTCTCACTGATGTAAATGGCAGGCCAGTCTAATGCTGCCCTGCAGTTTAACAAATGCTGAAATGGAATGGCAGGCTGCTGCTTGGTAGCCTCTCAGGCAGGACCCTCCAGCAGCAATCTGTTGTGCTCCAGGTTTCTCACAGACATGAGAAATGAAGGATTGCTCTGCACTATTTATTAGTAAACCTATTCTCTGCAGTTTTACCTGGTGGGACTGCTCTGATCATCATAATTCAAGAAATAAAATTTAATCTGTGTGAGCTGATATCAGTTAATAACTTAACAGGGATATCTTTACAGCAGTCTTTAGCCCAGTAGTGCAATTAAGTTGCACAGGCAGGGTAACTTCCATAATCTCAGGCATTTTGAAAGCTTTGGGGATGGACTTGCTGAAATAAAATTGCCTCATCCTGGCACCAGTACCTTCAGCAAGACAATTCAGAGCTGTAGGTACCTCCATGAGGCAAAGAATATAAATACAAAAGGTGGATTAGGCCAGAGCAAACCACACCAGCGTGGGAAATACTAAAATAATTTCCAACTATATTTCTGCCTAACAATCTCCTGCCTGCAGGGCAGTGGGCAGTGCCATTAGATCTGAAGCCACTCCAGCCATCAAGGTCCCCTTAGTTTCCTTCCGAAATTGGCTTTTCATTTTCAGGGACAGAGGACAGATGGTCAGATTTAGCTTGGCACTGTCCCTCTTACCTTCCCTTTTCCTTTCATTCATTTTTAATGTACCACCCTTAATACCCCACACTGGGAATGTCTGGGAAAATGGAGATGTCTGTGATTAAAGCAATGAGGAAGAAGGAGCCAACAGGATGCTTTAACTGATTTCCAGCTCACATGGAAACATATAACACCAGGTGATCACATCTGGCCTAGGCAGAGGATTCCTGATGGCAGGAGAGGTTACACTTCTGCAATATGCTTTAGAATTTGCAGAAAAAGACACTAAACACTAACAGAAATGCACATTTTCAGCACTCTCCAGCGACCAGGATTTGCAGTCCTTCCCATAACATTATCTATTAGTGGCCACAAAGCACCCAAGCAGAACTAATGGGTTTATAGCAACGAAGAAAAAAAAAAAAAAGAGCTCAGAGCAACAACTTTTGTCCTGATCTATCCAGAAAAGGGTGATGAGCCCAGTTAAATACATCACCCCAGTGACACACAGAGGGACTCACCTGACCAAGCCAGGTTTCAGGGCAAACTTGACCCATTGACAAGTAAAAATATTGATTGAAAATATCCTGCTGCTCAAGCTGTGCTCTGAATGGGATCCTCAGAAGCCAACAGCCTCTGTGGTGTGTGCTGGGTACTGAGGCAGGGGTGGGAGTGTTTGGCACTGCCTGCTCAATAGCACTCACATCACTTCTGGGGACGTAGATTTGGCCAGAAAAAGATGAGGCCAGGAGTGGGAAGTTGTCCCACTCACATTTTTTCTGCTCTCACTCCAGAAAAGGTGTGAGATGGGGGCTGGGGTCTCTGCTGCCCCAGGAGAGTTCCTGCTGGGCACACAGAGCCAACATTTCAGCAGCACAACCCCTCATTCACAAACAAGCTGTCTTGGTTTGAAAAGACAGAAGTCATCTGCTAAGGAAGGCAGGAGCCTCCCTTGAAATGGAAAGTGTAAACCTCCTCCCACAGAAATATTATAATTTGAAATTAAAAGGCTCTCAGGCAAAGATACAGGAGTGGGAAAAACAGTTCTTTAATAGGAAAAAAAAAATGCAGTAATACAAAACAAATCACTGTCAGAGTGAGAACATGCCCTGACCCCCTGTGTGTCAGAGAAGTGGCAGCAGTCACATCCCATGGTGGCTCAGCCCTCCTGCAGTGCCAGCTGTGCTTCTGCTGGAGCAGGATCCTGCATAAGGGGGGAGTTTTCCTCTGGAGCTCCAGGGCTGGGGGAGATGGGCCTGGGCTCCTCTGGGAATGCAGCGGGGAAGAAAGCTGCTCCTCTGGGAATGCAGTGGGGAAGAAAGCTGCTCCTCTGGGAATGCAGTGGGAAGAAAGCTGCTCCTCTGGGAATGCAGTGGGGAAGAAAGCTGCTCCTCTGGGAATGCAGTGGGAAGAAAGCTGCTCCTCTGGGAATGCAGTGGGCAAAGGCTGCTGTGCTGTTCCCAGGTCAGATTGGATCCAAGTAGGAATGCTTGGCTCCTCCCCTGGGCAGAGCATCTCCCCATGGGATGATGGAATTTTCTCAGCCATGCAGGGACACTCAGTGGCCATGAACAGAAGATAATTAATAATTAATAGCCCATTAACAGAAGATATCTCCTGGAGGGAGGATTGGTTGTAGGAGAGATAAAGAAAACTGCCCCATGAACAGCAGAGAACTGCCCCAGCTCTGACAGATGGCAATAGAATGCACATCCCCATTTCCAACCTAAGACACAAGCTTTCCAAGCTTTGTTTTGTCCCTGCTTTCTGTTGGTTTGGGGCTGGGGTGGAGAAGTTATTCCATAAGATACATTCTAAAATATATTGGTTTTGTTTTCCCAAATGGCATGTGGCCCCAGCCCAGGACCAGTTCCCATTTTCCCTCTGGGAAATTACACTGGGCACTGTCTTGAGGAAGCATTTTTGCTTATTCAATAGTTAATACACTTTTGTGGGTAAAACTCTCCCTCTCTTTTGAGCCCTCATTTTGTAATTCCATTGTGGTTATTGCAATTTGTCAATAATTTGTGATTCCAATTTGTAATCTCTCCTGGTGTTTCTCCATTATCAACATGGGCAGAGGGGAAAGGGAGCAGCTTGAGTGGGTTTTGAACCAGCACACAGCATCGTGAGACTTTTGTCCAGTCACTTCTCTGTGAGGAACCATTCAAAAGAACCAAGGATTGGTCATGAGAGGCTCAGCTCGCCCCATGTTCAGAGAGCTCTGCTCCCATGATCAGGGCATTCCACTTCCCTGCACTTCACAGGCTTTCAGGGATTGGACAAACTTCAGTCTGTGTGTGTGGCAGCCATGCCTTCTGTCCCTGCTCTAGCAGTGCCCCTCTGTTAGTGTCCAGCAGCTCCATAATAACCCAGAGGAGCACTTCCAGTGGTTGGTGTTGTACACAAACAGAGGATAATCCCTGCCTCTGACAGTCCAGGCTGGGGAGAGACACCAAAGTGAGACAGTTTGCCCTCCTTTTATGAACATGAGTTTGGCTGTACCCTTTGCATATGAACTGCAAGGTAATTAAGAACCTGACTGACTTTTTAGACACTAAAGGAAAGTATTTTGAAAAGCTGTGCTGAAAAGGGTGTGCTGTAATCAATTAAATGGATAGGTGCTCCCAGCACACCCAGGCACTGCCAGTGAGGCTCATGGGGAGCAGCTGTGGGGCTCCTCTGCCCCAAGACAAGTCCATTTGCAGAAGGGACGTGCAAGGTGGCTTTGTTGTTGTGACTCTGTCCCTGCTGATGTTCGTGCTGGGTACTGAGCAGAAACAGGCTGAGGCCCACTCTGAGTAGCACTGAAAGCCCCATCTTTTCTCCTTGAAACAGCCAAACTAAGACAGCTCACGCTGTCTCAAAGCACCAACAATATTGCTCAGCTTGCAGGAAGTACTGGCAAGCTCCAACAAAATCCCTGGAACTCACAAAGGGAAAAACCTGAGTAAAGCAGACTTGTGTTCCACACAATCCATTCCTCACCATCACCCTGGTGAGGTGGAGCTTCTGGAGAAATCAAGACCATGGAAAGCCAGTGAGCAACAGGTCACTCCAGAAGGAGAAGGGTGGTCTAAATTATTTGTACATTGTCCCCAAGAAAAAAGAGGCTCCAAGATGAGCTGAACACTAATAAGGCACAAAGGAAACCTCTGAACATCCTAATCCATTGCAAACAATTCAGAGTTCACAGTTCACACCACATCAGACACCAGAGAATCAAAAGTCAGGACACAAATCCCTGAGGAGCAGCTGCAGCATTTCCCCTGCTGCTAAAATGTTGGGTTCAGACCAGTGAGAATCTTTTGAGCAAGGACTCCCATCTGCCTGTTTTACTGCATCAACTACCAGGACATTTGTGACAGCATACAAATAATACACAGCAGTAATTAATAAATAATCCATGAAACACAGCACAAACTCTACACGGAATCAATTTCCTGTCCCAAAGCTCTACAGCAAAGCCAACACTTGCAACTGCATTACAGAAAATACACTATTTGCACAAAAATTGAAAAATACTGCTGTCATAATTAGATTTTCCATTAGGCTTGTGTGGCATAATTAAAAGTGTAATTTCTCTGTAAGCACGTAGCAGTGCTGTAGGAAAAGGGTGTCAGTACTTATTAAGAGCATATGCAGGTACTTTAACAAACCACATAAATTGATTAAGTACTAAACTAGGCTGTGGAGTCTAATTGTTTTGAACAAATACCTACTTACTGCCTGTGAAAGGACATGCCTGTTGGAAAATGCAATTTATTCCAACCACTAATTTTACCCCTCAATGCCATTCTCAGCTCCAGGTACCCGAATGTGTCCTGTGGACACCACACAAGTCTCTTGCAGATAGCAAAAGTACCTGAAGAACTCAGATGAAAGTAAGAGCTTGACAGGCTTGTTCCCTGTCCCCCTGCAGCTCCAGATGATCCATGTAGCCCCTTTGGGACTAATTTGCCCTCAGCAGACTGCAATAACTTCTCCTGCCTTTGCAAAGTCCTGGCTAAGTCCCTGTGTAAATTTCCCACTGAGATTTTGATGGAGGACACAGGAGCTGGGTCAGATAAGCCTCTCTGAAATCCATACCTGCTATTATTAGCCAGATTGGGCATATTTTTACTCAAGCAGGCCGCTGTGGTTTGTGTGAGCCCGAGTTAAGATTTAGTGGTCTGCTTTTCACAGGCACGAGACAGTCTCAAATCCTTACAAAGCCTCGGAGGAGCCTCTGAGGAAAACCCCATGGCTTGTATTTCCAGGAAGGAATTCTGCACTCTCCGGGAACTCCTAAAGCAGCAGCACTGAAACAAGGAGCTGTGGGCTTGTGCAGCCCCTCAGGAGGACTCACCCAGCCTGGTTGTCCACCAAGCCAGCCCAGTTCTGGCACGGGGACAGGCAGGGAGCTGGCACCTGACACAGCTGCAATTGAAGCGATACATAGAATAAATAAATAGACTGCACAACCTGGGGTAGTTATGAAGTGGGTATGTACTGTCAGCGCCCAGCACAAGTGAGATATCTCTCCAAAAACTTGTGCCCCAAGCCTCAGTCTGACCCACACCTTTATTCACAAAGGTGTTCCATATATAATACATTGAACAACTTTTCTATGCATATTCAACCCCTGGCCCCACCTGTTCTCCCCTCTCATGGACCTATTTAAGGTCCACGCCCTTCTGGGCACACCTGGTTTGTTGTGGTGGTCCTGCAGAGGTCTCTGGTGGTCTCTTGAGGCTGAAGGTTTTGATCTTCCTCATGACTGAACTTTTGAACTTTTCCCCTTTGTGCATCCTTCGGTGTTTATCTGAGTACATCTGTCAGTCTCAATGGGCTTGGAGACAGAGCAGCCTCTTTATCTGGGTTCTTTGCCTCCTCTGGTACTGTTCTTTATGCAAGATGCTTCAGAAATTTGCATTTTCCTATGCCCTTTGTGCCATGGCAGAGATTTCTTAAGTAAAAGGTTAAAATTCAACACATAATTCTACAAGCTAAAATATAAATGCTTAATTCGTTTTGTTAACTCAAGTGAACTCCAAAAATCTCCATTTCACAATGACACGTCCACCTGTCCTGTGCTGTCCCAGCAGAACTTGAGGAGGGGAGCAGAGCTTCCCAACATGAACTTAAAAAGAGCTGATGAAAGGAAGAAGGAAGTTTTGAACCAATAAGTCTGATTCCTCCAGTATACTGAGTTCCTACTGTTGTGCTTGCATAAAGTCATCTTAGCTTTTCCTGCTAATAAATGGGAAGACAATCTGACCCAGCCTGTTCATTGACAAGGACTGCAAAAGAAACCTCAGGAATATTTTATTCCTCCCACATTAGGAACGTACAGAACATACAGAGAAATTTACCATCACATAATGATCCCTATTATGCAAAGCAAGGCTGACAAAATTTCCATCATTACATCCCTGACAAGTACTCAGAACTGCGGGGGCTTGCAGGCTTTCTTTTGAAAGAAAAAAAGACCTGCAAAGTAGTTTTAATGTCTTAAATATGGAGTAGGAACTTCATCCTCTCCCTGTTCACAAACACCTTAAATACATCTTCCTTCACAGCTCGTTAATCCCTACTCCTCTGCACTTCAGACATTTAAATTCTTTCCACAGATCTAACACAGAAGAGGTGTTTATATCATGTTTAATCAGCACTCACCAGCTCTGAACACCCCTCATGACCTTTTCAGTTACTGAGTGACCAAAGATCATTATGGGATCAACCAAGCGAAGACCTCACGGGAGCCCGAAGCCCTTGTGCCATTACCAAACCACAATCCTGACACAATTCTCCTGCTTTTGCATCCAAAAATGCCCATCAAATGGTTTCATTAACATCAAAACACTGATTAAACTGCTGAACCTGAAGGACAAGCAGGGAATTAGCAGCTTGCTCAGTTTGATGCTGTTTTAGGGTGCAGTTTGGATCCAATGACTGGTTGGAGGCTCCAGAGGTGCCAGCCCTGACCCCAAATGACACTGAGGTGATGTGCTTTGCTCACTGGTGAGGGCTGCACACACAGAGCAACATTCCAGGGCCACCTCATCCTCCTCACTGCCTTTGGAATACCAACACAAGGAAAAACCAAGAGAAGTATGAGGAGAGAGCGTGTAGGGCTCACAGGCACAGCATCCACTGGCTTCTGTGAGAAATGACCGCTCACTTTTCAAAGGTTTATTAAACCTTAACAAAAAATACAACAAAAGGACTGAATAAGGAACAACTACAGCACTGGGAGCCCCTGTGACTACCAGCCATGTGCTCATCCATAAAATGGATGTTCCACCATTTATACCTCTAGCCCCTCCTGAAGTCCTGTCAGTGACTCCTTCCGTGCTGCCCAGGGGTGCAGATCCCTGTCTCACACCTTGATTTGGGGTCAGGTGTTGCCAGAGTAACGAGCCAACCCTCCCAAATGCCCCGAGTACCAAGGCCATCCATGATAACCATGCAAGGGGGAGGACACATTGCAGCATCATAACCATACATCTACAAAACTTCTCTTAACATAATATTCACCCCTTAATTCTGACAGCCACCATCTCATTAGCCATCTATAACACTTCCTTGCCTTCTTTTTTGTCCTTCCTGTGTGTCCCCCTCCTACCTCCATCCAGATCTCTCCTGATTTCCTTCTCTCCCTGATTTCCTATTCCGCCAGAGCTCTCCAGACCTCCCCAAGCTGGGGCTCTTTGCAGCCCCCCTGCCCAGGCTGGTTCCCTCTGAAGCTGAGCAGAGGAAGGAGCAGAGGCTGTGGGTGTTAATGAGCATCACACCAGGCTCCCGCTCCCAGCACTCTCACGCGGAGGGCCGGGGCACACAGGAGCCCCAGAGCAGCAATTAAGGGATTTTAGGAGCAGAATGCCCTCACAGGGCATCAGCAGATTGACACATGGTATTTCTTCCTAATAATGACTGTCCTGAAATGTATCAGATCCATGTGCTGCTGTTTTTCCAGCAATTTGTAAGAACCGTTCAATGTGTAGCCAGCTGGAATGCACAACAGCACATAATTGTTCTATTACTACAGACTTCAATTGTTTCTCTTTTATTCATTAAATGGGCATTTATTGGAAGAAAGGTCCTTTTTTTTAGATGCATTTTTACACAGCTCTGGATTGGACTTGCCAGGACTGAACAAGAGCAGGCCTTCCCTTTTCTCACTGTGCTCTTTGAAGGAAAATGGACAGTACAAACACTGGAATTTTTGGGGTTTTTTAAATGGAGATGTTGAAAGCCTTTTACATTCTGCACTAGAACAAAAATGAAGCATTTTGAAATGCTGCATGGGAGTCAAGGCAGAAGGCCACCCACGCTGACTGTGGGAGAGGGGAGTGCAAGGGGCTGCTCAGCAGCAGCCTTGGGCATCCTTTGGATCAGGAAAGCACCCAAGGACCTAGGGAAAGAAGAATTGCTATTGTGAGAAGCCACAGGGCAGGGCAGAAAACCAAGTGCCTGGAGCTTACAGTGCCAGGAGTCATGAGGACTGAGCTGCAGTCCCAGGTGGGTGCCCAGGGGGAAGGTGGTGATGTGACTCTCTGGTTTGCACCAACAATTCCACAGCAGTCCAGGAGTTCCTTAACAAAGTCCAAAACCACCCCACTCAGACTTAAAAAGTGCTGTAGAACTTACTGTGCCATCTCAATAAGTGTTTCCTGTATAAACAGCATTGTCTTGATTTAAAATAGATTTTCAAATTTTACAGAATACGAGAGACTGAATCCAAACCCAGGGACCCCAAGGCTGAAGTTCCTAATCCCATTTCAGCTGTTGTTCCACCAGTATTAGGTGGACCTTTTAACCTGTTCATTCTGGTCAGGTCACACCATCTGGCTAGCTGAAACTTTCCTGTACTTCACTCTGCAGCAAAAAAACCATAACATTAAAATGTAAAAATGTAAAAAAACTCCAAAACATTACATGCATATGTATATACAGGAGGAAATTCCCCTTGCTTTCCTAGCTTTTCCTTAAGCTCTTGAAATGTGAAATGACCTTAAAAAAAAAAAAAAAAAAGGCAAGACGTAATTGTTTCCTGTGCAAACCTTGTGCCAGACTTTATTTTTATGGGCTGTATTTATTGACTTTAGCTATTTTTCCAGTATGCTGCAGAGTGTTAGACTTGGCAAGAAATCCTACAAAGTGAAATAACATCTCTAAAAAAGTGGGAATTCTCATTGTTTGGCATGGTCAAAAGAAACTCCAGCCAAGCAAACTTATGACCTTCTCTTGTGTCAGACTCAAACCCAGGCCAGGCCAACCACTAGATCAGACTCTTTATTCCTCTTAAGTCACCAGAAAATCCATATCTGAAGTCTGATCCAACGCCTAAGTGAAGCCCCATGTGCTCTGCTCCACATTTCCACCACGAGCTCCTATTTACCAAGAAGACACCCAGCATCACCAGGAGCCAGGAGTGAGTTAATTGCACCTGTCTGAGAGTTGGGTCTTAATGTGCCTGTCAGCTCCAGGCACTTGCTGCACTTCCCAGGATTCTGTATGCATCCAAGACAGATGTCTCCAAAGAGTCCCACAGTACACACTGAAGAAGAGAGAAGACAACTGAAGAGATTTATGCTGGATGGAATGACAAGCTCAAGAGTTTAACTGCACATGGCATTTCTGGAAGCTTGCCAGCTCCAAGTTTAGTGTGTTTTGTATACTTCACTCATAAATGTTTATTGTGACAGGTAAACACTTGTTTTGAAAGCTTGCAGGCATACTATTAAAACAGAAGTGTTCCTGACATAGTCAAGCTGTGCTGTCAAATGTTTATCTTTTGAATGATGAGTGCTGGCTTCCCTCTTCGTTCCTCTCAGCGTGCAGGGAACAGATCTGAGCAGTCTCGCCCAACTTGTTCGGGCTCATTTCACCTGGAGGGCATGGCTGGCACTGCTGGCTCAGGAGCAGCCCTGGAATTCCCAGATGCCCATCAGTGGAGGTGATCCAGAGAAAAAAGGAGGAACAACGGGGTGAGCAGGAGCAGCTCAGTGCCAGCTCTGTCTGCAAAGGCAGATGTTGAGCTTTGGAGACCAGACGAGACCAGAGTTCAACAGAAAGGGCTATTTCCAGAGCTTAGAATATCTCAGAAACACATATTTCACAAGCCAGATACTGGAGACTTATTCTAACTGAAAATCTTAGAAGCAACTGTAACATATTTTTCACAAAAGTATTTTTTACTCCATTTTTTAAGTAATAAGCTAGGAAATCTGGAAACATTTAAGTCACAGTATTGGATGTATACATAGCCCATGAAACTGCAGACAGTCATAAAAGCTATTGGCAAAAATGAACAAAGTCTTATGGGTGAGAATTAAAATTCCCCACTTGGTGCAAATATGCCTTCTACAGAACTAGCAGAAAAGCCTGTGAAAAAAAAAAAAAAAACAACGACAGTAATTTCTGTGTATCTCAGTGTAATTGCATATGTTAAAAGGCTGTGGAATTCAGCAATGATCCCATGGGCTTTCAAGTGGATTTCAGATATTTCACAGTGTGTCAGTTACAGATTGAGATGTAAGACTTTGGGGAAACCAAGTACAATCTTTGATTAGATGAAATAGCATCAGATTTCCATGAAAATGCAAATGTTTAATAAATTCATTGCTAATGCAGCTCTGCTGGTTCTTTGTTCTGTTGCAGAGGTACTTCAACCATGGCTTTGCTGACCTGCAATGTGTGTAGCACTGGGGCCAATTTAACCAGCACTGCTGTGACAGTTCCCTGCTGGGGGCACAGGGACAAGAGTGAGCATTGATGATTTATCACTGACTCAGGAAATCAGACTTGTGTAAGCCTTGGAACACCCACCACAGGAGGCATCAGAAATGATCCTCCCTCCCAAGAACCAGAGGAGGATTGAATATTTGTCAGTATACTGAAAATACCAGGGTTCACAGAAACAAAAAATTTTTAAAAATGCATCCAAAATGCTGTTAAACAGCAAAGTGCAAGTGCTTAGACAGCATCTAATTACACATGCAGAAGAAGAAAAGAGCCTCTCCTCACAAACCTGTACATTGTGTAGGCCCAGCTTACTGCACAGAGGCTGGACTTACAGAAAGGCTCCCTCACTAAATCAGGCTATGCCAGCAGAAGGTGGAATTAGGACTTTATGGCCTAGGGAGACACAGAGGAAGGATGTCGGGATGCTCAAGTGCATCCAGAGGAAGCAACGAGGCTGGAGAGGGGCTGGGAACACAAACCCTGTGAGGAACCACTGAGGGAGCTGGGGGTGCTGGAGAAAAGGAGACTCAGAGGTGACCTTATCACTCTACAGCTCCTGAAAGGTGGCTGTGCTCAGGTGGGGTTGGGCTCTTTCTCCAGGCAGCACTGACAGAACCAGAAAAAGGCTTCTCCCAGCATGCCTTGCTGTGACATGCAGATTCCATGCGTCCCATTGGCCCTTCCCCCTCTCTCCACCCCCATGCCCTCATCCCATTGGCCCCGGTGTGTGGGAAATGGATTTGTAGAGTTCTCAGGGCCTGACTGAAGGCTCACACAGTGTGCATCCATATGCAAACCTTGAGATAAGAAATGCTGACGTAGAAATGCCATGGAACAGGACAGACATTGCTGGGAGAGAAATGGAACTAGAAACAAGTTTCAAAGGATGGCCTTGCAAATAAGACTGGATACTTTGGAGAAACAGAACTATGAAAAATATATTGTAATAAGAGACTCACAATAAGTAATTTTAGATAATTAGCTTTAAGGCATTTACAGCATGGTGTGACAAAAGCTGATAGGTCAAGGAATGCGTATAGTGTTTTGTAATTAGGAAATAGTTAGTTTCTGATTATGATGGCATGAATTATAGTGTGTATTGTCCCACCCTTCTAATGAGACTGAAAATGGAATAAAAGTGTTTAAAATGCCTCTGAGTTGCCCCATCTCTGGGTCAGAAAAGGGTATAGTCCAACAAATTGATGCTCCTTGTGTGAGGAAGCCGGTAACTCGGCAAATGAGCCCTGAGAACTCTCTACAAATCCATTTCCCACACTAGTGTTCTGCCCTGCCCCTTGAAATTCATATATAAACCCCTGCTTTCCCTGCCTGAGGGGCTGCTTTGTCACTGACCCCTTTGGGGAACAGCTCAATGAAGGCTCTCCTTGGAACCCCACAAGGAAACTCCATCTCTTCTCCTTGCATCGCCCAGATCCCGGTGTGAGCACAGATGTGCCTGTGCCCCCCAGGTGTCTTCTTCATGGTGCTTCTTCAGGAAGGCCACAGCACTCAGAGCTTTTGGGTGAGCAGAGTCTGAGCTGCAGCACTGCCACACACCACATCACCACTGCTACCACATCGCACCATGGAATTGGCTATTTCAGGTCCTAAAGTCGGATTTATTTTCTATCAAACCATGTTCTTAATAAGGGGAGCAGTTTGGAAAAAAAAAAAAATGAACAAGCAGTAACCCAGCATTTACCTCTTTGCTCCATTTGCTCTTTTAGCCTAGAACATTCCCCCTTCCTTCCTCCCTTCAGGTGCAGGTGAAGTGGGACATCTAAATATAAATCACCACAAGCAGCCACTAACCTCTATCCACCTCAGAAGTTCCCACAGCATGGCCAGTTCCCAGGGCTCTGAGCATCCTGCCCACTCTGGAGCTGCTGAAGTTTGTACACAAACAGGCTGCCTACAAAGGGGCTCCTCTCCTTCCTTCCCCCGGGTTTAATGATCAGCAGAGTGATCTACTTCATCCTTTCTCTCCTAATGAAAAGTGTGCTGTGCAAACTGAGGTGATCCCTCCAGCCAGGAGCCCACACTGACTATTGATTTTGTACTTTCAAATAAAAACCATGTAAAAAGAGCACTAATAAAAAAAAAAAAAATTTA
The DNA here is from genome assembly GCF_048771995.1 of Taeniopygia guttata. Taxonomy (NCBI): domain Eukaryota; kingdom Metazoa; phylum Chordata; class Aves; order Passeriformes; family Estrildidae; genus Taeniopygia; species Taeniopygia guttata. Next base: position 8,762,214 of record NC_133044.1, on the reverse strand, counting down.
AGAGTCGCACAAGGCTTGTTAAATGATTTAAATCTTCATAATGTATAGCATTTTCCTGGTAATTAAGTTGGAACATCGAGCTGGGCACAATCTTTACTACTGTTAGATAACGCTTTAAATGCTCCCTTGCACAGTCAGAGGTTTTTTTTTTTCCTGACAGCCAAAGGCAGGTTCTTTCAAAAGTGCAGGAATTGCTTCCCATTGATGGAGCACAGCAGCACAAAGTGCATTTCACACTCATCTTTCACCACTTCAGGAGTAAGAAGAAATCTGGCTGGAATATGGCACCTCTTTGTCAAAAAAAACCAAAAAAGAGCAACAAAATCAGAAGGAGAAGGTGAGAGACAAGAAGAGTTGCATTTTTATATTAAGTGGGAAGAAGGGGAGGTAGCTGGTCTCTGCTCATGTCTCTATTTTATTTATTCTAAAGTTAGCACTGAAGATTGTTTCAAGAGAAAGTCCTGACCTGCCCTGGTAACAGACTGTGTCTGTAAACAAAGATCAATGGTCGCTCCCATTTTCATTTCCAGTTCTTCTATCCTATTCCTGCCATTTTTGCCCTCGTATTTATCTGCTCTTGGCTTACCCATTCCAGCTTTTGCTCTCAGCTGTTTCTTCTCTCCTGCCCTCTCAGCATTCAGTTACACCCAGCTACACCACCCAACACATCCCTTAAAAACAATTCTTGTGAGGAAAGCCTGGTGCCCACACTCTGCAGTCCAGGGCTCACATGGGAGGTTTATCCTGTGCAGTGGAGGATCCCCATCCCATCACACCTCCATACACCATCCCCTGGCCCAAAAGCCCTCCCAAACTGCATGTTTCCCAATTTAGGCTGCAATCACATCTAGTATTTTGTTTTAAACACAACCAGTATTGCAGGACAATCCAGGTAAATCCAGGTAAATAGTGATGCACACACATTACCTTTGCAATTTGGGCAGCCAACCTACAAAGCCCTTGAAGGTTAATTGCCATTGCTGACTCCTACCCAGCAAGGGAAAAAAAATATTTAGATGTTCAGTAAATGCTTCAGGTGAAGCCTTCAAAAACTTAAAGCTAAACAAAAAAACCCTCAAAATTTAGGTCTATTTTAAAAATCCTCTCAGGCTGGCTTCATATATCATCCAAGTTGAAACTGTTCTGGTGATGTATTATACATGGAGACTGCACTACATCACCAGAGTTCTGACACTGCCATGTTCAGGGGATGCTAGGATACAATGCAATGAATTACAACAGTGGACGTTGACAAATACACTTTAGGGGAAGTTTAAATTAATTTTTTCAGCTGCTTGCAGTTGGCTCAGAAAGTAATTTTTATTAAATAAACTAGTGGGAGAGTGGGCAGATTCAGAGCCCTTGAGAAAGGGAATGGCAGAACAGAGAAGAGACAGGACAGAGAGCAAGAAAGCAATTTCAGCTCTGGACTTGATGTGCTCAGTGATTTTGGAAAAGTCAGCTGGGCCAAACCCTGGCTATGCTCACACTGCTCGGAGGAAGTGTCACTGCAGGCCTTCAGCTCGGGAATAATTGACTCCATGATTGCAGAAGGCTGATCAATTGCTTTATTATATCATCTTATACTATATTATATTGTACTTATTAAGAAACTCAGTAACCCTTCCAGCCAGTCTGATCCAGCTTTTGCTTAATTGGTCAATCCATCCAAATACTATCCAGTGTCCAATTAAGAAATCACCCTTTGGTAAACAAATCTCCATGGCACATCCCACATGTGCACAACAGCAGGTGCAGCAAGTGGAGATAAGAATTTTTTTCTCAATTCTTTTCTCTGATCTCCTCCCAGCCTTCCCTGGGAAAATGCCTGGGAAAGTTGTGCCTGCCCTCTGTGGCCAGAAAGCTGCTGCCACAAGGAAGCATCCCTGTGCCCAGGTCAAACACAGATGCCAAATTCTTAAGTGGAGACCCCCATCCTTGGATTGGGCATCAAGCAGTGCCCCCCAAGTGCAGTGGGGGAAGGGGCTGCTGTAAACACCTGTACAGGTGCACAGGAGCACATGGGCTCTCACCTGGAAATTCATAATCACCCAGTGGTCCCAGGTTTGGGTTTTTTTCCATGAAAATAAACCAGCAATGATGGTAAGAAAAGGGTGGTAAAGTGTAGCTGTTCATCCAAACTCTTTCCTGAGAAGCAAACACTAGTACTTTTGAGAAAGCCATGAATACTAAACACATTTTCTCTCTGAAAGAATCTTTTGTCATTTCATGGGGAATCAATTAACCACAGTGTCTTATTCAGGTAGACTTTAGATTACTAGCTTATCCCTTCACTATAGATAATTAACCTCAGTTTCTGAATTAGCAGCAAAATAAGCCAGTTATTAGTTTTTATAATGACTCGAACTCAATATTTTGGGTAGTTAAACACCCAAGAGTTTAAATTAAAATAGACATCTGACAGAAATCCCTAAAGTGTTCTTCAGATCATTAATATTATAAATTCCACAGTAGATTGAACTGACAATGTTCCTTTTTCCTTTTGGAGCACTCCAAAGGGATGAGCAACTCCCTCAAATCAGCATTCAGTTTGATCTCTGAAATAATCTCTCCTTGATACCTAAAGCCTCAAGGCCAACAGCATAGCTAAACTCGTATCCTCCTGCCAGACTTCTGTCTAGCGAAGTGAGAAAAAAATAATGGAAAAGCCCATGTTCCTACAGTCTGCTCCTCAGAGGACCAGGGCAAACTGATGCTTACATCCCAGAGGAAAACACTGCTCACCATCAAAAGCTTTCCCAATGCACACTCTGCCTCACTTCTGCTGTCAAAGGAGCCTGTTACTTGATGCCCTACCTATACTGCCCTTTATTCCCACCAAGGTGACACCAAGACTTGATGAACAACTTTATTTTCCTCTATTCACCAGTTCCCTTTCCACTGAACCCCTGCTCTTCCTCATACCCTGCATTGATTATTCTACCCAAGTTTTCTGCCTTGCACTTGTCTCTAATTTAATTCCTTTTCCCCCCCTCCCCTAAGCCATTTTTGCAGTTTGTAGAACTGATTTGAATTCTCGTTCTGCTGTACAATACAAGTGCAGTCCCTCCTAGCTCGGCGCCACCTCTAAGTTTCATAAGTGCACTGTCAATTCCATCATCCAGGTTGTTAATGGAAATGTTGAACAGAAATGATGGCCTCCCTCCTCCCCAAGCCTCAATCAGCCTCTCTGCCCCTTTTGAGGACTTGCAGGGGATATTTTCCCCACAGAGGGGTGGAGGTACATCTATCACTGACTTCTGTGGAAGCTGTGACTTCTCCCAGCGTGGGCAGTGAGCCACAAAGGCACAAACACAAATCCTGAACATGCTGCTCAGCCCACTGCAGCCATCACCTTTATTCCATTTTAGCTCCAACCAGCCATGCATAACACCACAAAGGAAAGGAAGAAAGAATAAAAGCTCATGGGATTGTCCCGCTGCAAGTAAAATGTGTATTCTAAGAAAAATGAATGTTTACTTTCCCATTTCTGTGAATCAATTAGTGATAAATGTCCCCAGGGCACAGAAAAGTCTAACACAGATAACAAAGGATATGCTCCAAATAATGGAGGATTAGAAAAAGGCACACATCAGTAATAAAATATCAGCTGCAGATGCCACTTGAGAAGATTGCAAAACAGAGAAGAGTGAGTAGCTGAAGGAAGAGAGAAAGCAGAGGTGACGAGGAGATTGCAGAATCAGTGAAGATATATTATGACTGTGCTTTTTGAGTGTCTGTGCAAGAGTTAAGAGTTCAGTGTAGAGCCAGGAAGGTCTCTGGGAGAACAGAAGGGCAATTTATAAACAAAAGAGTCAGACAGGGCTTCTATGCCCAAAAATAAGTCCCTTTTTTCCCAGTTCTATCAGTCCCTCTAAGAAAAGATATTACCTTTCCTTTCAAACCTTACCTCTTGACAATACCAAAATAGAAAGATATATTTGCCCTGGCACTCTGATAGGACAATAGGAAATGGATGCCATGAGTCTAGAGAGAAAGAAACCTTTTAAGGATGAAAAAGGACCAAAGTTAGGGCTTCTCAGGAATTACATTTTATCTCATGAAAAATGTCACCAAAAAGGGATAAAAATTGGTTCCCCTTCCTCAATAGCTTCCTTTTTCCCAGGATGTTTTTATCAAAAAATGAAATATTTCTTTCAAAAAACCTCTAAACGTCCCCCCCCTCTAAACCCCCAAACAAAACATATGTAGCTTTAAAGCAAATGGAGGGTTCCTAGTTGGGCTTTTTAAAGCTCTGAGGCACTATTGTAATGTAAATAATGAAAAACTAACATCTCGAGGCCATTTTTTTAAAACCCCTCAGTAGGCTTTTAATATTGATCTTTTCCAGACTTCAAGTAAATAATAAAAAGCAGAGAAAGGATGATGCATTCCTGTACGCACAGCTGGGCTCTCCAAGGGACATTGGCACCTAGAGACCTGCAGTGTCAGCCCTTGGGGAGGGGACAGGAGGACACACCTGTCCTGTCCCAGGTGTGGGCAGCAGCCCAAGATCAGGGAGTGGTGCTTTTTGGAGTCAAGTTCATCACCCATCAGCACTATCCTCCCTGGGCTCTGCGGCTCCTTTGATAGCCCCCTTCACCCTGGGTCATGCCCAGCTCTCCACCTCCTCCTCTTCCTTCTTCACCTCCTCCTCTGGGGTCTGCTCCTCCTTTGACAGCCCCCTTCCCCCTGGGTCATGCCCAGCTCCCCCTCCTCTACCTCCACCACCTCCACTTCCTCCTTCACCTTCTCTTCCACCACCATCTCCTCCTCCTCCACCTCTTCCACCACCTCCTCCTCCACCATCATCTTCTCCTCTGGGGTCTGCTCCTCCTTCAACAATCTCCTTCCCCCTGGATCATGCCCAGCTGTCCACCTCCTCCTCCTCCACTTCCACTACCCTCTCCTCTTCCACCACCTCCTCCCCCACCTCCACCACCATCTCCTCCTCCTCCACCACCACCTCCTCTGGGGTCTGCTCCTCCTTTGACAGCCTCTTTCCCCCTGGGCAATGCTCAATTCTCCACCTCCTGCTCCACCTCTTCCTCCACCACCACCTTCACCTCCTCCTCTTCCTCCTCCTCCTCCCTGCCACTGCTGCTCTGAACCAGCAGCACCTCCCCTGGCCGGGTCTCACTGACAGGAAAGAGCAAAAGGAATGAGCAGGGAATAAATCCGGAGGCGAGGGAAGAGCTGTTTTCATTCGGAGAAATCCTGTTGCTGTTTTTGGTTCTCAGCATGTCAGCAGAAACTCGAGGCTTGTCAGGAGGCTGCTCCCAATCCAGTAATTACTGGAGGTGCCTCTACTTGGCCCTGTCTTGATCTTACACTGTGCAATCACTTTATTATTCAGTTTTATTTTATTATTCAGTTTGATTTGGCAGCTGCCTGAGAAACCTAAGGCTACTCAAGCTGTATATTTTAAGATCTCTAAAATCTGTTGATATAAATTCTTTTAAAGTCTTCAGGCCTGAGTCAACACCGTTAATTCTGCAGCTCCAGCCCATCAGCTTGGCAGGACACTTCAAACACGCATGCACAGCTTAAGGAGGGATCTGCCTGCAGGAGCTGTGGTTTTCCCTCTGGCTCCCAGCCAGCCCCACTCAGGGGCATCTTCTGAGGGCCTCAGCTGAGACAGAAGTTGTTCAGCCCTTTAGACAGTGCCAGAAACAGACACTTAAGAGGATGATTGCTGGAAATGACAAATAAAAGCCCTGCATGAGGGTATGGGTGTAACCCTGCTGGCTCTTCCTTCAGGGCCCATAGCAAAACCTTCTCAGTCATGACAAGCACTCTCCTCCCCTTCCCTGCCAGGCCAGGGGAACTTTGGACCCTTTTCCAGGTGGAGGCTGTCCCTCTGCAAGGATCTAAGAAAAGCCCTCATCTCACTTTATTGGGTCCTTGGATCTCATCTCTTCCAGAGAGAGATTTGCAGGTTGTTTAATGTTCAGGTTTGATTTCCATCTGTGCTTTGATTTCAGATTACTCTCCCTCCTCTCAGCCTTTTCATGATCAAAACTCAGATCCAGCTTCCCCCCTCTGACTTCAATCAGTTTTAATCCTGCCTTCCTAACATCTATTTTCCTTCTAATTCCCTGAAGAATTTCCCTTCTGGGATCGCCACTGTTCACATTCTCTTACATGTTCAAAGTCCTTCACATTTTCCTTTCATCCGTGCCACGCTCCCCTATCACAGACTCCTCTGATTCCACTTCTTCAAGGGCAGAAATGTGTGTTTTCATCCACAATGTTAACAGGTTGGAAGGGCTGGATCCTCAGTGCTGCTCTGTGTTCACACATCAGAGGGCCAAGGAGAGCCCAGGAGATGATTCAGGTGCTTATGTGGAGGCTTAGCCAGGACTGTCCTGCCCAAAACCACCACAGGGCACAAAGGACTTGTCCACAGACAGAATTACTCCTGAAAGGGAGCAGAGGTTTGCATCCACCTTACACCTGGAGCCATGGCACAGAAATCCCACCTTGTGTCCACTGGTGGAGGTCATGGAGTGCAGGTGACTCTTTCTTGAAGAGAAGCCACACTTTTGTGGCCCTCAACCACAAAATGCATTTGGTTTTTATCTGTAGGAATTGGTATTTCCTTTAACATCCCGCACTGCTGTCACCTTGTGCCCAGCAGGTTGAGAAGGCAGTACTGAATTATCACCACCAATATGTGACTTTGTTCAACCATTGTCATTAACTTCACTTTTCTGTGTAGCAATTAGTCCTTTAATTAGTCTTCTGATTGCTGCCAGAAGTGCTCCCCATCCCTTCTAGGTTTTTCAGTGACAAATCTCTGCTGTGACACCTCCTGGTAGGTGTTTTCTGTCGCAGCTGAAGGACCAGGGCCCCCATGTGCCCTGTCCCCATGTCCCACAGATGTGACTGTACCTTCTCCAGCTCCCTGCTCTTCTTTCAGCCTTGCTGAGACTGCAGTGGTGGCAGCTCTGTCCTGTCCCTGTGCTGAGCAGGGGAACTGCCCAGGTTTCCTTGGTGTCTTCGTTTGAAAGGACAGGAGTCTGTGAAGGAAGGCAAGACCTCCTGTGAAATGGAAAAGGTAAACCCCCTCCCTCCAAATTACCAGTTTCAAAATTAAAAAGCTCTCAGGCAAAGATATGGGAATGGGAATAACAGTTCTTTACTAGAAAAAAACTAAATAAAAATTAAAATAAATGTAATTAGTACAAACAAAACTAGTGATAGAGTCAGAAACCTGACACCCTGAGGAGTCAGGGTGTTGGGAATAGTCCAGTTAAATGGCGGCTGCTCCTCCTGGAGTGGCAGATGAAATGCTGCTGGAGCAGGGATCTGTAGAAGGGTGGAATTTTCTCTGAAGGTCTGGTGATGGAGTAGTTGGGCCTGGTCTTCCTCTGGGGATCCAGCAGAGAAGAAGCTGCTCCTCTGGGAATCCAGCAAAGGGCTGCTCTGATATCCCAAAAATGCTGATTTTATGCAGGTAGGGGTGCTTGGCTCCTCCCTCTGGGCGGAGCATCTCCCAATGGGATGATGGAACTTTACCAGTCATGCAGTGAGTCATTCAATGGCCCATTAACAGAAGATATCTCCCCAGAGGGAGACATTGTTCTTGGGAGAGATAAGAAAACTGCCCAACCTCCAACAGATGGTAAATAGAATACATGCTTATCTTACAAGCCAGGACACTTGGGGATTTCTGGGTGTGTGCCCTGTACAGCCCTGACCCTCCTGTTACACAGCCTCACCCTGCAGGACAGCGTGTGATGTCACACAGCACCCTTCAGAAGGTCACCACACATTTTTCTAGCAAAGGGCTTCTAAGCCCTCTCCCAGGAGTGAATACATCACCACTCACGCAATGGCAAACCATCTAGGATGGGACAAACTGCAGCATCAAATCCCCATTTCCTCTGACCCGCCCCTAGGACAATGCTCAAGGGAGCACAGAAAGCAGCGACAGCCCAAACCAAACACAACAGCTCTCCCACGAGGAGTCATTCAACATTTGTCACAAGAAACAAATCTGGATCATTCTGTGGTGCAGGGAAGCTGGAAGGGAGCACAAGGAGCCCGACTGCCAGGAGCTTTGTGCCTTGAGCTCTGCTCACAGCCAGGGGAGCAGCACATCCCATGCCTCACTGCTGTCCCTGAGGAGCAGCTTCCTTCCAAATGTGCTTTCAGACTAGTCCTCCCTCCAGATTTTAATACCCTGCAGATTCACAGCACCTGGAAATATTTATATGGGGAGCTTTTAAGATAAAGCACTCATACAAATTCTAAAGTATGAATAGTCAATTTTACATCAGTTCTCACACAATGCTTCTCATTGCAGCACTTGTGTACTTCCCAGTACTGAATTGCATAACATGACTAATACCTGTCATGCACAGCTTGCTCTTCCTCTTTTATGATAAAAAAGACTCTAGATATCTAAGTACGAAATTTCCCTTTCTACCAGCATTTTTTTCCCCCCACCAGGAGTCATCCTCCCAATCTCCTGGCATATCAGCTGCTCTGAATCAGTGGGGAGGTGCATATATACACATTTGGAAACATAAAAGCCAACTCAACCTGCTGTTAGAAGAACAAACAACTTCTAGGGCTTTGTTCCCTTTTGGCAGCTCTTTCCCTTTAGGGAGTGAGAGGGAGCTGCCAGCTCCTCCATCCTGATCCTGCCAGGCCTTACAGCTTCTGGCTTTGCACCTGAGCCCTCCGTGCAGGCAAGGGGCTCCATGTCCAACAAACACCTCACACACAGCCACTGCCATGTTCTTCTGCTTTCCTGTTGATTTCATCATCCTGGGTTCATGCCTCTATCTTGCCAGGCAACTTTTGTTGTGTTCAGGCACCTAGAACAACTGGGATCAAGGAGGGTTGGATGTGCAAGTATTGTGAAATCACTCTATCTGCCATTTTGGGAGCCCGGGTACTTTTTAAGGTCTGACCCTAAAGGATTCATCCACTGGGAGTCGTACAATTAATCCAAGTCTGGTTTTGGGCTAATATCCAACACTACTCTTTCTCCCTGATCACACAGATAGCAGAGAAAAGCCATTTAAAGGTGAAGTTTTCTGGATAAGAAGGAGAAAAGCCTGATAAGCAAAATGGAGACTGGGAGAGTATAGGCTTGAAACAGCATTTAAAATCATTGGACTAACAGTGTGCAAATGTATAAAACCAGTTCACAAATTTGCTATCACTGGTCAATTGCAATCCTGGAGAAGCCAGAGTCAGGAGCCCTAATTGTATTTAATGCTGCAGTGGGGCTCAATGTACTAATTACATGTCAGTTTTCCAATATTTCTGCCAGGACTATTTCAAACATTTCTTTAGAGGGTTTCAGCACTGGTTTATTTAATTATGTTGGCATTTTTATACATATAGTGAAAATGCTAGCAGAAAGAAAACTGTCATAGTTGGAGGTAGAGTGTACTGAGGCAAAGCAAAGGAGAAAGAGATTTGAGAAGGAGACTGATCCTGGTTGCTAAAGGCATTCAGGAGCTTGGAAGAGATCAAATGAAGAACATCCCAAATGCCTCTGATTCTTCCTAGAGTGTTACAGAGGGTGGGGAGGAGTCCAGTGAATAAACTCCCGACAGCACCAAACAGGAATGGTGTAATCCTCTTCCTCAGTGTCAGAGATGGAAATGCTGCTAAAAATATGCCATTATCTACCCCAAGAAATCCTGAGGAAGCTTCTAGACTGATCCAGGCATGCCCTTCCCTTTTTCTCTCCTTACCAGGTGAACACAGGGGGTCTCTTGTGTTCATATTTCACCCACTCTTGTGGAGTTTGTTTTCCTCCTCACTGCAATTACCTGGGCTAAGAACATCCTGAGTGGAAAGAGAAAAGGGCAAACTGCAACAGCTCACTAGTGAGAAACTAAGTAGGGCATTAGTCTCCAACCTTGGCTCAGGGTTACCTACATTAAAAGTACAAACACATGGCAGGCACCAGGAGCTACTAATTTCAGCAGCAGCTCTCACAGAGAGAACCTTCCCAAAATAGCTTTGCTTTTGCATAACTACCTTTTAAAAACAGTTTTAAATTAAATATGCTTGTAGTCTGTCATTCTTACAAAGTTAACTCTAGAAAAGCCTAGTCTGATAAAAATTTCAATTAATATGTCTCAAGAGTTTCAAAGCTGTGAAAGTTTCTTCATTCTGTGTTTTCAAAATGAAACTTTCAGACTTCCTAATTTTAGCTTTGAAATAATATTTTAAAAAACATTGTCTTCATTTTTAGATCAAAAAAGAAGCTCTTTAAAGGATGTCAGAGGGAAGATACAGCATTTTGACTCACTTCAAGGAAAGGTAGCTGTTGATCTGATAGACATGTCTTTTCTTAGGTCACAAATTTCACAAATGAGACTTTTTAGAGGAATCCTGAAGCAGACTGGGAAAACCTTTAAGATCACCTAACTTCTCATGAGCTGGGAAAAATACCCTAATTCTCGCTACAGAGACTGAAGAAACATTTTGACAGGCAGCCTTTAGTCAAGGGTAACAGAAATGATTGCTGCTGTCTCTTGCTGTTTCAGAAATAATCCACAAGAAACTGGTGGCTGCCAATGAGGAACAGCTGTTCATTAAGAGACCCAGTCGAACTGATAGCTGAAAAACCTGTTCTCTGCCAAACTCAAAGGGAATACACTGCAAAAACACCTTTCATACCATGTAGGCAGCTTCTACATTTTCAAAACCCCATATTTGTGCCAGTTGCACTGAGCTCATAAACCCAGTCAATGCTCTGATTGCCCCCAGTGTAAACTGCAGTGAGATTCAGAGCAACTCACTTCTCTCACAGCTCACAAGGCAGCTCTTACACAAATGGCAGCACAGACTGATAAACCAGAGCATAGAAAGCCATGAATAAACTGCTCATTAAAATAATAATACTGCCAGCACTTAAAGAATAACAAAAACTTACTATTTTACATAGCTGTACTTGCCCTGGGTCTTCTGTACTAGGAAATGCAGGAGCTTGGATGGGCATTGAAGGCATCTGAGACAAGATGGTGGGAACACCTGGGACCTTCACTCCACAAACACCTGCAACTCAGCTCCTGTAAGCAATTGGCTTCACTTGCTTTTTCACTATTTAATTACCCCTTTCAACTAAAGCCACCTGAACTCATTTGTTTCTTAAATGGAAAAGTTTTGTGTCTCCCCACCCTCCCCTTCTCCAGTTTGTCTCAGTGCTTTGGATAATTTTTTTCCCTGAAAACACCATGTTTCAAATGAATGTGATATTCTATATTTAGGGGTTAATGAAATCCTTAACCTCTCATTTCCAAGGCTGGGTGCTGTGTAGCAGGAGGAAAGCAAAGCAAGCCTGACTCTAAGCAGCCCTGGGTGTGCTGATGACCTAGAACAGAGGCTGGACAGAGCTAAAGGATAAAGTAGGGATTTATTAAAAGTCCTCAATGGATTCACCTTGGGCAGCACAAGAGCCCAGCCAGGGCTCCACCCCAGGTGAACCAAAATGGTCACAAAATGCACGAGCGCTCACAGGGTCTCTTAATTTATAAGTTCTGCTCCATTTGCATATTGGAGTTAATTGACCAATAGGTTATGAAGTCCCATCCTTACTGTTGTTCTCTCTTTATTCCACATTGTTTGTGCTCTTGGGCCTGAGATTTGGATCATTTGTCCTTGGTCCTCAGCTAGAGAAGGAATTGTTTTGTCTCCCCACTCTGTGAAGAGAGCTCAGCATCCCCTAATGTGAGGCCCAGACCCCCACACTAAAGCAGCACAGAATCTGAAAAATAGAAAAGCTGAAACCTGAGGCATCACCCAAGGTGACACCAGCCCAGCACACAGGAGGCTCTCAGTGCTGCCTGGGTGCACCTTGGTTTGCTCCTGTCCTACTTGCAGAGCCCTGGCAGGGTAGCTCTGCACACACAATCTACCGAATATTTCCTAGATGAGTAGAAACCATATTTTAACTGCTGTACCATAATTCTCTTCTTTTAATTAGAAAGTGTGCTAAATACTCATGTCCTTGGGGATTCTCATTGAACTAGTCAGGTTTCTGATCATGAACTTCTGCGTTAATGAGACTTTTAGTTTGACTTACAAAAGCTCTTACATTTACACAGCCAGGCTTTTAACTTCAAAGTCCTTGAGAATTGTTGCTGTGCATCTGCCTTGTCTGGGGCCCTAATTCACAGTTCTGGTCTGTGTTTATTACATAGGGAATGTTTTGTTTAGTGTTTATAGATATATATTTACAGCATTTAGGGATATTAGAGCTTATACCAAGCTCCATTACTATAAACACTGATCAAAGGGAGAGTTAAGTGAAGCTGAAGCACTCGAGGAAAATATTTCTGCAGTCAAGATGGGAAAGTACAAGTGGGAGAAGAGGGGAAGCTGCCTGCCTGGTTATGCCACTTTCAAACCCTCCAGCCCTTCTCTCTGCCTTCCTCTCCTGCCAACCACCAACCCCAAATGCCTTTTGACAGAGCAGGAAAAGCACCTCAGCTCTTGCAAAGATCAGCAAGTGTGTCTCTGTGGCACTGCCTATATCCAGGCACACATGGTGTTTTGCAAGCTCCAGAAAGGCTGGAAATGCCAGGCAACAGCCAGTGCTGAAGTTTGTGTTTTTATTATATTTCCTAGTTTCAATTTTGTCCTGTGGGAGACAGAAAAAGAAATTGTTTTGGTGACCATTTAAGTCAGTGTAGATCCATAAATACTTTTCCACTGTGTTTGTTTTTCTTATGCTGCTATGAATGTTTTTCTAGAGTCGCATTAATGCCCTTGTAAGTCATGTCACATCCGTCTCCTCATCAATTTTCTTTTTAAACCCTGTCGCTTAGGGAAAATCAGAGAATTTGGTTGCAGCTTGAACATTACCAGCTTTTGGACAGTTCACTGTTCAGTTTTATTGAACATTAAGAGTGCAGGGCTCATTGACTGTAGCACAAGGCTCTGACACTGAAGTACCCTGCAGTCCTTGCACACACCTTTGCACACCTATTGTCACCCTCCCCCTGCTGCTTTCTGGATGTTCACTGCTCCTCTGATGTGCTGAGCCTCAGTTCAAACAGCTCCCCTGCCACACACACGAAGTTAATATTAGATACAAAGCTGTGAGCATGGGTGTGACCTATATTGAACAGCTCCAGAAAAAAACCAGGAATTTGGGCAATTTAGGATCCTAACCCAACTCTTGGAAAAAGCTGGCCTTAGATGTGGGTTGTGACCACTTGAAACTCCATCTTTTAGGCCTGTTAGGAGAACATCAGGCTCGATTGGGAGCCACAGGGACCAGCTGAGAAGCAGCACTTCACTGGTGTTTGTCATGCACCCTGGAGCTCCCCAAACTGGGATAAACAGGTGTGAACTCAAAGCTGGGAGCAGGTGAAGGAAGAGTCCCCAAACAAACAGTCCCCAACAGAGCAAACTTGTCCCCAGGGAAAGCTGGAGTGCTCCACAGGAGCACAAACCCCACTTCCACCTTCACTGACTTGCAGCAAAGACCCACTGGGACTTCAGCAGCATTTCCCAACCTTTCCCTAGCTAGGAACTGGAGGGAACAACAGCTTCATCCTGGAAGCAAGAACCCTCCAGTGAGGAGGAAATCAGCAACGTTTGGTGCATTCATAATATAGATATTATTTGGCAAACGAGTTAAACAAATTGTTTCCTTTCAGGCTCCTGGTGATGTGTGTGGCTGGCAAGCCTTCCTCCCTGCTGCTCGGCCACCTGCTCTCCCTCCTGCTACGTGAGCTCCATCTCCAGCCCCAGCTGCACCAGGCTGCCTCAGCCACGGGCAAAGGGCTTTTCCAGGAGCACCACATCTCCCAGCAGCACCTCCCAGACTGGGCAGGCTTTGCTGTCACGCTGGCAGTCCTGGCTGTAGGGGTGTGCTTTGATAGCATCACCCCAGACTGGGCATTGCTGCTGTGTGGCAAGCATATTTCTCTCACTCTCAGGATTTTTAATAGAGGTGCATGGAGAGAAATGAAAGAGAAAACAATTTCTATTTCTGCTCCTTGTTTTTCCTATGTGAAATGTGTTTGGAGAATTGTTTACCTGGGGTGAGTGCTTGATTGGATTCTGGTGAGGATTGTTTGAGCCTGATGGCCAATCCAACCCACCTGGGGCTGGATTCTCAGAGAGGGTCATGAGTTGTGTTAAAGTCAGAGAAAGTAGTATGTAGTTTTAGTATCCTCCTTTTTATATAGTATATTAATGTATTTTAGCATAGTTATAATAAAGTAATCATTCAGCCTTCTGAATTGAGTCAGACATTGTCATTTCTTCCCATTGGGTTCTCCTGCATTTACAATACTGGCGAGCTGTAGTGGAGATGGAGCAGCCCAGCTGAGGCGTGGGGAGGCTCAGAGAGACCATCTGACACAGGAGCCTCCCTGCCTGCCAGCACCAAGGGTAGGGAGAGCATTTCCCACTGGTAAAACCCTCCCTCTCTAACCATTTCCCACTGTCTGGTGCATCTGCTGGGTTCTCACTCTTGTTTCCTGCAATGATAATGTGATCAAAAGACCTTTGCAAACAAGACAGCTCAGTCCCTATGCTCAGGAGCTGATGTGTGAACATGGCAAGACTGAAATGCACAGGACTGGAAGGCATGTGCTCTGATCCTCTGCCTGCAGCAGGGAAGTCCCACTGCCAGCAGGAGGAAAGGTTAAATCCCTTAATGTTAAAATGTTCTCACCAAGTGCATCTTTGTCCCCCTCCTGTGGCTGGATCCCATCACACACACTCAGGGTATGGCACCAAGGGTGGATGGACCTTTGGCAATGCAGAGAGCAAATACTTTTCAGAAAAATTCATGATATTTCTTCAGAGAGCATGGACCTGAGGAACTGAAGTGGGTGATTTCTGCTCTGCACATAATGTTGCTCTTCCCCAGAAAATAACTTCGGACTCCTTGACTCTCAGCCTTGGTTCCTCTCAAAGATAAACAGAAAGAGTCGAGGACATCTCGTCTGAGCTGGCTGCTGCACTGGACTTACAACAAATACATTTAATCTGCTGCCTACATGTGCCATTTAAAATAATTCTTCTGCCACCTCTAAAGTGGAGATCATCCTTGAAAATTAAGTCAGAGCTGTCTGCAGGTAGAAATTATTACAGCCACATGAGGAAAGACTTTTAAAGAGTCTCTGGAGTTTGGGAAAATAAATAAATTAATGAATCACCACGGCTTGTCTGCCCAGGGTTCCCACATTCCCTGGCTGCAGCCATCATCTGAACTCTTCTGTAACAGGATGGAAACAGAGACATCCCAGGAGGATTCATCAGGCAGCTGCCCTGCCTGACCCACCTTTGCCCTGTGAAGAGATTCTGGCAGCCAGTGCTTGAAAAACTGCCTTTTATGTTCTTACTTTCCCCCTCTTCTATTACTTTGCAGTCACAACCATCACTGTTTGATCCAGAGAGCCAAAAATGCCCATCTTCATTATTCTGACTGTTTGCAGCTGGACAGAGCACACACACACAAGGTCTCAGACCCCTAGGCAAGACAGAATACTTGACAGTTAAGAACCAAGGGCCTTAGGATGTTTTCCACCTTTTAACAAATGCTTTTTTTTTTTTTTTTTCCCTTTTGCAGTTTCTGTATCATTCTTGCTGAACCTCACCTCCTGAAGGTTTTTATTATGCGAGATTTTGTCACAAGGAGACTGCATAAGGATAGGGAATTAAACCCATGTCTTCCCAAATCCAGATCAGTACCAAAACCTTTGGCTCATCTTTTTGACTCCCTTGTCTAGCAAAGGGCACTCTACAAAGGTACACAAGCATACATTAGAGCCCAAGGTCAGGAGTGTCAGATGAAAAGGATGAATATATACAAGTCCACGTCCTAGAAATCTGCTCTGTACCCTCCATGGATTTGCAAATAGCATGACTTAGAAGCAGAAATTAAACCCACAGCCTTTCAGCAAAGCAGGAGCAGCACGTTGCTGCTGCTGCTACTCCCTGAACCTCAGAGGGTAACACATCCAACATCCCCGCCCACGCTAGGAGGGATGTGTGAGCTCTCTGAATATCCCTGATTAACACTGCTTCATCCTGGCATTTTCTAGCAGCTACACACACCCTGCAGCAGGGCTGCTATAGGTCACTAATACCTTACACACCTTGGCAGTGGGGACCACCAGGGACCCCTGCAGTTTGTGCCACAGCCAGGCCAGGATCCAGCTCCTGGTGGCACCTCACAGCCTCTTTAGGGATGCACCAGGGCCCCGCAGAGCCCAGCAGCTTTTTGGCAGCCTGAGACCCAGCTTTGACACACCTTTAGTACTCTTGTAAGCCCTTGGTGCAGAGAGGTTGTTGTGAGGTTGAATCCAGGCTCTCCTTGCCTGAGAACGAAAGGGTGTGCTGGATAATCATTTCTCTTTGAACAAAGGCTGAAATAGTAGTATTACACAGGTTGGTTGGCAGTAGAGTGAGTGCCACTTACTCTTTTTTACCTACACACCTTCCTGACTTGCCCTCTCCCTTGCAGGACACTAACCTCCTTGTTAAACAAACACATGCTTGCCCTACAAGGAAAACAATGTTTTGTAGTGCAGAGGAAACCCAGACCCCTTCTTCGTGCAGGGGAAATCCTTCAGCAGAGGTAAAGCTGATGGGTGCTTATCTGAATCACCAACTCTGATTTTAGAAATAGCGGATTTCAGGACAACAGCTGGGTACTGCTGGGTCAGCTGCTGCTTCTCCTCCCTTGGCAGAGCCCAGTGCCTGTGGGCTCCTCTGCTGCAGCCTCCCTCCAGCTCTGCTCCAAGGGGTTTATGAACAGATACTGCCATCAAAAGATCCTTATTCCTGGAGCTTAAATACCTCTCACTAAGTAGGCACCGTGAGCAGTAATGAATCACTCTGTGGGGGAGATGTGCAGGTCTGTGGCAGTGTCCTTGCAGTGAGAGCTCAGCCTGGACAGGGAACAGCCAGGTGGATCACCCCACACCAGGGGCCTCGAGGATCTTGCTCTTTTGGATGGGGAGAGATTGGGGTTAGTGTTTGCTTTTAACAACTTTCCTTTAAGTTCCTCGTACAGAAGCACCACATGCCTCTCCTCAGATCCACTGCTGTGCTCCTGGGAGGGCTGTTGCAGCCTGAGCCCACAGTGGATGAGAGCAGGGTGTGGTGTGAACACACATCCCTGTGTGCAAACTTGATGTCCCTGCTGTGTCTTTGCCAGCTGGCACCTTCTGCACTGCTGCGAGAGCAGGGCAAACCCTGTGAAGGACAGGGAATGAAGGGATGAGTGGACAGCAGGGGAAAAACAAGGGTTATAAAGGCTTGTGAGATGCCTACACTCCCTGGTCTCCTGATAAACTGCAGCACAGGTTTGGGAAGCATTGGGAAAACTCCACATTCCTCTCAGACTGAATTAAGAAGTTTTCCTGCATGCAGAAGGAGAGCTCAAACGCCCTCCTTTATAGCCCTGCTACTCTTCCCACCTGCCTGCTCTGGAAAATCACTTGTGTCACTGTCGAGGCAGGACGGGAATGAGAAGACTGATCAGAAGGCTGCTGAGAGTAAAACTCTGGTTTATTCAAAATACATTACTCTTTTATACAGAGCTTTGTGAGCACCAACTCCATTGGTCCTGAAGTGAAAATAATCCACACCATTGGTGCACAGTGCTCGACGCACAGTGATAGAACTTAACTATAAACAATGTGAATAACAAGAGAGATAAAGAATTATTTACATTCTTCTCCAGCTCTTTCCCAGGCTTCTGCCTGGCTAGAAACTCTCCGTTTCTCTGACTGAATCTGAGACCCACAACTTGGATGCTGGACACTCTGCACTAGAGATCTGGTTTTCTTCAGAATGTTATTGACCACTCTTCTGCTAGTGTGCTACATCTAGAATCCTTCCCTCAGCATTAGCTCATGGCTTCTCCACTGCCCATGCCTGGTCTGCCATTTGGTCTGAGCAGGAATCAAACAGAACAAACCAAACCCAAGCCAGATTTTCTTTTTGGGATGGCTGCAGTGGGAGTGTGGCACAACCAATGGTCCTAGGGAGGAGCATTTGGTTCACAGTTATATCTGTGTTTGTGGTTCTGTGTTTGGGACTGGCAGGTGCTGCTCTCTCCTCCACTTGATCCATGATTTTGGTCCATGATTTTGATCCACAGTGGTCCCAACACTGCAGTGCAGAGGTTTATCAACTCTTCCTGCTCCAGGGGAAATTCAGGACACCTCATCCCATGTCATGGGAATATTTTCTACTGGATTCAGTGGGCCAGGGATGAGGAGAAGAAGGAGCTCAGCCCAGAGAAGGCAGATTTTAGTTCAGCAGAACCTCACTTGTGTTTTCTGCCACTGTGAGCACTTCAGGCCTTGGAGGGCAGCAAGCAGCTGCCACTGATGTCCCTTAAGAAAAGACATCAGCATCACTCAGAAAACTTAGGTTTCATTCAGCCTTGTTAAAACTACTCTCTGCTACATTCTACTGCAATCATTTAAAACAAAGGAGTTCATCAGCACTTGAATTCTCCAGGTCTCTACATCAGTGTCTGGGAATGAGAACAAGCTGGTGCTTTTTATCTTTAAACACCAAAAGAGTGTCAGAAAAGATTAAGTGAATTTCTAGAGAGGAAAGTGCTCACGGATGCAGGTGTCAGCAGGGCTGATGCTGTTTGCCAGGGTAACAAATGAGCAGTGGCACCTCTGCATGCCCTGAACCTGCCAAGGGGGAGCTGAGTGCTGCAGCAGCGATGGGGCATTACACGGTGCCTCCACGCAGCAGGTACAAAACAAGGCAGCAGAAAAGAGAGATGGCTCCAGGGCAAAAAGGAAAGCTCTACAGCTCAGGCTGAGATGTCCTCCTTACCAATGAAATGCCAACATACAGCAGACCATAAGCAGGGATGAGTGTGGCAGGCACATTCTTCTCTCTTTCAAGATTTTTAATAGAAGAGCACAGAAGAAAAAATTTCTATTTCTGCTCCTTGATTTTTCCCATGTGGAATGTGCTTGGAGAATTGTTTACCTGGGGTGATTGCTTGATTGGATTCTGGTGAGGATTGTTTGAGCCTAATGGCCAATGCAACCCACCTGTGTCTAGACTCTCAAGAGCAGGGTCACAAGTTGTGAGTTAGTTAGGTATGGTAGTTAGAAAAGTAGGTTTGTAGTTTTAGTATCTCCTTTAAATAGAATATTAATGTATTATAGCATAGTTATAATTTAAAAAAATCATTCAGCCTTCTGAACTAGAGTCAGACATCATCATTTCTTCCCACGGGGTTCATCTGCATTTACAATAGATGAGTTGTTGAATTTCTTTGATGAATAGCTTTCCTTCAGCTACCACAAAATGCAGATACACCACCCAGGCCTCTGTTGAGCACCCTGTACCACTATGACCTTTCCAGTTCACAGAATCAGATAAAGGAACTGGAAAAGACACCAGGAAAGGCTGCAGGGTTGACACCACCTATGGATCAGCCTGTGTTTACCTCCCTCCTTACTGCAAGCTGCAAGGGTGAAGCTGGGATGGGCTTCACTTTCCTCTGCACCCCCAGCCCCTGCTCAGACAGGTTCTGCCTTTTAGCCAAAATAAAATGCAGCCACTCCTTATGGGATTGACAGATACTTCTATCCCTTACTGATAGAAGGCGCTTTTCTGATCCTCATGCAAAGAGCGGCTGTACTTCAACCCAGTTCCCAGTTTCTAGGGACCAGGTGCTAAAAATCATCCAACTGAAATGAGTTTTAGGCTCCCAACACCTCTGAGTATTTGTGTTGAGCTGTTCCCATGTGCTGATCCAAGCTCTGTCACATTCAGGTTCAATGTGATGGCTGCAGCACCACCAGACTGGGGGTGCCACTGGAGCAGAGCTCAGGCATTTTGCAAAGCTTGTCATGTTATATTCCACTCAGGGAACAAAATGGGGAATTTTAGATTTTAATTTGTCACTTTACATGCAAATTAACTGTTGTATATTTTCACAAGTGAATTCAGCCAGTATTTATAATAACAGAAATCTGCTGCTTGGATTGCTAAATGAAAATTCCCCACATTGCTTGTGCTTCCCTGCATGAGCTGTTTCATTTCAGCTTTTCTGTGCTCGCTTTTCTAGAATGCCTAAAAGATTTTGTGGGGGCAAAGACGCACTGAGGAAAAAAACAAGAATGAGAAATAATTGTTAGGATTACTCAGCAGGATGGCTGGATGACATTTTGTCCCTGTTTTTCATGGGCAAAACCATTGCAGTGCTTAAAATTAAGCACGTGCTTAAGCATTTTGTTGATCTGAAGCCAGAATACTCAAAACTGCATCTGAGTAGTCCCTCCCAACCTGCTGTTAAAGCAGCTACAAAACTGAAGTGCCCCAACCATCAGCTGAGCTCACTTGGTACGAACACAGCCCTTCCCCAGCAAGGAGACTGATTACATTGAGTCCCCTGGAAACCAGGGGATGAAAAGTATGTTGACATTTTTTTTCATGAGCAAAGGAACTGGAAAAATAAAGCAACATTTAGGAAATGATGCCTTTCAGGAGCCTATAAAGACAGGAATCCTCCTGGTCATTTCTGTGTCCCAGGTTTTTGCTATTATTCCATGGGCTTTGAGCCACTTGGACAGCTCAGAGTATAAAGCTGCAAGGAGACTGACTGGCTTGTAACCTGTAATGTATTACTTATTTTTTATTTTAATTGCAAGCAGTCTCTGAAACATTATAGAGCATATAGTGCTAGACACAGCAGAAGTAATTAAAGTGAGAGGGCCACATGCAGCCGTCAGTAAAACACCAGATGTAGGCAGCTCAGAAAAAATGTCATTGATTCAGCACCAGTGGGGCCAGGAGGAGAAGAGGCAGAGTTGAGATTATCAACAACAGATCACACTTTAAATTGCAGCAGCGTGACTACAGCATTTAAAGAAAAGCAGCCAAGAGATGTATTGCTGTAGAGCTGTGTCTCCAAGAGGGATGGGGCCATCAGCTGCTCAAGGTGGTTTCAAAGGAGCAAGGCAAACCTGAACAATGTGTTCTTCTCCTGGCTCTGCAAGGAACAACCTGCGTTGTGATGTCTCCCATAGGAAAAATGGGGTGCTTTCACATCATATTAAAAATAGTAATAATTAACTAAAGGAGGTAGAAAAGGGATGGATGGATGTTTGTTTGAGGTGGATGCAGAGTGATGCAGCTGCTGTTCAAGCAAGGCCAGAGAGCTCTTCTGGGGTGAGCAAGGACACATCATGTTCAGTTTGCTTGTCCAGTGAGTCCCCCAAGACAGACCCAGGGTGAGAACGGCTTCAAAGAATTAACACCCTGTCTTAGGTTGGAAATGGGGGTGTGCATTCGGTCACCATCTGTCAGAGCTGGGGCAGTTCTCTGCTGTTCATGGGGCAGTTTTCTTTATCTCTCCCACAGCCAATCCTCCCTCCAGGAGATCTCTTCTGTTCATGGCCACTGAGTGTCCCTGCATGGCTGAGAAAATTCCATCATCCCATGGGGAGATGCTTTGCCCAGGGGAGGAGCCAAGCATTCCTACCTGGATCCAATCTGACCTGGGAACAGCACAGCAGCCTTTGCCCACTGCATTCCCAGAGGAGCAGCTTTCTTCCCCACTGCATTCCCAGAGGAGCAGCTTTCTTCCCCACTGCATTCCCAGAGGAGCAGCTTTCTTCCCCACTGCATTCCCAGAGGAGCAGCTTTCCTCCCCACTGCATTCCCAGAGGAGCAGCTTTCTTCCCCACTGCATTCCCAGAGGAGCCCAGGCCCATCTCCCCCAGCCCTGGAGCTCCAGAGGAAAACTCCCCCCTTGTGCAGGATCCTGCTCCAGCAGAAGCACAGCTGGCACTGCAGGAGGGCTGAGCCACCCTGGGATGGGACTGCTGCCACCTCCCTGACACACAGGGGCCAGCTCCTCTTCTCACTCTGGCAGTGGTTTGTTTTCTTTTTTTATACTATTGCATTTGTATTTTTAATTTTCCTAGTAAAGAACTGTTATTCCTATTCCCATATCTTTGCCTGAGAGCCCCTTAATTTCAAAATTATAATAATTTGGAGGGAAGGGGTTTGCATTTTCCATTTCAAGGGAGGTTCCTGCCTTCCTTAGCACACACCTGTCTCTCAAACCAAGACACATCCCCAGGTCCCTGCACACCCTAATGGGGTGTCACCCTGACTCATATTAAATGGCATTGACCACTCTGAATGTAATTGGCTACAGCAAAGGTTAATGGTCATTTCTACCTTTAAATAGTTTATGAAGATGTTTGATGTCTCCTAACAAGGCAGATATTGGAACTTGCTGTTCTTTCCACTGGCTTGCATATCATTGATCTTTCTTCTTGAAATGATTATCCCCAGGCAACCTATAAATCTCACTCACTCTGGCTCAAAAATGCTGGACAATGTAATGAACTGTGATGAGGCCAAAGACAGTGGACAGGGTCACCTGTTATGAGCTGGGAGCATGTGTGCTTCAGCTGTGTGCTCAGACCTGCACACATCCCAGAGAGCCAAGGAAACAGATACCTTAAGGCAGATTTTGTAATTAAAGAGCATGCAGGAATCCCAAGTATATCTGTTAGCCTCACATACTAAATCCAATGAACCTCATAGCAATCTGGGGTAGAATGTCACAGCCCAGCATTTAGGTCAAACTCTCCTGCTACAAAAGTACCTCAAGAGCAATTTTTGCCCCATCATTTTACTTGCACTGAGCTCCTACAGGTCTCTCAGACTAAGAACAGAGAGATTTAAAGCTGCAAGTGTTCAGAGCAGGAAAAGCTTTCATCAAAGCACCAAGTCAAAGTGCAAAGGGCTTGAAAATTTTCCACAGAAGAGTTCTAATCATTATAAGTGTCCTGTGTGAAAATAAAAGATGTTTAGCTGTGAAGCCTCCCCCAGCTTCAGGCTGACATCAAGAGTGAGTGTGTGGGCACATTTGGGAGCAGGGACATCATCACGATCTCTAACAGGAATGCACTGCCTCGTAGGTAAGCAATTTAGGCATGTGGATGTGTTTAATTTCTGCTTCCAGCCACTGAATATCTTATTGGTTTTTGGTTTTTTTTTTGTTTTTCTTTTTTTTTTTTTTTGGGACAGTAGAAAAACTGTTCATCTGCACATATCTGGAGACAAGCTTATCAGCAATTCACTTTTTTGCTGCATTAAAGCTTGCTTGCATTTTCTTCCTCTGAAGGAACTCTTAAGAGCAGATCTGACCAGATCTGTTCCACAGCTCCTGAACTCCAGACTTGAGCCAGGTTTGCTGTTGGAAGTTTGCACTGCTGAGCCCAAGACCTCAGCTACCTACGCACTTAACCCTTTTCTCCAAAATAAGAGGAAAACAATGAGTTTTCACAGGTACCATCGGTCAGAAGAAATGACCCATGTGTTTATCTATTTTTGTATTTAGAATTGTTCACAATTAGGAAAGATGATTAATGCTGAAAAATGCAGCTCCAGTATAAAAAGCAGATTACAGGCTCAGCCTTTTTCCCTTAATACATTAAAAGAAGAAGAAAAAACCAAAATCAAGCAAGAAAAAAAAAAGGAAAAGGGAAATCAAAAAGGGGAAAAAAAAAATCTGTGTAACATCAGTGAAGACAGAACAGAGGGAAAAGGAGGGAAAGGCAAGATCCAAGGCTAAAACTGGTGTTTGTGCTGCCCACACTCACAGGAGTGTGATGAGCTCATTTTACTGTCAGGGCTTCCCAGGAGTTTGGTAGTTTGTTCTGGAGCTTTCCATGCGATGTGGTGTGCCCCACTCCTCACTCTGATGCTGAGGAAGGAGCAGTGCTGCAGAGCTGCTCTTCCTCCTCTTGGCTTCAGCAGGACCCAGCTGAGTTAACAGGGAAAGATGTTTGTCCACACCATAATTTATAATAGACCCAAAAAAAACCCAAAAAACCATGGGCAGTTCGTAAACCCCAGATAGCAAACACAAATATAAATCTCCCTAGGCAAGCCAGGGTAGAGACTTGATGCACTTTACAAGCTGTAAACACTGATTTTATTAGCCATTTATGGGCTACTTTGCACAACGCAGCTTTAATATTAAACAATAAAGCTCACAACACACTTACAAAGGAAAACAGTCTCTCTCATTTACTCCTGAATTGCAAGTGTGGCATCTCTTGATCACATGAAATCAGCAGAAGCAAGGTTATTCACTTTAGGCTGCATATTTTTTCTACTTGATGCCCCACACCAGGAGCACTGAGAGAGAGGAAATTATTTGGGAGCCACTGGAAACTGTAGAAATGAACTTTCAGCAAGCACTGAGCAGCCCTGCTACCCACATCAGCATGCACACAGACTTCAAGGAAACTTGTCCTTGTGGCTATGGGTGTTTATCATTTATAATCTGATACATCAGATGTCTCATGTAAGATAAGGTCTGACTGTACCAGGGACTGCATGCAAAATGCATGAATTTGTATGCAAAATTAGTAATTTATTTTTTTTGAGCCTACAGGTAGAAAGGGGAAGGGAAGCACTGCTAATACTCTCTACAAATGGAAAACAGGCTGAGGGGGTGAAGTGATTTGGCCAAGACAACACAGGAACCACAAAGAGAGTGAACACTGGCAAATCTCAGAGGAATGTGCTGTCCCCCAGCACAGCCCATGCAAAGGGTTTGGATGCTTGGCTGCTGTGGGAAAAGATGGACCTGGTCATGTGCCACCCAAATCCCAACTGTCCAGGACTTCTGGTGCAAGGAAAAGGATCTGTAATCCCACTACACCTTCATGTGCTGCTTTATCCCGCCACAAGCCCAAATCTGTTCAAGTTTGGCTTGAAGAAGGCCAAAGAAAATCCAGCTGTTCCATTTCCTTTTTTCAGCTGGCAGCCTCAGAGATTTTCATACATTTGGCCACTCTTCCAAACCAAACCATGCCAGGCTGGTGACCAAAGGGTGTAAAAAATCTCACACCAGATGGGCCAAGTGTCTTTGGTATCTGCTAGAGACATCTCAGACAGCCAAAGAAGGGGACAGAGATTCTGTTCCTGAAGTAAAACCAAGCTCCCAAACCAGGTTACCCATCACACTGCTAGGCACAGACATGCATGAGAAATATCCCAAAATAAGGCCTGGACTAGCTTATCCAACTGGAGGGGAAGACAGAAGTAACATGCTGAAAATTTGGACTGTGGAGACAATTGCACTATAGGGACACTTTAGACTGCCAGAAGGCAGAGTTGAATGGGATATTGGGAAGAAATCCTCCTGTGGGGCTAGTGAGGTTCTAGCACAGGTTACCCAGAGCAGCTGCCCCATCCCTGGAAGTGTCCAAGGCCAGGCTGGATGGGGCTTGGAGCAACCTGGGATGGTGGAAGGTGGAAGGTGGGAGGTGGGAGGTGGGAAGTGGGAGGTGGGAGGTGGGAGGTGGAAGGTGAAAGGTGTCCCTGCCCATGGCAGGGGCTGGAACTGAATGGGTTTTAAGGTCTCTTCCAAACCAAACCATTCTGTGATTTCTGGAAAGCAGAGTGCCCAGTGGTTTGTAAACTTACTTGAGGTACTGTAACAAAAAATGTTCTAACTAATTACAATAGATGCAACCTTAGTGAGAGAAGAAAAGCCTCAGCAGAGTACTGATCCAGGCCTTCCTAAACAGGGCAGGGAGTGAGATGCTTTCCATGGACTACCAGCTGAGTCTGGTGAGCAGCACAAGCAGAGCACATGCACCGAGCAGCACCAAAGCTCAGCCAAGATCAGAGTTTTGTCTATTGGCTCATTTAACAGGATTATTTACTAAAACACATCAATAACAATTAAACAATTATTATGGAAACCTCTAATGATTTTATAAGGGAACAATTCACTGTAAAAAATTCTACTACAGTCCAAACAGCTTTGGAAGGGAGAACAGAAGCTCAGCAAAGCCCCAGGTTCCCTGTGGTGATTCTTGCACCCTCAACAAGTCCTCAGGTACCACTCTGCACAGGCTGCAGGAGTGGCACTCAAGACAGATGTATTTATTGTGTGTATTCCTGAACAGCTGTGCCCCAGGAGGTGCCTTTTGCCCAGGATGCCTCTAGAACCCTTTTAGTTCCCACTCAGCTGGCTGCGTCCAGGCTGATTTACACACCCTACAGGAGAACTAGGGGTGCCTGTTTACATCCAGCACTCTGCAGACACTGTCAGGCTCCAGCACATCCCTCTGGCTGCCCTGGCTGGCTCCAGACCCTGGCAGGGGGCTCAGAGACCTTGGCACAAAGTCAAAAACACCTGTGGCTTCAATTTTAGCCCAACTTTGTATGAGGAATTACAAGCCACAAGGGTTTGAGTAGGGTGGTAGTCGGATTAACACAGGGTGAAAAAGTAGAATTTTGGGGCTTTTTAGAATGGGGTTCAAGGGGACAAGATGGAGGGATTTGGGTGTGTCCTGACCTTCTTCTCCTCCTTATTGCCCTCCATGCCTTGCTGTGATGGTGACGCTTTTCTATTGGTTTAAGGCAGAGACACACTGTCCAACATAAATGATAGATATTGGCACATTATTGTAAACATAGCACACGTAGTTTTTGGTATAAAAGGTAAACATCACCCTGACGGCAGACAGAATGCCATGGCCGACCTGCTAGACAGAGCTCAGCAGGTCAGAGAAAGAATGTTCTGGATAAGGGAAAATAAACAAGTTTGAGGAGCCGATACTACGCATTCAGACTCCTTCTTTGGCTGCTCAGGATGGGAAACAAGGAATTTTACAGTCTCAGGGTCACCTCAACACCCAGACCCTGAGAGACATGATGCCCCGTCCAAAGCCAGACAGCTGATGGCACAAACCCCTCCATCACCCACAAACCCTCACCTCAAAGGGCGCAGTGAGATCTGCCAGTGTGCTGTGCATAGCCCCAAAAACCTCCAGCAGTTGCATCTCCCTGGCCACCCAAAACAAACGCTCCCAAATGTTCAATCCAGCATTTTCCTGTTGTTTTTTTTTTTTTGGAGGGATTACTGGCTCAGAACAAGCCTCAGTGGCTGTGTCACCCAGCAGGGCCGTGTCCCCTCGTGTGGCGTCACCGAACACTCGCTGAGCTGTGACCAAACCCGCCAGGTTTCTGCTCTCTGTGGTGGCCACAGAGCAGAGCCTGCTGTTTTCTCAGCTGAGTGAGTGTGGAAAGCAGCTTGTTTTACATGGATTAAACAATTATTGACTCTGTCACAGAAAAGGGCTTTTGGGTTGTGTCTGCTACAAGAATAATAGAGTGAATAGATTTTTTTTTTCCCCCTGAGCTTTCAGAATTTTTAGTAAATGCTGGTTATTAAAGGGGCCTAGGAAAAAAAAATGGGGGAAAAAATTGGAGCATGCAATTAAAACAGTGCCATTCCTAAATGTAACCACAAATCAGTGACTGGGGAAAGGGGAAACTTGCCATTTAAAGACAAACTGCTCCTATCCGTTTAAGCCTAGATGCTTGAAGCAGCAATTGTCAACAAGAGAATAAGCAATATTACCCTTGAAAATATAAACAAATCTTAATTACAGTTGACATTTTTCAGACTGGTGCTGAATATTTTCATCAGATGGAAAATCGCTGTCATCCCCCTACCCCTGGGGACACGAACACTTAGTGGAAGTTACTCTAAGTGAAATCCAGGCTCCAACCTGCTTTGTTACTGGCCTTGCAGTTGGGAAGGAAAATTTAAACTGTCATAATGAGTGACAAACTCTGGTCCATTGAGTAAAAACTCTCCACAGAGTGGCAGGGGATGCTAAAGTCTTCCAGCAGTGAGCAGAGAGGCCGAGTCTGAGAACTCAGGGGAAGAAGCTCTCTCAGTCCTGCTCCTCCCCTGCCTCACCACAGCCCTGGCAGCAGGAACCTCTGCAGAGCAGGGCCTTTGTCCTCACACAGGGCACCACTAAATGCTGGGTTTTGGCTTCTTTTCTGCCTCTGTCAAGGTCAGGATTGAAGCAGCCGAGATGGTATTTCATGTTCAGACTCAAATGTTTATTATTTCTTATCTGTATCACAGTCCTACAAGTCATGAGTTCTACAACATTCTACTAACAAGCTAAAAAATGGCTAACTATCTTTCTTTACAAGGTCTTTTAATGCTAAACTATCAAATTAAGAAATGACACCTAAATTATTTTCATTTTTAACCCAATAACTGATCACTCAAAGTCTGCAGTGTGGACTTTTCTGTCCAATTACAAAACACCACCCAAACCCATCATGCCCCATATATATTGCTGTATTCTAAAACCTTAAACTCTGTGTTTTCCACCATGTGATATCACACACTTCTATTCAAACCACAACCACAATCCCAGTTCTGTAATTCCATTCTGGGAGCCTTCTCCACAGCCTCAGGTCAAATGCAGTGTTCTCTTGGGGGTCAGTTCCTCTCAGCACAGAAAGTCTCAAATTCTCAGCATCCAGTCCCTCCTGAGGCTCCTGATACTTCCAGGGGCTGGATGTGCTGCCTGGAGCAGGGCAGGGTCCTGCCCTGGGAGAGGGGATGTGGAGCTGTGCCACAGCCAAGGGAAGGGACAGCACAGGGCAGCAGCCCAGCTCTGCCACTCATGCCCTGCAAAAGCTCAGGCTGGCACGAGCAGGGCTTCCCCTCCCTGCAGATACATCAAGTTCACTCTCTGCATTTCCAATATTGGACAACAAGGTTTAGTGAGGAGTGAGAAGCAGCTGTAAAATCTAAAGCATCAGATCTGCTTTCTAGAAATGGTGCTTTTGGGCACCTGCCTTCCAGGGCAAACACTGACTCCTCCATGGGTTAACAGGCCTGTGGCCCACTTTTGCCTTCTGAGGACATCTGCTCAATCCAGATGTTCAGAACTGGGCTGTACCAGGACTCCAAGCCAACACTTGCCACTGACAGAGAAAATCAAACCCTGAGTTTCCTGAGTTTGGCAACCAACACAGTTTTGAAGTTTTGCTGAGGAAGCTGCAACCCTCTCTTCTTCAGAGACAGAGCAGGAGGCAGCTCCTTCACACCAGGGTGTGGTGGCAATCCCCATCCCCAGCTGCTGTATGGAGAGAAGGAAGAGGCAGCACAAGACACTGACACGTGGGAACAGGGCCAAAATGCAGATTTCAGTGCCTGAAGTGAGGACTGATTCTGTCCCTCTCCTCCTCTGCTCTGTGCAGCTCCCTGAAAGCCTGAGAGAGGGAATAATGGGGAAAAGGATCCCAACCTAGTGTTTCACAAAGACAACACTGGGATTTCTGAGAGCTGACCAACAGAATTATACATTGAGACAAAGGCTGGGAAATACCAAATTTCTTCTCCTAACAGAAGATGGGTCTGGAAGGGACATTTCTTATTTAATGATGGAAGGCAGTGAAACAATGCAGCAGCATCTCTCTTCTAAAAGCAGCACAAAAGAAGTAAGGGGCTTTGATATTAGTAACAGCCTAAAAGAAATGTATGTTGTCAGTGAGCTCATCCTTCTGACCCATCACACAGCCCTCCTGCCTTTCAGCTCTGTCTCTGGGCAGTGTCCCCAAGAGCTAACACAAAGTAATTGCCAGTCCCTTGTGACTGTGACTAGAAATCCCAGTGCTGAGAAGGGAATTGTCTGGGCTTTGATGTAGAGATCCTGGTAGCTCCCGGTCTCAGAACACACTCATTTGATGTATTGTTGAATGGAAGTATTTGTTATCTTCTCAGAGAACATGCATGTGGCTTGCTAAAGCTATTTCCTGACTGCCTTCCAAGGCAGATAGTACAAGTCTTGTTTCTGAGGCATCACTTCATCTGATACAGAGAACAGGCTGGAGACAAGCATAGAGACCTCCAAAGTGTTGGCATTACAAGCCACTTTGAGGTCCCTTTTGGTTCTTTCCAGGCACACTGTGACAGAAAGGTTCCCTTCATGCAAATTACAATGTCATTTCTATCTAGTACACGAAGGGGGTGAAGAGACAGTCTGTCCTGGACCAGGAATACAGACTGGCAGCAGCAGGAAAGGCCCCTCCAGGACCCACAGGCTGCCTGTCAGTTCAGGCTGATCCATGTCCGTGGTGGGATGGATTCATTCCCATTTCCAGTCCCAGCACGCCCCAGTCTACCCAGTCCAGGATGAACCTGGTGATTTTTCTGCCAGCATTCACCTGCAATAGGTTTTTCTCAGCCTCTTCCAGGCTGTCCCTTTGCTGTGCAAGGGAAGAGCCACACTTGGCTGTTCTTCTGTAACCTCAGGAAGCTAAGCCTCTCTAAAGCTGTTTTGGGACACTGCCATGAGCCTCTTAGGGGTATTAAGGGCCTGTGCTGAGCAGCACATGACACTGCAGCAAGGCTGTACCACTGACAGTGGTAGGTGGAAGGTCCTTTCCACAGTGTCCGGTACTCCTGTCTGTGCCAGAGAGACACCAGGAGATTTTCCAGTGCCTTTGAAAGACACTGTACTGAATGCCTCGGGGAAAACCAAGCTTAGGGCATTTCTCTGGAACAGGGAAGGGTACCAACACACCTGGCCATGTCCTGGGGTAACCAGCACACCTTCAGTGTTGGACCCTCCTTTGTTGCTGGAGCTCTAACCTAATCCTTTTATGCAGGATTGCTCTGAGGTTCTAATTCCTGGGTCATCCCTTTATCTCTTGAATTATCCTAGCAAGCCTCTAATCTTTTAAAATTTCTTTTTTTATTTCCCAGAATCCAATCTACTAAGTTCCCCCTCACCCCCAGAGCTGCCATTAGCTGGTTTAAGGTTTTGCTGGAGTTTTGTTGTTGTTCTTCCTATGAAGTTTTAGAAATGTACTTTTCTGTAGCCTTTTTAATATATTTATCACACAGGTATCTCTACCTTGCCTTGCCATGTAAGAATAAGATATAAATGAGCATCAAAGAATTACGTAAATGAGAAGTTCAAGTAATTTAATGAATGCTGTTTGACAGTTTAACAATACAGGTATTTTTATAGCCTCATCCAGTACACAAGAGGAAACAGTCCCTAGGAAAGTGTGGCACCCCCTTGTTGCAAGGGCAGCTTGCAGCCATCACTCAGAACAGACAGCAAAATGCCATTTCCCAGGAAATTATGCAGTCACTATGCCCACAGTTTGAACAATTCCTGTTTGCAACAGACCAGGGCTGCCCTACCTGGCATTCCAGTACACTCAAGGAAATCAAATTGGCCTTGCCAGAGAAAAACACCTCACACAAAGGTACAAAGAGAGCTGAACATGTTTAACATCTTGCTGGATCAGCCTCCTGAAGTGTTTAAAACAATGGAAGAGGAAAACATGTGTTCCTTTCAGCACAATCTGTGCCTTATAATCAAGTCTAAATGCTCACAATCCGCTCAGATCCTAATAAGGAGAATGGCATAAATGGCAGAATGTTCTGCTCTTTCTACAGGTTTACAAAAGTGAAATTAAACACAGTCTTTCTATTACAAAACAATAGGCAAATTGAAGATCAATTATGCAAACCCATCAGAGAACCTGGTGAACTGTGGAGAATTTTGCATTTCTGAGGCAGAACGACTTTTTAGATGAAAAAAAAAAAAAACCTCTACTCCAAGAAATTGAGAACATCTGTGCCATCAAAGAAAGAATGCAGTGAATAATTGGACAATCATAGACAGGCAGCCATTTGAATATGAAGCCGTTTGTAATGTGGCAGTGGAAGGGAAATTACAGAATGCCAGTGCTGCCTGACTGTCACTCGCCCTGGTGGCTCCCTTTGTGCCTCTCATGACATGTGCTCACTTCACAGGAGCCTGCGGGGTCAGCAGCGGGGTTTCCAGGGCTAGCTGCTCCCATTATTTTGCACATCACACACATAATGGAAAACGAGCAGGCAGAGAGGTCCTTGAGCACTCACTCCCTCCAGCATCCAGGTTTAAGCACACCTTTAACCCCCCTGACAGACAGCCCAAGCTGCAGCCTCCCCCTGACAGCTGACTCGCAGCACGCAGCAAATCTCCTCCCTCTGTCAGCCAGCAAACACTGGTGACCCTCGCCTCAAGCATTATTGTCCTCCTTGTTTCCAGCAGGAAAATCCCACATGGAAGGGGAAGCAGTGGAGCCACCTGGCAGCCTGCAGCTCCTGCAGGAGTGACCCACAGGAGCCTTCCCTCGCTCCAGCTGGTGGCATCGAACCACGGCTGGGCATCTCCAAAACGTCGGCAAAGGAGCTGAGCAATGCACAGCCATGCTTCATCCCCAGCTCTAGCAGCCAGAAGGATCTGTCCCCAGGAAGAGGAGGCTGAGCAGGGCACACACTGTTTCTGTGGGAATCCAGCACATCCCTCTGGCTGCCCTGGCTGGCTCCAGACCCTGGCAGGGGGCTCAGAGACCTTGGCACAAAGTCAAAACCACCTGTGGCTTCGATTTTAGCCCAACTTTGTATGAGGAATTACAAGCCACAAGGGTTTGAGTAGTGTGGTAACACAGGGTGAAAAAGTAGAATTTTGGGGCTTTTTAGAATGGGGTTCAAGGGGACAAGATCGAGGGATTTGGGCGTGTCCTGACCTTCTTCTCCTTCTTATTGCCCTCCATGTCTCGCTGTGATGGTGACACTTTTCTATTGGTTTAAGGTAGAGACACACTGTCCAACATAAATGACAGATATTGGCACGTTATTGTAAACATAGCACATGTAATTTTTAGTATAAAATGTAAACACCACCCTGAGGGCAGACAGAATGCCATGGCCGACCTGCTAGACAGAGCTCAGCAGGTCAGAGAAAGAATGTTCTAGCTAAGGGAAAATAAACAACCTTGAGGAGCCGATACTACGCATTCAGACTCCTTCTTTGGCTGCTCAGGATGGGAAACAAGGAATTTTACAGTCTCAGGGTCACCTCGACACCCAGACCCCGAGATGTTTCCAGGAACACCCCACAGCACTCCTCAGCACGACCTCTCTTGTTGCCTTGCGCTGGGGAATGACAGCGCCAGGGGAAAATGCTCCAAGGTATCTTGCAGGATGAACTAGGCAAAACAAAAGTGATCAGCTTCGTTGTGATTTCATGGCTAGTTGCACAGATATTCATGTGTTACTTTGCACAGTCAGTCTAATAACCAGCTTTCAGAAGGACAGACAGCGTAATGAATGGGTTGTAAAACATGCTCATAAAAACATTATAGCATGTCTTGGAGCATTTGTTAGCTGTTTGTGATTTACTGGGTCCCCTGTTTTACATTTTCTTATAACTTGCACATTTCCTCTGAAAAATAAGCTTTCAATGTGCATGCAATTTATTTTAATTTCCCTCCCCCCTCACAAGATGATAAAACTTTTACAGCCATGCAAGAATGGCAATATCGCAGTCACGAGGTTCATTATACAGTAATTAATACATGTTAATATCCTGTAAATATTATGTTATAATGGCTTTAAGTAAATACATACTGTACATTTGCAGTACCTATTAAGTCAGCACCACTTAAAATGAAATGTGACTAATTAATCTGTTTAAAAAGTCTAATGTCAACTTGGATATTCTTAAAACATTACAGTAAAGTGTTACAAGCCTGAGCAGTGATTCAGTCAGCATTTAATTATGGAATTTTGACATTAATGGTTACTTTCCTGGTTTATTTAACTGGATTGGACACATGGGCCAGCATTAAAGGAATGAGAAGGGTAGAAGGAAGGTCTCATTGTTATGAGAAGCTAAATTCCCAAATAATACGCCCCATAACTGTTAGGTCCAGTGTCTGCAAACTTGCCCATGGATTCCTAGGGCAGCCTCCCCTTGCACAGGGCCTGGCAGCCCTGGTGGCCCTGGCAGTAGCCACACAGCAGTGCAGCCCCAGTAATGCTGCCTTCAGGAGGAACTGGAAGGACTCCACCGTGGGTTTGTCCATTTGAGGCATCATCATTTGAGGCACCCCCTCCCAGGACAATCAGCCTTTTAACAATTTCAGTTATTCTCCACTGTCCAAAATACACAAAGGGAAAAAATTCCCCCAATTCCTGCTGCCATGAGGCACAAATGCCAGACAAGGTGACACGTCCTGAAGAAGCCCAGGAAGGGTCAGCTTTTCTTCCACCTACACACTCAGGCAGAAGGCATGACAGAAGGCAAAATCATTCCCAATGTGTCTCATAGGCATTCATTTTCTATAGAAGTCCTCATCCTAGGGTGAATCTATCTCAGGAATGCCTGTCAGATTGGACCTGCTGGGTATGTGGAGGTGTCTATCTCCAGCTTTATAGGTGCCAAAACACAAATGCAGTTCAGCTCTGTGAATTGCAGCCCTGATCGTACCTAGGAGGTGGGGTGCAGGCAATTCAGAGACACACACTGAATCTGGGACAGAGCAAGAGGGCAGCCCCAGCCTTCCCAAAGCTCTTATCAATACCCATTGCCCCAAGCAGATCACTGTTCTCCAAAGGGAATTCCAACAAAGCATAATTAAGCAAACAGAGTTCCACCAGAAACAAAGGACATTTAGAAAGCGTCTCTTCCATTAATTGAAATTGCTAAAATGTCCTTCTTCCAGATATTCAGATATATTGCCAGGACCAAGAATGCAAGAAGTCTTGGACTCTTCCTACTTTTCCATGATCAGTTCCTTCAGGTTTTACCATCCAACTAACCTGAATAAGCTTTCCTAGCAGGGCATCTAGTCTGTGCTGGAGGTAACAGTTTGGGAGAAGCATTTTTGGGGTACTATATCCTTCAAGGTGATGCCTGGAATTGATGTCCTCTTTGGGTGCTTGGGGAAGCACAGCCAAGACAGGACTCCAAATGCTGAGAGCCATTTAAAGATTATGGAGATAAATGACAAGAGCTCAAGAAAGGCCAAAAATGTGTGTGTGAACAAAGAATGTTGGTCTAGAGGCTGTGGTCTGGAGAAGCAATGCCAAACGAGACCCAAGACAACAAAGTGAGGTTTCAGATATATTTTCCTTCCTTTTCCCCAGCAGCCAGTGTCTGGTCTTCAGTAAATCAGGGCAATGTGAAGCTATCCCAGCTTGTTTCCATCTGCTAGGGCCCAAAGTGCCAGCTGGAATGCTGGGTGTCATCTGGCTGTACTTCCTTCTGGGCAAACCCATCAAGGGAGATCACTTCAGGTGTGAAGCAGAGCCTCTCTGGCTTTGTGGCTGTCCTGCAGTGAGAAAGCAGCTCTGAAACGTGGGTCCTGTGCCTTACAGAAGCCCCTGAAATCTTGCATTTCATGTAATGCTTCAGCATTGGCTTTAGAAGCAGGGAGAACAGCAGCATTCCATGGCAGGCTGCAGATACGGGAGCGTGGATAAACAGAGCACCAAGAGGCTGAGGCAGCAGCTGGAGGTGGGAGATTTGCATCTCAGGCTGGGATCTCCCACAGCTGTCCTCAAAGGTAAATCACTTACCAACCTGTGCCTCATTCTCCCTACTGGTAAATCACTGTCCGTGTTTGGTCACCTCCTAAATCATCTCTGGGCTTATCTAATTAATATTCACAAGACCTCCAGAGATAAAGCACTTTCTTAAGTGCATTGTATGTCTTGTAATCTCTTGGTGTTCCCATGCAAAAGAGATTTCACAGAGCATGGCAGTTACCCTGGGCAAGCTCTGATCTGCTCTTTATTTCCAAGAACTCTTTTCTCAGTAACCCCTTCTTTTAGCAGCACATTCACCTCGGTCTCTTGTGAGTGGGAGTGGTGTGCAGCATCCTTTCCACCAGCTTCCATGAGCCATGGAAACCTGCTGTTATGGCCAGAGAGAAGCAACCAGCACTATTATTTGGATCATTTGCTGAGGTTTGTAACCTAGAATTAATTTTCACATTGAATCCAAACGCTGCCTATTTTACACATATCTGGGTAGCAGACAAGAGCCTTTTTAGCAACAGAAGCAAACAGAGCTAACAAATCAAGCAGCCCAAGGTACAAACCCTTAATAGTTCAGTAATCAGTAATAATCAACCCTTCTCTTTATGTTCAGGGAAATCTAGTAGAACCCAGCCACTCTACAGTGAATACATTTTCATTTATAAGACCAAATGCAAGCATACGTTATCTACTTAATTAAAATCTAAATTCTCTAACTAACCATTTGTTGTTTCTCCTGGGTGCACATTACATACATTACTGAGGTTTTCCTGAAATCTGTTGCTAATGGATTAAAATAACTGGATGAAATGTTTCACTTGCTGCATGAGGTTATGAGAGACCACAAAAAGCTCTGATATTGTGCACATAGGGAACTCCTCTCCATCGTTATCCCAGGACTGTAGCTCCATCAATCCTTTCCACAGGTCCCTCTTTGGGGACAGGGAAAATGTGACTCTCCCAAACACCAGTGCAACTGCTCAGGCTGGAAACTCATCTCATTAGCACTTGGTGAGGAAAGGTTTTGGGAAAAAAGTACAGGCCTGGTGGGGTCAGAGTGAGGGGACATCATTCTCAGATTTTAGAGAATCACAGAATCACTGGGTTGGAAGAGACCTTCAAGATCAGCCAGTCCAACCCAGCCCCAACACCTCAACTCAACCCTGGCACCCAGTGCCACACCCAGGCTTTTCCAACACATCCAGGGATGGGGACTCCACCACCTCCCTGGGCAGCCATTCCAGAACTTTATCACCCTTTTTGTAAAAAAACTTCTTCCTAATATCCAACCTGAATTTCCCTTGGTGCAGCTTGAGACTGTGTGCTCTGGTTCTGTCAGTGCTGCCTGGAGAAAGAGCCCAACCCCACCTGAGCGCAGCCACCTTTCAGGATCTGTAGAGTGATAAGGTCACCTCTGAGTCTCCTTTTCTCCAGGCTGAGCACCCCCAGCTCCCTCAGCCGTTCCTCAAAACAACTTAACCATACAAAGGGTGAGATTTGAGGTCCTAAATGTACAACTCCACTGTCAGGTTTGTCAGACATGACACTGACCCCACAGAGACCTGAACCCTCTTAAACACCAGCTGGGAACATGGCAGGATCTGCCTGTGACCCTCAATTCCTGTGTCTGCACTCCCAGGGCCACAAGAGGCCCCTCAATGCTCTCGAGAAGGATCCAATATATTCTGTAAAGATTTGAATGTCATTGCCTCCCTGGTGGTGAAACATTGATTTCCTTGCATTTTCATGCCTCTTTCCCAGGGGACCAGAGAACCTCCATCCACCCTCTGAGGGGGCACAGCTGGCTCCTTCTCCGACAAAAGGCCAATTATGTGTCCAAATTAGGAACATCTTCAAAGGGTCACAGTCTTTACCACTGGTACTAAACCTGGCTCAATCTCTTTCTCTCTGGTTACATCTCCTTTACACAGGTTTTAAATACCATTAACTTATTTGAGTTTCATGAAGAATTTCCTCCACAGAAAAGTAGGGAGCAGGAGAAGAGGGGTGGAGGTGAGGCATGATCAAATTAAGACTGATGGCTACTGCTCATGAATGAAAGGAACCTCCCTACAGCCTCACATCATTGCTGCAAATCACATTATTTAGAAAGATGCCACCAGGAATTCTGCTTTGCTTCCAGCAGACACAAAGTAAAAGGGCACCTTCTCAAAGCTATTCAGGCTATTATGCATTATAATTAAAAACAATTTCTATCCT
Source organism: Taeniopygia guttata (assembly GCF_048771995.1). Lineage (NCBI taxonomy): Eukaryota > Metazoa > Chordata > Aves > Passeriformes > Estrildidae > Taeniopygia > Taeniopygia guttata. The sequence continues at coordinate 8,724,824 of NC_133044.1, read as the reverse complement.
CAATAGGATTTCATTCAGGTAACTCATTAGCCCCAAGAGCCATTTGTGAGACTGAATTGAGAATGCAAATTAATGTCAGCTCTAACAATAATGCTTTTTCTCCTCCTGCTTTCCCCCTCTTTTGCTAGCTTCCATTTTTGGAAGCTTTCTTTGATACCAAGCAGGTGCCTAGAGCAGAGTTACCAGGGGACAAAGAGGGTTTTCTACCTCTCTTATTAGAGGCTCTTCAGTGCTTAATTGCTGCTGTGCTGCTAGAGCCAGTGCTACACCTTCAGTCAGGGGCACAGAGCTACCTGCTGTCCCCAGCTGCAGCCCTGGGCCAGGGTTTTCTCCATCAGCTGAGAGAGTGGAGTTCTTGCTGTGGTCACAGGCAGGAATTCCCCAAACCTCTCTTCACAGTCCTGCCACAAGGAGCAGCTGCTCAGGTTATTGCTGCAACAGGAGCTGGAACATCCACGGATCCTCTGCCAGGACACCAAAGCTCTCCAGCCACGGGCACTGCTCTGACTCCAGCTGCACTTGCCATGGTCCTCTGTAACTTGCTGTCCTCTTGTCTGATCATGCCATTATATGATAATTGCATACACTTCTATAATATACAAATACTATATATTATATAAATATAAATATACACTTATATGAATACTAAATATTTTGCATGCACTTCTCTAACTCCTGGATCGTATCCAGTCTGATGCTGCCCCAAATCCAGCCCAGCCAAAGCACACCTGATATTCTTCACAAAGAACAGGGCAGCAGATATAAGAACTGCAGAGTTTTGCTGCTGTTGCTTGCTTAGACAAGGTGTGACCACAGTAGCAGTGTGGAGTGACACGAGGTTTTGGCTTTGGTTAAGGGACAGGAGTGTGTGCTCAGGGATTCTTCACTGATCAAGCATGGCTTTTTCATATGCTCACACCAAAAGGGGAGTAAGAGTTCTCTGTGTCTCCCATCAAACACCCACAAAAGGCCAAAGAGGTAAAACTGACCAAATAATTATTGCTAAGTCTGAGCTAAGTCAGAAACCCCTGGATGGGGATGGATGGAATGCAGAGCAAGTTGCTGCTGCTGGTACCTGCTGGTGGCTGTCTCAAAAAGACAAAGTTGTTATTTATGGTCCTTTATTCCTGTAGCATTTGATGTCTTTAATGCAGCCTTCCCACAGGAGTGTGATGGAGTGCTCTTACTTCCATTTCACGTACGAGGAAAGAGAGACACAGTCTCCTATTCTCAAAAGGCACTTGAGTTCCTAATGCCCTTGGAAATCAGCTGTACTGGAGCTCTGAAATACCTGGGAAAAACACAGGTGCCCAAGGGGCTCATGCAGACCTGCCAACACTGCCAGCTGCCACCTCCAGAGCCCTGAGATGTGCTGGATGAGTGCCCTGGGGGCCGTGTCTGCCCAGGAGACAGCAGCTCTCAGGGGCTGATTTCTGCTCTGGGGCATCCCCAGGCACAGCTTGCCCTTTCCAGAGAGCCACTAACTCCAGACAAGGATGTTCTGCTGAAGAAAAGCTGCATCTTAAGCTCTCAGAGCATGGAGGGTGTGGGATGTGGTTTGGAGCCCTTCTTTCTCCATGGCATAGGTTCAGGAGGAATCCAAGGGATTATTCCTTTTTTACAGCAAGTGGAAGTATTTTGAAGGTACTCTGACTCATACAAGGGAATCCCAGCTCTGCTCTTAACTCTTCAGTGACCTCCTGCAAATTATTCCTCATCTTTATGTGTCCCCATCTGGAAGTCAGTTGCTGGTGCAGGCCTCAGATTTGATGGATTAACTTGATACAAATTCCGCCGTGTTCAACAAGTCCAGAGCATTCCATATTAATCAGCAGAAACTTATTAATTCTCATTATAACTGCTTCTCATGTCCTTTCTGATAAAGCTCACTGGGAGATACAATAGTTCTCCAGAACACAGGCAGAATCCCTTGGAAAAATCTGCAGGAAAAAACAATCAGCCCGTTTCTTTACAAAAATAACTTCATATCTCTATGGGAATTTGCCTTGCATTAGATTTTCAGAGGAATTTTCCACTCACTCAATTTCTTAGCTTTTTCCCCCACAGAGAAACTGCCTTTTAAACCCATATTTCCTGGGTAATTGGACTGAAAATGGGTTTTTCATGGCAGAGAATGGAGCTGTCTCCTCCACGGTTGCCAGCCCAACACCCCAGAGGCTCTTCACTTTGTCCCCTGAACATGAAGCTGACACCAGTCTTCCCAGGGGGTTGCCAGATGCAAACATCAGTGCTTCCCTGCCAGGACAGTGCCAGACAGGATCCCACGTGGCAGAATTCCTCAGGAAACCCCTTCCTGCAGCCAACAGCTGCCCGTGGTTGGGGTGCAGGGATGCATCTCCCACTTGTGGAGGTTGCTCCCCACGGAACACCCTGTGTGTAAAGCAGCAAAGCAATCCCAGGATGGAAGTTGTGCATCCAAGCCCAAATGCAGCCAAACAGAGGCAATCCCCTTGCAGTGGCATTGGCAGGATGCAGGTGGTGTGTGGGTTTTTTTTCCATTCAAGAGAGAGGGGGGAATGTGGGAAATGAATTCATAGAGAATTCTCAAAGCCTGACAGAAGGCTCACACAGTGTGCATCCATATGCAAACCTTGAGATAAGAAATGCTGACTTAGAAATGCCATGGAACAGGACAGACATTGTTGAGAGAGAAATGGAACTAGAAACAAGTTTGAAAGGATGGCCTTGCAAATAAGACTGGATACTTTGGAGAAACAGAACTATGAAAAATATATTGTAATAAGAGACTCACAAGAAGTAATTTTAGATAATTAGCTTTAAGGCATTTACAGCATGGTGTGACAAAAGCTGGTAGGACAAGAAACACTTATAATGTATTGTAATTAGGAAATATTTGGCTTCTGATTGTGATGGCGTGAATTATAACATCTGTATTGTGTCACCCTTCACATGAGACTGAAAATGGAATAAAAGTTTTTACAACACCTCTCAGCTGCCCCATCTCTGGGTCAGAAAACGGCTTAATGCAACAGTGGTGACCTTCACACACAGGGAGCTCCCACCCCTCCTTGGCCTTGGATGGATGCTCTGCTCACTCTTGGTGCCTCCTTTCCCAAGGACAGGAGTGTGACACATGAGTAATGCCATGGCTGACTCTCATAATTAAAAGGCAAATATACTATATATATGTTAGGAGAAGTTTTATAGATTTATAGTTATGCTTTACCCCCCTTTTGTTGTTATCAGGGGGTGCTCTGGGTTTGGGACATTTGGGAGGGTCAGCTCCTTATCATGGCAACAGCTGATCTCCAGTCAGGATGTCAGAAGTGATCCCAGCACTGGACAGGGAAGGAGTCCATGGACAGAACTTTGGGAGGGGCTAAAGGGTTAAAAAACCACCATTGTGTGGGTGAGCACATGGTGGGAAAATCCTCTGCTTCTAGCACTGTGATATTTTCTCTATTCAGTCTTCTGTTGTATTTTGGATAAGGTTTTAATAAACCTTCTCTATTTTTTGGAAGTGAGTAGCACTTCTCACAGAAGCAAGGGGAGAAGGAGGTTGTTCAATTTTATTTTTTTGAGAGGGCAGGGTGAGGAGGGGGGGAGGGTTAGGGTTTTTTTTTTTTTAGCCTGGCTAGCATTTTGACTTTGAGCTGCTTGGAGCAGCTACGTCTCTTGCTATGCATATTCATGATAGCCAACATCCTTGCTGACACATCAGTCACCTTTGGAGCTAAAACAATGAACCACAACTTGTGATAGCAAGGGCTCCCACCCCTGCCAGCTGAGGCACCACAACAAGCACTTTCAAAGCCAAGAGGGCACCTTTTCATACTAGAGAGGGAGTTTTTAATTTGACCCTCTAAAATAAAAAACGTAGGCAAGACAACTACCCCACACATTTCTTTTTGATCTTCCGGTGGAAAAAGACCCTGAAAATTGTATTCCTGGTAAAACAAAGTGTTCATTTGGAGCAATACTGTAGTTCTTTCATGCCTCAAAAAAGAAGTGAACAAGAACTTAAAAAAATATTGATAAGAAAATCTGATGTTTCACTTTTATTAATTAGTTTCCCTTCAGCTACCAAATTCAGACCTCAGTCTGAATCCATTGATACACAAAACTTTCTTCCTTTTTGCACAGAACTATTACTGAAAATTAATTTTAATTTGGAGTCCAAGTCCTTGGGCAAAGCAATAAGCCCAAATTCCAAAAAGAGAAAACAACTAAAATCTCTATTTCCTTGCGAAAAGAAAAATCTTAACAAGTCTCCAGATGATATCACACATCAAAATCTGTCAGAAATTGCTTCCTGAAAGAAAAGATTACTCAATTTATCAAATAACTTGTAAATTCATATGTCTGGCATGGGCAAGACTCCAGGGAGTTGCATGAATTATAGCAAAGGACTCTGGCTCCTCCCTGCCCATTTCATTTTAAAGAAATAAACATCAAGAAAACGTGGCCTGAAATGTCTTTTGGAACAAGATGTGATTTCCCATGATGAGTGGAGGATTTGGTCCCCAAGGCAAAGATATGGGAATGGGAATAACTGTTCTTTACTAGCAAAAAAAAACCCTAAAATACAAAAAAAAAAAAAATGTAATTAGTACAAAGAAAACTAGTGATAGAGTCAGAAACCTGACACCCTGAGCAGTCAGGGTGTTGGGAATAGTCCAGTTAAATGGTGGCTGCTCCTCCTGGAGTGGCAGATGAAATGCTGCTGGAGCAGTGATCTGTAGAAGGGTGGAGCTTTCTCTGAAGGTCTGGTGATGGAGTAGAGGGCCTGGTCTTCCTCTGGGAATCCAGCAGAGAAGAAGCTACTCCTCTGGGAATCCAGAAAAGGGCTGCCCTGGTGTCCCAAAAAATGCTGATTTTATTCAGGTAAAGAATGCTTGGCTCCTCCCTCTGGGTGGAGCATCTCCCAATGGGATGATGGAACTTTACCAGTCATGCAGTGAATCATTCAATGGCCCATTAACAGAAGATATCTCCCCGGAGGGAGACATTGTTCTTGGGAGAGATAAGAAAAGTGCCCAACCTCCAACAGATGGCAAATAGAATACATGCTTATCTTACAAGCCAGGACAACAACAAAATCAAGAACACCCTCCAGAAACTCCTGGAAGCGTTCTGGGGCAGATGGATATGGCTGGGCCAGTGGAAGGTGACCCTGACATGGCAGGGCATGGAAGCAGGTGAGCTGTAATGCCCATTCCCACCCAAAGCAGTCTGAGATTCCATGATATTTTCCTGTAAACCTGAGCAATCTGCTGCCACACTGATGCCAGCACTAAGAGTGAGGGATGGGGTGGCTGATGGGACAGGAGGAGACCCCAGCACGGGCAGATTGCAGGTCTTGCTGCCTCCAGGTTGTTCAAAGTGCTGCTGTTTTGAGGGCTGCCAGGAGGTGGATTCTCCCCAAAATGCCAGCCCTTGTCAAACCCCCTTCCCATGCCTGGGTGAGCTGTTTTCACTCACAGACTCACTGTAGCAGCAGTATTTTGCCTACAACTCAATACACAGGCATGCCAATCATGTGTCTGAAGAGACATTTAAGTTGTGAGCTGTAGTCTTTCTTAGCTGAAATCACACCAGTGCACCCATAAAAGCAATATAATCTCAGGAGCAGAGGGAATGCTGCTGGAAGGATTGGTTTGAGCCAGGCTGATTTCTGCTCTATTTTATCAGGAAAAAATCTCCAGGACAACTGTGCAAGAACCAGAACCACTGATTTGGCTGCTGGGCTCAGCCTGGCTGTCACCAGGGGTCCCCTGGGTGCCCTCACTCTCAGAAGCATTTCTGTGGCTGTGTTCAGTGCTGCCTGAGACTGGGAGCTGAGTCCTGCCTGTCATTAGATGCAGCAGCTGAACCATGTGTCCATCTGTGGAAAGCACAGCTTTGGGAACCCAAGGCCTGAGTCTGGTGCTGAGACAATCTCTCTGCAATACCTTTGGCAGGAGACTGGAATTAGTGAACTCCACGTTCTGCACAATGGGGAGCACACTGCTTTGTCTGTCCAGACTGTCAGCTCAGTGACCCAGACACTGGGCACAGGGGCACACACTGCCTGAGGGCCCTTTAAATGGCACTGCCACACAGCTGAACATGATTCTTTGGGAGCAGTAAATGGATATTAAAGCCCAGCCACTGTTTAGCCTCAACATTTTATATGCTTGCCTGTAGATTCACCTCAAAATGGGCTGGGAAAGCCACAGGAGCCAGACTCACATCTGCAGGAACTCACACACGACTCCACTGAACACACAACTCACTCCAAGATGAGAATCTGAATCAGAATTGCATTTTTCCCAGATGATAACATTTGGATGAGAGCACAAACAGCTCAAGTCATTAAAAGCCTGAAACAAACATCTTCTGTCCTGTGGTGGATAAAGTATTTTTGTTCTTCAGCATTTGGGGTGGCTCGGGAGCACTGGTGGGGAACCAAAGCCCCTAAGTCTAGACAAGAGAAATAAATCTACAGCTTGTCAAGATAAAGAAAAAAGGTGCATTTGTTTTCTGAATTAATAAAGTTCAGTTTAATCTCTGTTCCACTAGGCTGCAATTCCACAGGGTGTGGTGAATTCTTGCAATGGGAGCAGAGGGTATCCTGCAGGCCCCAAAGCTGTACTTCTGCATGAATTAACAAAAACTCAGTGTTCTGTGCAAACCTCATCTGACTGTAAGCTGAGCTTCCTAATTGAGAAGGCGCTTTTTTCTTCAATTAGAGAACCTTCAGAATTCAGCTCTTGAGCCTTCATTCTGAATGACAATATGCCCCATTTCCATCATAAATCTAGCCTAGGTGCCACACTGTCTCTGTTCTACATTAAACCACGGGCTGTGGTGATGAGGGGAGTGTGATGGCCTAAGAAGAGTTGGGTTTCAGCATTGCCAACACTCAAAGTTTGTCTCAGCTTTCTGCCCACAGGCAGCTCTAAATCTCCTTTGATCAACCACGCACACCCAAGTCATGCCAATTCTTCCACACCCAGCTTCTCCTTCTCCCAAGTACACTGGAAGCACCAACAATCCCAGCTTCAGATGAAAAACCAACTCACTGAACTCACCTGAAGACATTTATTTTGACCTAATTGTGCCTTGCAGGAGGTAGTGTGATGTCATCTCCCTGCACACACCTCCTGGACTACACCACACATCCTCCAGAGCAGCAGCACTGGCAACAATAAACAATAACAGTGCTTCAGTGCTTTCAGCATTCTGCAGGATCTAAATGCATTTTAGGTGCTCCTGTTGCTAGAAAATGCAGTCATTAATTTGATCACTCTTTTGGGGCTTGAGGAAAAAGGCTGCTAAAGAAAATGTACCATCACCTGCAAGCTGAGCAACCTACAAGGATTTGTTCTTCCTCTTCCTACTCATCCCTGCCCTGCACTAGAAAAGCAGCCTAGGGTAAAATCAGGAGAGTAGGATACTTGGGAGAGAGAAGCAGGGACCACAAGCTCCTGTCCTCTCCTGAGGATGAAGGAAAGCTTTCTACCATACCTGAGAAAGGGCAGGAGGGAATGTCTTAGGTTGGAAATAGGTCTGTATTTTATTTCCCATCTGTCAGAGCTGGGGCAGTTCTCTGCTGTTCATGGGGCAGTTTTCTTTATCTCTCCCACAGCCAATCCTCCCTCCAGGAGATCTCTGCTGTTCTTGGCCACTGAGTGTCCCTGCATGGCTCAGAAAATTCCATCATCCAATGAGGAGATGCTGTGCCCAGGGGAGGAGCCCAGCATTCCTACCTGGATACAATCTGACCTGGGAACAGCACAGCAGCCTTTGCCTACTGCATTCCCAGAGGAGCAGCTTTCTTCCCCGCTGCATTCCCAGAGGAGCAGCTTTCTTCCCACTGCATTCCCAGAGGAGAAGCTTTCTTCCCCACTGCATTCCCAGAGGAGCAGCTTTCTTCCCACTGCATTCCCAGAGGAGCAGCTTTCTTCCCCACTGCATTCCCAGAGGAGCCCAGGCCCATCTCCACCAGCTCTGGAGCTCCAGAGGAAAACTCCCCCCTTGTGCAGGATCCTGCTCCAGCAGAAGCACAGCTGGCACTGCAGGAGGGCTGAGCCACCCTGGGATGGGACTGCTGCCACCTCCCTGACACACAGGCTGCCAGTGCCTGCTCTGACTCTGGCAGTGGTTTGGTTTTGTTTTTTAAATTTTTGTATTTTAAATTTTTCCTAGTAAAGAACTGTTATTCCTATTCCAATATCTTTGCCTGAAAGCCCCTTAATTTCAAAATTATAATAATTTGGAGGGAGGGTGTTTGCATTTTCCATTTCAGGGGAGACTCCTGCCTTTCTTAGCACACACCTGTCTTTTCAAACCAAGGCAGGGAAGGTCTGGTCTCAGGCCATGTATGAGATGGGAGTACTGATGGGGATTGATTGTGAAAGCAGAAAGGCTTGTGTCCTTAAAAAATAGTGAAACTCATAACTTTTGTTCATGTGGTTTCTGAGTGGCATTACTGTGCATTATGCTGTGTAAAGAATGAGTTGCTCTTCTGCTGTGCTTCGCACTGGCTATTGAGATATTCCAGGCTGCCAAGGCCTTCTATGAAGCTATTTTAGTTTTTGTCAGAGGAAACCAATGCCTTTGCAACGAATAGAGAAAAATAAAGAGGAAAAGAGTCCTCTTTTCTTTCTGCCATTGTTACTAGCAGTGACAAGGCTGCCCCAGGATGGATCCACAGGCAGTATAGACAGGAGCAGGTCGTTGCCTTCAAAGCCTAACTAGTTTATGCCAGCTTGGGACTTGGCCCTGTGTATCCAAGCCCGCTTCAGCTCTCTCCACATTCTCCCTTACTACTAACTCTGCTGAGCTGTGGTTCTTGACACTCCCTCTTTCCGACCTCTTTTGGAAGAGCTGGTAACAGTTTGCCTCCTTGAAAGGCGATTGTTTCCTTCACATCAGCTGAGAAGCAAGGCCAAGGTCCACCTGCTACCAGCTGATAGCTTTAAAACAATAACTTTTGGTGGAGACCAAACCAATCTGCTGCAAGCTCTTCGTTGGGGAGAGGTGTGAGGAGTGGGTTGAGGATGGTCTTTGCACCTTCTGCTCAGAGCAGGCAGCCTGCTTTGGTGACAAACTGGGGCAAATAAAGTGCTGGCAGAAGAGATCACAGGGCTGATCACAGAGGGCACTCAGGCAGTGTGCTGGTTCCCGCAAGAACTGAGCCAAGAAAGCATTTTTTCACAGACTAAATGCTTCACTTTTGCAAGAAAAAAACCCAAACAAACCCACTTAAAAATCTATGTATGACACAAGCATTGTCCCACCACTGTATTTTGTTACTTTGCTACTGAGAAAGGCTGGTAAGGCTCAGAGAGCAGGAGATGGGCTGCAGAGAGCCCCACACATTGCTGGCTTCCAACACAATGAAGATAGAAGTGGGCAAAGTGGATCAAAACACATACTAGCTTATGATGTGACCAAATTCCACTTTCAGGGACTTAGGTAATTATGGTTTAACAGAAGTATAAACAAACCCAGACAAACCAAAAACCCAGGAGAAACCCCCTGTGTAGCAATGTCTCTGAACAGCTCAGACTGCAGCGTGCACCGGCCATCCTGTCTGTAACTGTTTGATCAGAATTTTCTCAGGGCTCTCTGAAATTCATCAAGGTTACTAAGACATAAACTCTGCTAAAATATGAAAGAAGAAGCTGAGAAACTGAATTGTAAGACCACAAGAAATAGTTAACAGAGAGCTGTGAGCCACCTGGACTGTAACCAAACACATATTCTGACATGCAGAACACGTGGACAAGCAAAGGCACCAATAAGAAATGAGTGATCAGTGTGTGCAGTAGGGTCAGAAGGTATAAATAAGTGCTTAATGTAAACAATAAACAGCTTCTGCTTAATCATATTGGTCAGTTGTCCAGGAGTCCTGAATTTCCCACACGCCCTGGACCAGGAGAAGCTCAGCAGAGCCTGGTGAAAACCTGGAGGCCATTGCTGCTGAGGGACAGCCCAGACTTTCTCAAAGCAGTTTGCCCAGCAGGCACCAGCCACTGTGTGACTGGTAGGATCTCCTCAGGAAGCCTTCACAGTGCCAGAACACATTCCACACCTTGGGCTGGCAACAAGGGCTGCCTGTTTGCCCTTCCCTGCTCCCCCAGCACCCTCCCAGCAGCTGCAGCTGGTGTGGGTTGGGGCACCCTCCCCTTCCCCACCAGCGCCTGCTCAGGTGCTCAGCTGCCCTCTGTTCCCTCCAGCCCTGGAAGTGAGCCCCAAGGCTTCACTGGGGAATAAAGCTGAAGGGATTTGGGCCCTCAGCATGAGGCTTGATGAGCACATGTCTCATCAAGTGCCTCTCTGAAGGGTTTTTTCCACTGGTCCTATAGCTGCAACTTGAAACATTGCCTCCTGAGCTGCTGCTGAAAGCCAGCTGTCTACCATTTATATTGTTAATTCATTAAAACCAGTTCTTTATCCTCTCAGGAAATAACAGCAGTCCTGCTTACTGGCAGACAATAACATCGGAGGGCTGCAATCGCTGACAATATCAATTATTTAGTTTTCTGCCAATTCCTATTAGACTTTCCAGGCTAGAGAATTTACACTGTGTTATTGAATTAAAAAACAGCTAAAAGCTTTAGGGAATCCAAACTAATTAGCCAGAATTTGTAAACCCCTTTGTTCATGGTAATTTGTTTACAAGAGTAGCTCAACCTTTTAATTATGGGCATACTCACAGGCCACATCCTGTACCATTACAGGCAGCTTTTTTTTTTTGTTTGGTGCAAGAAGGGCAAAGATGCAGAGGCTAATTTTACTTTAATGAGTTGTGATGACCCCACTTGGCACTGGATGACCCTAAAATCTAAGTGTGTCTATAATTATAACTAAGAAAAACCCACTCTAGGTGCTTTGAGTGGGCCAGAAATTAGCAGCATTCAACAGCGTTGGCAATTCAAGTCCAGAGCCCTGCCCTCCCTCCCTCTCCAGCCTCTGTTACAGATCTCATCTCAAGGCAGTGCTTCACCTTCTTGCCTGTTCAAATCTATTTGGTTTAACTCCTTCTGCTTTAGGCTTGAAAGATGAATGGTTTAGATGTTCTGGAGCAGGTCACATCCTCTTGTGATGACCATTGTCGTAACAATTGGTACCTATCACTTGGCAGGTTGTCCCCTCTCTCTGTGCAGTCATTTGTCATCACAAGCCATGACCCTGCTCCCCAAAAAACGAGCACCACCAATGTTTTACAGGTCCTTTCCCTTTGGCATGGAAGTCAGGGTTTAGTTTTGGCAGAAATGCTTACGGTTCTGATGGATAGAGGATTTTTAGTCCATTAAACAGCAAGCTGTAGCAAATTGTTTGCTTTCTCTTTTGATGGCTTTACCAGGCTGAGCTCTGGGGTCGAGCTGTTCCATGGAGCTGGGCAGGAGGGTTTGGGCTGAGGTCCCAGGAGCAGGAGGTTTCCTGCCTGAAGTCTGTGACCATCTCTCTTTACCCAGCAATATATGGATATATAAATAAGAGAAATAGCCAGTGTTTCCCCACTGTGTCTGGTTTCTTCACTGAAAAGCTGTGCAAGGCTGCTCAAAATCTATGGTGAAAATCTTCATACTTGCCTTGACATTGAACAGAAATTCTGAATATGTTCATTTCTGAGGTAGGGGGTGGCAAAGAAGGGAATGAAAATGAAGTGATATGCCTCTCAAGGAGGGAATGTGCAGTAGATGGCAGGAAAATTGGAATGCAAAGATTGCAATAAAGTTCCTGCTTTATTTTGAATAGTTCCAGGAAACTTGTTCAGATAAAATCTGTATCTGTAAATGTAGCAAAGTTGATTTAAGGGGGAAGAATGCTAATAAGATGTTTAAAACTGCTTCATCACTGATAGGTACATGGTGTATTGTCTGATAGGTACATGGTGTATTGTCTGATCCATCAGTCTGATCTAACAGATACAGCCTTAGCCCATGGGATCAGTGTGAGGGAAAAGCAATCTTTCCACTCATCCCATGGTTGAACATGGCCCCAGAGCAACTGCCCCCAGTCAGAGACTCCCACTGCACAGGTACAGGGACCCTGTGGACAGCAGGGTCTAACAGAGCACACCACTGTTTTCTCCCAGGCTCTGGCACTGGTTTGCTGGGCCCTTGGCCAGGTTACATTTACCCTCTGTTGTTCTGTTTTCCAACCTGGAAACTGTTCCCAGTTCTCATCTTCCATCCTACCCCCAGCCCTAGAATTGTTTAAGGCCAGGTTGGACAGGGCTTGGAGCAAGCTGATCTAGTGGAAGGTGTCCCTGCCCATGGCAGGGGGTGGAATGAGATGAGTTTTAGGTTCCCTTCCAACCCAAACCACTCAGAGATGATTCTGTGACCGTCTCTCAGACACTCTGGGCTCTGCATGGATATTACAGAGCTCAACTGGCTCTGGGGCTCGTCTGACAATATCGCATTTGGTTTTGCTTTAAGGGCAGCTGAACATCATGTTTAGGTAGAGCAGCTGATTTAATCTCTTTAGGAATTTTTTTATGAGGCTCAAATAGCATCCATAAAAATGGAGATGGGCACAAGTGTCCCTCAAACATCCAGGTCTTCCGGACCACGTTTAGTTAAAATATCATTAACTGTGCAGCATGTTTGACAAGAATGTATGACAGCACTAGCCATATGGAAAGCATAAATATTAAATACTGTATATTGCAGCCATTTGCAAGAAACTGCATTAATCCCTTGAAGGTTAATGAGAATTATTCATGTGCATCTGAGGGAGAGAAGTACTTCACTTTAGAAATTGAACAGCTTGACATGCCTGATTTTTCACTTACCAATAAATATGAAAATGGAATATGGATGGACATCTCAGCATTGTGCCTGGATGAGAGGCTCATTGAGCAACTCAGAGGTTTGTTTTTTCAAATCAATATTTTACATCATTAATATTTTCAGTTCCAGGAATCAGTGGAACAATAAATCTTGCCTGATCACATATGGTTTGCCACTGTGCAGATATTCCTGCAAGAGGGGAATCAAATGTCAAAGAGTCAAGAGAGCCCTGGTTTGTTTGGTTAAGTCCTGAGAGTAAAAAGGAGGGATCAATACCTGTGTAGGGCCTGCTGAGAAACGCAGGAAAACAGGAAAAAGAGAAATGGGGCAGAATTATCCTTGATGGGCAAGGTCCACCTTGTGCCTGACATCATGGCGACCACTTTATTCACATGTTTGAAGTGTCTCACCAGCAAATATGGACAGATATTTAAAAAGAGTTTCAGTGAGTAATAGATGTGTTTTTTTGCAGTAATCCCTCTTGAAATTATTTCAAATGGTTTTGAAACAGCTTTGTTATGGCCTGTTTTTACATGAGCCACCTGCATCAGTGGAGCTATTAAAAACTAGAAATGATAAAATTTCTCTGAATTGATGAAAATCACTTGTTGTCAGTGAAATCCTCACGCTGCTTTGCAAGCAGCAATTTCTAGAGATGGCTAAAACTTGTGGATCATTTTCTTTTAATTAAAGTGTGGGTTTGTTGGGGTTTTTTTCAACAGCATCCTTCATAATGAAAATACTTTCCCTTCCTTTTTCTCCCACCTTGTACTTTTTTCATAGTACAGTCACCATATTCATGCTGCACACTTTGGCAAATTCCAGTCATGACACCTGCATGGTTCATGGTAACTAGAGGAATTTAGTCCCTACTAGCCATGAATATCATCTTATTGAAAACTGGGACATTTAGCTGTCTCAGCAAAGAGAAAACCATACTGTGACTAGAAACCACACCTTCCAGAGCCTTAGGGCAGCTTCTAGAACAGATTTGCAGCTGATGTGAATGACAGGAGCTCCCACAGCTCTAGGAAGCAGTGGGGCTGGACTGGTTTCCATCAGCAGAAGATTTAGCTCTGCATATGCTCCCTTCAGTGCTAAATGCTTGTGCTCCAAGGTCATCCCTGCTCAGCCTGAAACAGGTAGGGAAACAGCTGGAAAACACAGGGAGCTGCCAAAGGCACCGTGTCTGCAGAAGCTCCTTTGTTGTAGTAGAGATGGAGACAATCCAAAGCAACACACTCCATTTTCAGAAGGCTTCAAACTGTTTTTTTATAGCATGGATGCTTTTTATTCATTCTCACAAGACTCACAAGTTTGCACTTCACTCATTGGTCACGAGAGACAAACAAATGCTCATTGGAACAGGCAGTTGCAGGTTTCTCTTATTCATCCTTCTTTCTTTCTTGGTTTCTGTGTCAGTGACCTTGGTAGGAAATTCTTTCAGGGGTAAACATGAATCCTCTTCTCAAACTTCTCTCTGGCTCACAGAAGTCACTTTAAAACCTCTTCCACGCTCCCTGGGAAGCAAAGCCTGTCCACCTGAGGAGGGAGGATGCAGCTCCACTTTGCCTGATCCCAGCTGTGGTATTGAATTAAAAAACAGCTAAAAGCTTTAGGGAATCCAAACTAATTAACCAGCATTTGTAGACCCCTTTGTTCATGGTAATTTGTTTATAAGAGTAGCTTGTAAAGAGGCTGATGGTGACCAGGGGACACCCTAGAAATAGGGCCAGGGGAAGGAGAGGGAGGTGTCAGAGCAGGCACAGTGCTCTGTCTCTGCACAGAGTGCTGGCAGATGAGGCAGGGCATCCCATCACACAAGATTTCCTTCTCACATGTCTGGGGTTCCAGTCCTAGTGCTGCAAATGTGGCTTGTGTGAAACAGGTCTGGAGTGCCAGCAGCCAGATCTCCCCCTGTGCAAGTGATGGGAAGCTGCTGGGAGAAATCCTGTGTTCCTGGGCACATCCTGCCCTATTTTCTGTGCCAGAGTAGCCCTGTGCTGGTGTGCAGTGATGTGTGTGCACTAGGAGCAATTGCACATTCAGCCAGCTCCTGGTCCCACAGAAACCTCACTGAATCATGTGGAATCCACGTGCAAACTCAGCATTGTGGTTATCAGTAGCTGGACTTCCAAGGAATTAATGCACTTGATTCCTTTTGCACAGTGATCAAGGCCAAAAAAGCAGCTGAGGGAGAGTGGTTTGTATCTGAGGTATATTTATGAACAGCTTCAAAAGGGTTAGGTAAAGGGTGTTTGGATAAGTAGCTAATCAATTTGCACAGATTATTATGAGACCAGCAGAGGCACAGGTTGCTTATGAATGCCTTACAGTGTCAGCTCCTATTATGCACATAACCATTTGATACATGTATTAGTCACCTCTGTAGCACTATCACTAAACATTTACAACTACAGCATCCACGTGGAGCGCCTTACAAAGTCAGTGAATCCATGAGACTGGGACTCACTGACCCCAAAACAGGCTGCTGAGGAGGAATCAGGTAGGAGGTCTCTCCCTTGTCCAAAGGACAGTTTCTCTCTCAAGAGTGTCTCATTGTCCAGTGTGAGAACTCAAAATGTCCCTCAGACATTTTTAGATGTTCCAGGTCCAAATCAGAAGCATTTGAAACCCTGACAGGCAGCTAAAAACAGCTGTAATTTTAGATTTAAGCCATTAAATGATTTACAAACCTTGCAGGAAAAACAAGAAGTAACAAAAGTGTAAATATTATAATAGAAATAGTCACCAAAAAAATATTAAGTACTATACAGAGAAGTTTTAAGTCCTATACAAGAGAGTTTTAGTATTATACATAAGGGTCAAAAGTTTTAAGATAAAAAATTTAAGCCTATCCTGTCCTCCCTCTTTCTTCTTCCTTACCTCCATGTTTTTAATAATGTTAGCACTCACAAATTAGTTTAAAATAAAAAAGCACCATTTAATATAAGTAATAAACATTAAAAAAACGATAAACATTTAACACATAATGTACCATATAAAAAAAATAACACCAGCCCTAAGCAGAGAGAAAAAAAAAAAGACAAGAGTCAGAAAAGATAAAATGTATATGTGCCTTTACCTGAGCTGCTGAGCAAACCGCAGCAGCCCAAGAAGACAATCTTTTAAATAGCTTACAATAAACTACCTTAAAACCAAACAACAAAAAACTTCTAAACTTTTTTTTTAAAAGCACAAATAAAAAAAAAAAAAAAAAAATCCACCACACAGAGCCACCCGCAACCTAAGGTGAGCTCCAACAGCCCAATCTGGCAACCTGGGAACTCCAGCAGCAGAAATTTGCTCTGTTTGCGTTGTCAGACACAGCATACAAGCACTGTCAGATCGTGGGAAGGAAAACACAGCTGGTGATTCTGAGCTATGTTATGTTTTTATTCTGAGTCATTTACCACCTCCTTTAAATAATCCCGGAAGCCTCCACAGGGGTTTCCTTTTACAGCAGCAGATTGCTCTGGTCTGTGTCTGTCTCTGGCCTTTTCCTTCTGCTTTTCAATTTCTATTCCAGGCTGGCTTCACTTGAGGAGAGGATGGGCTCAGAGTCATTCAGAGCAACATTTTAAGGCTCTGAGGATGATCCATGACTGGTGTAAAGCCCAGCAGATCCAGTGGCTTTGGAGAAGCCTTGCACAGTTACACCATTAGTGCATCTTCAGCTTGCAAAGTTGCACTGATACTGCTTTCCCAAAAAACCCAAAGCACAGAATGGCTGGGCAGGAAATGTCCCATTTCCAAGCCATGCTATGGCACAGTTTGGGTTTTGGCCACATGTATCTAGAACATAAATCCAAATTACCAATTGATATTGTGTGTTTGACAGCGCAGACTAAAAAAATTTAATGCACCTCTTACAAACAGCTAAAGGCTATTCTCCTTCGAGCAAAGGAGAACAACACCTTGCATATTGAAGGTGATTTTCTAAAAAGAAATTGGGTGTGAAAGTGTACATCTACTCACTGAACTTTTGTCAGAATATGTTGTTGCACTGCAGCTGCCACCACTGCTGTGTGCCACAGGCTCCCCATGGAATTTGGCTGCACTCAGCAGCCAGGTTCTCCCTACTGGTGGAAAAATATCATTCAGGCAGAGGGCCAATAGGCTACAAAGTTAAAAAGGGGAATATCTCGCTTTTTCCTTTGTGCAAATGTGGATGGTTTGGGATGTCAATGACCTTAACAACAAGGCTTGAAGTGCAGTTACACAGGGGTGCTGTAAGGCTTTGCACACCAGACACACGAGCCCTTGCTGCATCCTGCTTTACACTGTCCTTGGGTGCTCCAAGAAGCCAGCAGACAAGACTTGCTGTGCCTGAATTTCCTCTGGAAACCCACAGATAGGGGGAAAACTACAAGAAATTTAAGTAAAGCTGATCCGTGCCCTTTTCCTGCTTTAGTGCACAATATTTGCTTGACAAGGTTCACAAGGTACTGTCAGAACTCAAAATGTCCCTCAGACATTTTTGGATGTTCCGGGCCCAGGTCAGAAGCATTTGAGACCCTGGCAGGCAGCTGGAAACAGCTGTGATTTTGGGTTTGAGCCATGGAATGATTTACCAACCTTGCAGGAAGAACAAGAAGTCACAAAAGTTTAGATATTATAGTAGAAGTAGTTGCAAAGAAAAGGGAAGAATTTTTGAGTGCTGTACAGGGGGGTTTTGGTTTTGTACATGGGGGTCAGAAGTTTAAGGATGGAGGGATTTGGGCCTGTCCTGTCCTCTCTCTTTCTTCTTCCTTACCTCCATGTTCTTGGTGATGTTGGCACTCACAGATTGGTTTAGAGTAGAAAGGCACAATTTAATATAGGTAATAGGCATTGGGGAACATTTATGATGTAATATACCATATAAAAGCCAGCAGCAGCCCTGGGTGGGGAGAGAAGAAGCAGTCGGGAGCCAGAGAGGATGTCAGGGTGTGTGTGTGCCTCTGCCTGAGCTGTGAGCAAACCACAGCAGCTCAAGAAGACAATCTTTTCAATAACTTACAATAAACTGCCTTGAGACCAAATAACAGAAGACTTCTAAACTTTTGTTTAAAAGCACAGGTTAAAAGAGAAATTTTTCCACCACATGGAGCCACCCCCAACCTAGGGTGAGCTTCGGCAAGGTACCCTACTGCAAGGTCAAGGCCAACTTTGGGAGTATATGAATTTTCCACAGCTGTTTCATAGCTGTGCTGAGAACAACCTGTCTGGGAAATGTTGTGTCCTCTCTGGCAGAATGTCATGGATCCTTCAGCCCCTCCCTGGCCCTTGGACAGACCACAAACGTCAGCACTGGACCTTCCCTGGGAGGGGCAGAGTGTCTCCCCTCAGTTTCAGTGTCTACACCCCAAATTTTCCAGGTGCTGATGATGCCTTGGGAAGGCTGCCCTAGAACAGAGGCTGGACAGAGCTAAAGAATAAAGCAGGGATTTATTAAAAGGCCTCAATGGATCCACCTTGGGCAGCACAAGAGCCCAGCCAGAGCTACACCCCAGGTGAACAAAAATGGTCACAAAATAGAAAAATGGTCACGGGGTCTCTCACTTTTATAAGTTCTGCTCCATTTGCATACTGGAATTAATTGTTCAAATCCAGCTCCAGCCCATGAAGTCCCATTCTGCTTGTTTTTCTCTCTTCAATCCACATTGTTTGTGCTCTTGAGCCTGAGATTTGGATCATTTGTCCTTGGTCCCCAGCTGGAGAAGGAATTGTTTTGTCTCCCTACTCTGTGAACAGAGCTCGCCATCCCCTAATATGAAGCCCAGACCCATTCACTAAAGCAGCACAGAATGTGAAAAATGTAAAAGCTAAAACCTGAGGCATCACTTAAAGCTTTAATTTCACTCTGAGGAGAGCAGAAGAACAAGAACTTACATGGATAAAATTCAAGAAAACACAACTCTGCTGTTCTCCAGGAGACATTCCACGTGCTGCTCACAGCCATTTACACAAGCAAAGCAATTCCTTAGAGCAAATCAGCTTCTTAATGAAGACTTGTTATTTTCAGTAAGTCAGTGCTTCTGGTGGGGAGATTTAATAAATTTCATTCTTCTTCCTCTCATTGTGATAAGTAAATTTAATTTTACTCGTATTATTAATAGTATTAAGCATCTCTTGAAAATGTACAATAGGCAATCTGAATCCGTTTGTTCAGTATGAAAATCCTCTTTTCTAATACAGTATTTGGGTAAATGGAAAATATTCAGTCCCTCGTAAGTGGATGTTGAGACAGAGGGAAGATAGACCCAGAAGGTAATTCCAGCCCTTCGGAGGGGGACAGCAGCAGAACCACTAATTTCTATTATTGCTGACATTTCCTTTGCCTCCAAAAAGGGAACTACTGAATAAAAAGGGCTGTGTCCTGAATTCACAAATATTAAATGCTATTTGCAAGCACTTCTGCCCTGCCTTTCTCTGAGCTAGGGAGGGGTCCCCTCAAAGTATGGGACTGTGCAAGGCAAGCAGAGAACATCAGCACCCCATCTCCACCTTTGAGACAACCCACAAATGGTCCCTGTCACCTGCCCACAGTCTCCTGCACACATTTTTCCCTGGCAGGTGTTTTTTTGGGCCATCAGACCTGCAGATCACCAGGCAGTGCACTCCTCAGGCTGGCAGCCAGAATAAGGCTGAATGTGTGTTAATGAGAGGGAATATTCTCCTCATGCAAAAGGTGAATCAGGGAGATAAATTCAAAAGCTTTCTGTGCCATTACTTTAGGCAAGTGCTACAGAGTTTAATCAGGACTATTTAAAAAGATATGGAAACTAGTCTAAAATAGGCTGTTTCCTACAGAGAAGCTGCCCTTCCCTGTGATGCCTTCCAGCCTGCCCCAAGTGCCTGGCTGTCTAAAGATTCTGCACAACTCTTACAAAGGAGCAATTTTATTCCCACTTTGACAATGCATTAGTATAATGGCTTGATCAGCAGATAATCTCCTTTCACAGAACAATAATATTTACAAAGCCTAAAAAAGTAATTTTCTCCCTCCCTTGCTGACCTATCTCCTGGAGTTTCAGAAATAACCAAAGGCTTTTCAGTCACTTTGTATGTATGAACAATGGAGACTCTGAATGTATCATTTCTTCCCTCTTCAGAGAGAATTTTCAACAGAACACCCTTCATTTCTTCCAGACATTCTCTTTTCTCTAAGCATTACTGACACAGCCTTGTTCTCCTTACCTCGCCTGTACCAGTCATGCCTTACTGGCTCATTTGGTCCAAACATGATAAATCAATTTCCATCCAATTAGGCTACGCCTGAAGAATTAATTTGATACACTTTAGACTGTAGTTATTTTGTATGTTCCTAAATGCAATTAGAAAACTTTAATTTAATCTTACATGCCAAGTATGATCAGCTGGTACATAAGACGACCCAGTTGCAGCTTGTTCAGCGTGCAATTGTAGTTGTAATTGATTAAAATTGTTTTTGCAAGTGTGTCTTGATGCCATGGATGACTTGATTTGCTTTGGGTCTTACTTCTGCAAGCACAGAGCCACATCAGAAACTTTCTGCACAAACTGTGCAGCATTTATGAGCTGAGATAGGCAGGGACAGGTCTTGCTGCCCCAGAGTAGTGATCTTCTCCTCCAGCAGTGACTCTGTGGTCAGAGATGTGAAGATGAGAGGGTAAAGATGCCAAATTTTCCAGAAAAATAAAGATGTTTAGGCTGACATGCACAGAGGGAACAGCAGGGAGGACCCATCCTCTGTAGCCTCAAAACCCAACCCAAGTTCTGGGCTTAGTGATGTGCTCACACTGAGTGCTGCAGTTTGCAATTCTCTTTGTTTATGGCAACAGCTCAGGGTGACTCTGAACACAGCCTGGGTGTCCTGTGAGGCCAAAGGGGATCCCAGCAGTCCATGCCCTTGACCCCACAGTGGTGCTCAGGCCCTTGAAGGCTCTGAGTGATGGATACAGGAGAAGTTGAAGTTCCACCAGCCTGCCCAGGTGGGCTCTGGCAGGGGAGGGGACCCCAGCTCAGCTCTGGCTCCAGGCAGGGCTGCTGCTGGTCTGTCTGTTCACCCAGGCCACCCCTGCAACACTTGGCAAGGGCAGACATGGTCCTCAGCACTCCTGTCACCTCAGCCTGGCTAATTCTGGGGCTGAAAATTCATCCTGGAAATCCCACTCCATCCCCCACCAACACATCCTGAGAAAACAAGCTCTAATTTCACCAGAGACCTGCCTGTCTCTGTGTGTCTAGAAATCCATCTAGGCTTTTGTCCTAAAGGCTTACCCAAATCTGGTCCCAGGTAACCAGCCACTATTAGAATTGGATCTAACTTAGGATCTAGCAGTTCCTTAAAAGATTTGGGAGGATATTTTCCTCCTGGAAAATATTTTGTAATAAAAAGCTGTTTCTTTGAAACCTTTCAATAGCAAAACAGCTGTCTAGCTCAGCCAAAACTGACTGTATCAAAACCCCACTATTCCTTATTTTCAGAAGTAGGCTACAATGTGAAGGTTGACTGTAACTGGACATGACAGAATCCTAATGGCTTCAATTCTCCTCACCCACTTCTGTGAAGTGTTTATATTTGAAATCATGGTGAGTTAACATGAGTTAAAGGCACAAGCTCTCATCTCTCTGTATGTAAGTAATGGATTGTTCCCTGGATAATACCAGGGCTTGTCAAAAATATATAACATAAATACTGATTTTTCACAGCTTGTAGTTCTCACTGTGTCAGTAGCTAAGAGAATTTCAGAGAGGCAGGGAAAAAAATCAGAAGACACAAGATGGAACAATTTTGTGCCATGCAGGGCCTATAAGTTTGTTTCTGATTTGTTTCCTCTGTTTTGTTCAGAACAAAAGCCAGAAGGGAATTTCCATTTCATATGTTCATACTTTATGAGACAGGTGGTTTATAAAGTATTAAACAGCACAATGGGACATAAAATGACCTAGTGACTGCCTCTGCCTGGGAAGATAGGTTGCTATGGTGTGGGAAAGAGGGAGAAAACATCATCCAAATCTCAAAATGACCAAGAATCTGGACCCTTGCTAAGCTGACTCTTGATTTGGAAAATATAAATGCCACGTTTGTATGAATTACCACACCACACACTGACAACGGGAAAAGCATATGTTAAAATGGAAATGTTATTCTACCCAAAGCTTCACAAGTTCTTTACTGAAATGAAAGCAAACAAGCTTTTTAACCTTCATTTCATTTTCTGCTGGACTGTCTCAAATGGGAGACTGGCAGGGTGAAGAGCCAAAAGAGGGCGGTTCTTTCAAAGAAAGTAGCGTTGACATTAAATTAACAGCACTTGCACCCAGACCCTGGTGAAGACCTTGCTGCCACCTTTAGATGATCCTGATGACACTGAAGAACGAGGTACAGACACGAATATGGAGCTACCAGCAGTTCTTTTCTCAGCCCAGTACAAAATTGTTACTCCCACAATCTCCAAAAACGCTAAACAAACCTCTTTTTCTCACAGCTTGGTGCTTATCTCTGCAGAATCCTCCCCCATCCTACTTTGCTTTCACCTTCCAGGCACTGTTGGGCGAACTGCTGCCCCAGGTAATGTGAGCAGCTCCCAGCTGGTTTCACTGGGCTGGGATAATTCACCCAGCCTCCTGTGCCTGTGTCCAGGCTCCTGCAGCCCTGGAAACCAAATCCTGGCAGCAACAGAGAAGCTTTGTTGTAAGGCTGCTAAGTGCACATCCCACACTCCTGCTGCTCCACAAGTTCCTTCCTGCCATAGCCTGTGGTTTCTGGTTTATTGATGGCCAGTCTATACCTCTTTCTTCTCTTCAAGGGCTCCTCACCATCTCAGCATAAATTCCCTTCCTTCCTGTGGGCCTAGAGAGAGCAATTGTGACTCTGCTCAGCCACGCTGCCAAAGCTTTCTCTGGTTGACATCTTCCTGCTCACCCTTAACAGTGTCCAGGGCTTCTCCTGAGTGGGAAGTACAGCTGCTTAACCAAAAAACACTGCTGCAAGCTGGTGTACCTACTACAGGCAGAGCCATGGTGTACCTACTACAGGCAGAGCCATGGCACATTTCTGCCCTTCTCTCCAGGTCACAGATGCCCTTTACATGTCTCAATGGCCAAGGGAAGGGCTGGATATGGGACTGTGCAAGGCAAGTATCAGAACTCAAAATGTCCCTCAGACATTTTTGGAGGTTCCGGGCCCAGGTCAGAAGCATTTGAGACCTTGGCAGGCAGCTGGAAACAGCTGTGATTTTGGATTTGAGCCATGGAATGATTTACCTACCTTGTAGGAAGAACAAGAAGTCACAAAAGTTTAGATATTAAAGTAGAAGTAGTCATAAAGTAAAGGGAAGAATTTTTGAGTACTATACAGGGGGGTTTTAGGTCTTGTACATGGGGGTCAGAGGTTTAAGATGGAGGGATTTGGGCCTGCCCTGTCCTTCCTCTTTCTTCTTCCTTACCTCCATGTTCTTGGTGATGTTGGCATTCACAGATTGGTTTAGAGTAGAAAGGCACCATTTCATATAGGTAATAGGCATTGGGGAAAAACTATAAGCATGTAACACGTAATGTACCATATAAAAGATAGCAGCAGCCCTGGGCGGGGAGAGAAGAAGCAGTCGGGAGTCAGAGAGGATGTCAGGGTGTGTGTGTGCCTCTGCCTGAGCTGCTGAACAAAGAAGAAAATCTTTTAGATAACTTGCAATAAACAACCTTGAGACCGAACAACAAGTGACTGCTGAGCCTTTTTTTGGAAGCACGGGCTGGAGGAGAGACTTTTCCACCACACGGAGCCACCACCGACCTAGGGGTGAGCTCTGGCAGGCAAGCACAGAACATCAGCACCCCATCTCCACCTTTGCTCTGCCCAGATAACCCACAAATGGTCCCTGTCACATACCCACAGTCTCGAGCACACATTTTTCCCTGGCAGGTTTTTTTTTGGGCCATCAGACCTGCAGATCACCAGGCAGTGCACTCCTCAGGCTGGCAGGCAGAATAAGGCTGAATGTGTGTTAGTGAGAGGGAATATTCTCCTCATGCAAAAGGTGAATCAGGGAGATAAATTAAAAAAGAAAGAACCTTTCCCTGTATCCAGTCCCTATGGATATCAGGGAAAGGTTCTTCCCCCAGAGGGTGCTGGCACTGCCCAGGCTGCCCAGGGAATGGGCACAGCCCCGAGGCTGCCACAGCTCCAGGAGAGTTTGGACAGAGCTGCCAGGGTGGAATTGTTGGGGGGTCTGTGCAGGACCAGGCACTGGGCTCATGGATCCCTGTGGGTCCTTCCATCCCAGGATATCCTGTGACTTTATGATTTTATGCTTGAAATTCTTCTGCTGCTGTTTCAGTGTCAAACTGGCAAGATGGTGCAATCCATGGCAGTGACCACTGCAGGCTGCCCACAGCCACAATGCAGAGGTCTCCTCCCTGCTGTCCCACTCACCTGCACAAAAACAAAACCAGAGCAGCTCTGATTTGTGCTGCAACCACAGCTCCTGGGTGCAGAATAAGTCAGTCCTAAATAGGTATTTTATAACAGCTCTTTATTCAGTCACATGGTCCATGCTACTCCTTCTCAACAAAACTTGTGCACTGGATGTCCTACTTCTGGGAAATTCCACTTCTAAAAAGAGGATTTTTTTAAAAACATATCACTGGGCAAAAAGAGACAATATATTGAGCTGGTTCTCCCACATATGAGGTAATCAGCAGTGGGTATGCCAGGGGAAAAAAAAATAGGGGGAAGAAACAGGCATAGTACTGCAGGAATTTTAAAAAATCCTTTCCAGCAAAGTGTGTAAGTGTATCCCTAACACTGAGCCCTGCACAAGGACAATTGCACTAAAGCATCTTTGCTGGATTTCCATAGGTGAGCACACCCAGCCATGCCAGAGCCAGGGTCAGGCCACACACCTGGTTGGTGCTAACACAGAGTGAATTTTGGCATGTTTTGCAGAATTTCGACCATGTCTTTTCTGTTCCTTTTTATTATAGCAGGTGTTAATACGTCAGGTGCCTCAAATTGTACCTCTAAAATATTTATTTTCCTGAATATTAGATTTTTAGTCATATTATTTAAATGTATCAGGAAAGCTTCAACTAAATCTTTTAATCCCATTTGATCTACAAACAGAGCTGCAGCATGACAGCTTGGATTAATGCATCTGGCATTTGTGAAATTATAAACCTCACGCAGCAAACAGACAGCAACGGCTGCTGCTCTTTCCTTTCTGCTTTTGTAGCACCAGGCTAAACTAAAACAAACCCTTCCCCGACGTCTACATTTGATTGAAAGATAGACATGCACCAAAGGGTGAAGTACCCTAAGTGATGGGCTCAGTGGGATATTGAATTTATGTCTACGCTTTGATGCTTCTGGGTTTTGTTTTCTGCTCCTGAGTAGAATTAATTCTGTTCCCCACAGGAGTCAATTTGGTATTTTACATAGCACGCCCCCCCCCCCCCCCAATCAATTTTATTGTTTTAAATCCAAGTTTAGGGAAAAGACAAGAGGTCAAGGAAAGACAGAAGGAATGAAAACTGGGGAGGGGACCTTTTACAGCACAAATGCCTTTAAGACCCTTTTTAATATCCTAAGCCTTATTTTGTCTGTCTTGGTTTCAAAAAGAGACAAGAAACTGTTTTAAAGGGACCCCTGTATCCTCATTTCCAATTCCATGTTCTCCCTGACAACCCTTTACTTTGTGTTCCTGACAGTCACACCACTGACAGCATTACTTTTCCCCTTACACTGCACAGCAAGAGCCAGAGACAAGGTAGCTGTGCTGATCCAGCAGCCCCAAATCCAGCAGGGAAACCCCCCCAGCTCTGCCCCACGCTCCTGGGCTGGCTGTGGGAAGGGGGTGAGCTCTCCCAAAGACCCCCAAACCAACAAAACGCTGCCAAGGCTTCCAGAGACTCATCAGCATTCAGAGCTGCCACCTCCACACCATGCAGGACACTTCAAAGAGTGTAAAAGCAACAGATTATGTATGGAAGAAAGCAATAAAAGGGAACAAAACAGGTGGAGGAAGAAAAGGACTGCTACAAATGAAGGGTTTTGTCTGAAGTTTGCTTCCTGCAACCCTGGTTGCAACATCATGCTGGTCCAGATTTTCCAGTGGTCTGAATGCTGAGCTATAGAAACCTCCAGGTTTCCAAGCACACAGAACCATCCCTCATCCTGCACTTACACAAAACCCAAGTTAGCCCCACTTACAAGTAACTCTTCCAGGGGTGCATCCCTGTGGTATGAAGGGATGTTTCACACATGCCCATTTTCCTTCCAACACCATCCCACCAGCCATGTCCCTGGGCAACCTGAAGTGCCCAAGGCTCCCACCAGAAAGGTGCTGAAGCCCCAGCACAGTGTCCTTGCCCATCTCCACACCATGGTATCCATGGCAGAGATGTTCCCCACCCTTCACAAACCAGGGCAGATGGTCCCAAAGAGCAATGCCACAACCTAGACCTCAAATCTGGGCCAAGGTCTCATCTCTTGAGAAGAACAGTTGTTAGTTCTGAAGTTCTTAAGTGAGATTTGAAAGCTAAGGACATGAATATATCCAATATTTGCCTTTGGCTGAGTCTGCAGATAGGTTGACACAAAACCTATGACCTGCACCAAACTCAAACTGTGCCTTTCCTTTGAAATATACTGTTCTGTTGATATTTCACCAGCAAGGCCCTCCTTTGAAAAAGGATAAATCCTCCCTCAGAAGCAGCACAGAAATCCCTGCAGAAGCTGCAGTCCACAGGGACCCACATCACATAGGCATTGACTGACTGACCCTTCATTCCCAAGTGGGGATGCACTGGTGGCTGAGACAGTCAGGAATGTTCATGCTGGGCCCAGATTTGTTTATTCCAGGGCCTCAGATGCTTTAAAGCAGACCTACTTATAGCCTGCAATGTGTGAGTGACTCTCTGCTATTTTGGCACTAATATTGTCAAATGGCATTAATTAAAACAAATCGCTTATAAACCAGGCTGGATTCATCAACAATAAGTGAGGAGATATTTTTTCTTTGCCTTTTTTTTTTTTTAAGGATTTTAATGAATAAACAGCAATTCCTATTCATTATTTATCTACTTCTGAATTTTAATGAATAGTTCCCAGCGCTCATTAACAAATCTCTGTATTTATGGAAAACTGGCACTTCATAAATATCAAATTGTGCTATTTTATGTGCTGGTTCTATATAAATATAGAAATTCTGTAATTATCACTCGAACTGATCATTAAAATTCAAAAGCAGATAAATAAGCCTAAGCTTCCTGCTTTATTATTCAGATAAAACCTCTTTTTTTTTTTTTTCAATATGGTTCCCTTTTCCCCCACATGTCACACCCTTTCCTTGGGGTGGCACACAGTCACTGCTCACCTTGCAGGTGGCACCTTTCTGGCTGTGTTATCTGAGGCTTCTGCCCTGTGCCAGCAGCAGGAACTCTTTCCCTCAGCCTTGCCTCTCTAGGTCGTGAGACTCCTGGTAGGCATTCTCATTCTACACTGATCTGTCCTTTTTTCCCCTCGACACTGTTATTGACTTTTGTATTATCACAGCATAAACCATTAGCCATTTTATGCAAATCCCTGTGTTGAATGAAATCCATGTCAATCCATAAAATCAAATTCCAACGTGCTGAGCGCCATGAGTGTCTGGAGCTGCCTTTGTTGGGAGCTGCTGGGAGGAAACCCCCCCAGTCACACCTGTGGGAATCCAGAGCTTCCCTCTGGCTGCCCTGGCAGGTCTGGGACCCTGGCAGGGGTCAGGAACCCCCCTGGACAGAGCCCCCAGAGACACTGGCTGTGATCTCTGTCCATGGAAAAGAGTTTTCAATCTTACAGGATGAATTACAAGCTCGGAGTGTTTGATATAAGCAATAATTAAGTGTGGCACGGGTGCAAAAGTAAAATTTTAGGATTCTAGATAAGGGGTCCAAAGGGGACAAGATGGAGGAAATTGGGTGTGCTTTGTCCTTTTTCTCCTTCTTCATGCCCTCCATGTTTCACTGTGGTGTTGGCATTTTTCTGTTGGTTCAGGCTGGGGACACACTGTCCAACGTAGGTGACAGATATTGGCACGTTATTGTAAATCCAGCACAGGTAGTTTGTGGTATTTAATGTTTGTAACATCCCACTGAGGGCAGAGCCCCACACGCTGCCCTGCAGGACAGAGCTGCAGCAGGGCAGCAGAACATGTTAGAGATAAACAGAATAAACAACCTTGAAACAGCACAGACGAATTATGACTTCTTCTTTGGCAACGGGGCAGAAAGACAGAGACTTTCTACAATCTCAGAATCATCAATGCCTCAGATTCCAACACCCACCCAAACCAAAGTCAAGCTCTGCAGTCTGCCCTTGATCCCACTCATCTCTGGGGTACAGAACAGGCCATGTCCTCATCCCAGTGTGAGGAGCAAGCTGAAGCAGCACTGCTGCTGGCCAGGAAGCTGTCCCAGTTTTACAGCACTTCATTTCAGATTAGTGCTTGAACCAGTGCCTGAATCCATGTCAGGAAAATGAGCATTAACTTTACAGTGAACAACATATCAGCCTCCTGCACTTGGGGCTGCTTCACTCACTCCATGTGCAACCAAACCCACCAACACTTTGTGGATGTGTGCTGGTGCTCCCACCCCACAGCACAAGGAGATGAAGAAGGTCAGAGATGTGTCCAGAGCCACAGAGGCAGTGCCACAATGCCTATTCAAGGGGAAAAGCAAACAGCTATTTAAAAGGCAGATAAAACTGTGACCCTTGAAAAGCAAAATCCGTATTAGCCTAAAAACCCCAGAGATTCTGCAGCAGATGTGTTGTATTAATGGCTATTCCTTTAAAAAATCAATCCAATGTAAGCATTTAAGGTCAGGGAAATCTTGTGTTTCCTGACTGCATTAGGCCATGATACCAAAGGCTGCCCAGGCTCCACCTCTCACTTTAGAGAAGTCTGTGTGCAATATTTTCCCCAGGCTTTTTGTTTATTCTATTCTGTGTCCTTGACACAGTGCTGGAGATGTTTGTGACCATTGTTAAAAAAAGAGATGTGATTAGCAAATGGAAGAGCCATGACTCCTTTTAATTAAAATTCTTGTTTTTTCTTTTGATTTAAAAATCCTCATCACGACAGTGTTTTGCATGTCAGTGCACCTGTAATGAAGCAGACTTTGGATCTCAAAGACTGTGGCTCCACCCGAGCATCAGGTCAATTATCAGGTTGGTGATGGGAAAATTATTTTACACTTTGCTGACTAGGCTTAAGTGGTTCATAGCAGCTTAATCCAAAACTTCCAAAACTTCCAAACTTCCCGTGTGCCATAACTGGCATTTCTGGGCTCCCCAGAGCTAAATCAGACCAACACTCTTCCAAATTACAGCCAACTGAGTCAACACTCCCTACACCACCTGTGAGGAGAAATGACACTTTTATCCTGTTTTAGTCCGTTTAACTGTGGAACAGTGAAGTTTAGAGGAAGTGTTGAGTTTGATGTGTTTGAAGCCTACCTTCCCCTCTTGGCATTAAGGAAGACAGGTGGCACACCAGCCCTTCACCTCATTTCTTCCACCTGCTTTCCTTTGCTGTACATAAATTTTGCCTTTTCTCTTCCATGGAAACTGTACCACTCTAGGAAAGAGGAGTGTGTTCTGTGTCTGTTGGTAATGGCAGCTCACAAAATGAGGCTGTGCTTCATCACTTCAGACCCAGAGAGAAAGATGAGATAGACAGGAGGCTGGATTAGCTCAGGCCCTTCCCTGCACCCATCACAGACAGGCCAGTCCTGGCAGAATGCACTGAAACCCCAGTGCACAAACCTCATCTGCCACAACACTGCCTTTCCAACAGGGAATGCTGCAATCAGCTCTTACCAAAGGCAAAAAAACCCCACAACTTTTTCACTTACAATCTTGTTGTCCCCTTATCTCTACCACTTTTTAAGTCCAGTTCCACTTTTTCAGTCTGACTGAAAAAACTCTCATTTTGTCATTTCTCCTATTGTGCTGAGCTTCTCCTCAGTGCTGGCTGCTGCTATTCAGGGGCTGCAAGGCAGTGAAGGGTTGAAGGTTTCATTAGAGCAATGCCCTCCCAAAGCTGAGCATTGTGCATGGCTCAGCAGCACAGTCATCAGTGCTGTCCCACCACCCCCTACCACACTGGGCACCTTCTCCTCCAGGCCACACATTCCCTTGGCATGGCATGTTGAGAGCCAGAAGTCTCTGAAATATTTTTGAATTTATTATCACAGTTGCAGCAACAGAAACATTTGACTTTTCTGTCTAAATCAATACAAGTTTTTTTCTCTTTTCCTTTCTTTATTTTAAGGACATGCCTACACAACAGTTTCACTGCCAAGCTCTTCAAAAGCACAAGCAGAGGAAGAGCTGTCGGATCATTCTGGCTGTAATTTCAGTGTATCTTTCAATTGCCCACTATAAGAGGGTCAGTCTTGTACTTTTTGACCACATTTCCCCTCCATCCAGGTTTGATGTTGACCTACTTTCTCATGCTACAATTCACTAATATTCCCTTCAGCATCCAGATAATAAAGTGAGAGGAAAAATCCAAACCTGACTTGCACTAAGCAATTATTTTCACGTCCATATGTATTCACTGTGTTAGTGCCAGGGTTTTGTTAATGCACAATAGAGGATAATGAGATCACTTTCTAATTCTCCATCTCCTTCCATCTGAAGCTCTGGGAGCTCTGAGGAAAGACAAAAGCTGTCATGTTTTACCAGGGCAGTGCTTCAAACTGCAGCACCTCACAGTGATTATAGCCTTGTGTTTACAGGAAGGTGTAAAAAACGAGTGGATGGATGAATAAATAAATGAAATAAACCCCTCATGTTAAACAGCTGACACAGATTAAATAACATGTCAGGGAACTTGTTTCCCTTTGCAAATATTGTTCCTTTAAGCTAAATCTTCAGGTAAGCCCCAGACAAAGCAGAAGCACAGGTGGGGAGATGAAGGTGTGCAGGAGACAGGTGGGGTTATCTCACAAACAGCCTGAAAACACAGCACTGAGAAACATGACACGGCCCAGAATGTGTCCCTGGGGGCAGGAGCCTTCTCCTGTCACTGGAGGTCTGAGGTCTCAGCCTGGTGCCCTCCCCGGGGCCATCTCAGCCCTGTAAGTGCTGCTGGATTGGGCACTGGGAGAAAACCCCAGAACTGTTCCAGGAGCTGCAGAGCCACCCTGGGCAGGCACAGGCTGGTCCCCAGGGCAGGAGTGGACAGGGAGTGAGGGGCCTCAGGGCCAGGGAGCCCCTGGTGGGTGAGTCCAGGCTGGCTGCACAGCTGCTGTGGGCTGTGAATGTCACAGATGTGTCCCATACAGCCCAACTGCTCTGAGCATCCTCTGAGCCTGCTGCCTGAGAGAGGCCCCAGGGATGTTTATTGCATGTTGGAGCAAAATAAAAAAGGACTTCAACATTAAACTAGGGTATCACACATGCAGTGTGTGCAGAGATGAGTTTTCCTATTTTCCTGCCTTTTGCTAGCTGTGGTTTCCTCTCCACAGTGATACAAATGCAGTGTCCTCACCATCTGCTCCATGCAAATCCCTCCAAAAAAAAAATCAGTTTTCCATGATTTTTCTCCTGGAAAGATCATGTGTATCCTTCCAGGAGAAGATGCACATGAGGATCTGGTTTCCAGCAAAGACTCACGAGGGCTCCAGTGTGGCAAACATATTGGACTGAAGGATATGCTGGCCACACTCAGACCAAAGGATTTGGGAGCGCACTCCAAAATTATCTCCTCTGCTCCAAACCACAAATGAGGGGTTTCTAAATAATAGCAGAGTATGATCTGGTCAATCCTAGAAGCTTTTGACATAGAAGCAGAAGTTTTCCAAATTATGTTTCATTTAAAACACAATAGAGTTTGGCTAGTAAAACTGCAGTGCATTCAGACAATCCCAAAATGTGCTTCACATAAGGCAGAAATAACTGGAGAAACTTTCAGATCAGATGTTTTATCATATTCTAGAAGAAGTACTCCTGATATGAAAAATAAATCAAAGAAAGCTCTAAATAAATACAAGTAAAACAACTCTGTTGCTCTCAGTAGAACTGGGTCATCTGTCTCCATCAGGACCAAACCTGCTGCACACATTTTGACCCTTCTTAAAGGATACTTTGATAGAACAACTTCTGCCTTCCTGAACCTCTAGGAAATCTCCCAGAGTACAAATTCCAGGGGTAGGCAGAGACACAGCACTTCAGAGGGTGTCCTCTGGGGCATGAGAGCCAACACAACCATGTCTCATCAAAAATAGATTATGAAAAGCAAAATTTTAGATCAAAACACAGGTTTGTTTTTTTGTGGGTTTTTTTTTGGTTTTGGTTTTGGTTTTGGTTTTTTTTTAACCAGGAGGCATTTTGTAATTGCCAGATTATTATAAATGCAATATATCCTGGTTTTTTACAAAAGTTACTTTTCTCTGGTGAACTGATTATGAAGACTCCTGGTGGGGTTTTTTAATATAAAAATGTTAACTATGGGTTAATTGTGTGCCATATAATCCACTTGTAATTATAGTCTCTATCAAGGCGATATTATGGGGCCTGATAGTTTCTGGTGTTCATCTGCAAGCTGCACTATTGGGAGAATTTTTCTTCAGCTTCACAAACACCTCTGAGAGTTTTAACTGACTGGACCCATCAGTGGGTAAGACATATTTAGTTTTTGGGAAAATTTTGTTTGAGCAGATAAGTAGCTGGTACCTTACAGCAAGGAAAGAAAAATTAATAATTATGTATGTGTCATATGCACATAAAAATCTTTCAAATAGAAGAATCAGCCTACTCCAGACATATTCAGTGACAAGGAAATAAACTGAGCTCCAAAACCACGGTCCAAATTCACAGCTGAAATTGGTGCTTTGCAGCTGGTACCCTTTCAAGCATGTCTAAATAGAGTGAAACAGAACCTCCCAGATGCTGGGAAGTGTCTGGAGGATGAGGAGACCCATCCTCAGCTGTGCCACAGCCACAGCTGGACTGGAGCTGATGCTCCAGGGATGGGCGAAATGACTCGCACGATTTCAGAAGGCAAAAAATGAGCCTTTATTCAAAAGCACTTCTCTATTTTATAGAGAACATCATTAATTAATTCCATTGGTCTTAAAGTCAAAACATTTCACCTGATTGGTACACTGGACTTAGGTCAGTGTGGTAGAACATATCTATAAACAATATGAACATAAAGCAAGATAATAGATTGTTTACATTCCTCTCGGACTTTTTCCCAGGCTTAGCCTGGCAGAAATCTTTTTCTTTTTCTCTCTGACTGAGTTGATACTATCTATGTTGGTAATGGTTTAAGTGACCTAAAACACTCATTTGTGACACAGCCCCCATCAGCACCTTCCACACGGCTTCGTGGCAGCTTGACTTTTCACTGCCTGTAAATCTCTTTTGGAAAGACTGATTCCTCTGTGAAAGTCATTTTTTTTTCTCTCTGACATGATTGCCACAGGGGAGATCAAACAGCTGGAGGCTGCAAAGGATGGAGCATGCCAGTGAAACCTGTTTTCAGGGTATTCTAACTAGTGGATGCACCTTGGAAATGAGGTTTTGCCTCAGGAATGTAAACTGCAACCTGCCAGATTAGCTACAGGAGGTCACAAGGAGTAAGGGAAATGGCTGTAAATGGAGGCAGAGGGGATCCACTATCAGCAATGGAGAGAAACTCAGTGACATGGCCAAAGAATGCAAATTTATTGTGAAGTACAACTGCTTATATACTTATTCTAGGAAGACTAGTAATGTTTTAGTAATGTTTGGATTAATCATCACATAAACAAATTTATACATTTTAAACATCTCTTGCTTGCAGAAGTCTGATGTAATTCTCCTTTTCTGGTAAATCAGTCTGATTGAATCTTCTTGCAATCTTGATTTAATCCAAGTTCTGCTTGCTCTTGCCAAGGCATTTTGTTTATCAAATCTCTTATGCTGACCAGGTCCGAAGTCCATCCTCTTTCCTGTGTGTCCCAATAATCCTCCAGCAGCAGCACGTGCCAGTGCATTGGCATCAGGGCAGGTACCCATGCAATCATGAAGCTGATTGATCCCAGGATGGATTTCAGCATCTCCCAGGGACCCGAGAGCCTCCCATTGTTCTGTGCATTTCTCTGGAAACAGACACCTTTATGAGCAGAGATCACTTGCATTTTGAGCCCTGCAACAGCCATCCCAGGCAGGTTCAGATCTCCATTGAATTTCTGACATTTCCACTAGGCTGGAAGTGGATTAAGTTCTACAAATGAACAAATCTGCCCAGACTGACAGACATGGCAGGAGGTGGAATCAGGAGCTGTCAGCTGCTGCTGAGTCACTTGGGCAGAAAACCCTCCTCTGAAGTTTTATGTGTGGCTTTGTGGAGCTTACAGCTGCTTTCTCACCTCTCTTGTCAGGAGCAACTGAATAGTTCAACAATATTGTTAACCTTGTGCAAAGGAAAATACATCCTGCCTTAAGCAGATTTTGCAGACCCAGGATATTTCACCATTTCTGTAAATTTGGAAATTTTGCTGTCTGGTCACATTTTCCTCCTTATCAACCTGGGCAGTTTGATTTGTTGCCCTAGAAGAAAATCACTATTATGTTAGTAGCACACAGCAGCAACAGTTCTAACATCTGACACAGCAGCAGTAAGTTCCTGACCTGACATTTCGAAGAGACTTTCCCTGACACTGGTGTGCTTTGGAATAAGCCCTAAAGACCTTGCCCAAGTTTTACCCCAGTACTCTTCCCTGTGATCAGCACTTGACTCTTCATCTGCTGGGGCTCCTGGGGTCTCTCTATTCTTTCTGAACATTCAGCTTACAGTCAAATGTCAGCTACTCAAAAATAAATGGTGGCTTGTGGTTAAGGAGTGGGAAGAAGAGGGCTTGGTTAATTCCCAACTTGACCACAAATATCCCAAGTAAGGTTGGCCAGATTGCTCAGTCTGGTTTATTCCAGAAGCACTGAATTCAGTTGCTATCCAGTGGCACTTTGATGTGCTTGGCCCTTAAAAACCTCTAGTAACAGCCACAGCTGTAGGGCAGGGACAATCCTACCAACTTTCTCTCACTCACTGAAAGCTGCAAGGCTCCGTGCTCTGAAACATTTGTACAGCACTGAGCACAGGCAGCTGCAGGGGCTCTGACAGAAGAAAGAGCCAAGGAACAGAGACCCTCCCTGTGAGGGGGTCAGCAGAAAGGGCCTCTCCCATATCCCAGGAAGATGATCAGAATATGCCAGAGGAAGAAAAAATAAAATAAAAAATAAAAAATAAAAAATAAAAAATAAAATAAAATAAAATAAAATAAAATAAAATAAAATAAAATAAAATAGTCTCAAACTGTAGGATTATATAGGGTGACTCATGGGCACATGCAATGAGTTTCTGGAAGAGTGATTTTACCTCCTCATTTGAACCACTCAAAATGAAGGCAGAATTTTAGTCACACAGAAATTACATCAAAAGGAAAAGCCAGATGTTTTGTGAATCCCACCACTAATGAGCTACAAGTGCTGTTTTTTCCATTGTACAAGAAAATGATGAATTTTTAAACATATACAAAACAAATTGTTTGTGATTGCATTAGACCTTCAAAAGAAAGAAGGATCATAAATTCAGAGATGAATAGCTTAATATTGGATGCTTGCCTCAGAGCTCGACTTCAATAACTTATCTCAATAAATCCCCCTGCAGAAAGCATCTTATGCACTTCAAGCCTGCAGAAGATGAGACATGAATGCTGGAGGAATTACAAGACAGGGGCATTCTTGCAACAGCGAACAAGCTGAAAATTACAAGGTAATGGAAAGTCAGCGGGAGGCTGCGGTACCCTGCCATTAGCTAACTCCTCCAATGATTGCTGCAGAAATCACTGGGGTTATGTAAGCACTGCACACTGCTGCTGCACTTTGCATCTCTCTCCACCTAAGCACACAGACAGTTTAATGAGGCAAGAAGAGATACCTGAGCACCAGGGGCTTTGGCTGGCAGATGAAACGGGGCTGCCTCCCGGCCCAAGCACAGCCCTTTGTCCCTGCTGCCTGCCTCTTCTGTGTGGCACTTTGACACCGGCTCTACACATCCATTTATTAAAGCATTTGCCATTTTGAAGCCAATATAGCCCTGACCTCCTCAAACTGCTCTACTACCGTGACTCTGGAGATCAGGAAAATGAGGAATTAACAGCAGGAGAGTATTAGGCTTGAGTTCCTTAAAGGGCAATTAGTGCCTGCCCTTCATGCTTCTTCCCACAGTCTCATCCCATGGAAACACTTGTTATTCCAGTCCTGGATAATAAGTCAGCTTCATATAAACATGTCTGTGCTGTGGTTCTTATTTTACCAACCAGGAGGTTAATGAGAGTAAGACACATTTACAGTATTAAAAAGGAAGGAAAAAACCCAGCCTGGCAGGTGCAACGTGGCAGAGCAGAGTGGGAAATGTGTTTCCAAAAAAACACAAGAATCCTGGAAAGAAGAAAATACTTCCTCCAAGCAGATGCACCACAGAAACAGAAGAAATCTGCTGAAAATTTTGGTGCATAAAGGAGACACAGGAGGGCTCATGATAAGCTTTCCAAGAGCTGGGAAAGGAGAGAGCAGCAGTAATGGCTAACAGGGCATCCCTGAGAATTTAGGAAATGACAGTGGTGCTCTGAGGGGACTCACAGTGCCAGAATAAGGAGACACAATGGTCGGGACTGTGGAGCAGGGGCCTTGGTCACACTCTGCAACAAGGCCTTCCAAGTCAAACAGAGGTGTCCCCCAAGTTTTACCCTCTAAGAATTGCATTCTCCTACTGTCCTGTGTGCTGTCACCTCACAAAGGCACCAGCAATGTCCCCAGTCCTGCAGGATGAGGGGGGTTTGCTCTCAGAAGAGCTAAGGGAATGAGATGTCCATGCCAGTCCAGCCTACCTACCTATGGAAATAAATCACACAGACTCCATTTTCTTCATGGTGGAAAAAGGCCTTTCTTTGTTCACATAAATAACTCGTTTATATACAGTTTTACAGACCTCGTATGGGACTCCAATTAGTCAGTAATTTTCTTGCCAATTACTTTATTGGTCAGTAACAAGTTGTTATTCTGTATTGATTGGTCACGCAAACTCTCTATGTAGGGAAAGCTGTTTGTGAGAGATAGGTTTAATTTTTCTATCTAATGGTGTAAAAACAGTTTATACAGGTACAGGTTATTTTTTACCCATAAATAGATTGTTATGTTAACAAAGTGCTCACACCAGGATTGCTTTCACATGGGAACTTGCAGAGGGCTTAGCCTGACTTAGAAGAAATGCCAGGCCAGCCATAGCAGACCTGATTTTATAAGGCTTTTCTTTATAATTTTTCTGCCTTACTGCAACACCACCCCTCTCTATAATGATGAACCCCAGCAGACCCCAGGCTCTGTGCACTGGCCAGCTCTGACCTTACCTCAGCTGGGTTTCAGAACACAGCTTCTCCTCCAGGGACACAGAAAGAGCACAGAGGAAACACAAGACGCAGGAGATCAAACCTGCAGCCTGAGTTTTGATCTAAAGTGCTTAAAAGATAGGCATCTAAATCCATATGAAGGTTCTTACTTGTCTCAGTGAAGTATTTTGGGGCATGGCAGCAAAAAGCTTGGCTCTCACGCAGTCCAGCTTGATGTGACCTGACTCTTGTGAGGCTGTCATCTCATGTGAGACCAGCCCAGCCTGGCCTGATGTCCCCACAGGCTGCTCTGTAGGGAGGCAGAGTCCAGCCCAGACTGGGGAGGGTTAATCCTGTCTTACTGGGGGCTCCAGGACTGTCCCTGTCATTCTTTGGCTCTGTTTCAGTTCTGGGAGTCACCTCCTCACACTGTGCTCCATCCATGCTGTCAGCATGGGCTGTAACCAGCAGCAGCTCCTTTGATACACACTGCTTGCATTTAAACTCAGCCCTCTCCAGTGTTTTCCAATCAATATCCCCTGCCAGGATTTCTGAGATACCTTGGTATTTTCCAATAACTATGACAGAAAATGTGAGATATATTGCAAATGCCACCAAAGGCACTCGACGACATTTATTCCCGTGCCAGTCTTTGAATTTGGTGGGATAGATTTCATTTGAGTTGGAGGAGGGATATATTTCACCCTCTGTGTCTCAGACATGCTTTCATGGTGGCGACTTACATCCCTGGTATGAAATATGCAATTATAAAACAATGTCTCTCGCTATTATTAAAAAAATAATTTCTCTAAAATAAGATGCTGAGTACTAACTGTTAAATATTCTTGGTTTTATTCTGTATCCAGAGAAAAGGAAATTTAGAAACATTGGTACTCTGTGTGTGGAAGAGAGTCTCAGATCCCAGAACGTGCTTTGGTTTTTATGGGTTTCATTTCAGGAGCTGAATTTTTAACTCAAATCAATAAAATGCATGGGTGCACTTACACACTCATCCAGCTTTCCTGGACATGTTAGAAGATTACCGAGCTTGCCTGATTCTAATTAAAAACAGACTAGTGGGCAATTAATTTAACTTGTACCAACTTGTAATTACAACATTTGCTGTACAACTCTACAAATACAGGTGGCAAGAGGGGAGAGGCTTCTCAGGGATTTTTGTAGTGCTGCTCTGAAAAACCTCAGAACGAATCACTTGTGGTAGGTTCTAGTGTGAGACCTGCTTTGGTTAAAAATCATCTCAACACTACCTTATACAACAATAAAGTGGAAGATGTGTGTCTTTGAAAAGACAGGGTCTGCTAAGGAAGGCAGGAGCCTCTCTTGAAATGGGAAATGTAACCCCATACCTCTGAATTATTATAATTTTGAAATTAAAAGGCTCTCAGGCAAAGATATGGGAATAGGAATAACAGTTCTTTATTAGGGAATAAAATTTAAAAATGCAGTAATACAAAACAACCCTGCCAGAGTCAGAGCAGACCCTGGCACTTTGTGGGTCAGGGAGGTGGCAGCAGTCCCATCCCAGGGTGGCTCGGCCCTCCTGCAGTGCCAGCTGTGCTTCTGCTGGAGCAGGATCCTGCACAAGGGGGGAGTTTTCCTCTGGAGCTCCAAGGCTGGGGAAGATGGGCCTGGGCTCCTCTGGGAATGCAGTGGGAAGAAAGCTGCTCCTCTGGGAATGCAGTGGGAAGAAAGCTGCTCCTCTGGGAATGCAGTGGGCAAAGGCTGCTGTGCTGGTCCCAGGTCAGATTGTATCCAGGTAGGAATGTTTGGCTCCTTCTCTGGGCAGAGCATCTCTCCATGGGATGATGGAATTTTCTCAGCCATGCAGGGACACTCAGTGACCATGAACAGAAAATAATTAATAGCCCATTAACAGCAGATATCTCCTGGAGGGACGATTGGCTGTGGGAGAGAAAAAGAAAACTGCCCCTGAACAGCAGAGAACTGCCCCAGCTCTGACAGGTGTTGACAGAACACACACCCCAGCCACATCTTCCAACCTAAGACAATGTGGGAAATTAAAACTGCAACATTCCCCATGAATCCCCACACATTCCATTGCTCCCAATGTCTGACCTGTTACTCCTCTGATGAGCTGTGTTCCCTGCTTTTCAGTCTCACCTCCTATTTGCCCGTGCCAGGTAGTTCTGTAAGCAAATCCCTATTTTCTGCAGCTGCTTGACCATTCAAGAGTGGAGTTCCATCCACTTCTGCCTTTCCACTTTCTCCATCACTATTCAGGCTGCAATGAGAATGAGAAATACCACCAAGTTCATCAGCTCCATAACCACCCTTCCCTTCTGAACGGATTTTTTATTAAAAGGCTTCCTGAAGACCTATGCTGCTACTAAGGCAGATTTAACAACAAACAGAGACTCTTTCCCTCCTCTTTTGTAGAGCCGAGGACTATTCACAGCCTCAGTGGAACATTCTGGCAAGACAATGTTTCCTGTGCAATGGAGAAAAGCTAAAGTGCTTCCTTTCCCCATCACCATATGATGTTATGTCCTTTCCCCATAACCAGCAGGAGAAATCCATCAACACATTCCCCTAATTTGAGCGGCCAATTAAATGACAACAAATAAATGACAACTTTAATGTCACTTCACTAAAATGACTCTGCAATAATTTTTGCTTTATTGCTCAATTGTGTCCTATCAAGTATCAATCACACAGCTCTGAAAAATATCCCCAGAAGAAAGGAAAAAAAAAAATGAAGGAAGGGAAAGTAGTTGAAGAAGAAGCCACAAACTGCTTTCTGATGTTGGGTTTCCACGGTTCATCTCTTCAATAAGACTGGGCACAGCTCAGTGGAGCTGATGAGGTGACTGGTATATGCTTAAAGCAAAGGTGGTCTTCCAGAGCAATTCACATTTCCATCTTTTATTTGTCATGCCAGGACACTCAGAAATTGTCAGACACTGAGTCAGTGATTGGTTTTCAGAGAAAAATATACACAGTTCAAACCTGAGATTTGATGATTTGAAGCATTGCCTCCATTCCTTTGGTATACCCAATGCGTAGGAAACCAAATTACTTACTGTTCACACTAACTTGTTTCACTGAGGATTCTTATTTGTTTTGGATGATCTTCAAGCTCTGGAGAGCATTAAATGTACACCACCAACCAGAAAATGCTTATGATGGTAGTTACTTGTCATACATTTTCTCACTGCTGATTGTCTATGGGATAGACACAAAGCCAGTGAATAATCCAGGTGGGAAGGGACCTTGGAAGCCTTTAGAGTAAGCTCCTGCTCAAAGCTGTCTCAGTTAGATTAGATTGACAAAGACCTGATGTGGTTTCAATATCTCCACTGAGACATCCCATAACCTCTCTGGTCCCCTGGTTGTGTCTAATCACTCTCATCATGACACTGTTTTCTTAATATCTGCAAAGGTATAGCCAGAATGGTTCCAGAGCTGAAAATGTCTCCTTATTCCTCTTCCCTTGTATCACTACAATTTCCTGCACTGAACACTGGATTTGCTTTCTCTTCTCCTAGCAGAAGTAAAGCTGGACTGAAGCTGTGTGGAGACCTCTGACAGCATCAAGATTGTGCAATATTCTGTAATAAGCAGCTCCAGTGCTCACATCCTCAGATGTCTTAAGTCTTACCCAGACCTAAGGTCTAACTCTGCACTTACCAAAATTAATGAGGTTCTGCCATCAATGTGGTGCCAGGGACCATTTATAAATGGTGAACTAAATTTTTACATTATTCAATAAGGACTCTAGTGAAATCACTGCCAGCTGGGGTTTTGCTGGGTATGTGCTGCAGTAACTTGCACTGTCAACCAAATACAAGTTTTCACAAAAATAACAGAGTGAAGGAGGAGCAGTGAGTTTACCAGGAGGCCTGGAGCACATCAGCACATGAGACATGACAGAAGGGAGCTGCTGTCAGCAGCTGCAGCAAGGAGTCAGCAGGCTGTAAGCAGCTCTGCCTGGTCCTTTGCTTGTCATGAAGCACAAAGTGGTTTGGTTTCTCTCCCAATATTTGCTGCCACAGACCTCAAATAGAACTTTCTGAAGAGAAAGCATTCCACAGCTGAATCGGTTCCACGTGCCACAAAGGCAAACTTGTCTGCTCCATAATTGATTTTCCACAGACAATTGATTTAAACTTTACAAACCTCTCCTGGTGGCAGGATTAGAGCTGAGTCTGAACAGTTTGCAGGGCAAGCTTGGAGCTACATTTCTCTTTCACAGAGCTCTGCTTAATTGGGCGAAGGGGACAGAGTTCAAGGGCGAGCCAAGAGGAGGTGTTTTATTTAAACATAACCCTGAAGTACCTATAATGAGAAAGCATGTCTCTCACTCCCATGTATAAATGACAGAAGAGATGTTTCAATTCCATTTTCCTCTCTTGGCTCAGTGGCTAACACAGGAACCTGATGCATTTGATTCTCTAGCTTTAATTCAGGGAAATGTGTTTATTACGAGTTTCATTATAATATACTTAGCCACAGTCCTTTCAAGTGATGACTAGAGGTTTATTTAGGAACTAATTCAGCACCAGCTACAGTTAAAAAGCTTTCACATGTCAGTGGAAATTGCATTAGATCTTTACTGACAGTTGCAGTTAAAAAAAATCAGTAATGGAGGTGAGGGAAAGCGATTAAACATTTTTACGTGCAGCTTATTGACACAATCAGCATTACTTCTCCCCCTGCATTATTGTTTCCAATAAGTTTTATTTTAGGATTGGTGGAAAATACCAAACCTCCATGGCTGCTGTGAAAATGTTTCCTTCTAAAAAAACTTCCCAGCAGCCACTTGGAAATGTTTTCACTCATAGTAGAATACCCAAGCAGCAGTTGTCATGAGCCCTCTGCCCATCATGGTTGTATGGGGGGATAAAAAGACTAAAGTCTACTTCAATTTTAATAATATTCTGTTTTTCACAGTCCAGTGATGAGCTCCACTCACCAATTGTGCTGTCCTTCAGGGGAGAGGAGGTCCTGTCCCCACAGGCCTGAGTTCTTCCACTGCTGTGTTTGGAAAAAAGGAGGAGCAGTTCACAGCACAGATGTTTTAGAACATATTTTAGATCAGTTAATAATGTCTGACGTTCTCAGGCTAAGAAAGAAAAACAATATTTGGAATTTAGTGCCTGGCAAAGCTGACAACCATGTACAGTAAACACTGGCTGTCTTTATAAGCTCTTTATGTTTTGAATGCAGTATACAATGTAAAATGACCAGAATTGAATTAAGTTTTCTGCATACAATGAAAATGTCTTAAAAATTGTACTGTAAACTCACTGAGAAACACTGCAGTGACAGCAAGTGAGGCAGTCACATCTCTGTGCTCTATCTGCCCAGACCTTCTCTCCTAGGACACCCCAAGGAGGTTTTCTGTGCACAGAAAACAGAACTAACAACTTTTCTTTTTACAATACTCAGCACTGCAGGTAAGATGAGGGTTCCCACTGAGTTCCTGTGGAACAGATCCCTTTCCTTAAAGCTTTCTCTCAAAGCAGTGCTCAGCAGCTTGCTGGAGTGCAGGCAGCCAGGACATCCAGTGTAAGAAATGACTGCTCACTTTTAAAATTTCAAAGGTTTATTAAACCTTAACAAGAATTACAACAAAGGTCTGAATAAGGAAAAATCACAGTGCTGGGAGTCCCTGTGACTATCAGCCATGTAGCTGCTCTACAAAAGGGATGCTCTTAGCCCCTCTCAAACTTTTGTCAGTTAACTCTTTCTCTGCCATCCACTGGTGGGGATCCCTTTTCACACCTTGCTCGGAGGTCAGGTGTTGTCACACCAGCCCTCCTGGTACCAAGCTGGCCTGCTCTGAATGTCCTGACTACTGAGGCTGTGACAGGGGGAGGGAAAGAGGGCTGTGGGGGGAGATATCACAGTAACATCACTATAGATCTATAGAATATCTGTCTCTTAATTGTGACAGCCAGCTATTGCACTGCTTATCTATAACATCTAGGAACCTTTTCTGTGTGCCACTGCCGAGGCTGCTGTCCCTGAGCCACAGCTCTGTGAGCCCTCCCATGCTTGGCTTGCCCTGCTCCTGGCCCAGAGGGCTCTCCCAAACACCTCCAGCACATTCTGGGAAGGAGCAGCCTCACGTCCTTCTCAAGGGTCAGGCCTGACCCAGGCTCTCCCTCTTTGAAGGCAGATTATAATGGTCAAGGACATATAAATAGAATTATTACAAACACACATTCCTCTGTTCCTGCCACTCCCTTTCCTTTCTCTGAGTAACTCAACTCCATTTCCCCCATGGAATCTGGGCAACAGAGCTGGGAGCACAAGTCTGATGGAGAGGGGCTGAGGGAGCTGGAAAGGGGCTCAGCCTGGAGAAAAGGAGGCTCAGGGGGACCTTGTGGCTCTGCACAGCTCCTGACAGGAGGGGACAGCCGGGGGGGTCGGGCTCTGCTCCAGGGAACAGGGACAGGAGGAGAGGGAACGGCCTCAGGCTGGGCCAGGGGAGGTTTAGATGGGATATTAGGGAAAAATGCTTTACAAAAGGCTTGCCAATCATTGGAACAGGGTGCCCAGGAGTGGTGGAGTCGCCATCCCTGGAGGGATTTAAAAGATCTGTAGATGTGGCCCTTAGGGACATGGTTCACTAGTGGACTTGGCAATGCTGAGTTAATAGAGAGATTTGATGATCTTATGGGTCTTTTCAAATGAAGCAATTCTATAATTCTATGATTTCACATTAGAATGACAGGTTTTTTAATAGACTGTAAGTGTCCTTAATCACCCAGGCTAAACAGCACTAGGCACAAGTTCAAGGTGACTCCAGCAGCTCTAGTAAAAATCTGCATTTTCATCTTGCTTAGATTAATTCGTATTTTAATTGCTCATATCATTGAAGTGACAGAGAAGGGAGCACTTTCATTCCTTTGATCTCCTGCCTGCAATACACACAGGCAACGGTGGACATCAGGCAAACCTTCAAAATTGCTCTGCCTCAGGGTAAAGCACAAGGCACGAGTGTGGAATGACCCAAACCACAGAGCATGAGTGGAGCAAGGCCTGGGGACAGCCCACCTCACACTTCTCCTGCTATCCCAAACATTTAGTTTGCTTATAACACTACCAAAACAGGAGAACCTTCATTAATTTATTAACATTGGAACCAGGAAGACACATGAAGACTCCTTGCCAGTGCCCACCCCAGGGTCAGAGCCCTGCACATGGAGCCACTGGCCATGGGTGGCTGTGGCCCTGAGTGTCCCATCCTCCACATGGAGTTAAAACAACCAACAAAATACCTCTTCATACATAAAAACCAGTTGGTAAGCCGCTGTTTTACAATGGGGACAAACAGGAATGGATCTCACCACAAATAAATATAAATTTGGGAAAGGGACTATGAGACCTGGAGTTCTTCCCACAGCACATCAGTGAGGAGCTTTCAAGGGAGTTGAAAAGACAAAAATTCAAAGCCACAAAAGTAAATATTTTTATACTGTGATTAGCCTACAGCACTCATTGACAGGGGATGCACCTGAAGGAAAAGCAAAAAGCTTTTAAAAGGTGTTGGAAATACACAT
Organism: Taeniopygia guttata; assembly: GCF_048771995.1. NCBI lineage: Eukaryota > Metazoa > Chordata > Aves > Passeriformes > Estrildidae > Taeniopygia > Taeniopygia guttata. The sequence goes on along the minus strand of NC_133044.1, from coordinate 8,680,114 downwards.
GCCCATCATGACTGCCCAAAGTCAATGGCTGTCAACATGGGGGAGAGAGCTGAAAATCTCCTTTTGATGTGGGCTCCTGTGAGGTGTTTGCTCCTCATCTGTCTGTTGGGGGTTTCAACTCTCCCAGTCTCAGGTGTTTGCTCCTGATGCCTGTCAGGGAGAAGCCCTGAGCTGGAGCCACTGCTGGTACAGCCTGGGTGGTTTTCTGATGAGGACTGATGTCACAACAGCTCATGCTGCTTAGCACGAGCACCAGCCAAGCTATCAAAATATTAAACACGCCACAAAAACATCACCACCACCAAAAAATAGCCAAACAAAAAAAGACCCAAACAAACATTGTATTTTTTTACTCAGAAAAGCTAAGTACAATTCTATTTTAACCTTTTTTTCTGTTTGTCCAGGTAGTGTAGCCCTCTGAGGGGTTTCCACTGAGGATGTGAACATACCCCTTGGCAGGAGAAGCCTGATAATGTCTGAAAAATATATTCTTGGTTCAAATCCCAATGTTTCTGTGTTAAGAGGAGGTTTTGCACCAAGCACTGTTTGCACAAGCTATTTCTGCACCTTTCAAAGCCCCACTGAAGGTGTACCTGCCAGCAAGAGCACTCAGGCTGTAGCCATGGGGACAGTCTGTCCCTGCACTGGGACAATTCCTTTGGTGAGGAGCTGCTGATGCCCCTGGAATTTCCTCTGCCCCTGTCCTCCTTTCAGCTGTGCACAAGGTCCTTCATACCAGTCTGTCATCTTCCTCCCTGCCAGACCAGTTTGTTCAAATTCAGATTTGCATTTCCCCCTTTAATTTGATTAGTGACAGCTGCTCTTATCTGAGAAAATCTAAATTGTCTCTTCCTGTGCTAATGAATCACCGTACTATGTGTGTGGGGATTAGAGAACAAATGGATTTATTAATACACTGCTAATTAAAGGGAGAGATCTACTGTTCCAGTGGCTTTTGGTGAAGAGGTTGCAGCAGGTTTTGGAGGTGGAGAGAACAGCCACAGGTTGTCACTGCTAATCATAAGCCACAGCTGGGGTCTGACTGAGGCTAAGTACTCTTACCTAAGATTTGTAAGTTACAATTGCTCAAGCCTCTAGCATCACAGTCTCTAATGGTTTTGTCTTAAGGGTAACTTAAAAAATCACCAGGCAGTTTGTAAAATGCTAGCGAAAGGTTTTGTAAACTAAGCCTAATTACAGCAACAACAGACCTGTCTGCAAGAAGCTGTGATCTGAATACCAAGGTCCTCAAGAATAACTCTCATTTAGTCTTCTTGGGAGTGCAGCTTCAAAAAAAGTCCTTGTACATATTCTTCTTCTCTCATAACTTATGCCAGGAACTCAGAGGGGTTCCCAGCCTCTCTTTACCAAATACAACACCCTCTCTCCTGCTGTACAGCAGAGAACTGGGACTGGCCAGGAATGGCACTGCACTTTTTACACAACCACAGCTCAATCCAGAATCCTGAAACCCCACAGGAAAAAAGCAAGTCCAAATATACTCATGTATCACACCCCAAACCAGGTCACGTTTTTGGAGAGGAGAATGTCGTATCTGGTGTGGCCATTCTTGCACAATTAAGTTTATGTGGGGAGGATTAACATCTCCGTGGGATGAGCCAATAAGGAATTCTATTAGAGAGATCTGAGGAAGAGCTTCCTTCTTGCCCCCACCTTTTAGTCTAATTCTTCTGGCCCTGATTTACCTCAATATCAGCACAGTATTGGGATACAGACAGAACACATAAATAAAGGGAGATGATGTGCTCAGCAGTTCCAGGAGGGTCCCTGCAGTCTGCAGTGCTCAGGAGAGCAACATTCACACCATAGGAACACTGGGGCAGGAGGCTGAAGTGTGGGAGTGTACAGACTGGAAATCTCAATCTACTGAAATCACCACAAGTCTCTTCATGGACTTGACCCCTGTCTTTGGCTCAGACCTGGATCTTCAGCAGATGGAGATCTCTGCATCTCCACTGAAGTCACATTACTGTGCCAGATGAGGTCAGATGATGCTCCTGCCCTTTCTCCCCAGGTCTCACTACATCATGAAATAACTCATGCACTCACACTAAGATCAAAAGAGCAAAAGGAAGCAAGTTTTATTTCTGACCTCGCAATATATAGAATTCCAAAAGTGACAGTGGATTGGAGGGTGAAATTGCCACCTCTCCAACCACACTGGTCAAACCAACAGTCCATCAATTCTCTCCTCCCACAAAGAAGAATGCAAAACAATCATTATTTACATGAACAGTGTGTGAGAACTCCGGTAGAAATATGTAAACATCAGAAGGCATAGAAAACTTTTAAAAGAACTATAAAACTTTTAAAAGAACAGGGCGACATCCCCACAGTAATTCAACATGCATAACTGCCTGCAAAAGGATTTGCTGACAACAGCCTTACCCTTTCAAATGAGCTACTTCCCCTGCATTCCCAGGTTCTACATCTTCTCTAATAATGTCTTACTCTGGCTGGATTATCCATCACCATAAAGTCATTTATTCTTTCAGACACTATTAATTTTAGTGAGGCTGGCATGGATTAACAAGCCATTGATCCACATTTACAGATACAGTAAACAACCCTTGATTTCTTTCAGTTCCTACACTTGAGCATGCTAAGTAGTTCCAGGCAAGGCTCTTTGCTGGACACACGCCCACCTTATTACTGAGACATATCCAAACCTTTCCTACAAGGTTATCACTGCACACTCTCCTGCAGAGGAAGAGAAACTCAGAGCTTACTGGTATGTACAGACCTTCAGGATATCTTGATTTCCTGTAGTCACTTCAAATAAATCAACGAGATTCGGGTTTCTGTTATCACTTTGTAAAGATTATTCATCATTTCAGTAAAAGCCTAAAGAAAACAAAATGCTTTTCATTGTGGATTTTCTCTTTTATTGGTAGTTAGAAGATTAGGGTTGCCCAGACTGTTGCTACAATGGAAGAAAAACAGTCCCCAGCTTGACCTCAGCTAATTTTGCTGTTGGGGAACTCACTGCTGTGCTCAGTGGTAGCTTACACTGATGGCAGCAAAAGCAAATGGAGAGTCCCAAGCCCAAAGTTTCTATTCAAAGCATTTAAAAATAAGATAAATCCTTCAAACAATCCATCTGAGCTACCTGGTCCTAACCAATACGCTCCATGCTCCTTTCAATTTGAATGCCTGAATTAAGCCTGCATGAATCACCCTGGGGTGAATCTCTGCCCAGATTTGATGTGTAAAGATGCATTTTTCAGCATGTGAAAGAGACAAGTCCTGTAAGGAGAAGCTGACCTGTGACTCCTAGCATGAGTGGTCCAGCCAGTCCTGTCTTACAGGCCAGGAAGGGTTTTCAAAACATCATATTAATGCCCCTTGTTATTTGACTGTATCCCACTGTAATGTTTCCAAGACACTATGGGAATAAATCACACATTCTCCATTTTCTTCATGGTGGAAAAAGCCCCCTCTTTATTCACATAACTGGTTTTTATACAGTTTTACAGACCTGGTGTGTGACTCCTATTGGTCAGGAGCTTTCTTGTTAATTACTTTATTGGTCAGTAACGAGTCGCTCTTCTGTATTGATTGCTCACTCAAACTCTCCATGTAGGGAAAGTTGTTTGTGAGAGATAGTTTTCATTTTTCTATCTAATGGTGTAAAAACAGTTTATACAGGTGCCAGCTGTCTTTCACCCAGGAATAGATTGTTGTGTTAATGAACTGCTCACACCAGTATTGCTTTCACATGGGAACTTGCAAAGGGCTAGCCTGACAAGGCCAGCCACTGATTTTAGGAGAGCAGGCTTGATTTTATGAAGCCTGGCTTTATGATTTTCTATCTTACTGCCTCAGCTGCAGGGCTTCCCAAAGCTGTCTGTTCCAGGCCTCACCATTTATTCCTCACAGCAGCAATCTGCATCTCCTTGGCTGCAGTATAAAGCCTAAATATCCTTGTTATATCTCCTGCAGATAACAAGTACAAACTACTTTCTTCCCCCTTTAAAGCTGCCTCCTCTTAGCCCTGCTTTGTCTTAAGTGCTCTTCCACAGACTCCTCATGCTTCTGCTCCTCACTGGAAACAACTGGAGAGCAGTGCTGTGCCTCCCTTCCTCACACAGACAAACACATTTAGAAGATTATGAGTTCTAGGTATGACTGTAGGCAGTATGAGTTTTTTCAAGGTACTTTGAAGTGATAGTATTGCCAATGGTAAATTTAGCTCAAGCACTGGAAAACAAGGGCATTTCCCTCACAACAGATTCAAGTGGTTTTCTGCATCACCCCAAAACCACAGGGCTACAGAATGTGTAAGGCTGGGAGGGAGCCCAGAGGTCTCTGGTGCCACCTCCCTGCTGAGGCAGGGCCATGGCCGAGCCCAGGGCACAGCATTGTGTGCAGAGGCTCTGCAGGATCCCCGCTGAGGGAAACTCCAGCCCCTCCCTGGGCAGCCTGTTCAGGGCTGGCACTGCCCAGGGCAGAAGTTGTGCCTCCTGTGCAGGGGCAGCTCCTGGGCTCAGGCCCTGCCTGTTCCTCTTCTCCCGCTTCTTGGAAGCAGCAGGAAGAGTCTGGTCCGTGCCCTGGCACAGTCCCTTCACACACAGACACTGAAGCCATCACAACACCACCCCAAGTGGTTCACAGCAGTGTTCTGCCATCCTCCGTGTGAGGGTGGGCAGGCCCTGGCACAAGGCCCAGGGCTGCTGTGGCTGCCCCTGGACCCCTGGCAGTGCCCAAGGCCAGGCTGGATGGGGCTGGGAGCAGCCTGGTGATGCCTTGGGAAGGCTGACCTAGAAAAGAGGCTGGACAGAGCTAAAGACTAAAGTAGGGATATGAGGAGGCCTCAATGGATCCACCTTGGGCAGCACAAGAGCCCAGCCAGGGCTACACCCAAGATGAACCAAAATGGTCACAAAATGCACAACCGCTCATGGGGTCTCGCTTTTATAAGTTCTGCTCCATTTGCATACTGGAATTAATTGTCCAATTCCAGCTCCAGCCCATGAAGTCCCATCCTGCTTGTTTTTCTCTCTTCATTCCATGTTCTTTGTGCTCTTGGGCCTGAGATTTGGGTCATTTGTCCTTGGTGCCCAGCTGGAGAAGGGATTTTTTGTGTCCCTACTCTGTGAAGAGAGCTCACCATCCCCTAATGTGAAGCCCAGACCCACACACTAAAGCAGCACAGAATGTGAAAAATGTAAAAGCTGAAACCTGAGCCATCTCTGGAATAGTGGGAGGTGTCTCTGCCATGGCAGGAAATGGGACAAGATGAGCTCTAACGCTGCTGCCAACCAAAACCATTTTATGATTCTGAGATCATCAGCTAAAATTGGGAGGCCAGGCTATGAAACAAAATAATTGGAAACTTCTATGTGAATATGCTACTTGGTTGGACATATTCTACCAAGGAGGCCATAGCATTCTGCCCTCAAGCCTTGGCTAGCTCCCACCTCTATACTCAAAACTACCTGTCTATTTATTACCAATTTATTTTACAATAATGTTTACAATTTATTACCAATTCCCATCACCTATGTTACATTGTGAATCTCTACCTTGAACGAACAGAAAAGTGTCACCACCACATCAAGACATGGAGGACAAGACAAAGGAGAAGAAGGTCAGGACATGCCCAAATTCCTCCATCTTGTTCCTCTGAACCCCATTCTAAAAATCCCAAAATTCTACTTTTCCACCCTGTGTTAGCTCAAATATCACACTACTAAAACCCTTGTGCCTTCTAATTCCTCATACAAAATTGACAGATTTTTCCACAGGGTTAAATCGAAGCCACAGCTGTTTTTGACTTCATACCAGGGTCTCTGAGCCCCCTGCCAGGGTCTGGAGCCAGTCGGGGCAGCCAGAGGGAGGTCCTGGACTCTGACACAGCTGCAGCAGGACCAAGGAACACAGGAGCTGCAGCTCCTGCCTTCTCTTATCCCATGTGTTCTGACACACAACAGAAAAAGCAATTTGCTCTCCTTTGCCTAATTAAAAGATGTTAATTTAAATCTGGGTTTTGGTGTTTGCCTAAAGAAGCACTATTACTTCTGCTTTCACAGTGTAAAATATCAAATAAGCTCCAAAGACAGGGCCTTGGGTTTGGGATCACTAAAACAAACTGTCTCTGACTTCCTGGGATTCCCATATCTTACAAACCTAATGCTTGTTATGTTCTTAGAAGGCAAATTCTGGAGTTTCAGGGGAATCATTATGGAACAGAATTTTAGCTCCTACCTTCATCTCCAACAGTAAGTGGACATATGCTGAGATCAGACCAAATGGATTTTAGACATGTAAGCATTTAGGTGTCCATGTTTCTAGAAGGTGCAGAGCAGAAAACTGGATGCTCAGCATTTTTTAAACATTTAAATGAGGCACTCAAATTTGGGCAGCCTGGCTCCCCCAGATAAGCTGCACCAGTCAGCAGAACTGGCCTGTCCTCCTCCTTCCCCAGACTGTGGAGGGATCTCCCTGGTACCCACACTCCTAGCCTAACAGTTCCAGTTCTGAGTGGATAAACCTGGTTGTAATGGCAGCTGAGTCTTGAAACAACCTGAGGGGTGCACCTCTTCTCTGAATCCATTCAGCTCCAAGAGAAAAGGGAATTACTACCAGAACTGTCGTTGCCTCCAGCTTGAGGCTTTGTCTAGCAAAGGTGAGTGGCTGCCACACATGGCACACAGGCTTGCAAAACAAGGCTCAAAGAGACACCTGGGAAGCATTTGAAAGGACACAAGCCCAGAGGAGGAGTCTCTAGCTGTTGTTCCTTCCTTCTTTATGCTGCAAGACATGCAGAGAAGAGGAGAAAATGAGCATCTTCTGTGTTCAATAAGGAGTGGAGCCACAAGGTAAATATGCAGGGGGTGCTCAGCACAGCTGCCACAAGAGCTGGAGATACACTCGACCCCTGTCTCATGCACAGCATCACTGTGCAGGCAGTTTGGAGGTGCTCTCAGAACAGCCCCAGGTACCAGGGGTGGAGAGCCCGAGGCTCTCCCCAGCAGTTTGCACAGGAAGGACCTGCCAGGGCATCCTGCAGTGTTAAATAAGCTCCTTAATCAGCATAGAACTCTATTCTGTCATATTTCCTCCTCTCCTCTTTTCAAATGAAGGAAAGTAGAGTAAGAAACAGACTACTTTACATTCAGGGCTCCAATAACCAACACCGCAGGATGTATCACTATCAGAGGGTAAGGAAAGGGAAAAAGAAGCTAAATGGTGGTATTATTAAATGCAAAATATAAAAACATTTAAAGTGACACCTTCCTGAAGAGAGCTTTCAAATTATTCACACTCAATGCAATACAATCCACAGCTAATTGCAGTCTATACATGCAACTGAAAGTAATGATAATCATAATTACCTTGCACTTACACACTATAGCAATTTTCATCTGAAGACCTCAAAGTCTTTATAAACATTAATTAATCTCATCGCCCTGCTGTGGTAACTGTTACCATAATTCTCATTTTGGGGACAGGTAAACTGTGGTTCATATGTTAAGTGGTTTGCTTGTTACATCTTGGCATGGCGGGTGGGGCTGATCACCCCTCAGCACTCCAGGTGTTGGGGCTGTGGGAGGAGAAGAATGCAGGGTTGTGGGAGTCCAGGGCATCCCTCTGGCTGCCCTGGCAGGTCTGGGACCCTGGCAGGGGTCAGGAACCCCCCTGGACAGAGCCCCCAGAGACACTGGCTGTGATCTCTGTCCATGGAAAAGAGTTTTCAGTCTTACAGGATGAATTACAAGCTCGGAGTTTTTGATATGAGTAATAATTAAGTGTGGCATGGGTGCAAAAGTAAAATTTTAGGTTTCTAGATTAGGAGTTCAGAGGGGACAAGATGGAGGAAATTGGGTGTGCCTTGTCCTTTTTCTCCTTCTTCATGCCCTCCATGTTTCACTGTGGTGTTGGCATTTTTCTGTTGGTTCAGGCTGGGGACACACTGTCCAACGTAGGTGACAGATATTGGCACGTTATTGTAAATCCAGCACAGGCAGTTTCTGGTATTTAATGTTTGTACCATCCCACTGAGGGCAGAGCCCCACACGCTGCCCTGCAGGACAGAGCTGCGGCAGGGCAGCAGAACATGTTAGAGATAAACAGAATAAACAACCTTGAAAACCAGAACACACGAATTATGACTTCTTTGGCAGGGGGGGCAGAAAGACAGAGACTTTCTACAATCTCAGGATCATCAATGCCACAGATTCTGACACAGGGTACAGAGGCAAAGGGCAAATTCTTCAGCTGAGGAACAAGACTTTAACAAAAACACTTCACTCACACTGCCACAAAGTCAGGGCTGTATTTATAGCCCACCACAGTGTGCTAGTTCCACTGCTGAGATCGATGTATGGACCCTCGAAGCATGGACTCTAATTTTAAGGCTTGATTTTGCCTTCTGTGGAGTTGCTTCATTTTTTCTTTTCTTTTGTTTCGTCACAGGAAATAGTATCATAAAAATTTGTCTTGGAGACAAGTTTGAAGAGAGGACAGCAAATACCAGAATCACTACCATTACCAGCTTTGGCTAATAAAGACTTATTTTTTTTTATTTTGAAAATGCAAAGTGAGAGGACATGGTGCATCTCTGGGAAACAGGGATGAATTTACAAAGCATTTCAGGCACGTGGGCTCCAATTAAGCCAACCAGGGCAACCCTGTGCCTTCTGATTTCTGTACAGAGCCTCCAGGCATCAACAAGGCTTCACCACTGGCTAATGGCAAGCACAGGAGTTAAGGTAATTTGGGCCAGATGCATCTGGTGAGCAGACACCTCTGGGCTTCACAAGTTGGGTGTCTTATTTCCCACTGATATTCCATTAAATTTTGAGACTACAGAGAAAAAAACATTTATATAGGGCTTGTGACATCTTGGCCTGTATCAGCCATAATTCAGGAGCAGACAGTGATCATCCCCCTGCACTGGGGAGGGCGCACCTCAAATGCTGCATTCAGTTCTGGGCCCCTCCCTTTAAAAAGAACATTGAGGTGCTTGGGCATGTCCAGAGAAGGAAAGGAGGCTCCTGAAGGGTGTAGAAAACAAGTCTGATGAGGAACAGCTAAGGGAGCTGGGCTTGTTTAGTCTTGAGGCGGCTCAGGTGGGACCTCTCTGTTTTCCACAACTGCCTGAAAAGTTCACAGAGTTCACAGAATGACCAGGTTGGAAGAGACCTTCAAGATCACAGAGTCTGACCCAGCCCCAACACCACCTCAACTCAACCCTGGCACCCAGTGCCACATCCAGGCTTTGTTAAACACACCCAGGGATGGGGACTCCACCACCTCCCCAGGCAGCCATTCCAGAACTTTATCACCCTCTCTATAAAAAACTTTTTCCTAATATCCAGCCTGTATTTCCCTTGGTGCAGGTTGAGATGTGTGCTCTGCTTCTGTCAGTGCTGCCTGGAGAAAGAGCCCAACCCCACCTGAGCACAGCCACCTTTCAAGGAGCTGTAGAGAGGAGGGGCTGCTCTCTTCTGCGTGCCTGCAGTGAGAGGACAAGAGGAAATCTCCCCTCTCTTTACCTGAGACAGGGGAGATTCAGATTAAATACTAGAAAGAAAATTTTCATTGTTGAAAGTGGGTGTCACAGTTGACAGGGGAGTCAATGCACTGGAATAGGTTGCCTGGGGAGGTGGTGAAATCACCATCCTTAGATGTCTTGACATCTGGAACTGGCTCTGGGTGATGTGATTTAGGGGTTTAGGGGTCCCGTGGCAGTGCTGGGTGAGTGGCTGGACTGGATGATCTGGTGGGTCTATTCCAACCTTGATGGTTCTATGATTCTGCAACATCTACCCTAGAGCAGCAGTAAAAGATGCTACCACCTAAAAAAAAAAATTAAAAATTATTTTTACACCACATAGGCCCTCCCAGGACAGGGAATTCCTTCTCAGGCTAATGATTCAAGTCACATGATGCAAAAGATGAATGGATTAAAAAATCCCCTCAGCAGAATATTTGACAGCCCAAGAGACAACAAAGCTTAACTTTAATCTCCTCTCACCTGTAATTACTTTCCTGCATTTGCATCCCATGGCTCAGGAAATGCACTCAGATTTTGTCCTTAACCCCAGTCTCCACAGGCTGTTTGGTGTTAATCATGGTCTGGTACCATAAAACACAAGAGCCATCACTATCAAGGCTGCCAACTTAAGAGACTCTTGTGATGGGAACATTTCTATAGACCTACACAATAAGACTAATTGCATGGGCTTGCTGTAAAAGCCAGAGGTCGTTTGATTACTGGCTGTTTTGTACCATGAAAGTGCACATTAATTATTTAAAAGATGGACTTATAATTATTGCAAGCTCTAAGTAATTACCTATAATTTTGGCAAGTGTTAGAAAAACTGATAGTCTAGCAAATTCAGGTTTTAGTCATTAGTAAGCTACTAATTACATTTAAATTGTAAAATGAGAATTATGCAATTTATCTCCCCAATAATGCATAAACATTACAGTGATTGTAGGTTTTAATGGGCTATATTATTACTATAAAAAGCAGAGCCGTGATGGGCAGTGAGGGGCAATTTGAGTTCATTCCTGTTATTTTACATGATAATTTTTTATCAGTGACTGCACAGTGATGGGTCTTCTTGATTAACACAGGGTAAGTCCATTCCAGCCATCAAACTATACTGGAAAATTACAAAACTTAGTGAAGAGTCACTAAAAAGAGTTGATTAATCTTCTATCAATACAGGACTAATTGCTGTAGGTAAACAATCTAGAAACCACCTATTTTTTCTTTCTCTATCCCTTCAGAAAAGCAGAATTCCCAAGTGCCACTGTCTTGGCTAGGGCTGCTTTTGCATTTTGATTTCTCAGGATCTTCTCATACACTCCTCGCCCATCCCTGAGGTTACTCAGTGCTACTCCACCACCTATAAGGAACAAGAATGAACAGAAACATGCCACCAAATAATACATGCACATGAGGATTTTTCAAATGCTGCTATTCCAAAGCAGCCTGCATCCACCTAATATCCCAGCACGTCAATGGCAAATCCATTTCAACGTGAGAAAAGCAGTAGAAGGACTGGATTCAGATTACCAGACAACAGAACAGGTCTGAAACAGTAAATTGTTCAGCATAATTTTTAAAAGAGGAGCTTTTTAATAATAATAATAAATTTAAACTATCAAAGGTGATCAACTAACTATGGGCAGGCATGCTTTGATCCTACAAATGATCATCTTTCTGCAGCAGCACGTGTTCACAAAAGAGTCAACTCCTGCTTAGCAAGAGCCCCAAAATTTTACAGTGCCAGCAGAGTCAGTAAGAAAAAGGGGGAAGAGCTGTGTGAGGCTGGGACACACCAACCTGGAGCACAGGACTGCAGGGCACACAGGGACACTCTGACAGCACTCCCACGGGGCTCAGATGAAACATTACCACCTGGGGTTGAAAGTCCAGGACAGTGCGTGTGCTGCAATTTAATAATGTCATCATTCCCTTGGTTTCAGGTGATTTCTGTGTGTGGAATAAGCAAATCATCCATCAGACAAAGGTGTCAGTCACACAAGGTTTAGGAGCAATGCTGGTGAATGATTAGGATACAAAAGGAGGATATCCTATCCAGCTGAAATTACTGCAATTAATCCATATTAGAAACTAGAGGAGTTTATATCTCAGACACTGCATTTTCAGCCAGCAGCACTTCCCTCCACAGCCAAAAAGTGGTATTGGAGTTCAATACTTCATGAACAGAAAAGGCTACACCAGCCACTGTGAATCACTCAGGCAATTTCCCTATGGATTTTCACCTTCCCTGTTCCATAAACTATCCAGAAAATTGAGCTGAGGGATTGCTAGAGGTGAGGACCATGCCTCAGCTTGAAATCAGGACCTGCCCCTGTAGTAAATAGTTTCATGATTCAGTATGACTCCTGTCTGCAACACAGGGAAAACTCGTCTCCTTATGATGTGGGAGGAATGAAATGTGGAACTGTATTTCCAGTCTTGTCCACAGTGAGACACTTTCACATGGTGTGCACCTTAAAAGCTGGAGTCTTGCCAGTATAACTGGCTTGGTGTGACACCAGGGAAATTTAAGAGCTGCTTTGTATTGTTATTTTACAAGCCCTTATACAGTGTTTGTTTTAAATGATGTGCTGTGTGATTTAGTGGTGTCTGCTGCAATGAGGAAAGCCATTGCCTGCTGTGCTGTGTGACTGCTGTCTTGTCCTGGAGATGAGATACTACTTTTCACTGGATTTTCCCAAAAGGCAGCAGCAGCTTCAGCCTTTGGGGCATTAGATCTGCTCAGAACTCCTAAAAATCAAAACCCAGGGAAAAGATGGTGCTTTTAGCTCTGTTATAGATGAGTAATGTGAAGGTCGACTCTCATAATTAAAGGGCAAATATTATGTATATATGTTTGGAGAAATTTTATAGATTTATAGTTGTGTTTTACCCCCCTTGTGCTGTTATCAGGGATGCTCTGGATTTGGGACATTTGGGAGGGTTGGCTCATTACTGTGGCAACAACTCACCCCCAGTCAGGATGTCAGAAGTGATCCCAGCACTGGACAGTGAAGAGGAGTCAATGGACAGAACTTTGGAGGGACCAAAGGATTAAAAGGTGAAACCTCCATTGTGTGGGTGAGCCCATGGTGGGGAAGATCTTCTGCTCCCAGCGCTGTGATATCTTCCCTATTCAGTTTTCTGTTGTATTTCTGATAAGGTTTTAATAAACCTTGTATATTTTTTGGAAGTGAGTATCACTTCTCACAGCCCCAGGCTGCATGTCATTTAGCAGAGTGGCTCATCAGATGTTGGCTGGCAGGCAGGAAGCTGCCCTGGCAGAGGACACACCTGGGTGACCAGCTGGGGACACCAGCACTGCTCTATGAGCCATCCCCAGGGCACTGGGGCACCTCCCCTGCTCAGCTAACAGCAGCCAGGGGGTTGCTCTTTGCTCATGGGATGGCTCAGGTTTTTATTGACTTTTGAAGGCCATGGGAACATAATTTCTGCTGTCAATGCTCAGGCCAGCCCCTACTCCCTGCTGTGTGAGATGGGACACAAGGGCTCCTGCCTGGGCAGCTCGGTTAAACTGGGCAGATCTGGGGAGTGCATATTTCTCTAACAGTGAGAACCAAAACCTCTCCCCCAGGGGACAGGCAGGAAAAGAAAGAATTACTTTTTGTCAAATGATAGACTTTAGCTTCCTTAAGAGCAATACAGGATCATCCCCAGGAACTCAAAAGCTGATGAAATTCCTGCCCTGGATAACTTCCAGGTTGCTAGAGACTGAAAGAGCTGGAAATAACAGGACCCTGGGGATTTTGATGCTGCTCAAGAAATCTAATCCAAAAACTTCTTTCTGCCAATGCCCAGGATCAGGTGCTTCACTGAAGATGTACTAAGCCTCACAAAAGCTAAACAAGGGATAATGTAACTCTAGCACTTCTACTCAAGGCTTCAGCCTAATCTCAATTTAACATAGTTTACCTATACACTTGAGCACTGGAATTTATACCCCCTACAAGACTTTTTATTAAGTAGATTAACTCTGCATTGAAACATCCAGTGACTCTTTGCACCTCCCTAAATCCTGTCCCTTTCTAGGAATTGCCCATCAAGGCACATCAAGGCTTTGGAAAACTTCCTTTCTCTACAAACCCTCTTTGCCCTCTGGTTCAAAGAAGCATCTGGTCACAGGTCAGTGATTAACCAGAAGGCATCTGAAGAGGAACAAGCCTTTAGCCGGTGCAATTTCCTCTGGGATGGTGACAGCTGTGGCTATGTGGGAGCACAGTCTTCAGGTTTGAAAGCAACACCAGAAATACAATTTATTAGGAAAAGGGAAAAGAAACAAAATACATGCAATAATACAAAAGAAAAAACACAGACAGAGTCAGAATACAGCCTGACACCCTGTTGGTCAGGGTGTTGGTAGCAGTCCAAACTTGAATGGCTGCAGTCCTCCTGGAGTGTCAGGTGTGCTTCTGTGGGAGCAGTGATCCTGTAGAAAAGGGTGTAGTGGGAAACCCCAGCTGTTCTTCTTGGGAACCAGTGGAAAGGCTAAGGCTGGTGTCCCAGAAACCCAGATTATATCCAGGTAGGAATGCTTGGCTCCTCCCTCTGGGCAGAGCATCTCACAATGGGATGTTCTAGCTCTTATCAGTCATGCAGTGACACTCAGTGGCCCATTATCAGCAGATGTCTCCCCTGAGAGAGGATTGGCTGTGGGGGAGATAAGGAAAACTGCCCACTTAACACAAAATAACTGCCATACAGATGGTAATGGAATACATCTTGCCTTTCAATCTGGGACACACAGGATCACTGTGCTGACAGGGACTGGATGGGACACTGAGTCCCCAGGCCATGACAACAGAGACATCACACCATCTCTTTCACACATGCTTCCACATGTATCTTTGCTTTAAACTGGCAGTATTTTTGTCTCTGGTATTCTGGCATTAATGCTGCTCTGTTCCCAAATCTTCTTACTTTAATGGCTAAATACTGTCTTATTTCCAGGCTAGATTAATTCATGGTTAATCTATGTCTTGCTCCTAGCAATGCATTCCTCTCTTACTGCTCTGTACTCCCATATGGTATTTTTAGACAGCAATCAGTTCATCTCTTGGTCTGTGATTTGCCAGACTAAACAAGCCAAACTCTTCCAGTCCCATTTCCTATAATTCCACTTTACTTTAATCTCTTGGTTCAAGTTCACCTTTCCTGGATGGGACTCAGTGGACTGGTGCTGTTTCAGACACAGCTGGCATGGGCATTTCTCCTTCCTTTGGAGGCAGCCTTCCTGTGACAAACCCCAACATGACAACATTTCCACAGCTGCAGCACAGGGGCACTTCTCATCATCAGCCAACACAAAAGGAAATCATCTCATTTGTTTTTAACTGCTGCCTGTTACTCTGCTTTGAAAAGGTTTTGCTACTAGTCCAAGCAAGCACTTGACCTCTCTCTTCATGTTTTTAAATTTTAGAAATGAATGCTGCAAACTGTTTAACACTGTTCATGGGATAAAATTTTTCCAACAAAAAATTGTTTCATTACAACTGCTCTGAGCCTGCTTGCTCCAATTCTTCCCACAGGTTTGGCACACAGCTCTCAGGACTCTGCCAGCCTCTTCTCTGTTGATCTTGGATGAACAAAAGAGCTGTTTTCCAGAGCAGCTGTAGGAGAGAAAGAGATGTGGAGCCCTGGCTTTGCCCACATCAAGTGAGCTCCTCTGCACAGCCCTCAGGACTCCAAGAAGCTTGTACAGCACAGTAAAGATCTGCTGAGCCCATTTTGCATGTGGCTGATCAAAACCAAACCTTTGTGCTGCCAGAACTGCAGTGGATCTGTCCAATGGGTAGGTCTGGTGGTATCACTGCCCCCAAAGCCACCATCCCCACTTTGCTGGGCACTGAGTTCAGCTGGACCAGCCTCCCCAGTGTTCCTCAGCAGCCTGTGCCACCCTGCTTCTCTCTAGGACTGTGTCCTGTGCATCAGGCTGAGAGCAAGAGCATTGCCAAGAAGGTCCCAAAGTCTGCTAGGACCAGTGGGGGGATTGGTGCTAGAAACCCCAACTCACTATGAAGCGATACACAGAATAAATAAATAGACTGCACAACCTGTGGTAGTTCTGAAGTGGGTAGGTACTGTCAGTGCCCAGCACAAGTGAGATATCTCTCCAAAAACTTGTGCCCCGAGCCTCAGTCTGACCCACACCTTTATTCACAAAGTTGTTCCATATGCAATACATTGCACAACTTTCCCATGCATATTCAACCCCTGGTCCTGCCTGTCCTTGCCTCTCATGCTAAATATGTCCACACCCTTCTGGGCACACCTGGTTTGCTGTGGTGGTCCTGCAGGGGTCTCTGGTGGTCTCTTGAAGCTGAAGATTATGGTCTTCCTCATGATTGAACTTTTCTCCTTTTTGTGTGCTGCTTTCGGTTGTTTGATGCTTATCTGAGTACGTCTCTCAGTCTTGATGGGCTTGGAGACAGAGGAGCCTCTTTATCTGGGCTCTTTGCATCTCCTGGTCTCCTCCAGTATTGTTCTTTATCCAAGAAGCTTCAGAAATTTGCATTTTCCTATGCCCTTTGTGCCATGGCAGAGGTTTCTTAAGTAAAAGGTTAAAATTCAACACATAATTCTACAAGCTAAAATATAAATGCTTAATTCATTTTGTTAACTCAAGTGAACTCCAAAAATCTCCATTTCAACTATTGCTTTTGAACTCACTTGTGTTCTCGATGATGTCCAGGGAAACTGTCTCTCAGTAGCAGTTGTATCCTATGAATTCACACAAAGGGCCTTTCTTTGGCTTTACACAGCAATATCCACTCCCAGTGCTCTGTGTATTTGCATGTTTTATCAGCAGATGGGTTTTTAGGCACAAATCCCCTGTCTGAAAGGGGAGCAGTGCCTTCTAGGAGTGCATGAGATCTCTGCCTGTGCAAAAGCCACCAGTGACATCACTGCCAGAGAGGCTGGGCTACCAGGGGACCGGCAGAAACAGCTCTGAAATCCACATGTCCAGGTTTTAGAGATCCTTCTCCAGCCTGCCCGGGTGCAAGAAAAGGCAGCTGAGCCTCATTAGTGAGGCAGCCAAGCAGGACAGGTAGCCTCAGGTTACACTAACGAGCCAATTAAAGGGACTTCTAAAGGAAACCTGGCTGGGTAACAGGGAGGAGGGAGCCTGGCAGCTCTGGCTGGGGAGGCAGAGCTCAGCAGCTGAAGATGAGTTGCTGTGTAATTACTGAAGTTTTTTTTCTATTGTGCCATTGGGGAAGAGAATTCTAAAAAGATTAAAAATGGCTGATTTGGGGCTGTGATATTGTTAATTTGTCTTATCAGAGACCGAAGTAAACCACATGGCAGTAAATAATGGTATTCCTGCTCTCCCTGGCAGGGCACCTTAGGGCATTTTGGAGTCCCTGTTTGCCCCAACAGGCACCAGGGGTCCCAGGATCCCACCAACACCCTTGAGGCCTTGTGAGGCAGCTGGATGGGGAGGCTCCACCATCCAGCAGCTCCCAGTCACCAGAGACCAAATCCAATACACACCCAGCATTTCATAGAAAACCAATTCTGACCCAAATCTGCCCAAGTTCTCTGCTAAGGACAGGAATTAAAATCATTATTCCAAATGATAATTTCAACTTAATCTGGTCATCAATCTGTCTCAACAATTTGGGGGATAAAGAAAGTTGTTGGGCTTTTTGGTCTGGACTTAAAACTAACTTAATTATTATGCAGACTTCTTTTTTTGCTAACCCATTCTTTGTCAACCCATTTGCATCTCATACCTGAAACTACTTTTGATGTCTTTGATGATCCATTACAAATCAGATAACCCATATTAATTCACTGGGATTTAATAGATTTTAGTAGGTGAAATTCCTACAAGTTTCCTTCAAATCTGTGCAATGGATCTTTACCCAAGAGTTAGGGCAAGTTTTATGTATCCAGTCCAATGCCCTGTTCCATGCACTGGCTAAAAACCAGTGCTCCTGAGTAAGTCCTTCTGCACAAGCACTGCTGGAGTCTGGTAAGCAAAAACAGCCCATAAAAACATGTGATTATTTTTCAGCCATATGAGAAGAACCCCAAGAGCCTGTTCTGAGTTAAAGTCCACAGCATAGCACATTAGGCAAATAATGACAATGGCTTCTTTGCACCAAGAGGCCTCAGCTGCAAAGAATCCCAGCTCAATCTGATGCAAAAAAAAGCTTCCTCCAAGAGGCACAAACACAAATAGGTTCTGGGACACCTGACAGAGCATCAAGATGCATATTCCATCCACAGTGCTGAGATCTACTGAGCCTGGGAATGGCAGGAGACCCAAGCTTGTGTTCAGCTCATCTGAATGATCACACAACAGAGGAAAATCACATCTACATGGCTGGGTATGGCTGAGAAATCAAGCACTTTTACTTTTCAAGTAGAAGACAAGAAAACCAGAAGTTCTCACTTCATTTTTTTAAAATAAAGAATAGACATAGTCTTTTCATATTTGAACAGATGGCTACCACTCCCACCTGGGAAAGAACGTGCAGTGCCTTTTGTAGCTGGATCAAAGTAAAGCTAAAAGGATGAGACAACACCTGAAATAATACCATTCATTATTTTTATTTATTAAGTATTGCAAGACAAAGAAAACAAGTGGTAGCTCTGAGAGCCCCGGGTTTGGGGCGAGAACAGAAGAGAGAGAGGGGAAAATTTGTTTTTACAAATCATTTCAAGAACTATCAATTTGAACTCCTCAATACCACAACCACAGTGCTTCCAGTACATCCACAAGGATGTTGTCTGGCTGTCCAGCATCAAAATCTTCTAAACGATTCATATGAACAACTCATGACTATACAAGTTCAATAAGTTAAGTTCAGTAAGTTGTTCAAGATACAAGTTCAACAAGTTCTCAAGTTTATCCTGTAACAGAAGTTGGTGTCTTACCAAGTGACGAAAAATGTCAAAGTTCTACTAGTCTAAGGAATTTGGAAAGCTATAATAAGGCATTACTTAAAATAATAGCAGAATTTAGAATGCCAAAAGATGGCTTCTATGCCATTCTTCTTCATAATGAGATTCAGGCAATCTAGACACAACTGGTCTGTCTTGTATAAATTTATTGAGCAATGAGGAAGTACACTGCATTTTAACTGTGTTCCCAAATGAAAATAGGGATAAAAATTCTTATTTTTCTGGTCTTTGTTAAAAATAAAAGAACTGTAATGAGGGTTTGGACAGTGTTTTCTGAAGTCATTATGTAACATTTCAGTCCCCACCCCAAGGTAAGTGCTCGAGTTGCCATATATTCATCACAGAGAGTTTTAATCCAGTACATCCCAGGCTGGTTAGCCTTTCCATGGAAGAGTGCAGAAGAGGATTAGCTGAACTCACTTCTACCCCAAGATCATCACAGGGATAAGAGTGCTACTGGCACTAGGAACTGCCTTGGCTTGAAATCCTCATGATAAAATTACAAGTAAAATAATAAACTTTCAACTGTGCAGATATTGAAATAAACAGAAACAGCTTTTAATATGAGGTCTTCTATACTTTACAAGGAAAAACTTCTGAAGATTTTTGAGAGCTGCAATATTGTTTCCTTGGGCTAATGTAGATATAATGGTTTTCCCCTTTAACTGAGAATTGTCAATGATTGTATCTCAGGGACATCAAAAGAGACTGAATTTAACCTGCAAAATTTTCCCCACTTGAAAACGTTTTATGAATCTTCTTTTAAACACGAATCTCTGAGAAGGTGAACAAGGGAAAAACAGCCATCTGCACAGGTTTTAAGTAAACCAGAAACATACAGAAACTAATGAAACATTAAGTGAAAATGTACCTGTCTCTGGCTACTTAATTCCCCATAACTTGGTCCTTGGAAACAAAATGTAAAGATAACAGGAATAAATCAATAGTTTTGAGAAGCTGACACGAAGGCAGCATTTCATGCACATTGGTTCATCTTCATGACCTGCTCAGCCATGAAGATCTAATCCCAATATCTTCTGACCCATCTCCATAGTTCATTATTTCCTAATCACTCATGGCCTTTACTGAAGAATGCTCTGAGCTTCTCAGGCTGGAACAAATCTGTAAATCAAGGACAATAGCTTTTTGGCTTTCATAACAGCCTGTCTTTTCTTTATAATCTTGTCCATCTGTCGAATCTGAAATTCACTTTGTGTGTGTGTAAATATACATTTAGCAAAAATTAAGAAATGAGGGAAAATATTTCTGGTGCAGAATAAATTGCCCATTGAATTTCTGAGCTGGTGTGAGACATCAACCTGGCACCCACTCAGGGAACTGAGGATACCTACTGCAATCTGTTATCTTGCTGTTCTGCAGAGTTTCTCACTGTTCCTATACAGAAATATAGCTTCTCTCCCATGGGTAGGCAATAGGAAAAAGGAAGACTCATGAAATAACAAACTGATTATTCTGATGGCTGTCTGTAGTTTGTGTTAAAAATTTTGCAATGCAAATTAAGAACACATGCTTATTAACAATCAGTCTTTGTGTCAACTTCTGAACGGAGTTAACAATCAAATTTGATATTTGCTTATTTTCTAGATTCCAAGGAGGCCTTTTTCCTCCTAATATTCTTCAGTAAAATAATCCTTATTGGGCTACAACAGTGACTTACAGATAAATTTCTGCTCTTTAAAGGAGCTTACATGAGTGACATTTGTTGTAGTTTTATCTCCCAGATCAGCAGAGAGAAATACATTCAGATCCCTTAAAAAGGAGCACCTCCCAGGGTGTAATGGATTTAACAAGGACTGAAACAACAGCAAAGAGGATGAGAGGGGCTATTTCAATCTAAGATGAGAAGGACTTTCCTTTTCACTTCAGCCAGACAAATAAGAACTACATTCTTCCACTTTCAATAACAAACTTGCAAGACTTGTCAATAAAAGCAGCAGGAGGCAAAGCAGTGCACAGTGATGGGAAGATTTAATGTGCACTCTTCTCACCTGTGGCTGGTGGGGGGTGTCTTTTTACATAATATGGCAAGAAGAAAGTTTAGTTTTTATATAAATGAGGCAGAACCTGACTGGTGAAGTCACTCAGGAACTATTTCATCATTTCTCATGTGCAGTACTGGCCAGAAGGGAAAACAGTGGACAGAGCAGGGGGAAGCAAAATAGGCAGAAAAATACAGATATGAGAACACCTGGTTTTGAAAAAAAACATTTGCAAAGAAGGGAGATATAAAAAGAGTTGTGCAAAACTTGTCCTGCTCTACTTTCTTGGACATTATTTCCAAACTTTGCCTGGTGAATGAAGAAAACTTCCCAAAGCACAAAGTAGCACAGACCTAAAAATTCCACAACATCTGGACACATACTTAGTCTAACTAACAATAACAGCCCTTGTGAGGCTGGTAAATCACTTTCTCATAAAGGCACAGAAACACTTGCAAACTGGCATTTGGCTTCACCCCAGACTAGTTTTGAGGCAGGTACCTCACCCTAAAGACATTCCTGAACAGAAACTTGGGCTCCTGTCCGGATTCAGAAGGAGCTGATTTAATATAGCTAAGATAAAAGATCTATCTGGGGTTGAACTTACTAACTAAAAGCACTGGAAAGCAACAGGAATCCACAAGAAAAAATAAAGATGGCACAGTTCTGGAATATGGATAAATATAAGACATGTACTGTAAATGGATTTAAATTTCTGAGACAAAATAAAATGTGCTATATCTCACCTCTGTGTTCTCTTTACCCAGAAAACTTACTGGGCTTTATTTGGGGCTGTCTAACAGCCTGTCTAATTTGATAACATTCAGACATCATTTATCTCTTAATACACAGCCAAAGTTGGCAGTGTTATTTAGGAGCTGAACAACCAAGGAATAAAACACAAGTTGCTTAAGACCAGGCTCATTTGAAAATATTTAGATAATTAATAGACAAGCTTACTCTTCCTTTTAAGTTCTCCTTCATTGTAAGCAAAACTGACAACGAAATTAGGCTGACTTGAAGTAATACCAAAATAATAACTACAAATACTGTTCAGCAGCCAGTTGCTGCACCTGTGTGAGCCCAAATATTTTTGTGGTGTGAGTTAATTTGAAGTTTCTGAAGAAGCTGCAAGTCTCCACTGCTCAGGGTAACATCCAGCTCAAGGAGTTTATAGTTTTGAGACAAAAAAAAACAAAAAAAAAACAAACCAAAAAAAAAACCAAACAAAAAAAAACACTATAAAAGATGTGCCATGTCTCTGTAATACATCTCACTGTCAACTGGTTACCAGAAAATAAGACTCCAGGGCAAGTCAGGAGTAACGTAAAGAGAGCTGCTTAATAGAGGGGTGATGCTAAAAGTACAGCTTATCACTCCAGTGCTGGGTTATTTGGAAAAGTCCTGTCCTCATTAAGACCAGGAGGTAGAACAGACATATCCTGAAATAAATCAAACCCTGTATCATCCATCATATCTTCTGACTATCTATATGACACTGATCATATTTTCCATCTTCTCTTTTGTTGTATTTTTCTATGGGAAGTCAATAAAGAAGATGGTTTTTTTTCTTTGCTTGTCAGTCACAGTTCTGGAACAGTTGAAAACCACAACCCTTTCCCAGGAAACTATTTCTTAGAATATAACATCATACACAGACTATCTCAGGTGCAAAATCAAAGACTGTCATGTCCAACTATATAAGAAAAATAAGAAAAATAACTCTAGGAAGAATAACTTCCTTTACATGCTTTTCTGCATCTTTTCCCTGTTTTCAGGTTTCACTGGGGGGAAAAAAACATTTCCCTGTGTGGATGTAGAAAGCACAAATGGTCCTGGACTGGTCCTGTTGCCCAAAGCTCACAGCACAGTGCCAACCTGAGCACGTGCCAGAGGGACACCACGTTAAACACAGTCTGAATCAGGCACGAGATGAGGATTTAGATGAGTTAAACAAAGGTAAGGAAGGAAAAGATCACTTTTTAGACTGTTCCCAAATGGCTTCTCCAAGCTGTATCTCCACAGAGGGATCCAGCTATAGCCCAGGGGCCAGCAGTGGCATCCATCTATCCCCTGTCCATGCCAGCCCCCAGAGCAGATCCCAGTTGTGCTGCCACCTGTTCAGTGTGTCTGTCTGTGCCAGGACGAGAAGGAAAAGCAAGGTTATTAAAAAAGCTGTTTGGCTAAATAAGGAAGCTCATTATGTGTGCTATTTTTGTTCCTCAAATGCCTGCCTTCCTCTCTGCCTTGAGGTTTCCAGAGAAATCTGACAAGCAGGGCTGGGGTTTACTGTCAGCTTCCATTAGGCAAATCAACCTGGCTGGGGATGGGGGAAGGAGAAGGGGAGAATTGCCCTAAAAGTGAGCTGATTCAGCACTAATCTTGTCTGTGCACATACCCACAGCCAGAGAGTGCTGGGCTGGTGTGAGTTTGTTTGTTTGGCCCCAAGTTGGGCAACTCCCTGGAGTAGTTCTGTGTCAGGAACCAGAGATGCATTGGAATTTTTCAGCCTTCAGCTTCTGTTTATTGTTATCTTATCAAAACTTCAGCACCCTGTCTGGGCCCAGACCTTGCATGCGTGAAAACAGCACAAAAATGGCCAACAACCTCGTGCTGCAAGGTCTTTTTAAGTCTAATCAAAAACTAAACTACCCAATTAAGAAGTGACACCTAAATTATTTTCCTTTCTAACCCAATAACTGACCCCTAAAAACCCACAATGCAGATTTTTCTACCCAATTACCAGATACCACCTAAACCCAAGAAGAAAGAGGAAGAAGAAGAGAGAAGGAACTCAAGACAACACCCTATATCCTCCATCTTGAACCCATCTATAACATCCTAAAAATCCTAAAACCTAAATTTCTCATCCATGTGACATAGTACACTACTCTCTACAATCTCTACAATCTATTTCACACTTTTGTGCATTCTAGTTTATCTTGAGACTTTGGAAGTTTTCTCCAGAACTCATTTCCATGTTGTAATTGATGTATAAATGTGGTCTTCATCACTTGAACTAAAGACACATGAGCCTGCAAAACAGATGATTTGCCCCAGACTGTCTGGATGTGGAACACTGGATTTGACATTTCAAAATCTCTGCATTAAAAAAAAAAAAAAAAAAATTGTCTTATTTTCTAATTTTTCTTTAAAAAAAATAATGATTTTCCATCAGTGATTTTACATGCTTTCCTTCAGTTGGTAGAGAATCATAGAATGGGTTGGAAGGGACCTTAAGTCCCAGCCCCCAGCTGAGGGGGAGTTCCTTATATATGGGAATAGGAGCATAAACTCTCCTTCACAGAGTACAGGGCCAGTTTTAAGCTATGTGTGTCACTACACACAGTTACAGAATGAGGAAGAAAAATTAGAGTCACCTGCTAGAGAAAACACAGCTCTTATCCCCATTAGAAATAGTGGGGTTTCCCTGCAGCACACAGTTTTTTGGGTTTTTTTTAACTGCAGTCATCAGGATAGGAAGGCAGCTTGTACATTATGGTTTCCACAGATATATCACTAAGAAAAAATATTTATTTCTCCAGCTGTGAGATGTCTATGAACTGTAATCATGCATGTCTTCTTCGTCATAAAGCAGTTGTTAGGCATCATCAAATCAAATTCACAGTAAACAGGGAATTAAATTCAATTCTATATCTCCTCACAATCACAGAGTCATTTAAATAAGCCCCTGGCCCACAGAAAACATCATCAGTATAGCCACAAACATAAAATGATATTTAGGAGCTTCCATGGCACCTGCAGCTTAAGGAATCTGCTTGTTATAAATTCCAATTACCTTGGCAGTATTGCCTGTCCTTGGGGTATGGCTGTTCTAGGGTACCAATATATCCCTCCCAGGAATGGAGAGACCTGCCCAAGCTTTTCAATTAACTGGTGGAAATAGGATCCAAATTTCTTGCTGCCATCCTTGTCTGGCCATCTTTTCCTGTCCTCCACACACCTCAGGGGACAGCAGCACTTCTCTCTGAGAAACTCCTGCTCATTGTTGAAGGCTTCAAGAGGATTTAAGTTCCCAGAGTCAGGAGAATTCCTCTTCTCTGATGTACAAAAGTTATCCTTTGGGTTTCCATAACAGACCCCAAAGCAA
Source organism: Taeniopygia guttata (assembly GCF_048771995.1). Lineage (NCBI taxonomy): Eukaryota > Metazoa > Chordata > Aves > Passeriformes > Estrildidae > Taeniopygia > Taeniopygia guttata. The sequence goes on along the minus strand of NC_133044.1, from coordinate 8,655,549 downwards.
TGCCAGCCACAAAGATCTACTGGGGAGATGTTGGCACAAGGGAGGACATGGGGACACGTGTCCTCTGCAGTGGTAACAGAGCCCCAGACACTGCCTCAGTGTCCCAGACAAGCTCCAGGCAGGAATCCACAGGGGAAGAAACTCCCTGCAGAGAATCCAGCTCCTCCTCAGCCAGACAACTCCAGAACCTCAGGGCTCGTCCCATTCCTCGTGTCCTCCTCAGTGCCTCTCATCTCCAGGTCACTGGTGCCACCTCCCCAGTGGGTGACAGCTGATTGCACAGCCCAAGCCAAGCCCCTTCAGAGCCCCCTGCTAAAAACCTCCCAAATGCTGTTCCCAGTTTCTAAACACCACTGGAGACTGAGCAGGAGGGACTCAGTAATTATCTGAAGCTGGATCTCTACAGGAAAACCCAAAGTTTGAGGGATAAAGTCTGCATTTTGCCTCTCAGTATGTACTTTTCCCCTGCAAAATCCACAGTTTGTACAAGTTTTGTACTTGTGTTTAATCAACTTAAACAAAAAAAAACAGCATACCTTTGATAGGGTAGTTCGTGAGGATCTTGCATTTAAGGATTTCTAAATTAATATTTTAAAGCTTAGAATAAAAGCTTTCCAATATATCTAAGTGCTTTGAGCTCTGAAGTCCCAAACCTAAGCATTTCAGTGGAAATAAACAATTTTAAAATTTACATTCTTCCTGTCAAGGAACCCATAATTTCAGTGTTCCGCGCTTGAATTTTTCTTCTTTTCAGGAAAAGCACTCCTTCATTCCATGAGTTTGAAAACTGCTGCACAAAACATCCAAGAAATAATTTTTTTCCTTTAGCATAGCAATAGAAAAGCCAGCCTTGCCTCCATCAGAATCTATTTTTGATAGGGTTTCCATATCCTGCAAGTTAATTCAAGGAACACTCACATCCACCCAGGTGAGCAGCTCAGGGAGGGAGGAGGCTCAGTGAGCCCCACGGGACAGAGCTGCCCCACCATGGATGTGAGGGGCTCCAACAGCCCCCAAAAAAACAGAAAAGGCTTTTCCCAGATGTTGCCATGCCACAAAAGAGAAAAAACTAATTTCTGCCACATGAGAGGGCACTGCTGCTGCATGCCTGTCAGGAGTCCATTTCAGAGCTGGAGCTTACAGGATAAACCATCCAACCTACAAGGGATTGTCAAAAAACACAGCTAAATAGCAAACACATGTAAATCCCAGGCATTTCCCTGAGCCCCACTTGTTCTTTTTTTAGCCTCAGGAGAAAAGCACATTCTTCTGCATAATTTATTTCTGCAGCAGAATTATGCAGAAAACTGCAACTAAATTGCTTTTCCTGATTAAAAACAGAGCCTTTTTATATTCTCCCCTCCCCCCCACTTCTGTATTATTTGCCTTTTTTTTTTTTTTTTTTTTTTTTTATCCTGGATCTTTTTCTTCCTAACTGTAGCTCTTTGAATTTTGCCTGAAAGAAAACAAAGCTCCACCTGATCCTTTCCCAGCACACCCCCAGGTGTGGGCAGGACACGTCCCCAGCCCCGGTGCTCTGAATTTGGGTCATGGCAGCCCATGATTGTATTAGGAGGGAGGGAGGGATGTGCTCCTGGAGGTGGATTTGCTGAGGGGAAGGGAGTTTGCTGATGAAAGAGGGAGGGTGTTTTGTCTCAGACAGTGAAGCAGCTTTCTGAGAGGTCCCCTGCTCTTGGGGTGGCTGTCACAGGCTGTACAACAGAATCTGTTCAACTGCTCACAGACAGCCTCAGAGCAGTGCAAGAATGATCAAATCATTTGCTGTTTTTCATGGGGTTTTTTTGCCTGGGAGTGTGAGAGATTACTTTTAGCATACCTGGAAAATGGGCTGAGGATCAGTGGCTGGTGAGGGAGCAGCTTCACCTCCCTGTGAACTCAATTTCCTCCTGCACTGGAGATGTAGAGCTGCTATTTGCATTTAGCTCTGAAGGAACACACTGTCTCAGCTCTTCAAAAACCTTCCTGCAGAGAGCACGTGCAGTCCAGAGGCTGGTTATAAACCTTTGTATGCCCAATGCCATGCTCTTAGAAGAAATAAAAAATGGATGGATTTTCACTTTCATTTAATGTCTTTGCCTGGCACGAGGAGCTGATGTGATGAGTCAGTGCTGAGCTGTGCTTTAGGGTGGCTGCCTGCTTGTAAAGAATTAGGGTTATGGCAGTTAAATACAGGTACTCAGGATTATTCAACAGGTTTTATTTCCAGCATGATGGCACTGTAGTTCTCTGGTTGGTTGTGCTTCTTCCCAGGTTCAGCAGCAGCAGTGGAAATGAAAATGCAGCTGGTGTGGCTCTGTGGGGACCTGCAAGTTTCCATTACAGCAGTATGGCCTTCTCCTTCCTTATCCTGGTCTTTATTTCTCAATAGTGTCTGAAGTAAAAACAGGGTCTGGCTCACACACTCAGAATTCATGGAATGGAGGGGGAGTGGGGGCTGTTCTTAAGCCATCAAATCCTCCTTGTCAGCTGCTGTAGGTTTGGGGGAGATTTTTTGTTAGCGGAAAAAGATTCCCTACTGGTGTCCCCTGCATTTCTCTCCAAGCCCATTCACAGAATTCCAAGAATCACTGGGTTGGAAGAGACCTTCAAGATCATCGAGTCCAACCCAACCCCAACACCTCAACTCAACCCTGGCACCCAGTGCTACATCCAGCCTTGTTTTAAACACACCCAGGGATGGGGACTCCACCACCTCCCTGGGCAGCCATTCCAGAACTTTATCCCCCTTTCTGTAAAAAACTTCTTCCTAATATCCAACCTGAATTTCACTTGGTCTTGGTGCAGCTTGAGACTGTGTCCTCTGGTTCTGTCAGTGCTGCCTGGAGAAAGAGCCCAACCCCACCTGAGCACAGCCACCTTTCAAGGAGTTGTACAGACTGAAAAGATCAAATTCTTCCCTATAACCAGGGAAAGCAGCCTGTGTAACTGTGGGACATGTGTTGGTTTTATCCAGACTTAAGAAGTGCCTCTCCTTTTGGGATTATGGAGTTTCAGTACACAACAAAATGGCTAAGAAGCACTTTAAGAGCACTGTGGGGCCTTCTCCAGAAATGCTGGTGCATGGACAGCTGGTCAGGAAGTTCAGAAAAGCAGCAAACCTTCAGCAACCCTTGCTTAAAACCAGAAATGCACACTGCAGCCACTCCACACACAGCTGGGGAAAAGGCAGGGTTTGAAGCATGTACTGAATACTTTTGCTAGTAAAAGGAAAATGTTCTACTGCCAGGAACCCCCCTGGAATACACACGTGCAATCAATTATTCCTACACCAACTCAAGGAGTGCAGGAGCAGAGCTGACCTCTCCTGTGTCTCCCTCTGCTCTACCCCTTGAGCTTATGGGTGTTCCTGGGGCTTCTTCCTCTGCCTCTGAGTGAGACCAACCCCCTGAATAAATCTGCCAGGAGCCAGAATCCATGGGAATAGCTGGGTTTTACCACTGGAACTGTGTCTGTTGCCACCTGCTTACAGCAAGCCACAAGTTCACAAGTTTGTCTCTTCAGGTTGTGTTCATTTTATCAGTGCTGGCTGAACTTCATGTCATTCTATTTATTGTCCATGTCTCCACTAACAGGACGCATCAGCTGTTAGAACCCTGCCACAGCAGAAGCTCTTGACACATCTGATGTGTCAGGAACTGTCTTAGACTGGAAATGGGGGTGTGGATTCTGTCACCATCTGTCAGAGCTGGGGCAGTTCTCTGCTGTTCATGGGGCAGTTTTCTTTATCTCTCCCACAGCCAATCCTCCCTCCAGGAGATCTCTGCTGTTCATGGCCACTGAGTGTCCCTGCATGGCTGAGAAAATTCCATCATCCCATGGGGAGATGCTCTGCCCAGGGGAGGAGCCGAGCATTCCTACCTGGATCCAATCTGACCTGGGAACAGCACAGCAGCCTTTGCCCCCTGCATTCCCAGAGGAGCAGCTCTGTGCCCCACTGCATTCCCAGAGGAGCAGCTTTCTTCCCACTGCATTCCCAGAGGAGCAGCTTTCTTCCCCACTGCATTCCCAGAGGAGCAGCTTTCTTCCCACTGCATTCCCAGAGGGAGCCCAGGCCCATCTCCCCCAGCCCTGGAGCTCCAGAGGAAAACTCCCCCCTTGTGCAGGATCCTGCTCCAGCAGAAGCACAGCTGGCACTGCAGGAGGGCTGAGCCATCCTGGGATGGGACTGCTGCCACCTCCCTGACACACAGCATCAGGGCATGTTCTGAATCTGGGAGTGGTTTGCTTTTTGTTTGTTTGTACTATTGCATCTGTATTTTTAGTTTTCCTTAGTAAAGAACTGTTATTCCTATTTCCATATCTTTGCCTGAGAGCCCCTGAGTTTCAAAATTATAATTCAGAGGGAGGGGGTTACATTTTCCATTTCAAGAGAGGCTCCTGCCTTCCTTAGCAGACTCCTGTCTTTTCAAACCAAGACAGGAACACACCTCCCTTTCCAAGTAACAGATTGGTGTTGCCCTGGTGGTGTCGTTCTTGAATCCATCAATCATTGATCTTCAGCTTAAAACTTCAAATGAACTATTATTTTCTTTAATTTGACCTGGTTTTGCTCACTATTAACTTTGCTCATGACAGCATTATGTGGTCTTCTAGGGTTGTTGGAAGATCCTGGTAGGAAGGGAATTTCCAAGAGAAAAGTAGGGGGAAAGTATATTAATGGGGCAATCTTTGACTGATATTTGAATTAATTGTAAAAGGAGTGAGAATTCCTGTATGTCTCCTAAGAAGTAACCATTTTTGTTAGTTCCTAAGTTAATATATACAATGGCTTCCCAACAGTAACTAAACCAGTAACTACAGATAAATTGTATTTTGTGCTTTTATTTGCAAATTAAGTCTGTACTACTTAGGACAACTTTATTTCTGATGATACGTCTGCAGGGGAACCAGAATCATAGAAGGAATTCCTGTTACTATTCCCTTGAGAAAGAGTTTTTGTTCCCCACTTTAGGCTTGGCATAGCATTATTGCAGGTAATATCCTTGTGAGAGCAGTGATTAAATGCACAGGCTGAACAAGGCTGTACATATTGTGCATTACATTCCAGCTGATTGCATTAAATATTCCAAATTCACGGGGTCCTCTCAGTAGATGCAATGCTCTGCTGAGCAGAATCATCATCAATATTTAAACGTTCTTTCCAACCAAGCTGTAACAGCCCCATTTGATACCCAGGAATGGAAATGATGTCTCAGATTGTGCTGGAACCCTGGTTACTGAGAATTTGAGACTTTCTGTGCTGACAGGAACTGACCCCCAAGAGAATTTACATTTGACCTGAGGCCATGGAGAAGGCTTCCAAAATTAATTGATAGAACTGGGATTGTGGGTGTGGAGTTTGAATAAAAGTGTGTGATATCACATGGTGGAAAACTTAGAGTTTGGAGGTTTAGAATATAGAATATATATAAAGCAAAACAGAGGTTTTAGGGAGGAGACTGGTCCTTCTTCTTTGCCTTCTTCTTCACCTTCTTCTCCATGGGTTTGGGTGGTTTTATGTAATTGGATAAAAAAATCCCATTGCAGGCACGGGTGATTGGCTATTGGGTTAAAAGTAAAAATAATTTAGGTTTCATTTTTAATTGGACAGTTTATCCTTAAAAGGCCTTGTAGAAAGAGAGACGGGGCTCCATTTTTAGTTTGTTAAAGTGAAGTGCTGCAGAACTTAGAGTTTGTGAGACTGTGACATGGATAAGAACTAAGAAACACCTGAATCCCAACAAGAAATTCTGTCTCACCATTTAATCCCGACCTTGGCAGCAAAGAAGACAAAACTCAACATGATTGCAATAGGTTTCACCCTTCACCAATATCATCTGTAACTGCTGTCCCATGTTCCCTCCCTTCCTGAGCCCTCCTCACTCAGGAATGTGATGCTACAGCCTCCACTCCGATCCCAGAATCCTGCTGTCCTGCCAGCAGAAGGCAGGTGACCCTGTGATGGGATCTCAAGAAACTGCACATCCATTTGGCCTCTTAGGGCCCCTTTGAGGCTTTTAGAGCCCCTTTAGGGCCTTGGGGCTTTTCTGCTTTCATCGCAATGCACTCCAAAGCCCCTCCTGGGCCAAGTGACTCCTGGAGGCTTTTCCTTTCTGGGCAGGAGATGTGGAGCTTTGGCTCTCATGTCCTCCAAGTGTGCACTGCTCGGTGGGGGATAAGCATCTTGAGCCCTTTTTTCCAAGCCCATTTCCCAGAATATTTTAGAAGGACGGGCTGCACCACCCGTGCTAAGTGGTGAATTCAGCTGGAGCTGAGTTCATCCCTTCCTGTGCCCTAAGCCAAGCTCCAGCTGTGTACCCTGAATGGAGACAGGGAAGGAAGGATGCCTCTCCTCAGATGCTAATAACTGAACTTAGAGCAATAATAAAACATGATATGCTACGTTAGATCTTTCATTTAAAATAAAATCCTGTGACACAGAGATATCATTATCATTTTTATCTCATCACAAGTAACTAACCCATTTGAGGGTAAATATAATAGATCAAAATGCATGCATTTCCATTTTAGCAAAAGAGTCTGTATAAATAAAAACAGCAGAGATTAAAGGGCTAACAACAATGGTCTTTGCTGCTGAGTCTCCAGCAGCACCCTGTGTGCATCCCCAGCAATATGTTTACAAGGAAGATTTAGGAACTAAATCTATTATATTATTTCTCCCCTGTCAATAATCTGGTAGCCTTAGGCACAGATGCCAATGGAAAAGAAGGCTGGAGTTCAAAGATGTGGGACATGAGAAAGTAGCAGGGATAATTTTCACCCGATATCACATCATCAGAAACTGCTACACAAAATTATTGTGAATTATGGGGGCCTGCTGTGCATTTGATTTCCCACAGCTGCTACCACAGCAGTCACTTTCCTGAAAATTAAGTGCATGTTTCATCTGCTCGCAGAAAGGGGAGAGGGGGAAAAAAGATAAAAAAAAAAAAATTTATGATGGAAAAGCCACTGAAATCTCCTGTGCCAAGGCAGGCAGCCACAGCCTGTCCCTGGCTGTGCTCTGGGACAAGCAGCAGGGACACGGGGCTGTGGCAGTCAGAGCCAGAGCTGTGTCCAGCCACCATTTCCATTCCATTTGCATCCCCCCTGCTGTCCCTTATCTCCAGTGAGGGACCCTGCACAAAGCAGATGATTCCACTCTTTCCTCCAAAGCAGTAGCAGTGCCAGGAGCTGCGCAGGAGCGCAACGAGAGCGCTGCATCTGTCAGGAGAGAGGGGCCAGGGAATCCAGGCGAGGGGATTCTTTCATTCCTACCCCTGAAACTGCAGCTTTGAGCTGCTCCTGGGCACCTCCCGAGCTTGCTTTGAATGCCCTGTGGGTTTGGTGCCACTCCCACGGCAGAGCTGACATCCCCCATCAGTGCATTTCCCTCCTCCACCCTGGCATTCTTCACCAGCAAATGTTGACCAGAAAAGCCATGTGGTTATTTAATTTGCAGGCAGATTTTACTAGCATGGAAACAAAGATACTTCAATCGCGTTTTTGCGTCCCAAGCTCACCAAGTGCTTCTCTGAGTGCTAATTAAATTTCACAACCTCCTCAAACAGCAGGTCAATCCAATCCGACATTGCTGCAGCTTTGTTTCCTATGGAAGTGCTGCAGAGGTGCCCATGCTGGAACACTGGCCCAGTTAAAGATGATTTGCCAGAGGCAGAATTCCCAGATGTGAGAAAAACAATGCTCACTTCCAAGAATTTAGAAGGTTTATTAAAACCTTATCAAAAATACAACAGAAGACTGAATAGAGAAAATATCACAGCGCCGGGAGAAGAGCATTTTTTCCACCATGTGCTCACCCACACAATGGAGGTTTTTTAAGCCTTTAGCCCCTCCCAAAGTTCTTCCATGGACTCCTCCTTTGCTGTCCAGTGCTGGGATCACTTCTGACATCCTGATTTGGGGTCAGCTGTTGCCATGGTAATGAGCCAAGCCTCCCAAATATCCCAAACCCAAAGCACCCCTGATAACAGCGCAAGGGGGGTAAAACATAACTATAAATCTGTAAAACTCCTAACATATATACATGATATTTGCCTTTTAATTGTCAGAGTCACCCTTCCCATTACTCATCTATCACACAGAGGATGTGAATCTCTGAAATCCTGTGTGTGGCCCTGAGCAGCATTGTGTCAAGGTGCTGAAGGAAGAGCCTGTTGTGTGAGGGGACAGGGCAGTGCAGGCAGAAAAGGCCTCATCTATGGAAAAGCTTCAGCCAGTGCTTATACCTCCTCAGACAATGAAGTAAGAGATATCCAGAAGCTGGACTTGGGACATTCTGACTCACCAAACAAATAATTTCTGGACCAGAGGAACATGGACTAGGTTAGCAGATGGCCTTCCACCAGCTCATGCCAACCATGCCCAGATCCAGATCTCAGTCCAGCAGCCCTGACATTTCCTTGGGATGCCTTGAACCTCATCCCTTGTAATGCTCACAGATACAGTGACTACTTTGATTCTTGTACTGCACCCAGCAGCACTGTCTCAGCCCCAGGGAAAACCAGGAGCAATAAAATCAAGTCTTCACTGGGCCTCTTTCTGTGTCTGGACATCTTCTAGAAAGGTGATTTTGTCCCTAGGCCTTGAATATTTAGCCCATTCTCTTCAGAAAGGAGATTGCTATGAGTCCTTAGAGTAAAAACTAACAAAATTATTTATCTCAAAGAAGACTTTTTATAAGATAGAATGAATATGGATCCAGAGAAAAAGGCAAGAAAAATCACTCTGATTTCTGAAGCAATTTCATCCACACAGGCGACCTTCTTCAAATCTTCCCAGGACTTCTTCTGGGGTTTTGGGGGTCTTTATCTTCACACAGGAGGACTGGGAGGAGTCATCTGAGATAAAATAGGAGGATTAACAACTGCCACCTTATTTCCATTAGCCCTTGTTTTGCAAAGAGCCAAATTCTTCATTATGAAGATGAGGCAAAGAAAAAATGACTGGAACTCATTTTAATGGTAAATTTACTTTGATATCAAGCTGATGCTTAAGACAGATATGAAGTTATTCTGTGGGAGTCAACTGAATATCAATTGAATTATTATATAATGAGGAAAAGTATTGAAATTTGGGGTTAATTTGGAGTATCACAAACAGAGAAAAATGGAAAAATTGAAAAGTGCAAACATATTGTAGTACCTCTTCAACGCAGTGTGCACTCAAGTGTAACTTTTTTGTCTGTCTGAAAGAAAAAAAAACCCTAATTTGAGAGCCAGTGGTGAATATTTCTGTGATCTGGATTGTGACTGGGGGAAGAGATGGAGCGCAATGAGAAAATGCTTTAATTCAAAGCATCTTGAGCTGTTAAAATTTTTGTCCTGCCTAGAAAACAATAATGGAAGAAACAGCCCTTGGTGATAAATATCTCTTTTCTCTGGAAAGTTCTGTTCCAGCAAGCCAATCTCTGTCACTCTTATGTCTGACCCCTAATATAACAAAAATAAATACAGCTTTCAGGGATTTGCCTCATGCTCTGCTGGGTAACTTCCCGTCCCCAGAAGTGGCTGTCACTGCTCATTTGGGCACAGATGGGGATCTCTGGGCAGACAGGGCCTTCCATCAGCAGGAACCCTCCAGTGGGAGCAGCCAAATCCATCCCAGCATTTCCTGGGATACAGCAGAAGCAAACCCAGCAGCACCACTGTGCACAGGATCATTAGCAGAGAAGGGGTGGGCTGCATTTCTTTGATTTCCAAGACAGTAATGCCAGCAGCAGAGGAAAAGGGATTATCTTTTTTCCTCCAAGGTTGGGAGTCCTGTTTCAGGTTTCAAGCCATGCAGGCAGCAATAATAACCTGCTCTGAAAGCTGCTGGCTGCACAATGGCAAATTGCTCATGGGCAGTGATGGCAAAATTTAATCCGTGCTCTTAGAATGCAACCCGCATAGCCACTCAAGACAGCATAATAGCACTTTTGTAGCTCTCTGCTACAAACATCACTTTGAAAAGGATACAGCTGTGGAGGGGAGTCTCCACATGCGTCATTTTTGGCTGGCTACCAAGTCCTCAGAGCTCAGACACACTGTGCTCCCTCACACAGCTCTGCCAGCTACTGCAGAGTCACGCCTGGGGAAGGCAGAGGAAATGGATGGAGCTGTGTGAGCAGGAAACACAAGGATAAAATTCAGTTGCTGGCCAGATGATCAGGTTAGGAATTCATCTTCTGAAGAACTAGAATGAGAGAAAACCAGCAGACAGCTCCAGGCTGGAATCTAATTTCCAATCCATAAGGCACTGTGTGGACTCATTTGAGATTCTAAAACTGTAGATGTGCCAAACTACAGCCAATCCTTCACCGAATGACCACATGTGGAGGAGGTCAGACAACACCACAGACAGCACCAGCAATGCCTCCGTCCATCTTCTTTCCATTGTTCTCTGGAGCTGTCAGGCACACTGTTCCCAGCTGCCAAATAAATCAACTAAGTGGCCAAAGGAGGCCAAAGCCCACACAGTGTGCTTTCAGCACTGCACTGGCTCTGCAGAGCACCAGAAGTGCCCCGTGTCCTGCTCAGCAGACAGAGCTGTATTGTAAATGCAGGCGAACCCAATGGGAAGAAATGAGGATGTCTGACTCAATCCAGAAGGCTGAATTATTTCTTTATTATAACTATGCTAAAATACATTATTATACTATATAAAAGAAGGATACTAAAACTACATACTACTTTCTCTAACTCTCTCCCACAGCTCGTGACCCTCTCTGAGAGTCCAGACCCAAGTGGGTTGGATTGGCCATCAGGCTCAAACAATCCTCACCAGAATCCAATCAAGCAATCACCCCAGGTAAACAATTCTCCAAACACATTCCACATGGGAAAAACAAGGAGCAGAAATAGAAATTGTTTTCTCTTTCATTTCTCTCTGTGCACCTCTATGAAAAATCCTGAGAGGGAGGGAAATGGGCTTGCCACAGAGCCGGGAGGACACTGCTCTGTGCAGAAGAGAGTGGCCCTGGGCTACTGTGATATGTTCTCAGCCTGGAGAGTGGCCCTGGGCACTGGGCCCATCCAGGCTGTGCTGCCAGGGGATGCCCCTGCTCCTCCAGGGCAGCCTGGGCCCCTCCACTGCTGCTCCTGCCCTCGAGCCCTGCCCAGCCAGGCTCCAGCAGGGCTGGGCTGGGAGCACTGGCACCTGTGCTGCTGGCAGAGATGTGCCCATGAGAGGGACAGGGCTCCCCCGGGGAGGTGGGCTCCCCTGTTCTCCCCTGGGGAGGTGACACGAGCAGCTGAGAGCAGTGCAGGGTGCAGCTCACACAAGCAGGGTCAGAAGAGGCACTTCCACTCTGGGAGCACCGATGTGCTGGAGGGCTGCAGTGGGCAAGGGAGGATGAGTCAGGTTCTTACAGTCAGCTGCGGACCAGAAGGAACAAGAATTCCCTCCAGAACTGACCAAAGCTGTGCTTTGAGTCTTTATCAACCCACTGTCAGCTGTTCCTGAAAGCAACAAGAATTCACAGAATCACAGAATCACTGGGTTGGAAGAGACCTTGAAGATCATCCAGTCCAACCCAGCCCCAACACCTCAACTAAACCCCGGCACCCAGTGCCACATCCAGGCTTTGTTAAACACACCCAGGGATGGGGACTCCACCACCTCCCCGGGCAGACATTACAGAACTTTATCACCCTTTCTGTAAAAAACTTTTTCCTAATATCCAACCTGAATTTCCCTTGGAGCAGCTTGAGGCTGTGTGCTCCGGTTCTGTCAGTGCTGCCTGGAGAAAGAGCCCAACCCCACCTGAGCACAGCCACCTTTCAGGATCTGTAAGAGTGATAAGGTCACCTCTGAGTCTCCTTTTCTCCAGGCTGAGCACCCCCAGCTCTCTCAGTGGTTCCGCACAGGGTTTGTGTTCCCAGCCCCTCTCCAGCCTCGTTGCCTCCTCTGGACGCGCTTGAGCATCTCAACGTCCTTCCCAAACTGAGGGGCCAGTTTTTCAGAAGTATCAGCCAGAATTAATTTATGTATAACAAGTCCAAGAAAACAATAAGCTTCTTATGGATCACTCTAACAGAGATAACATTGCTGCGTGTATCCTGTGATACCACTTGGGCCTCTGCATAGAAATAATTGTAGAAAGAATTTCCTTAGAATGGTCTGGTTCTCACAAAAAAAGCTTTGGGATGTGTTCTCCCTTCCTGGCACAAATAAAGATACAGGATTTTGAGTGAATTGTCTAATAATTCTGTCACGAGCTGGTCTCCTTTCTCCTTCCTCCCCACCTCACCGTATTACCGATGGGAACAAGGGAGTTGTTATCAATCAAGGCAAGCTACATTGTGATCTCTGCAACTGAAATCCATTTCAGATTGGAGGATAAAATGTGATTATATTTACACTTCCTTGACACAATTCAGGCAGCAAAATAACAGCCTTCTACAGACATTTTTCTTCTTCATATTTAGATTTGTCAGTATTGTGGAGCCGTGTGAGAAGGGAGGGAATTATTATAGCAGCTGAGACTCAGTGATATGTTTTAGTTGCCTCACAAATGAAGATGTTCAGTTTATTGTGTTGTCTTCCCATCGTTTCATCTCCAGGTTCCTTGAATACTGTCCAGAGCATCCTCCAGATTGATGAAATTGTATTTCAATCAATACAGTTCTATGTAAATATATTTTTGGTTTCAACATATCCCATAAATTGTTTCTACTTATAATTTTAATTGTTCTATATTAATCACAGGAGATGGAATTTCGAACTCATGCAGCTGTTTACAAATTAAATTTACAATTAATGAAGAAAGTAGGAGATTAGGCACTTCATATTTCCCAAACTGCATTTGAAAAGAATATAATCAGGCTTTATACGGTCAAACTATATTTGGACCTTTTGATATTAAAAGTGTCAGCTCCAAAAAATCCCCAGAAATGCAAAAACTGTTTTGACTCACATAACCTGGGTCAACCTAAGGTTGAGCTTGATATGCTGTCTGGAGCAAACACTATTCCTCATAACAAAAGTCTCATTTTCAGTAGACAACCTCTTCTCCTTCCAATACCAGCAGTGACACTGAGCCCATACACCCTACCCAGAGCACAAAGAAGCCTCCCTTTACATGAGTGCCTGGCACTGTGTGTCCTCAGCACCATCAGAAAACCTCCACAGCTTTTCACAGAAGTGAAAATAATTCTCCTCTCAGAATTTTGCATGTTTTTAGGAATTGTATTACAATTTCAAATGTGTTTCCTGGATCTCTACAAAGTGTTTAATGGAAGGGCCATCTTCTGTCATCTCTCCAGATTCACAGAGACAGTTTTGAAATCAGTAGCCAACCTGAGAATGGTTCAGTATTCTCCTCACAGCCCCATGCTCTGTAGCAGGAGAGCTGTGAAAAGGTGAGTTAACCAAAAGCATCAATAGCAATTTTTAAGGAACAATCATGTAGAATTACTGTTCAAATTTGATCATATACCATAATACCCAGAGCTCATCTGCAGGATAGCACACTGAAACTGGGAAGAATGAAAGCCCTTTCTCTTTTTTTACAACTAGAATTCAAGACCTCTTCATTGGCCAATTTTCTAATACCTGCAATTTTTATTTTCTTTTATTCAGTGCCTCATTCTGCCTCATCTTCAGCAGACTGCCTTAGGCAAAGCTGTGCTTCTCTCCATTTCAGTTTTTCTCTCTTTTACCTGCACCACTTAAACAGTAAATTGGAAATTACAGAGTGCAATTAGGAACATAGCCTTGGCCTGCCATTTAGTACAGGCACAGAAAATTAAGGAGAAAACATAGATTAAGTCTGTAGCTGAATTTCAGTGTAGTCACTGCTCATGGGCCCAGATGACCAAGGCTGTCCCTAAAGGCTTACATGCAAGAATCAAGATTTTGCATCTGTGGATGAACCCATGTGGGCAGGGAGGGTGGATTGGGGTCCCTTCCAATCTTACCCATCCTGTCATTATCTGCTAATGGAATTTCATCATATCAACTATTAGAAATGCTACCAATTCCTCCATATATTGCTCCAGTAACAAATGAGATGCAGTGCTGCCAGCCTCCCCAAGCAACTCAGATGTAACACGACCCAATTGTATCTATCTGTGTGTTTCCTTGCTTTCAAAAAGGGCTCCATGGCTAATAATAGACTGGAAACCAGCTGGACATGGGCTTTAGGAATTACACCAACAGCTCCAGGAACCTGTCTTTTTACAATACCAACCACTCCTTGCATTTGGAAAGAGAAGGGGTTTTGGTGCTGGAAGAAACAGTGACTGCTGAAGGGAATACTGAGGGTGAGATGCTGGGAGCCACTAAACAAGCAGATGGTTAAAGAAGGTTAACTGAAGGTTAAATAAAACATTAGAAAGGAGGTGAACTGGAGGCTGAAACTTGGAGGAAAAGAAGTGTTAAATATTCTGTGTGTGCATGTTCATGTCATGAGAGAAACTCCCCCACTGCATTATTTCTCCCTTTCTTCCTTTTTTATCCACAGAAAAGCCCCCCACACTTCTGTAGGTGTCCATGGCATACATAGAGAACTGTTTCAGGCTTTTGTAGATGCACAAGAGAAAAAAAGCCAGGACAAGTTTTTCAGGAGAAGCTGAAAAAATTGTCGCAGCTCCTTGCTTTGAGAAGGTAACCTGGCAGCAGAGCTCTGTGAGGGAGAGCACTTTGTTGATGGATCTGGAGAAGCCTGTGAGCCTCCTGGGGAGAAGGTAACAGCAATGCCCTGGCAAGATGCACTGCAGGCTCTGGGCACTCCTCACAGCTCAGGGTGAGGAAGGAGACTTTCCCCATGGTGCCCTGCAGCACTGTGTTAATTTATCTTGGTTTTGTCCTCCCCTTTGGCCCGTTGGCCTTCCCTACCCCTTATACCTTATTTGTTCAATTCTAGAGAGTTCTCCCTTCCCTGTGTACCATCTCTGAGCCCTCAGACCACTGGATCCCTGATGCTCTTCCCTGTCCCCTCTTTTCCTCTATTTATACCCCAGACCTGTCTTTGTCTTTGGCCCCTGGATGCCTTCAACATGAAATAAACCACATTGGAACTCCATGCCTGGACCCTCCCATGGTCTTCAGTGTTGAGTTGCTTTTTGTGTGTGTGTTTGTGTCTGTCTGTACAACCAGGGACCTCAGATAATGGGAAAGCTGGACAGGACAGAACGCACATCCAAGCAATATGATTAATGCAACGTTCTCAGTTTATTCGAGAGAAGATGGCAGTTTTTATGCACTTCTATATAGTTTACAGTTTACAAAGGCACTCTGATTGGCAAGTTAACATTGTTTACCTTTGCCTTAAGGTGGTCAGGCTTTTCACACTGCAGCTCTACTCTAATTCACACTCATATAGTTCATTACTTTGTAGTTACCTTAACATAATTTCTAACTGCTCCACAACTGAATTCACAGTGCATCAAAGGCTTCTAGGCTCCATCAAGGCCACTTATCAGGGGCCTAGTCTGAGGGGGTAGCTCAATTCTCACTCCAGACATAAATCATGCCCCCTCTCTCTCAGAAATTCTGTAACATGTCTGTCTGTGTGTCTGTCTGTGTGTGCTGTGCTCTCGTGGCTCTCACCCATTGGCACACAACACTCTCGGGGAAGGTTGCGCCCACTAACACCACCCACCTCAACAGGATAAACTCAAGCCAAGGAATCCTTCTGACGGCCAGTGGAGGGAGGATGAAGCTCCTTCAGCTCCTCCACCGTGTCCTCCCTCTCCCCTCAGGGCAGCTGAGCAGCAGCAGGGCTCATGGACCCTTGGAGGCAGCTCCATCGCTGTCCCTCCCGCGGAGCCAGGGATGCGCTGCCTACCCTCATCCTCCTTCCATCACCTCCTCCCCAGCCTCAGCTGGTAACCCATCTTCTAACTTTTCCAAGCCATCTACAAGAGGAATGACATCCTCCCTGATGCCAGTTTTGGAAGGGAGAGTGTTTTGGAAGAGCAGTAACTTTGCTAATGAAATGCTTTGCATGCCAGAGCGTGCTCCCTCCATGCCTTACCACCATATGGTTAAATTTTCCCCTCCATAAGATTTAATAAATAGTGTTTACAAATTCTTAGGCATGCCTCCTTTGTAAAAGCCACTAAACCTACAACAAATATACTTACCATGGCATTCATTTGGTTAGAGATTTTCTCAGAGTATTGACAGCCATATCTAATTTCTAAGGATTTATTTTTATTTCAAAATATATTAGATACATTTTTCTTCACCCACTACAATTCCTTTATAATTGTGTTTCCTCTGAAGGCAGGGGGCAGCTGCTTTACAACCATCCACTGTCAGACTACATTCCCTCTAAAATATCCTTCAATAATTAATATTTTATATTTATTCACAAGTAAGAACTTAAACTTTCCTACATGGATCTACAAAGCCCTGAGTTCATTCGTCCTACAACTGAACACTGACATTTCATGGTTCAAACACCACTCCCTGCTGGGAGATTATCTGCTACCATGGTCTAGATATTAATATCTGCAGTCTGTGAAGAAGCTTTAATAACCTTAAATATAAATTTTAATATAAATTCCCTCATTCATACTTGGTCCTTCTTAAAAATAAATCCAAGCAGACACCCAAAAAGCAGAGACTTAATTTTATATTCAGCACCAATTTTTGATACATTTCCTTTCTTGGTCAATCAGTTGGCTTCTGTTAAGAACAAAATAGCTGGACTGAGTGTCCTGCTGGCACATTTGAATGCCCACATTTCTCTTGAAATATGAATGTTATCTGCTATATATACAAGACTCCTTGTAAAAAAAAAAAAAAAAAAAAAAAACAAACAAAAAATCCCAATAGTTTTAGAACAGTTCTGGCCCCTCAATTTGGGAAGGACGTTGGGACGCTCGAGCACATCCAGAGGAGGCAACAAGGCTGGAGAGGGGCTGGGAACACAAACCCTGTGAGGAACCACTGAGGGAGCTGGGGGTGCTCAGCCTGGAGAAAAGGAGACTCAGAGGTGACCTTATCACTCTACAGCTCCTGAAAGGTGGCTGTGCTCAGGTGGGGTTGGGCTCTTTCTCCAGGCAGCACTGACAGAACCAGAGGACACAGCCTCAAGCTGCACCAAGGGAAATTCAGGTTGGATATTAGGAAGAAGTTTTTCACAGAAAGAATGATAAAGTTCTGGAATAGCTGCCCAGGGAGGTGGTGGAGTCACCATCCCTGGGTGTGTTTAACAAAGCCTGGATGTGGCACTGGGTGCCAGGGTTCAGTTGAGGTGTAGGGGCTGGGTTGGACTCAGTGATCTTGAAGGTCTCTTCCAACCCAGTGATTCTGTGAATATTAGTATAAATTCATTTTGGAAAATTAATATTGTCATGGCTTGGATCTAACCTACTGCAAGTACCAGCATCTTTCCATCCTTCTGTGTTCCCTGCCCACTTGGAGCCATGGACTCATCCTCTTCGTGTATGGAGAAATCCTGCAGAAATACTGCCTGGGACCAGTGAGCTGCTCAGTTCCCTGACACAACCCCTCCTATGCCAGCAGCAAGCACGAGATCCCCACCACATTTACACTGTTAGAGAGCTCCAGGAGTCCAAGGAAGTGGGAAGTGTTTATGATAACAGCTGAGCTCAGCAAGAGTTTCCTTCTGCTAGGATTTGTTCCTGATGGGACTTGCTGCCTCAGTTACGTCAAACTCCATTCTGAACATGGATGAATTGTTACCATTGAGTTAAAACGTCTGTGGCACCATGTGGGAGAGAAATAACTAATCAGAAACAAGAACCCTCTGGCATCTGGTCTTACCCAAGGTGCTCTCAGGTTGCATCATGCTTCCCACATCAGACTCTTCCCTTGTCCCACAAATCCATAAATAAGTTTTGGAGGACAGGGAGAGAAAATCCAATTCCTTGACTGAAATAACAGATTTTATCAGATAAAATAAACCAGTACATGAATTCACCTTCATAGCCCCTTCACCCTCCTCTAACAACACGACAGCAAACTGAGACCAATAGCTCCTCCCCTGATAATCTACAGCAGAGATTGTCCTGGAAAGGAGGACAGGGGTTTTATCAGAGGAAATTAACAGCTCCTGGTCTCTGCTCAGCCCATTAGCATCAGCTGTGCTGTGTTAGTTAGCTGACATGAGTTCATGCCTGGAGTGTTACCTGAAATGTGTATCTATCCAGAGATGAGGTCAAATATATATAAATATTGGGATGAGTCTCAGCAGAAGAGTGTAAACAAAGTGTTGGCAATTTTTCATACACTCCCCAGGATGCAAACTTCTTTTTTTTACTCCTTATATTGTAATTAGGACCAAATATCCAGGGCCAAAATTGCAGCTCACATGGAATGTCATTGCTGGTTTGGCTTAGACCACTTCAAAATAATGGCCTTAGGTTTGATTTTTCCCAAGTCATGCTGATTTTTCAGTTGCTTTGGACAAGGGTTTCCCATAGAACCAGTGCTTCCCATGACAGGGAATACTTGTGATGTGGTTAATATCCTGTCCCTCTGCACATGATGGTAAGCAAACCAAAGTGCAGCTCCAAACCACCAGCACATCCTTTTCTTCTGGGTTTGCCCAACCCAGCACTGCACAGGCCTGCTCTGGCACAGCCTGAACTAATAATTAAAACCAACAGCTCTGCAAACAGCAAAATATATAAAACAGTGGCTCTTGGATTCCTGTGACAACACCCCTCTGACCCACAGCACAACCAAACCACAGCACAGCTACCACACAGTCTGTCCTTCAGTTCCCACACTGGTTTGGCCTGCAAGGGGCACTGACACAAGGAATTCAATATTGTTCTGTGTTTGGCTATTGCAATAACCAGTGTGTGTGACCATTCCTTTGCTCATGAGCTCAGTGTTATGTCTAGAAAAGGAGAAGTCACAGAAACACCATAGATATAAACACGTGGTACCTTCCCAGCCATGGAAATTTTTCTCTTCCTTTATATTCTATCTGTGGTTTGTCTATTAACTTCTGCTGGATACAAAATACCCTTGATTCAGCCCACAGCCTCAAAGCTTTTGTGTGGTTTCTGCTACACTTCAGGAATTTTGCAAATAAATCACTGTACTGGATTTGTTTAAAGAAAGCTTTTGTTTGTTTTCAAATCATGTACTTGGCTAAGTAAAAGGATGCAGCTCCATGTTTTCTCCCAGGCTGGATGGGCTGCAGTGGCTGTTTGCTGCTGTATGTCTGAAGGGGATGAAGGAGATGGGGGTAGGGTAAATCTGCAGTGAGCCCTGCTCCCAGCTCTGTGTGACTGTTCCTGTGGACAGCTCTGAGCCTCTCCTCAGCTGTGGAGAGGGAGGTTCTCTCATCCAACCACCCCCCGTGTGGAGGTCAACAACTCACCCTGGTTTCAGCCAAAGGAGAAGTCTTCACTCTCAGGGCACCTGGTTTGTCTTGCTTTTGACACCCACCTGAGAAGAGGAATTGTGCCTTCTCAGTGGGCTTGAAAGGGGATTGGAACAGTCAGTTCACATGGATATGGCAATGCTGTAGTAATTTTGGGCTGATTAGTTCTTTTCCCAGTATTTTATAATTTTTTAGGCTTTAGAAATAACACAGATCTTATTTGTAGCAGGTGCATATTTGCACTTGAACTTTCTGCTCCCACCCAGTGCAGAATTTCCAAAACCAATGCCAGCTGGAGAGCCCATCAGAAAGGCACCTGGACAGTTCAACTGTTTTAAAAGGTGTCTCTATCACAGATGCCCATTAACATCTTAAAGCAAGTTTCTTTTTTATATGTCAATTTACCTAATACAAAGTGGGGATTATTATCACATCTGATGTAAACATCTTCCAGGGGCTGTAACAGAGGTAACATAATGGGCACAGGTAGCAGAATGAGATCTGAAATCAGTGATTTCAAATGACTGATCAGAATTTGTTGTGTATGAGAAAGAATGAGTATGAGAAAGAATGTATGAGAAAGAATGAGATGTATGAGAAAGAATGAGATCTTCAAAAATATGGAAGATATTGCCTGATACAGGGCAGAAAGTCATGTGAAGAATACCCTTTAAATAGCACCATCTTAATAAAAAATATATTTGTGAAAGGACAGGACAAAAGTGCTGTCAATTGGTAGAGACCACATTTGGTGACTGGGTTATTTGCCTCTGCAACCCCAAGTCATGTTTATGTCAGGAAATAAAGTTCACAGCCTGAGCATGCTCTGGTTGTATCACACCTTGATCACACACAGGGGAAACTGTTCCAGAAAGGAAGCACAGTTCTGGTTTATGCTATGATAACACTAACTAGCACATTTCATCATTTCCCCTGTGCTTCAGCAGCAGAACTGGCCCCTCCAGTTCAGGGCAACAATTATTTTTAGTGGCTAAAAAATTAATCTGATGTCTTCCCATGTATCTCAGAGTTAGTGGCCCCCAGGGCTAACTTCTCCTTCCTTGGAATATCTTTAGCATAAGGCAGTTTCTTTATGACAGTAAGACACTCACCAGCAAAGCTTAAAATAGCACTTCATGTTATCATTGAGCCAACAAAATCAAGGTGACAGATAGCCAAGCTCAGTCAAAAATGATGCTGCTATTTCATACCCACCATACAACGCTGCTACAATAGCAAGAACATGTGAATAACATTATGGATTATCAATTCTGGAACAGCATAACTGGCTTCCCTCTTAATCACCTGCTAAATTATTCCGAGCTAGTTCCTGAACTAAACAATTAAACAGCCAACCATATAGAGATTGCTTCAGAAGTGATTTTATGAGATCTTAAGGGCCTGAGATGCAGCTTTCTGCAGAACCAAGGGTTTCTGCTTGGCTTTGGTGAAGGCTGGGCAGGTACCTATAATGCCTCAGGGTTTAGCTCTTATATTTTTCACATTCTGAGCTGCTTTAGTGTGCACTTCTGAGCTTCACATCAGGGGATGGTGAGCTCTCTTCACAGAGCAGGGAGACAAAACAACTCCTTCTCCAGCTGGGGACCAAGGACAAATGATCCAGATTTCAGGCCCAAAAGCACGAACAATGAGTGAAGAGAATGAAGGAATGAAGGAGAATGAAGGAAGTGGAATGAAGAGAGAAAAACAAGAAGGATGGGACTTCATAACCTAAAGCTATAATAAACTATAAAAAAAAATAAAAAAGCACCATCCACAGCTGTAAAAGTGAGTGCCAAACACAGCCCAGATCATCCACTTGGAGAGTATTTTGCATGATGGGTGTCTGAAAGCTGCTCCTAAGCCACTGCAGTGCAGAGGGAAGCCATGCTAGTGACAGCCAGAGTAATTCCCTGCACCTCAAAGTTCCCAAACGCACCTCGTATTGACCTAAAATGCACTATTCTCCAAAAGAATAAACACAGTCAAATAAGAAGACAAATGCAAGTATATTGAGATATATAAATCTCCTCTGGAGGATGTAGTATAGTGGCTTTTTACTGAACCACTGTGGAATAGTTCTTCTATATTACTGAGATGTCTTGAATGAATCCCTTTTTGGAAGCTCATTGCACATAAAACAAATAAAATGGTGATATTTAGCTCTTGGAATATTGCTTCACTTATCCCAAAATTATTCTGTGCACATCTGTGTGTACCAGAAAAGATTAATTGATCTCACCTTATCCCTTTTTGGTTGCTGTCAAGGTATTTTTAATCACTTGTCTAGTGTTACTAATCTTTGCATTTTCTCTTACAAGCACCATTTAAGGAAAGGCTTCCTTGTGCTCCATGTGTGTGTGGGTCCACTCCTTCCTCAGCCCTCCCCAGGTCACCCTCACCCTGTGGGAATAAATCACATGTGTCGGAATCTGTGGTATTGATGAGTCCGAGATTGTAGAAAGTCTCTGTCTTTCTGCCCCGCTGCCAAAGCAGAAGCCATAATTGGTCTGTGCTGGTTTCAAGGTTGTTTATTCTGTTTATCTCTAACATGTTCTGCTGCCCTGCCGCAGCTCTGTCCTGCAGGGCAGCGTGTGGGGCTCTGCCCTCAGTGGGATGGTACAAACATTAAATACCACAAACTACCTGTGCTGGATTTACAATAACGTGCCAATATCTGTCACCTACGTTGGACAGTGTGTCCCCAGCCTGAACCAACAGAAAAATGCCAACACCACAGTGAAACATGGAGGGCATGAAGAAGGAGAAAAAGGACAAGACACACCCAATTTCCTCCATCTTGTCCCCTTTGAACCCCTTATCTAGAAACCTAAAATTTTACTTTTGCACCCATGCCACACTTAATTGTTACTTATATCAAACACTCCGAGCTTGTAATTCATCCTGTAAGATTGAAAACTCTTTTCCATGGACAGAGATCACAGCCAGTGTCTCTGGGGGCTCTGTCCAGGGGGGTTCCTGACCCCTGCCAGGGTCCCAGACCTGCCAGGGCAGCCAGAGGGAAGCCCTGGATCCCCACAACATGGACTCCATTTTCTTCATGGTAGAAAAAGCCCCCTCTTTATTCACATAAATAACTCCTTTTTATACAGTTTTACAGACCTCGTGTGGGACTCCAATTAGTCAGGAGCTTTCTTGTTAATTACTTTATTGGTCAGTAGCAAGTTGTTATTCTGTATTGATTGGGCACTCAAACTCTTGGTGTGTACATGCAGGGAAAGTTGTGAGAGATAGTTTTCATTTTTCTATCTACGCTGTAAAAACAGTTTCTACAGGTACAAGTTGTTTTTTACCCAGGAATAGATTATGTTAATGGTGTTATTATGTTAATGAACTGCTCACACCAGGGTTGCTTTTACATGGGAGTTTGCACAGTGCTGGCTTGACTTAGAAGAAATGACACGCCAGCCAGAGCAGGCCTGATTCTATAAGGTTTTTCTTTATAATTTTTTCTACCTTATTGCAACATCCCCCTCGACAGATCAGTCACTGCTGACCAGTGACTTCTGTGCTCAGCAGCTCCTGGACTTACTTGGGCTCATGGGGGCTCCTCTGGAGTCACAGATTTGGATTTCAGGCTGTGATCACCTCTCTGCCCCCACCGCTGCTGTGCCCTACACGTAATTCTGCCCTTTTCTCCTCCTTTTCAATCAGGCAGGACTTGCAAAATGCACCTCAGGAGTTCTGAAGGGCTCACTGCCCAGTTTTTCAGTGCAGAATATGCTCAAATAAAGGGACATTTCAACCCCTGTGTAGCAACTGGGGAACTGGGGCACAAAGACACACCTGACTGGGTCCAACAGGAACACGGAAGGTGAACTCACATTTGAAGGAATGTCCTTCTTAATTCTTTTAACCTGAATACCATAATATTTTCCTTTTGTTCTTTTGTTTCCTTGCAGATAATAGCTGTAATTACTTCATAGCATTCAATATCTTTGGAATGAAAATTAAATAAGAAATTAATATATTTTCTGCATCTCTTTCCTCAAAGTACAGGAATTCCTAGATCACAAAGTGATCACATCAAATGTCACCAAGTATTGTTGGAAAATACTTTAAAAGCAAATTGGTACTTTATAAATTCTTTATACTATTGATAGAGAAAAGTTTTCCTTAAAAAAAAAAATCTTGACTCAATCCCTCAATGCTCATACACCTGTGGAGTGGAAATTTTTTTTGATTGCTCTTGAATACCAGGAATCTTTTCCCCCACTTGTATTTTGGCACCTTTCATCTCAGCCTCTTTCTGAAGCTGATCATCCCTGTGGTGCCTAAATTAGAGATGACAGAGAACCCATAGGGAAAATAAGGCTGATGAAATGCAAAGTAGCGTTATTTATGCTGAGTCTATGTGCAAAGTGCATTTCCAACTTCCTTAATTCTTCTGTAATAACCAGTGCTGGGGGGATGTGGGAAGCAAATATTCACATTTGATATTTCTGACTAGCTAATCTTTTTTTTTTTTTTTAATTTTTCTCCCTTGGCTCAGTGAAACACAGTTTTTTTGTTTGGTTGGTTTTTTGGTTTTTTTTTTTTTCCATTTGACTTGAAGATCTGAAGGATAACTGCAACCCTGCAGGGAACATCTTTGGGGTTCCTGCAAAAGATGGGAGGGGGAAATAGGCTGGAGAGGGGAGTTGAGGCCACCTCTCCTTGCAGCCTACAGGAGATGAATGTCAGCTGCTCACATTTGGAGGAGCATTGCTGTGGCTGTTTGTCCTGGCTTGTGAGATAAGCATGTATTCTATTTGCCATCTGTTGGAGGTTGGGCAGTTTTCTTATCTTTCCCAAGAACAATGTCTCCCTCCGGGGAGATATCTTCTGTTAATGGGCCATTGAATGACTCACTGCATGGCTGGTAAAGTTCCATCATCCCATGGTGAGATGCTCCACCCAGAGGGAGGAGCCAAGCACCCCTACCTGCATAAGATCAGCACTTTTTGGGACATCAGAGCAGCCTCTCAGCTGGATTCCCAGAGGAGCAGCTTTCTTCTCTGCTGGATTCCCAGAGGAAGACCAGGCCCATCTACTCCATCCCCAGACCTTCAGAGAAAACTCCACCCTTCTACAGATCCCCACTTCAGCAGCATTTCATCTGCCACTCCAGGAGGAGCAGCCACCATTTAACTGGACTATTCCCAACACCCTGACTCCTCAGGGTGTCAGGCTTCTGACTCTAGCAGTAGTTTTGTTTCTACGAATTACATTTTTAAAATTTATTTTTATTTATTTTTTTTTCCTAGTAAAGAACTGTTACTCCCATTCCCATAGTTTTGCCTGAGAACCTTTTAATTTTGAAATTGTGGTAATTCAGAAGGAGGGGGTTTACCTTTTCCATTTCACAGGAGGCTCTTGCCTTCCTCCACAGACTCCTGTCTTTTCAAACTGCTGTGGGAGCCTCACATCGCTGCTGTCAGTGCCATATTCCTGTTCCCCATCGAAATTAATTACTTGACTGTGAAATATTACCACGGTTGCTGCTCTTTAAACAAATATCCTGTCTCCCTGAAGAAAAGCCCTCAGCTGCAAAGTGCTGCTCCAGGGTCAGCCACCTCCAGGCAAGGCTGGGAACAGCCAGAAACCCCCTCTGCCACACACCAGCCCACTGTGGGCTTGGCCAGGATTTAGACAGTGAAGAGCCAAATATTGAATTGTCCAGAGCACCTGGGACTTCATTGGCCTTAATCAGCACTATGTAAGAAATTATCCAAAGGAGATAGGATTGATAAAATTCAGAGATAATTCACTCAATATTTCACCTTAGAAATATGACTGTTTGGGGAACCAAACAGATCAAACCCTCTCACACAGAAATCTCTAAATTTTGTGGTTAGAGGTGGCATTGAGTCAGGCAGGCAAACAGAAAAAATCTCTGTCCCCTTGATAATCTGACATTCTGCCTTTGCTCCTCATATTGCAGAAACTGGGAAGGGCAGACATCTCTGTTTGCTTGAAGGGAGTCTAGCTGATGCCTCAGGTTTTAGCTGTTATATTTTTCAGATTCTGGGCTGCTTTATTGTGTGGGTCTGGGCTTCATATTATGGGATGGTGAGCTCTTTTCACAGAGTAGGGAGACAAAACAATTCCTTCTCCAGCTGGGGACCAAAGACAAATTATCCAAATCTCAGGCCCAAGAGCACAAACAACGTGGGCTGGAGAGAGAAAAACAAGCAGGATGGGACTGCCTGAGCTGGAGCTGGAATTGAAATTAACTCCAATATGCAAATGAAGCAGAACTGATCAAAGTGAGAGGCCCCATGACCAGTCAGGCATTTTGTGGCCATTTTGGTTCACCTAGGGTGTAGCCCTGGCTGGGCTCTTGTTCCTCCTATTGAGGCTTCCCAATAAATCCCTACTTTAATCTTTATCTCTGTCCAGCTCTGTTCTAGGTCAGCCTTCCCAAGGCATCACTGCTGACTCGTGCCCTGCAGAGTCACAAAGACAGGAGGCACCAGGCTCCACCAGGACAGAGCTGTAGCTCCCAGCCCCAAGGGAACACTCCCAGGGCATCCCTGCATCCCACAGGCAGAGCCAGCAGGCTGGGGGTGCTGCTGCTCCTCAGGCACCCTGGGGATCACTGCACTGCTGTGCCACTGGCACTGCCAGCAGACTGGCACAGGAGCCTCTGCTGGGCACCTTCATAGCTGCCATCATCTTTATTTTAACTTTACAAGAAGCAGGAAAGAATCCAATCTACAGCAGACAGGAGTTAACCCAGAGTTCCCATGGCTCTCTGCCTACTCCTACTCCCTAATTTCTATGTAAGATACTACACAGATAGACCCTACCTAGATAGACCCCCTTAAAAAAGCAGGGGTGGGTGACAATTCTGAAGCAGCTGGTGGCAAGAGGCTCCAGCACAGCTTAAAGGTGAGAATATCCTCCCTGACTTGCTTAATTTGTAAAAGAAACCTAGTGAGACCTTCAGGCAAAGTAACAGAACTGTGCAGGCTGCAACTGTAATTTCAAGTGTTAAATGTTAAATTAAAGCATATTAATCTTAAATTAAGGCATATTTACCTGCCTGCTCCCCCCAAAAAACCAAACCAAAGAAAACAGAGATAATATGCTGTGTTCTGTACTGTAAATAAAAGTGTCCCCACACAGGCAAAGTAAAACAGGCAGTTCCATATTTATAGGATAGCTTTGTGCGTTGGTGTAATTTTCTCTTATTTCCAGTGTCACAGCAAAAACATTCTGTTTAATCCCCAAGTTAGGCTAAGCAGCTTGTCCTTACTGAGACTTGTCCATATTTCTCTTGTCTGTGTCACAGCCAGGCACTTTAGGAATGTCTGTATGAGCAGGGCAGCTCAGGCTCCCTGTTGCCCAGCTATCCCCAGAGCCAGAAAAGCTGTATCAGCTGCAGGGAACTCAGCCCAGCAGTGGGAACAGGCCTGAAATTCCAGCCCAACACCACAGGAATTATTGACATAAGACCCCAGGCTGTGTAGGGCAGACTAGAGAGCAAAATAGGCAGGAAAAGTAGCACAGCCACAACCTAATTGTCCCCTTTGCAAGTGACACTCCATTAGTGTCCTGCTGGGCCAAGCCCCAGCCAAAACAAGGGCCCCATTTTGCTGCAAACCTTGCAGGCCAAGAATTTGCTTGTAATTCAAACTCAACTGATTCTGCTTTAACCTTCCAAATTAACAACTCGTTGATCATCAGCCGGGCATGAGAAATAGCAGCTCAAGCTATAAATTTTTGGGAAATTTATGGTCATGGAGTGGTACAAAGTAAACCATACCACAAATAAGCCATCCCCTGAGGGTTCAGGTACCTCCTGCTGCCTGCAGCTCAGACCTCTGCTACTCACCCTGCTTGCTGGGTGTGGATTGTTTGTTGTCACTGGAGCAGGCACCAGAGGGGAACACCCCACTTCCTCACTTTGTTGCCCAGACTTCCAAACACAGCCCTGTAAAAACAAAATACGGCCCTAAAATTTCATGTGGATGAATGTAAATCATTCCTTCAAGCACGCAAGCAGCAAACCTGCTTATAAGATTTATTATTGTCAAGCTGGGCAATTACAGCATGGGATCAAATTTGTGTTTTAATAATGAAGTGCCAAAGCTCTTGCCAAAGAAAGTGGGAAAAAGAATTAAGTCAAACTTAATCTGATCCAGACGGGCTGCACCAGGTTTTACCCAGCATGGCACTGGGTTGATAAGAGATCCTGGTCTCCCACCCAAAGCCTGGAAAGGCTTCCCTGCTGCCTGAGGAAATGGCACAACTTTGGAATCCAACTGCAAGAAGATGCGACAGATTTTTAAATTACACAAATTAAAAATTAATTAGCTCCTTGGTTTTTTGTTGTGTGATTGGTTTTGTGCTCAGGAGATTAACTGCCAGCAGGGTGGTGACCAGCGGAAATCAACTCTGCTGCAGCCCCTTGGAAAAGCAGGGGTGGGTGACAATTCTGAAGCAGCTGGTGGCAAGAGGCTCCAGCACAGCTTAAAGGTGAGAATATCCTCCCTGACTTGCTTAATTTGTAAATGAAACCTTGTGAGACCTTCAGTCAAAGTAACTGTGCTGGATACAACTGTAATTTCAAGTGTTAAATGTTAAATTTAGGCATATTTACATTCCTGCTCCCCCCAAAAAACCAAACCAAAGAAAAAAAGAGATAATATGCTATCTTCTGTACTGTTTTACCCTGGTGAACAAGTGTAAGAGAAACAGGAACACCTCTATTCATCAAACACTGCCCACAGAGTCAGGTTTGCTTTGTTTCACTGCTGCTCTTGCACACACACCCACAGCCATGCCCTGACCATAAGAGGCTGCTCGATGTGTTCAGGTCCTGTTCTTGTTCTCACAGAGATGGTGTCTCTCACCAGAGGGCCTGAGCCCAGAGGTCCAACATCCCCATTATTCTGCTCCCACATCTGTTTTGTCCTTCGTGGTGAAAGAACAGCATATTCTGAACCTGCCAGAAGCAGAGGAACGGTCCAGCTCTGTCCCAAATTAAGTCACTTTCTTGCACCTCAGTGTAGCATGAAGCAGATCTTACTTTCTCCTCTTCCCTCTGCTCCTGCTGGGAATGTTTCTCTGAGGGGCAGCGAGTCCCTTTCCTGTTGTCACACCCCCAATATCCCTGTCCTAGCACTTCTAAAAGTACCAGCACAGGAGCTGAGACCCCCATCCACTGACAAGGCAACTCAGCTGTGCCCTCTGTGCTGGTGCTGGGCATAAGGACAAATGGTACACAAAAATTGTCAATTCCTTGCATTGCTATCACCAATGAACATTTATTTTCTAAGTAACAGAAAAATTATGTTCCTGACTCGACAGCTTCTGTCTGAGTTCCATCATTGCCATTGCCTTTTTTTGTACAGTGCCCCATACCTTGCCATAATTTTCTTACCCTGCTAGGAGTCTCAGTGATCAGGGTGACAAGTAAGTGAGACACATCTGCTTTCTGTTTAAACCAGCGAGGAAATATTTATGCTTCAGGAGAACCTGTGGTTTTGCTGGTGGGGTGAGAGGAGGCCACTGAGTGTTGAGCAGAAGGCTCCTTATACCTACAGGTAGTTCTCCAGGCTGAAGAATTCTCCTTATACCTACAGGTAGTTCTCCAGCCTGGAGAATTCTCTTTATACCTACAGGTAGTTCTCCAGGCTGAAGAATTCTCCTTATACCTACAGGTAATTCTCCAGCCTGGAGAATTCTCCTTATACCTACAGATAATTCTCCAGCCTGGAGAATTCTCCTTATACCTGCAGATAATTCTCCAGCCTGGAGAATTCTCCTTATACCTGCAGATAATTCTCCAGGCTGAAAAAATTTTCCTTATACCTACAGATAATTCTCCAGCCTGGAGAATTCTCCTTATACCTGCAGATAATTCTCCAGGCTCCTTGCTACTGAAGTGCCTGGTACCAAACCATCAGTTGTGTTGGAGTTTGTGCTTTCCCTGGGTGGTTTCTCTCCACTGGGGCTCAGTGTCATGGAGGGGAAGAGGTAAAGAAAACAGAAAAATACCACCAGTGTGTACCCAGTGTTCATAGTGACATGCTGGTTAAGTTCTAAATTATGTCTCTAATTACTTGGCATGATTTATTGAGACAGTTTAACATGGTCATAAAGCACCACAAAGTGGCACAACTTGCTTGCCAGCTGGAATCTCTGCCACTGAAGTGCTCCCTTCTCTCTCCTGCTCTGTCATGCTTCTTGTGCCTCCCCCCACACTACCCAGCATCTCTGTGGTTGGATGGAGTCAGGCTTAACACTTCAAATACCTTTGGGGGCTAATTTAATACCTCTGAGCCAGTGCTGCAAAGGTTTAGGGATGGCAAAGCTGGGCTGAAGTGTTCTCCCAGTGTATTTGTAAAACAGATCAAAAACCAGACTGTAAAACAGAACTGTAAACAGACCTGTAAAACAGACAGAGTAGTAGCTAAAATAAAATAGTTCTATTAATGACTCTTACAAAGAAACAAGAAACCTGGAAAGCAATCAGGTAGGAGCAAAAAAGGGAGGAAAAATGCTGCTGCAATGCCTCCCGTGCAGCCAGGTCAAGCAGCATGAGAGCCTGTCTGGGGAAGGAGAGAACAGCCCTGCACCCCCCTACAACAAGGAAGAGGATGCTGAAGGCCCTGCCCAGTGTCATTTGGTCCCAAAGAGCTGCAAAGGAAGACTCAGGAATCCTAAATGTGCAGCAGGGCTTTGCAGCCCCGAGTGCATGGCACTGTACTGCCAGTTTTAGCTGCTAACACTGCTGGGAAGGAATGTGTGCCCTTCCTGTGGCAAAACAGGGCACTGAGGCAAGGAACAGGCTGTGCAACCCAACCCTGGTGCATTTTAAGGCTTCTATCAATAATTAAGGGAGTTCATTAATTAATCAAAAGAGAGTGAAATTGCAAACACAGGAGGAGAGGGGCAATGAATACCCACTGGGGGATAAGAAGTGTGTCCTACACTGCAGCTTACACAGACTGAAGTATTTTAGAGTTAAAGTGGCTTTGTGGTTTGAGCTAGAGAAACAAATCTTAGCTGGAAGAAAAATCTTCTGGGAATAACAAAGCTACTTCCTAAATCCAAGTTACACTTGGGAAGATTTGTCAAGATTTACACACTCAAGTGAGAACAACAGGGGGTATGTACAGATGTGTCTGTGTGTTTCTCAAATACATGAATAAAAAAGGATCTAGTTGGTGCCTGAGGTTGGCTTGCATCAACAAGGCTTTGGGGAAGGGATAAAATAGAGGAATGCAGAGAAAAACATCTTTCACTAATTAGATCATTATTAGTCTCCTCTGGCTCAAACGTGGGCAGCTTTGAAACCCTAGCTGCTATCAAAGAAAAGATTTATAGAAGTTCCACAAAGACAGAAAGAAACAATAAAGTCTGGTAATATCCCAGTGGGCTGTGACTTGGTAGAGCACACTGACTGCAAGTCACTAATTACAGCAGCTTTGAAATCAGGAGCTTAAATCTGTGCTAAACAACAACACGGTGCTTTGGGCCACAGCTTCAAGTGCAGAGAAGAAAAGTGCCAAACAAACACATCCAGGCACAGACAAGTCATTCCAAAA
The DNA here is from genome assembly GCF_048771995.1 of Taeniopygia guttata. NCBI lineage: Eukaryota > Metazoa > Chordata > Aves > Passeriformes > Estrildidae > Taeniopygia > Taeniopygia guttata. The sequence goes on along the minus strand of NC_133044.1, from coordinate 8,624,673 downwards.
GGAAACCAGGAAAGTGCAGGTGCAGCTGAATGCTTGTGAGCAGACAATTACCCAGAGGGTGATTGAACTGCATATTTCATATGCAGAATTATCACTTTGCACCCCTGAAAGAATATTTGTGCGTTTGCCTTCCCTGCATATCTTTAAGAATATCACCTTGGAAATACCAATTTTGCCTGAACTGCTGATCCAAATGTCTAGCAGGCATCAGGGTTTTAAGCAGGTGAAAGGGCTGTTTTATCTCATATTACTGACACACCGCCTGACATGAAATTGGTACTTTGCTGCTGATGACTTCTCATCTCCTGAATATTTCCCTGGGAAGTTTTGGCATGCAGCTGGTGAGGCGTGCAGCACAAGTGAGGGGAGAGGAGATGTATGCCTACCGTCCAGGAAGGAAATGCTGATAAAAGGTTTCAAATGAGGTTTAAGCCTGTGATCTTGCCAAATCAAGAAAATGGAAGGTAATACAGGTGTCTGTGCTAAAGGGCTATCTTTTGATGTCAAGCAGCCTGACATTGGCTCTGGTTTCGAATACTTATAACCTGTTGTGAAATACCCTTTGGATTTTGCTGTCAGCAGCTCTGCAGAGGTGTGGGATGTGGGATGGAGGATGGAGGAGCACACAGAGCTGCCCAGTGCCTGCCACAGGATCTGACACACAGCCCTCGAGGGAAAGCAGCACCCTGATTTTCTCAAACTATGAAAAAACTATGTGCTTGTTCCAGCATGAAACAAGCACGAAGTACATTTGAAGAAAAATGTATTTAACTAGAGGGAAAAGCAGGCTGCTCGACAGCAAAACATTGCTCTTTAGCACAGGTATCTGAATTACCTTCCATTTTCTTGATTTGGCAAGACTTTTACTTGCTACTTTAGGGCTCACAGCTCTACCCCTTTAATAGATGTTTATTAGCAGCCAGCAAGATACATGCAAGGAGTAAAGGAGTTTTACCCAGTGCAGGGCCAGCACAGCCCTTATTGCTAAATTTTCCTTGCCTGGGGTAGAGAAGGTAGGGTGACTTCCAAATCTGTTGCACTGTCAGGTTTTAGTGCTCTAACTTCACTGTGCTGGCATCCAGGCTCCCAGAAAATGATACTAATCCTGAAATATGTGTCTGATGTAATATCTAACTAAAATGTTGGGGGAGGGGTCAGGGCTTACCTGTGCTGCCTCATTTTTACTGTTAGTGGCCTGCAGTGCCTTGCGAGAAAGAGCAACAGAAGGGAACAGAACTTGAAGTAATTATGCTGAAGAACAGATATTAGCTGCAGAAGAGTTAACAGTTATTCATTGCTACTCTATAGTAGTTTTAAATGGCTGCATAAATGTAAGAACTGATGGATGAAATGATGGAAAAAGATATTTCCACCTGGTATGGGGAAAAATTCTGTTCTAAAGCTGCAATGATTTATTAATATATCTAATCAATAGCAATATGTCAGTATCAACTTTACATCTAATTTAAACTTTCAAGGCTCAATGTACTCATTAAATAATATAATAGATTTACATATTTTAATTATATTTTATGGATTTTATAGTCTTAGAAAAGCATAGCCAGAGAGGTAATATTTGCTGAGCATGACTCTGTAAAATACAGAAGAGGTGTTTCAGGTCTTGTGCCAAGGACAAATCAAGGTGATATTCCTTAGACCAAGAAACACTCCAACACACATTCAGTTGTGTTATGTGTCCTTGTCTTGGGTTGGAAATGCAAGATGTGTCTGGGGGTGTGTGTTCTGTTCCCATCTGTCAGAGCTGGGGCAGCTCTCTGCTGTTCATGGGGCAGTTTTCTTTATCTCTCCCACAGCCAATCCTCCCTCCAGGAGATCTCTGCTGTTCATGGCCACTGAGTGTCCCTGCATGGCTGAGAAAATTCCATCATCCCATGGGGAGATGCTGCGCCCAGGGGAGGAGCCGAGCATTCCTACCTGGATACAATCTGACCTGGGAACAGCACAGCAGCCTTTGCCCCCTGCATTCCCAGAGGAGCAGCTTTCTTCCCCACTGCATTCCCAGAGGAGCAGCTTTCTTCCCACTGCATTCCCAGAGGAGCAGCTTTCTTCCCACTGCATTCCCAGAGGAGCAGCTTTCTTCCCCACTGCATTCCCAGAGGAGCAGCTTTCTTCCCCACTGCATTCCCAGAGGAGCAGCTTTCTTCCCCACTGCATTCCCAGAGGAGCAGCTTTCTTCCCCCTGCATTCCCAGAGGAGCCCAGGCCCATCTCCCCCAGCCCTGCAGCTCCAGAGGAAAACTCCCCCCTTGTGCAGGATCCCTGCTCCATCCGAAGCACAGCTGGCACTGCAGGAGGGCTGAGCCACCCTGGGATGGGACTGCTGACACCTCCCTGACACACACATCAGGGCATGTTCTGACTCTGGCAGTGGAGTTTTATATTGCTGCATTCTTATTTTTTTTTTATTTTTCCCTAATAAAGAGTTGTTATTCCTATTCCCATCTCTTTGCCTGAAAGCCCCTTAATTTCAAAATTACAATAATTTTGCAGGAAGGGGTTTACATTTTACATTTCAGGGGAGGCTCCTGCCTTCCTTAGCAGACACCTGTCTTTTCAAACTAAGAGTCTTACAACAGGGAAACTGAGTCCTGGAGCAGGAGGAATGAGATTGACCCAGGCCTCAGAGCAGGCAGGGACAGAGCCAAGCTGAGGGCTCTATATGTCCATCCTCCTTTATCCAGACATCAGGCTGAAAGCTTGATTTGACAAAAGGCTGGTGTGCTCAGAACTGCTTTTCCAACCACACCAGAACAGTTTATAAAATATCTTAATCTTTCTGCGAATCTTGCATCTCTCATAAACAATCACAGCTGTAACAGCAACACTGACATTCAAGCTACATTCAAGCACTGTTAAAGGCAGCACCCTTGAACCAAGGTCACCACCTCCTGAATCACATCCTCAAGGGTCCAGCAGCCACAGTGACTGCTGAAGATATGAGTGAAGAAGATTTAAAATAAAAACTGAAATGGAAACACAGAGGGAAGGAAGTCAGCCTTGCCAGCTCTCTTGACTCCACTAAAGGACTGTGATATTTCATGTCTCCTTGGTCTTGTGAGCAGAGAAATAAAGTTTCTGGTTCCTGTGACTGTGAAGAAAAAGACCTCAAAATTCCTAACTAATGCAGCCCAAGGAGGTTCTAATCTTAGTGGAATCCTGCTGGTACTACTGAGGTATAAAACACTGCTGCAGCACATAACAACAAAAGAACAAGCAGTCATTTGTCTGTAATTTGGTGACCCCCAGCATCTGAAAGCCTTCTGTTGATTTAGTAGTCAATCCTCAATTACTCTCCAGCTTTCTTTTCCCCTTGTATAAACCATTTTCTTGCATCTACAACACAAATACATCAATAGAGCTCTGTAAGAGCCATAAAATCCACAGTATGGGATGTTTTGCTGTTTTAAGATCCCTTCACTAAATTGTTCTCTCTTCCTTTCTACTTCTTTTCCAGCAAGTGTGCCCTTCAGTGCTCTGTGAACTGCACAGAGCCTTGGTTTGCACTGTCCCCTTCACAGCAGGTCCCACAGGAGCTGGCTGGAGCATGGCTGCAAGATCTGGGGAGGGGAAAACCACTACAGCTTTGGGGAGCAAAATCTGGGTCACCAGGAGTTTGGCTTTTTCCCTGTGGGACAGAGAGACCAGGTAGCCAAAGCATTTGCCAGCCCTGGAAGTGTTCCAGGCCAGCTTGGATGGGGCTCTCAGCACCCTGGTCTAGTGGAAGGGGGATGGAACAAGATGAGCTTTAAGGTCTCTTCCAGCCTAGCCTGTTCTATGATTCTGTGATTGTATGACCTGGCTGACAGCAGGGCTCAGGAGCCCTGGTGAACCCTCTGCACCCTTCCCATCTGGTTTTCCACTTACAAATTCAGGGTTTATTCAGAGCACTTACTGCTTCTTGCAAGACAGATCCCAGAAATTCCCCTGTTCAGGATGAAATCTGGATTTCCTCACTTGTCTTCATTTTCAGTGACTTCCATCTCTTGTTTTGCATTGTATTTTTTTTTTCCTTACTGGGAACTTTTGAGACCTCTGTCATGCAAGTATGGGACAATTCTGGCTTGGCCTGCACAGGGGCAGACATTAAAACTAGTAAAAACACACCTGGAATTTCTGCTTTTTTTTGCTCAGAGTCTGAAATTTGATCGGTTTTCTGCTGCTGTGAGACCCTCAGTGTGTTATACCTTAACAGCCTCTGCTGGTTTGGACTGGGTAGAGTTAATTTCCTTCACAGCAGCTGGTACAGGATCCTGGTTTGGATTCCTGCTGGAAACAGTGGTGATAACTCAAGGATGTTTTCATTCATCTGAACAGTGTTTGTACCGAGCCAAGGTTTTTTCTGCTCCTCACCCCACCAGTGAGGAGGCTGGGGGTGCACAAGGAGTTGGGGGGGGACACAGTCAGGACAGCTGACCCCAACTGACCTCAGGGCCATCCCATCCATGTGATGTCATGCTCAGGAAATGTTGGTTTAGGAACAGCAACTAGGGATTTAATTAATCTCTGTTATCTGCTACCCTCATGAACTCTATCATGTAACTTGTTTATTTTCATTTTTAAATAAATCCTAGTTATTGCTCCTAATATCACATTCCCTGAATATGCACACAGATAACATTGTTTCACTGATTTTCCCAAAAATAAGGGTTTTAAATGAAGTATAAAATATAGCTAAACCACAACAAGGGTGGGAATTCCCCACAAACAATCAACCTGTGATGGCGAAAACAGATACCTATTATGAGATACTTCCTGGGGGGCACTTCCTTAGAGAGCAGCACAAAATCTCTACAGATTTACATTGAGCTTATGTTCCAGCATCATCACTTTGACACAGTTTCAATACAAGAGAAAACATGAATGCCTTCTAAGGCACACATTAGTTAATCGAGATCAGTCCCAGCTGTATCCACTGTCACATCATGTTGTATTGCACTAAATAGTTTATGCAGTTGTTGTTGTTTTGTGCTGGTATCACACGGTCCCACCCTAAACATCAGGTGTGGTGCTCTCTCCCTGCTCTGCTCCTCCCCTCTCCCTCTCCTCACCTGTATCCCAATTGTGAGTTTGTGGGCCCCAAGTTGGGCAACTCCCCGGGGGCTCCCCTGGCAGGGGAGACCTTCCTGGAGCAGTTCTGTGTCAGGAAAACCAGACACACATTGGACTTTTGCGGCCTTCAGCTTCTGTTTATTGTTATCTTATCAAAACTTCAGCACGCTGTCTGTGCCCAGACCTTGCATGCAAGAGAAGCAGCACAAAAATGGCCAACAATCTCTTGTTACAAGGCCTTTTAAGCCTAATCAAAAACTACACTACCAAATTAAGAAGTGGCACCTAGATTATTTCCCTTTCTAACCCAATAACTGACCCCCTACAGACCTGCAATGCAGATTTTTCTGCCCAATTACCAGATACCACCCAAACCCAAGAAGAAAGAGGAAGAAGAAGAAAGGAACTTGAGACAACACCCTGTATCCTCCATCTTGAACCCTATAGAACATCCTAATCCTCCTAAAACCTACATTACTCACTCATGTGACATACTACACTACTCTCTTCAGTCTCTACAATCCTTTTCACACTTTTGTGGTCTCTAGCTTACCTTGAGGCTTTGGAAGTTTTCTCCATGAATGAGGGTCAAAGTCAGGGCTCCCCTGGGGGTCAGGACACCCCAGAGCAGACAGAGAAATATTCCTGGTGCCCTGGGTTCCCACACCAATGGATGTGACCCCTTGGCTCTGTCCCCTCTTTTCCCTGGGCTCAAAACCCCCCTGGATGACACCTTCACTCTCTTTTCTCTCTTGGACACCACCAGACTCTTCGGCCTCTCTTACCCCTTGAGGCATCACCTGGATCTGAGGTGGCTCCTGAATAAACAGGATTTTAGTTCTGAGGAGAAGAGCACCTTTGTGTTGCCCTGATTTTTAAAAGCGTTACGTTTTCTTTTATAGTTTTTCTGAAAGTTTTAAACTTCGTATAAAACTTCTTTAGCCTTCTGATGATGTTTGCATATTTGAAAGTCAGAGTTCCCACACAATTTCATGGATAAATAGAAGAGTTTACATATTTTTCTGAGGGTGGAGAGAAATTATTGATTGATCTTTGGACCAGTGTGGTTGGAGAGGTGGTAATTCCATCCTCCAATCCATGGTCACCTTTGAATTCTATAAATCCCAAATGTTTGAATAAAACTGAGTCTTTTTCTCTTTTGAACTTACCAAGCTTCTGTGCACTCATTTCATGTCCAATAGCAACACATCACCTCTGGACAAGGTCCTTCCTCTTCTGCCTCAGCTCTACCTTCAAGTCATAAACCACATTTCATTTCTGTCCATGCTGCTCCCAGCAGGCACTTTTCCCCCAGGTCTCACCTCCTGAGGCTGTCCCTGCTCCCTCCACTTTCAGATCTCCCTCGTGTTTCTGCATTTGCTCAGTAAACACACCATGTTCTGTATCGTGTAAAACATGAGCATCTCATACTCAGATAAAATTACTCCTGTGCTTACACAGCTACTTAGTTCCATTTTGCCATTGATTTGTCATTTTAAAGTTAAATAATAAACATGGATTGCAGCCAGGATACTGAGTGCTGCTTTCTTCCCCTCTAGCTTTTGATTTATGTGTTTGTTTATTTACTGATAGATTTAAGTACTCCCTTTTGCATTTCACACATAATCTGGCAAATCCTGGGGGTTTACTTTCACAATTGATTAGAAAAGTCAAAGTTTTACAGATAGGATTTAAATGGAAAATATCTGGGAGCCTTGATGGAATCTACTTATGACAAACTGTCTCCAATAGGCTCTCCAGCCTTAAAAACCTGTGTTTTGTGTTGTGAAGACATAACTGTTTCCTGTTACAGGTATCATGTCAATTAAAGAAACATGCTTGACTTGCTCATTTGTTCTTTGTGGGAGTGCCTTGTGGGCTTTTCATTTAATCAGCATGTGGGAAAAGATTTTTCTATTTGCTGGTAGTTTTCTTGTCTTGGAGATTAAATCAGACAGGCTGGAAGGCAGTGCTCAGGCAAGCAGTGCATTTTCAATATTGTCATTTCAGTAAACTAAATTTAAAAATTCTAAAACTGTTGACGTGTGACATTTTGTTTTTTTCCTCTTCTGTTTTAGCTCCAAACCATATATCACTTCTTCAGTGTTATTTACTTTTAAATCTCTGTTTAGAATATTACTAATGCTTTATGACAGGGCAAACTGCTTTTCAGCTTTTTGATTCTCTGTCAAGTGTTGAACCTGGCTTCCTTTTGATCCACTCTCACAACCAAAGCAACCCAAACCAAATCAGTTATTCACACACAGCTGACTCCACAGTGGAATAATTTTCCAGATCATGAAATTTCAGTGCAGAGTGATAAAAAGATTAGGTTGGTGTCAAAGAGTAGATTACAGGGCAGCCTGGAGAAAAGAATTAGATCTGCTGCTAATCTCATTCTCCTGGGGCTCAAGCCCTCTAGTACTGCTGGGTGGTGAAACTCAATTCTGCTGCTCAGAGCCATCAGTAGTTTGAACACATAACAGGGGCCTTGTTTTACTGCTCCTGGTGAATTTAATGCCAAAATGTGTGGAGGAAAGGAAAGAGATTCTCTGCTGGGTGAAGAAATTCCTAAAAGAGCCAGGCATCCCTTTTGTGACCACTGGAATTTGCAGCAGGACAGTCAGTATGGCAATCACTGCTTGTGTGTCCTGCTGCCGGAACATCACATACAGCCAGGGACAGGCAGTGCACAGACACCCACACAAGGCACTGGAAAACACCCCAATTAAAGGAAAATAACCATCCCCATTAAGTGGCAGCAGTTCATTGCTTAATTGCTACCCAGGGAGAGATCCTAATTGAGAGCAGATGAAGTTTAGCAGCACATCTTATTGCTCAGATATGAAGGAAGGGAAGAAAAGGAAAATCAGAAATACAAACTAAGGTGTTTCAGTCTAAGGCTGAAGGTGCTCATTTTTGCTAGATAAAACCAGAGCAGAGCTGGGGATCCACTGAACTGGGGTGTCTTTCTCTCCTCATCCATTAGGTCAGGGTGTTGGAGGAACTGGGCTGAATTACCCCTGGTTTTCCACTTGTTTGCTCCCAAGTGGGGAAGGAGCAGGACCTGAGTCCACCTGCTCCAGCTGGACATTTAACCCAGCCCAGGCTGGACCTCACCCTGCAGCCTTGCTCTGGCTCTGCTTGTTCTCTGGAGCCCAGAGCAGCTCAAAAGCACTTTTCCTTCAGCTGGAATCAGGACCCCAGTGCTCACTCTAAATCCCCTGGCCCTAGTGAGGACTCTTGCTTTGTCAAGATAATGTGACTATTTTTTTCCTTTTCCCTAACCCAACAATTCCTCTTTCTTTGGAAGAGCTTTGACCTTTAAATGAGGATGCATGCCAAAAAAATTCCAGTGCTTGTTATCCAGACAATCAGTGGCACGGGCTGTGTGGTAATGTCCACCTCAGGTGATGAATCAGATCTATCAGTGTCTAGATACTAAGGCCTTTTTTATCCTTGCAAACTCAGGGCTTTCCAAATCTTTAAACCTGATCAGAGATAGAGCACTACAAGAGCTTACTTAAATCTCAGCAAGCAGAAAAGAGGGTGAGGGGCAGAGAGCTCACATAAAATAAAGACTACTTTTTAAAGATAAAACATAAGTCCAGGTACAAGGAAAGCCTTTGGAGAACAGAAGAGATCTTTGTCAGGAATCTATCTCATTTAGGCCCATTGTTTCACTGCATGCTTTGCAGGAAGACAGCCATTTATCTTGCCTTTTTTGCACAGCTTTTGGGGGTATTTTTTTCCTCCATTCCTGACACCAGTTTCCATTTCATTAGGAAATTAATCACTGATGAGGTGCTAGTCCTGTCTCCCTGCAAGCAGGCCTCAAAGACAGGCTAAGCAGGGAAAAGAAAACATACAGTTTAGTCTTGTGACCTGAAACATGAATGCTTGCACAAGTGCAGTTCTATTTCTGTCGTGCTCTGTTATGGATGGCTGTTTTTTAGTGTTCATGGCATGCAGACAAGGAACTCCATGTCAGAGTACCATGGTTAGATACCTTCAACACATGTTGAGGTCCCAAAGGGAGAAATCTTCAAAGGGAAATGCAAAGGGCAGAAGAATTCCTAAATTTCCACACAATTTCCCCTGTGGGCTCTGTGAGCTGAACTTTCCTGGTTCACAGCACAGGACTGGAATGTTGTACCCATGTCCCTGAAAGCCTCAGAGGGATGTCTCATGTTCACAGTTGGTGCACTGCACACTCATTTATCTGTGGGGTTATATGCCCAGACAAGGAGACAATCACATTCCTGTAGCCTGAGTACCTCTGTGATGAGGCATAATGCTCTCAAGGGTTTTGCACTGAGAAGTAAACCCATGTCAGCCTGGGCCTGACCTTTCCTCCAGCCATGAAGCAGCTCAGATATTTTCTGTGTAACGTGGCCACACACTGAGCACACAGGAGCTGTCACATCCAGGGCAGTCTGCACCCAAACATCCTTCACTGGATGACCCCTGAAAAGCAGGTCCTCACCCACACAGCCATTCATTTTGGCTACTTCAGGTATTCCACAGTGAGAGAGGAAGAGAGGGGACACCACTTCTCCATCCCCTGCCTGATCTCAGCCTGCACTCAGACTGTAATTGCCTGACACAAACTGAGCTGTTGCCAGAAATACCCATCTTGGAGCTTGAGAAATGTGTTTTTCCCAGGAACATCAGTCTAATAAAATACAGTTCTGCCTACGACCCCAGTCTCTTTCATATCCTCTGACAATACTCCTACATGACTCTCATGATGCTGCATAAGTCTTCACAGCTTCCAGCTAGGTTTTTGTTGAATTTCAGTTAGATAGCCATGAGAGAAAACAAACACAGCATTTGCAGAACACTGTCCCTCAGCTTTATAAGGTTAAGCTTGATAATGCAGACATTTATTTTATGCAGCTTCTAAGTGACTAATCTAATGTCTCCTCCATTTAGAGAACACATAGCATTTTGCAGAAATGTACAGGATTGATTAATTTCTAAAATGTGCAGGAGTGGCACACGCCACTTTCACTCACGTCACCAAAACGCTTTGGGAATTGTTGTGCTGGGAGTTTGATCAAACTCCTGCACAGATACAATTCCCACAAGGGCTTCATATTTCAAAGATCTGGAGTTACTAACCAGCAGCCTGATTTTCAGAAGAGGAAAAAATCTAGCAGCCTACTGAGTCTCCCTCCCCTGTTTTCCTCCAAAAACAGTGCATGTGCATGACTTCTATTCAATCCTGCAGACATGGATGCCCTAAGTCCACCTAAAAATTACTTAAAATCTTAAGAGATAAGACACAAAGAGATTGAGGACACTGAGAACCTGATAGCAGCATCACAGGCTGAACATCTCAGGTGCTTGCAGTAAAGCCATGAGTTCAGGGATGACAAGACTGGTGGAAGTCTGGCAGAATGAGCCAAGGACAGCCAAGGAGGCAGCCCAGCCATGGTGGACTTGTTGGAAATTTGTTCTTTAGTCAAATTGCTTCATTTCTCCCTATGCCGCTTGTCAGATTTGGCTCATCACCTCTAGGACAAAGCCTTCTTCACAGGATGTAGGTAAAATGCCAAAGGCCATGGTGAAATCTTGATTCCCTGTAGCCTATCAGAGCCCAAAAATACCCAAGTGCCACATCATTCTTAAAACTAAAGCCTTTCCCACCTTCCATTTCTCCTGAAAAGTACCTTTACTTTGCCAATTGTATTTCTTTCTTTCTAGCTCTACAGTGAATTGCTTTGTGTTCCAAACCTACTTGTAACTTAGTAAATCTCTTCTTTTCATGCTGCATTATTTCTCAGCACCCCTGTCTATTTTCATCTTCCTGCTGGCCCATGTTTTCTGCTCTTATTAAAGAATTTACAGGTCAGGGACTGTCCTTTTTCTGTTCCTTGTTGTGATACGGATTTTTCACCTCTGTATTTTCTGCTCTTCTGCATTTGTATAATGCACAGTGCAGAAAGTTTTCAGTAATGAGTTTGAATGTTTTCCATCACCCACAGTTTTTTTTCCTCTGTATCTTTTCCCTGCCTATGCTGGAGCAAAAGAGTACACCTTCAATATGCTGTGCATCAGCCCATTGATTAATTAGAGAACTTTTCTGTGCAGTAATTATAGCCTAAGCTATACTGAAGCCCAGCAAATCATTTTTATTTCAGTATGCTCGGCAACTCAGAGAAAGAAGCCCTAGTTATAGTTAGACAGCATATGAATTGCTAGAAAAATCCCAGGTTGTGCACAGATCATTTATAACCTAGCCAGCCCAGTGTTTGCAGAGGGTTTTGCCCACTAAACATTTCATAAATCATTGACTTCCTTTAAAAAGATAACAATAATTTCAAAGAGGTAAGTGGGATTGGTCTGGATCATTATGTTCTCCCTCTAGGGCAGGGAGTTGAAAGTTTTAATTTTCTTTCATCAATCTAAGTCATCACCCAAGGCTGGAGTGTGATGTTTGACTTCCTCTGCTGGAAACCTTAGTGAGAGAGCTCTGAGCACCTCCACAAAGGTCTTGAGTGATGCTAGTGCAGTTGTTCAGGAATTTGTGTCTAAGATGACTGCCTGTAAGCAGAGTATTGTGACCCTGTGCCAAGGCCACTGCGGGACCTAAAGCCACCAGCAGCAGAGCCTGCTCTGTGTCTACTGGTCATGGGTTTACAAATAAAGAGAAGGGATCAGGAGGATGTCACTTTTATGATCAGGACCTCCCAAACAAGTATCTGTGTACAGGCATTATACAGCACAGCCAGAATGATTTCAGCATGGGTTTGGTATCATTAAATTCACTGCACATGATGTGCAGAGTTGATTTGTGCAGGGAACGTGTCTGGGGTTTCAACACATCTGGCAACCCAAGCTATCCCTTCAAACTAGCTCACTGACATTCAGGAGCTAGAATAATTGTTCTAAATCTTTCAAATCTAGGCAGACAAAGAAAATATAGCCCCATAAACTCAGCTGTACAGTGCTGAAGCAGGAGGGTTTCTCCTCCAGTGCAGCTGCTAAAGCTACACTGATGCCCCTGCACGTGGTGTGTCTGTGGTGTGTAGCTGTCTCCCCATCAGCCCAGGACTGCATCCCCCACTGCACTGGAATCCCACTTTCTGTCTGTTCTTTCCCACACTGGGCTTTTCTGTTCCATTTGTGTGACCCAGGACCCTGGAATCTCCCCTAAAGTTCACAGCTGGTGCTCTGATGTGCCCCCATTCCAGCCACAACAACCATAACAGAAACTAGGGCAGCCCTGAGCTAAGCACTTCTCCTTCAATTAATCTAGTGTGTTTGCTTTTTGCAAAAACTGCACATCCCTGTAATATTTTCTCCAAATATGCTAATTATTTTAAATAATTAGCTGAATACTTTATATAACCAATTTTATGCATGTGCATCCTTTGTTACTTTCTATTGCAGTCAACTTAGTTTTAGCCAGTTGTAATAATTTATTGGAGTACTATGAAGATCACAGGAACTTTCTAATAAGAACTCTGCAGAAAATGAGATACTGAATGTCCCCTGTAGTCCATAACCTTGTGTGAGAAATACAACAAAAGAGACAAGAAGAAGGCAGTAAACAGAGGAAATAAAATATTATATAGACAGCAAAGGCCCTTGCTTGATGATGGCTTAGCTGGAATCCCCAAATGTTCTAGAGGAATTCTGGCAGGAAGAAGTTCAATACAGTCAGGCATGTGGGATGCTCCAAGCCTGGAGTTTTAGAGCAAAACTGTCAGAAAGAGATTCAGCACATTCACACATGGGATGTTCCAGCCAGGACTATGTCAGCTTTGCACTTCCTCATGTTATGTCTCACATCTTCCACCTGGAAAAGAAGATGCCACATTCATACACCAAAGGACAGAGCAATTCAGAGCACACAACATTAGAAAGCCATTCAGTAACCATTTTATTTCCTGCCAGCAGCCTGTTGCTGCCACACTGTACCAGCTATGCCAAGAGCCACTTCTGCAGGAAAAAGGAAAATTGGCACCAAATTATTGCTTTCTTAATCCTTCTAGTGCCACTGCCAACAAAGACAGTCCTGGTTTTAGTTCCAGATTTGGTGATGCCTTCCAAACAATTTATTTCCTATGTGCCACAGAAGGCAGCTGGAGTGACAGACCACAGAGGAGTGCAAGAAATGAACAAATCCCTCAGGGCCAAAGCCCCTTTCCCAGGCTCCAAACAGGATCTACGTGCTCTGCATCCTTGCAGATGCTGAACTCACTGACAACTGTGCCTGGGAATGCCAAGACAGATGTGACAAAAGGAGACTTGGGCACTGCAGAATCACAACTACACACCAGGGATACAGGATTTGGAGGATCCAACTGCAATGGTCTAATCTTCCCCAACTCCTGCTTAATTAAAATTCTCAGCACTCTATTCAGGATACAGAGTTCAGTTATAGTTCAACAGGAGGATCAGACCATTTAAATAAAATGTATTTCAATAAAAGGAAATTCAATCTACAGAAGAGATTTTTAAAACAAAAGGATGTATTTCTTAGAATTGGTGTTTCTACCTTTATAAACTGATGATCTGTCCTCTTTAAAATAAAATACCAAACTATAATGTTTTAAAAGGTGTATATTATATTTAGCTGCTTACCTAGATTTCCTTGTAAATTAAACTGAAGCCCTCAGCAATACTTTTCTTCCTTTTGTTCTTTCCTCTCTAATTATTCCATGGCACTAATTATCTTATGGGCAAAAGCAATCTATAGATTGCTGCGGCTTCAAAAACTTAACCACTGCTCCTCCTACTCTCTTGTACCTTATGAATATTTTCATTCAGTCAAAAAAAAATCCAAAAAATCCAAACCCAGCTGAAAGGTAACAAAGAAAGCAAAATTCTGCTCAAGTCTTCTCCTTTTTTAGAAGTTGTCTGCCTCCCTGGTTCTCAGCTGCTAGCTATCCCTACTGATTCCCAAAGTTTGATTCATGCTTATCTTTGAACTACAGCACTTCTCTAGGCTGTGAATGGTACCTGTGCTCTAAAAAGCATGACTGTTTCCTAGCCCCTGATTCCCATTTTCATGATTATTAGGATCTTTTCCTATAGCCTTTATGTGGCTGAGTGGTCTACCTCTAGTATAATCCCATCTGGAGTAATTTAACAGCAGCTGTCAATAGTGTAACCATGAATTTTTTCATCTGAGAAAATCATTGTAAAATTGGATCATCACAGAGTGCATTTCAGTGAAAATACCAGTTGGATGGTTTTAAGTATAAGCTCAATAAGTGATGTTTCTAAGGTTAAATCATGTCATGTTAGCTTATGGTTAATGGCACAAACCTCTGCTCATCCAAAATCTACTATATTAAGGCCCTCTAAAGAGAGACAAAAAGAGATCTAAACAAATTTTTCAACTCATCAGCTCACCATGGAGTCAACTTACAGAACTGATTAACAGAGCCCTTGCTATCCTATCCACACCCATAAGTAGCTTAATAAGACGTAAAATATTCTAATCAGGGTTTTTTAGTACTATTTTACTGATGTTTTTACAAGGAAATGCAACAACATTATGCATATAAAGCACAAGGCCTTAATTTGCACAGGCCCATCAAAAGTAACCTTCATTTATTCTGCATGCGTCACTGATCTGTGTGACCTTTAAACTGTTATTAAGCAGGAAAATTAAATATCCAGCAAAAAGCTTCGAAATAACAATTCATTAGAAAGTGCTCAGTTTGTGCTGCCCATTGCATCAAGTCACAGACCTCTAATGGGAAGGTGCTGACATCTGGTGATGCCAGTGGTGAGCATTCCCATCTCAGACCCATCCCAGACCCATTCCAGACCCAAACCCATCCCAGACCCATCCCAGACCCAAACCCATCCCAGACCCATCCCAGACCCATCCCAGACCCATTCCAGACCCAAACCTATTCCAGACCCATCCCAGACCCATTCCAGACCCAAATCCAGATCCATCCCATCCCCATCCCAGACCCATCCCAGACCCATCCCAGATCCATCCCAGACCCATTCCAGATCCATCCCATCCCCATCCCAGACCCATCCCAGACCCATCCCAGAGCCATTCCAGACCCATCCCAGACCCATCCCAGACCCATCCCATCCCCATCCCAGACCCATCCCAGACCCACTCCATCATCTTCCCACCACCCCCAGAGCTCTCTCCCCCCCAAGGCAGTCAGATGCCCCAAATCTCAAGCTGTGTGTCAACCACAAGGTTTCCTCTCTGCCCTGCTGACCAAGCTCCTCAGAGACCATTCCCTCAAAGAGGCACGATGGGATAGCCCTGTGTTTTCTCCAGCTTGAATCAAAATGTTCACATTCTTCTTTTTGCTTGATTTCTGCTTTGAAGGACAAAGTGCTCCTTTCACCCAAAGCCATGAACCACTTCCACCACCCCTCACAGCCCATGGCTGGGTGTGCTCCTGCCTCCCTTTGTCATGTGCCCATGCTGCTGGAGTCATTACACAGGGCAGAGAGAGGCACAGGACTGCTTCATGGGCTACCAGAATCTTTTTGTTCTGTTTCATCTCACTTTGGTTTTAAAAGCCTTGCCTAGAGCAAAAGGCCTGGAGTCACCACCCCTGGGCAGACCCAGCAGCACACAGGGATCTGCTCCGTGAGCCAGACCATGGGCAGGATTCATTTTGTAACATCCAGAACAAGCCTCTCTTCCCCTGTCCAACAGTGACCCCTTTGTGACATTGCTCAGTAATAAGCACAGGCTCTGGGGGGAGGCGGATTGTAATCATTAAATTGTAAATCCCTTTAAATGCAAAGATCAAAGGGAAAGTTTCAATCCTATGACACATAATTAAAAATGCAGACGTGAAAGGCTTTGATTCATGAATGCTTATGTACTTTTAAATTGTTGCCAGGGAGATCAGGGCATGAGAAAATTAAAAACCATTACGCTTCAAAAGGATAAATGATTTTCACAGCTTTCTAACATTATTTCCTGTTGCGCAGATTTTTGTGTGTTTTAACATTTTCCCCGCCCTGCCTGGGCAGATTAGTTCTGAAAAATGTTTTCCAGAAAATGTTCAGAACTCAATGAGATTAAAAGGAGATTAGTGAACTTGTTGGTTGGAGAGTTCCCATTCATACCTAGTGGCAAACACTCGGGGCAGCTAAAGAGGAACCCCACCACATATATTTTACCCTTATTTCTGCACTATAGTTAAAAAAGCTATGACCTTTTAATTCATTATTATTTTTCTAATTGAGCTAGTGCAATGCAATATGGTACAGGCCATGAGCCAAATCTCCCTGAAGTTTAAGGAAGTATTCCCACTACTATAGTGATTTCAATCTGTTTGTTTAACATTTCTCACTTGTAAAAGTCAAAGAACTTAACTGAAAGGAAAAGGCTGCTTCCTATTTCACAACTAAAAATTGAGATATACAAAGTGGACATGATTCTCAACCATCTCGCCATGGATGCCAGAGTTAAGTATAGAGCTAGAAAGCTACAACAAATATTTCCATTTCTGATCCATGGTGCCTCAGATTTGCCCAGCTTCAAGGTGTCATTTTAACACTCCCAACTGGGAGTTGATATATCCTTTGAAGTGCTTTACAATCACCCCAATGTTACCAGAGACAAACAATTAATTCCTCAGACAGAAACATATTGCTGAAATGTACCTGGGAGTTGATGGCTGCACTGAACTCATGGACAGCAGTTCCATTCCTGGACTGAAAGTACATGTGGAAGCAAACCCAAACTCCTTAGTGCTGAACCTGGTAAGGAGGATCAGGTGAAATCCTTAAAGCTGTGCTGTACACAGCTGGACATGAGTTTTCCCCTCCTCTCCCTGTTTAGCTGGTGGAATACAGGATGATTTATCTCATCTCCTAGCAACTACATCTTCAGGTGTCTCTATATCATGTAAGTGATTTTGGTCTGTAGTTGCATAGGATGAATCCCTCTACCCAAAAGTTGTACATCTGGGATGAAGGACAAGATCCAGCCCCAGAGACACTGCTCTAAAATACAGTTATCCCATTGTGTTCCCATGCTTTTGAATTTTAGGACTCTATTTCCAATAAAATAAGGTTAACCTGAGTTACATCTGAATGAGGCTGACTTGCTCCTCACTCTGGTATTGTTCAGCTTCCAGTCAAGTCAACCTTCACAAAATTTCCCCTGAGGGGGAAAAGCCAGAGACAAGTAGCAGCAGACTTACAGAGCACTGAACAGTTCAGCAGGTATCTGATGGTGAAAGAAAAACCTTTTGTATTTGCTTCTGAACATATGAATCAGACATTGTTTCTATTTGAGACCGGGCTGTTTCCAGAGTGTGTCTCCACAGTGGCAGCCAGCTGAGATTCAGTGTCAGTTGGCATCCCAAAAATGCACTTATGCTTTGTTATCCACTGTTATCCTGAGATAGCTCCAGGGAGCAGATGCCCTACAATAAGACATCTATCTTACCCTTTATGTAATTTGTCATATCTAATGTCTGAATAGCAAATAGGATGGCAAGAATTAATTTTTTTTTCAGCTGGTAGTTGTTCAAGAACATATTACTGTTGTTCTTTTTTTGCCATTATTGGATCAATAATATTGCAACATAATTCTCATTCTTCAGATTTCAGTCCAAAGAAGATTTTTTTAGTCTCAGTTTCTTTGTTACACAGACCGTAACTCTTAATCCATTTACTGCAAGGCTTAGATCAGTAACTTGCATTTGACTAAGGCAAAAGCATCTAGTGTTGACTTGAGAACTATAAAAATGAAGAAGCAGTTTATTCTATATTTTTAAATAAAGTGTCTTATTTTTATGTGAATTTGGACCTTTTTTCCAGTAATGTTGATGTTCCAATCAGCATTTTCTATGTGAAAGAACAAAATTTCTCATGTCCAAGCACCTGGATCCTCTTGTAAACCTGGTTCTCGAATGCTGTCTTCTTCCACACACCATTGCAAAATTACTGTCCTGTCTTACGGGAGTAAGAGACCAGCCCCTGTGCAGGTTTAAATGAGCTCTGATTGATTCACAAAGTACCAAAGAGAAGTCCAATACAATCAGAAGAGACGTTGGGGCCCTGAGATCAGGGCAGCAGGATCAGAAGCACAGGTAGGGATTTCCTTGATTCTTCTGTTAACAACAGTTAATAGTGATAGGAAGAGGCAGATCCATCAGGTCAATGGGTGTGGCTCTGAGACTGGTGTCAGTGGAAAAATTTTGGGTTTGTTGATTATGGGGGCTCTACTGATACCTGACAGGATGCAGCTGTCCCAGAGAGGAGAAGGATCTCTAGCACAGGAACCACTGGTGATCATTGACAGAGCATGAAATGAGTTTGGAAAGGGGAAGGGTACAAAGCCAGGCTGACCAGTGATGAGCAATGGGATGCGATAACAAAACTTGAGGAATAGAGAGCTAGAGGGATCTCTCAGTATGTTTCATGAGGTGTTGGCTCAATGTACCACACCCAAATTATTTCTACACTAATGTACACAGCATGAGGAACAAACACGAGGAGCTTGAGGCTGTGGCCCAGCCCCAGAGATGTGGCATCACTGGCAAAAGTGAAACCTGGTGGGATGGGTTCTGTGACTGGAGTGCCTTGGGATGGGTTCTGTGACTGGAGTGCCCAGTTGGAAGGTTCCAGACTCTTCTGGAGGGATGGGCAAGGAAGGAGAGGCAGAGGAGTGGCAATGGAAGGGCTGGAATGTCTGGAGCTCACAGCTGGCAATGGCACAGCTAAGAGCCTCCGAGTAAGAATCAAAGCGTAATTTCCGAGTAAGAATCAAAGAATCAAAGACAAACAATGCAGCTGTCACCATGGGAATCTCCTCCGGGCCTCCCAGCCACAACAACGACGCCAATGGATTCCTTGATGAACTAAGGCACACTTTCAACTGCCCTTGTCCTTATAGGGGATTTCAACTAAACAAAAATTAACTGGGAGCATCACACAGCTGGTACAGCTCAGGCTAGAAGATTCCTAAAAGGCTGGATGAGTGTCCAAACCCAGCACATCCCTCTGGCTGCCCTGGCTGGCTCCAGACCTTGTCAGGGGGCTTGGGGACCTTGACACAAAGTCAAAACACCAGTGGCTTCAATTTTAGCCCATGAAAAAAACTGCCAACTCTGTATGAGGAATTACAAGCCACAAGGGTTTGAATAGCGTGGTAGTTGAATTAACACAGGGTGAAAAGGTAGAATTTGGGGTATCTTAGAATGAGGTTCAAGGAGACAAGATGGAGGGATTTGGGCGTGTCCTGACATTCTTCTCCTTCTTATTGCCCTCCATGTCTTGCTATGATGGTGACACTTTTCTATTGGTTTAAGGTAGGGACACACTGTCCAACATAAATTATAGATATTGGCACATTATTGTAAACATAGCACACATAGTTTTTGGTATAAAATGCGAACACCGCCCTAGAGGGCAGACAGAATGCCGTGGCTTCCTTGCTGGATAGAGCTCAGCAGGTCAGAGAAAGAATATTATTTTCTGTTATCTAAGAGAAAATAAACAACCTTGAGAAGCCAACCCTACGCATTCCGACTCCTTCTTTGGCTGCATAGGCTGGGAGAAAAAGACTTGTACGTTCTCAGGGTCACCTCAACACCCAGACCCTGAGAAATGAGAACTTTATGTAACAGATTTTAAAGAACTGGAAAGATGCCCTCTTTGATCTACAGTTTGTCAGCAGATAGGATCTCGTGAGAAAAGAGGTGATTTGGGCCATCTTGGACACAGCAATCACAGAGTGATGGAGTTTAAAATCTGTAGACAGGAGGAAAAGTGCCAGCAAAACCTCATCTGTGGACATGAGAAGAGCAGACCTCAGGCTGCTCGGGGAATTAGTGAGTAACATCCCCTGGAAAAATGTTTTTGCAGGTGCTAGGGTCCATCAGTGTTGGTCACTTGTTAAACATCACCTCCTGAGGCAATTCCCAAATGTCAGAAGCCAAGCTGGTGAGGCAGAAGACTGACTTGGCTAAACAGGAATCTTCTCTTGGAAATAAGGTGGAAAAGGAAGGTGTGTGGCCAGTAGAAACAAGACAAGGTGACATGGGGAGAATGCAGAGATACTGCTCCCCACTGTATTTGTGCAGCCAAGCTCAACTGGAGTTGAAGCTGCCAGGACTATGGGGGACAATAAAATGAGGTCTTTATTGTGGTAATGGCAAAAGGCAGTGTAAAAATACCATTGTCCTGTTCTGGGATGAGGATGGTAACCTCACAAAGGGACAGGGACAAGGCAGAGGTTTTTAATGCTTTATTGGCCTCTGTCTTCAACATGAATGATGGTCCAAGGGCATCTCCGTGCCCTGAGTTGGAGGACCATGATTGCAACAATGATCGATTCCCAGTTGACCCTGAACTTGTGTGGGATCTGCTGCTCCAGGTAAATCCCTACAGATATATGGGGCCTGAAGAGATTCACCCAAGAATCCTCAAAGAGCTGCTGATGTCATCACAAAACCTCTCTCAATTATTCTTGAGCAGTCTTGGTAATCTGAGAGGTCCCAGTTGATTGGAAGCTAGAAAAAATTGTCCTGATTTTCAAGAAGGGCAGGATAGATGACCCTGGAAACTACAGGCCTGTCAGTCTCACTTCGGTGCCTGGTAAAGTTATGGAGAAGATTATTCTGGGAGGCACTGAAAACACTAAAAAGACAATGCAGCCATTAGTCACAGCCAACACAGCTCCATGAGATGAAAGTCCTGCTTATCAAACCTGATTTCCTTTAATGACAAGGTAACACACCTGGTTGATCAAGGGAAGCCAGTTGATGTAATCCTTTGGGATTTCAATAAAGCTCTCAATACTGTCTCTCCCAGGATAGTTCTGGACAAAATGTCCATCCCACAGACAGATAAATATGTCATGGGAGGGTGAGCTCATGAGTCAGGCACAAAGAGTTAAGCAAATGGTGTGACATCACACTGGGGGCCTGTGACAAGTGGGGTTCTGCAGGGCTCCATCCTCAGCCCTGCGCTCTTCAACATCTTCAAAAATTATTTCTACACAAGACTTAAACAGATACAAATTATGTTTGCAGATGATATCACATGCAAAGGCAGAGAGGCCCTGAGGAGACAACTTGACAAAGTAGGGGGCTGAGTAATCACCAACTGTATGAAGTTCAACAATGGAAAGTTCTGGATTCTGCCCCGGGACAGCCCTGGATGTGTGTACAGACTAGGGAAGGAGATGGTGGCAGGTTTGGGCACCACAGTGTGAGGAGGAGATTGAGCTGCTGGAGAGAGGCCAGAGGAGGCCACGAGGACAGGGCAGAGCTTGAGGGGAAGCTGTGAGGAGCTGCTGAGGGCTCTGGCTCTGCTCAGCTGGAGAAGAGGAGGCTGAGGGGGACTCATGGCAGTCTGCAGCTCCCTGGGGAGGGGACGAGGAGGGGCAGGCACCGATCTCTGCTTTGTGTGACAGCGATGGCACCTGAGGGAATGGCCTGAAGCTGTGTAAGGGAGGTTAAGGTTGGATGTTAGAAATGGGTTCTTCTTTCCCCAGGGGCTGGCTGGGCACTGAACAGGCTCCCCAGGGCAGTGGTCACAGCACCAAGGCTGGCAGAGCTGAGGGAGTGTTTGGACAGTACTCAGGCACATGGTGTGACTCTTAGGGATGGTCTGTGCTGGGCCAGAGGTTGGACTCAGTGATCCTTGTGGGTCTCTTCAGACTCAGCATGTTCTGATGTGATTTCTGTCATCAATTCCTATCACTTGCTTAGCCTTAAACCTGGCAGGCTGACAATTACTGGATAGTGAAGGTGATCTGAACTGAACCCTCTCATTCATGTGAATGTCCCCCAGGGAAGGAGCTGATAATACTCCACACCAGAAAGATTGCCTGGCCCAGTTCAGGGCTCCTCTGCAACCCCTGGACCAATACACACTAAGTGTTTGATTTAAAGGAATGCACTTAAGACAAGGTATCCAATTTCACCATTATTTCTTCAAGCTTTGTGTCAAGTATCTGTATTGCTCTGCTTGGCACTTCTTGCCTTCAAAATTAACAAGGTCCTTGTAAAACAAGGGAGAAGGGCAAATTTACTGCATCCCAGATGTGCCTTGGGCAACCTGAGAGTCTGTTTGGCACAGATTCCATTAGGGTCTCCTTCCTCTCAGACACAGGATCACAGAATATTCCAAGCTGAAGGGGCCCAGGGGGATCATGAAGTCCAGCTCTTGGTGAATGGCCCACAGAGGGCTTGAACCCTCAGCCTCCCCAATAATATCACCTTGCTCTGACCAAGTGAGCCAGCCTCAGGGCAAGAATATACACAAGGGAGATGGTCAACAGCAAAGATGATTTTATCCCTCAGTACCCAGCTGAACTACGTAGCTGAGGCTGGGAAAATATGAAGGGAGAGAGAGGAGTCACAGCAATACAGCTCTCTCCAGGATGGTATTCCTGTAATTCTAATTTCTGTTGATATCAGCTTTGAGAATTCATGTAAGAAAAGCACTGTACTGTTTGCATATTGGATTGCAAAACCAGGGGACACAGACTTCAGTAAAACAGATGCAAGGACAGTGACCTACATCATGAATCAGTTACCGTGCCAAATACTGAACTATTCTCTTTCATCCCCATGATCAGAATCTGACTCTTACCAGGACTAATAGCAGAAGCAGACAACAGCAGCTGTTCTAATTTCCAGCTTGCTTAAAAGCAGGGGCAACAGGGAATCTCACAGCTGAACAAAATCCTTTGCTGATTGTTTTTATTTATGCTCCAATTTCAGCATCAAAACAGTGAACTGGTATTCAAACACTTGGGCTGATCCAGGGACTGGTGGTGTGACTTTCTTGCTCAATTCATCTTCATTCTGGTCCCAGTAATGATTACCTTTGTCATAGGCACATCACAAGGCCAAGCTCACTGCAAGTCTTAGGAGAAGGAAAAGAACAAAACTAATTAATTTGAATACAGTTTATAGTTAATAATTTCTGTAAACTCCTGGACTGTTTGCAGCAGCTGTAAATGTGCTAAATTTTCTTTGTAGGACAAAGATTACCACAGTGCTTGTCAATCACAGCAGTTAATCAGCACACTGAGGAAGAAATGATTTGCAAATGGATGGGTGGCCAGATGGCAAGTGTTCTCTTTTTTCAAAGACACCTGTATATTTGAAGCAATTCTCTTCCTTAACACTCTCAGCCTCACCAGGGCTGGACCATTATGAAGGGGAAGATGAAGAGGAAATCCTCATCCAGAGATCAAAGAGCTGACAACTGCCTTTTCTGCCCTTTGGAAATTATATTGAGGGTTGAGAATATCTCTTCTCCCATACTAGAGTGGTTGGCAACTGAGTGCTGACTAAGTCACAAAAGACTCCCAATCCACTCTTCTGTGCACTTTTCAAAAGAAATCAGTGTTCTCCATGTTCTGCAGGTCTCCTTTACTGAAAAGCCACTTAGCAATATCCTTCCTCTGCTCATCTTGTCCTTGAGTTGGAGTGGCTGCTTTATACCAGGGTAGAGAATACGTTGTAGACAAGTTTTTCAGAAAGTCTGAGCTCACAGAAGTACAGCTGTACTCTGTGAAGGCTCAAGAGATTGCATTCATCTTCTGACTGCACCACTGGCTGCCCAATGACCTCAGCTCCACCATTCCAGGGGTATTGTTGGGAATTATCACACAGCTACTTGTGTGTCAAACACAAAAAAGCTGGGGATGAGCAGTGCTGGAGAACAGTGAAGCATGATTACTAATAGCTTGCATGATTATTCCCAAACACATGCAGACTCATAATATTGCCTTCATTTGGCATAACACTGCCTGAAAACACCAAGAGGAAAACATTGTTTTGCTCTAGTGTTTTATTGATAACTAGAAGGGGAGATACAAACAGAATATCTGCATTGCCCCAGCAGACAAACAAAACCCCAAGTCCCACAGGTAATTACCATCTCCTAATTGGGTTTGAAAACAGGAGATTTGAGTCTGAATGCATGGAGTTTGCACCAAAATGAACAATTACTTGTCTGAGGGATTCCATGGTTTCAAAACACAACAGGAAGAGACTGAAACTGAGGCTGAATTGAGGCTTTAACTGTGAGTTTGCTGATAGCCCACACAGACCCCCACTAACAAGCTGCTGTTTCCACTAGCAGGAGTCAGAATTCACAGTCACCCCCATTGTCATTTTTATCTGCCACTCCAGGCTCATTACATCAGCTTAACTAATGGCAATTAATATGAAAATTAAAACTGATAGCAAAATTAAGCACTTGGAAGACAGTCAGTGTTCCTACATAACTCTGGCACGCCTAATTACTGTTGAAAAACGCCCTTGGCACAAGCTGGCCAGGCCAGTCCTGGTGCAGCCCAGACTCCTCCACCCTGGCCCCTGTGTCTGTGAGATGATGATGATGTTCCCCCTTCTCCCATGGGGTTCACACATCACACTTCTGCCTGGCAGCCACATTTGAGAATTTTTCAGATGCTATGACAAAATGGTCCCTATGTGAGAAACGACTGCTCACTTTTAAAATTTTAAAGGTTTATTAAACCTTAACAAAAAATAAAACAAAAGGACTGAATAAGGAAAAATTCCAGTGCTGAGAGCTCCTGTGACTACCAGCCACATGCTCATCCACATGTTCCACATTTTGGATGGATGCTCCACTTTTTATACCTCTAGCCCCTCCTAAAGTCCTGTCAGTGACTCCTTCCGTGCTGCCCAGGGGTGCAGATCCCTGTCTCACACCTTGATTTGGGATCAGGTGTTGCCATAGTAACGAGCCAACCCTCCCAAATGCCCCGAGTACCACGGCCATCCATGATAACCATGCAAGGGGGAGGACACATTGCAGTAACATAACCACACAGCTACAAAACTTCTCTTAACATAAATAAAATGTTCACCCCTTAATTGTGAGAGCCACCATCTCATTACTCATCTATAACACCTAGTTTGCTATTGGTGCATGCAAAGATTTTATAGCCCGGCTTAGAGTTCAGAGATCAAAAACAGGCATGAGCTGGCTCAACACCAGCACTGAGCTCTTCAAAAAGTCATTCCAAGTCCTATACCTGAGACAAGAGGAAAGGAAAACTGCTCGACCTACCCATGACCTGGGGGTTTAATTTCAAAATATCTACTTTGCTAACCCAAATGCTTAATTCTTCAGAGTTTGTGTAATGCTTTGAACGCACAAGCTGTATCCCAGAATTTTAAAATCATTATAAACCAGGTCTAATATCTTCCAGCTGTCATTCAGCATCACTTGAAGTGTTATTTGCACCAATATTACTGTGACAACAGCCTCTCACCATCAGCAATGTCCAAACTTTCCACCCATGACATGCAGCTTAAAACTCATCTAGTTTTAAATGAGCTGGCAGAATTAGAATTATCCTCTAGATTTTCCATTACCAAGGCACCAGACACATTTTACAGATATCCTTTCAGCAAGGGACTTTGTCACAGTTTACTGATACAATAATCAACATAAATCTGCAAAACACTTCTGCTGACATTGTTGATAGGGAACAAAACAGTGTTTTAAACACACTCAACCCTCATTCCCCCAGTGCAGCTTATCTGGAGTTGCTTGGCAGAGAGGATGTTGTGATTTTATACCAGTGTGTCCAATTTTATGTTGACACCTGCTGTGTCTGAGTGGAGCTATAAGTGTCTTGTGCCCCAGAGCTATCCTTACCATGCACTGCCTGGGCTGTAACTACCTCCATCATATACTTACAAATGGCTCCAAGCAGTGAAATAACATCTGTATTGATCTAAAGAACATTTTATTGATTAAAGACTTCAGAAGAAACCATGGGAAATGCAGGCACATTATTTAACAATGTCTTTCCAGTACCTGTGTTGGAAATATAGGAACATGAAGCTGTTAAATTTTTGATCAAAGAGCTCCCACTGAGATTGCTGCAATGATGCAAAGTCAAATAGTTAAGCTGTGGGGCTCCCCACTCCCCATTCTAGTCTCTTCTGTAGGGGGAAGGGGAAGACCTACAGGTTAAAAATTGCTTCTGGATATTGACACTGACAGGTTGAAAGTGCATCTCCACACTGTCTGCAGCAGGGTGGCACACAACTTGTCCTGGCTTGTAAGATAAGCATGGATTCTATTTGCCATCTGTTGGAGGTTGAGCAGTTTTCTTATCTCTCCCAAGAACAGTGTCTCCCTCCGGGGAGATATCTTCTGTTAATGGGCCATTGAACGACTCCCTGCATGACTGGTAAAGTTCCATCATCCCATTGGGAGATGCTCCACCCAGAGGGAGGAGCCAAGCACCCCTACCTGCATAAAATCAGCACGTTTTGGGACACCAGGGCAGCCCTTTGCTGGATTCCCAGAGGAAGACCAGGCCCATCTACTCCATCACCAGACCTTCAGAGAAAACTCCACCCTTCTACAGATCCCCACTTCAGCAGCATTTCATCTGCCACTCCAGGAGGAGCAGCCACCATTTAACTGGACTATTCCCAACACCCTGACTCCTCAGGGTGTCAGGTTTCTGACTCTAGCAGTAGTTTTGTTTCTACTAATTACATTTTTAGATTTTTTTTTCCCCCTAGTAAAGAACTGTTATTCCCATTCCCATATCTTTGCCTGAGAGCCTTTTAATTTTGAAACTGTGGTAATTCGGAGGGAGTGGGTTTACCTTTTCCATTTCACAGGAGGTTCTTGCCTTCCTTCACAGACTCATGTCTTCAAACCAAGACACAGGTCTAGGGCAGGAGCCTGGAGTGACTGAGAAACATTTTGGGAAGGACAGCTTATACACATCCCCCCTTGCCTGCACTTCAATAGCTCTCAGTGTGGTTAATGCCAAATTAAAAAGCTATTCTATCATGTAGAAGGGCCATCCATCTTCAAGGCTTCCTACTTAATCTTGCAGGTAGAGGAGGGGGATTTGGAAGAGAGCCCTCACAATGAATGGCACAAGAGGAGCAATTAGAAGTTTAAAGAAACCCCATGGGCAAGCTGAGAGGAGTGTTTGCAGGTATGGAGAAGGAGAAACTTGGCTGTAGGCACAGGGGATCAGCATAAGGCTGACTCCTGGCAGCTGCTGGCAATTTATGTGGGAAATACACATTTTAGTTCATGCCTTACACTCCTGCTCTTCTCCTGAAGAGAAAGTCAGAAAACACTCTGACAGGAAATAGGCAATGTAAATAAAATACAGCAGCCTCTTGGGAAATCCAAATTCAACAGCTTTCAGACTCAATCTCCACACAGGTCTGGACTCCCCAAGATTGTGGGGCCTGTTCTGGTATGAGGAAAACAATTTTATCAATTGTTTTATCAGTGATGTTGTGTTGTAAGGGGGAAGACAGCACACAAAGGTGATGAAAATCTGTATAAGGAAACTGGATGAAGGCAATGTTTGGGAGGCAGAAAGGAAAGAATGCGGTATGATCCAGGATTATGACATTGTTCAGTAAGGTTTTGGCAAATATATTACAGATACATTTTAGGTATTTACAGTTATAGTTATTGTAAGCAGAGGAAAGAAACCCAGAGATTTTGATATAATGGGAAAGCTAATGTGGATTTTAATGTGTATCAGTTGGGAGAGAAAACCAGTCATCATACGGGAATGTGAGGAATGACATTTTGGTAAAACTGGTAAAGTCAGCTCCATAAAGATTCTTCCCCTCTTTGGGCTTTTTGTTTGTGGTTTCTTGGGGATTTTTTGTTTGGTTTTTTTTTGGGTTTTGGGTTTTTTGTTTGTTTGTTTGTTTTATTTGGGTTTTCCTATTTCCCTTCTGTAGTTTTAAACTTTCCTCTATTGAAGAAATCAAGATGACTGATGCTTGACTGAGTGAATCCAAGCTAGACAGTCAGCTAAAGGAACTTTTTCTGAGCTGGCATTTTCTATGCCAGATGGAAATCAATACTACATTCCAAATGCTACCTTTAGAAAATTTCTTGCCAGGCTGACATGGCAGAAACCAGTGCTGGAGCACACAGGGAAAAGGGAAAGGGAAAGGAACTGAACAGCAGCACCTCCACCTCCAAGGACTCTTTTTGTCTTTGGTAATTCTCCACATCCTGTTCCATACCAGCACTGTGGATTTAAAGCACCATGGGAGACTCTGCCCTAGCTTTGTAAGCAGGCCTAATTTGATGAGTAAAAATATTACAGAAACGTTATTACCAGGGCTGAAAAATAATTTGTTTTCCAGCCTGTATTCTGTCATTTTAAATCTTTATCCCAATGCAAAGAAAACTAGTTGGTTCATGTTTTTCTCTTTATATGTACATATCTATTTAGCCTTTCTTGCAACACACTTCCCAGTTTTGCTTTGTATAAGCAACCATATTAAACATTTTTTTTTTTAAATTATCCTTTTCAAACCAACTGTTTGAGAGGTTTTTTTAATATACTTTCATATTGGTATTTTCAAGAAGTAATAACATTTCATAAAAACTACCTCCCAAACAGAGCTAGAGGACTCAGAGAGAAGGACCTGTACATGAAAATCTTTTGGTGCCATGCAGCCCTGAGGAAATGGCTGGGCCTGGCAGTGAGAACACAGGAGACCTGGGGAGATTCCCCTCAGTGCAGCGCAGCTCAGGTGCATTTGCAGCCTGGTGGGCACACAGACCCCACCTGGGCATGTTCAGCCAAATTAATGGTGGAGGGTTCTCAGGCTCTGGGTGTCGAGGTGACCCCAAGAACGTAAAAGTCTTTTTCTCCCAGCCCGTGCAGCCAAAGAAGTAGTCTGAATGTGTAGGGTCGGCTCCTGAAGGTTGTTTATTTTCCCTTTGCTCTAACATTCTTTCTCTGACCTGCTGAGCTCTGTCTAGCAGGTCAGCCATGGCATTCTGTCTGCCCTCTAGGGGGGTGTTCACATTTTATACCAAAAACTACATGTGCTATGTTTACAATAACGTGCCAATATCTATCATTTATGTTGGACAGTGTGTCTCTGTCGGAACTCAAAATGTCCCTCAGACATTTTTAGAGGTTCCAGGCCTTGGTCAGAAGCATTTTAGACCCTGGCAAGCAGCTGAGAACAGCTGTGATTTTGAGTTTGAACCATGGAATGAATTACCAACTTTGAAGGTGGAACAAGCAGTCACAGAGGGTTAGATGGTATAGTAAAAGTAGTCACAAATTAGAGGGTAAAATTTTTTAGTATTGTACAGGGGGGTTTTAACACCTGTACAGGGGGGTTTTACTTTGTACAGGGGGGTCAGGAGTTCTAAGATGGAGGAAAGTGGACCTGATCCTGTTCTTCCTCCTTCTTCTTCCTTACCTCCATGTTCTTGGTGATGTTGGCATTTTTCTATTGGTTTAGGCTAGGGACACACTGTTCAACGTAGATGATAGATATTGGCACATTATTGTAAATATAGTACACGTAATTTCTGGT
The DNA here is from genome assembly GCF_048771995.1 of Taeniopygia guttata. Taxonomy (NCBI): domain Eukaryota; kingdom Metazoa; phylum Chordata; class Aves; order Passeriformes; family Estrildidae; genus Taeniopygia; species Taeniopygia guttata. The sequence goes on along the minus strand of NC_133044.1, from coordinate 8,595,296 downwards.
ATATAATGTTTGTACCATCCCACTGAGGGGCAGAGCCCCGCACGCTGCCCTGCAAGACAGACCTGCGGTAGGGCAGCAGAACATGTTATAGATAAGCAAAAATAAACAACCTTGAAACCAGCACAGACGAACTATGGCTTCTTCTTTGGCAACGGGGCAGAAAGACAGAGACTTTCTACAATCTCGGAATCACCAATACCCACAGATTCCGACATGTCTCTACCTTAAACCAATAGAAAAGTGTCACCATCACAGCAAGACATGGAGGACAAGAAGGAGAAGAAGGTCAGGACACACCCAAATCCCTCCATCTTGTCCCCCTGAACCCCATTCTAAAAAGCCCCAAAATTTTACTTTTTCACCCTGTGTTAATTCACCTACCACACTATTCAAACCCTTGTGGCTTGTAATTCCTCATACAAAATTGACAGCTTTTTCCACAGGCTGAAATCGAAGCCACAGGTGTTTTTGACTTTGTGCCAAGGTCTCTGAGCCCCCTGCCAGGGTCTGAAGCCAGCCAGGGCAGCCAGAGGAATGTCCTGGACTCTGACAGAGGGTAATGCAAATTGTGTGTTCAGAGCATTTACAGACCAAACTGATCCTCTCTTGCTCCTGAAAGGAGACTTTTTCAGTTAGTTACAGTTCATTAACTGCTACCATTGAGTGGTTCTTATTTTAATTCCTTTGATCTAATTCAGACAGGGATTTTTTCTTTGTCAGCATTCAGCCAGAGTGTAAGTTTTGGCTTAGTTAATGAAATATAAAGCTAATTTACATTAATGGCTATTACTGGACACCTAGAAATATTCAGGCAGTCCAATCACTCCATGGTTATTTTTCACTTCAAAGGTCAAAACCTCTGAACCCAGCTTAGACCATTGGTGCCATGAGTCAAATGTAATCAATTGAAGATTTATATTAAATAAAGGGAAATTAGCTGCATAAAACCTCACAGTTCTTGCTATGTTTAGCATCTCCTGCTGCTTGCTCATGATTGAAAGGCAACTTTGAAAATGTCATATCAGAAAACACAGAGCATGTTGTACTCTTAGTTCTCTTGACTCGGGAAGATTCGGGTTAGCACAGGAAAACAAACACATGGGAAAACCCTGGGAATCCTTGGGCAAGCTTGTTGTTCTCCCACTGTTCATCCCTGGGGGGATCATATTACACAGCAGAAGAAAGCCTGAAGAAGCAAAACGGACCAGGGAAAAACACAGATCATTGCAGAGGATGGAAACCCCAGCATTCCCATTCAAGTTCTGTGGCACAAGCCTGTCACTGCTTTGGCTCATTGTCCTGTAACAGAGGCAGAAGGGCTCTGAAAGAACAACAATCTGCCCATTGGAAGTTTTTCCTAGCAAGATCTCAGATCTTGGCACCAGGCACAATTCCAGCATGATCATACTGCAGGGTAGAGCCTTCTACCACATGCTGATACAGTCACAATAAAGAAAAATATCAGAGTACAAACAGCCTTTAGAGTCCAAATTTTTAGTGGGAGAGTTTACTTAAAAAGCCAAGAATGCTTCCAGCTAAATTCGTGTGGGTTTATATATGAACTGGGGAAGTGAAATAATTGTGGGAAAGGTGGAGTCTAAGGCAGAACAATTGTTTTTATTATTTTAACTGTAACCACCCCAAACTAGTTTCCAGCTAATTTCAGTGCAACTAGGCATCTGGGATGTTATTGTCATCATTTTTAGTAGTAAAAATGCTTTTTCTCTTCCACTGAAGCTTCTCCTCTGTCTTTTGATTTCCCAGAACATTGTAAATATGGGACAATATAACGTAAAACTCCGAAGAGGCCATTACTTAAACAAACGGATGGGGTCATTTTAATTTATTGCATGACAACCTCCTCCACCCTTTGCTCTCCTTTGAGGTCATTTTTTGATTGTCTTGTTTGGAAACCAGGCAATTTGTCCCACATTCTCTGCTGTTCATGGGCTAATTAGAATTTTAAAAGTAATTGAAACACCCTTTGCAGTATGCTGTTAATTCCCTCCAGATTGCTGGGAACATTAGCTTCAGTGTTTGTTTATTTTAACTGACTCTAAAATATTAAACTGTCATGGTTTTGGAATGGTATTCTCCAATTTAGTCCTCCCACTAAAACCACACTGCCACTTGCTCCCTTTTCTTCTCCCATCCCTGCCCTGTGCCTGGAGAGGAGAATTGGAGGCACAAAAGGCAAAGGTCAGGGGTTGAGAGAAGAACAATATTCTTGTTTTAAATAGAATGTATGCATAACCATGAAGTATATATGAATATGCAACAGTGTATTGTTTTAAAGGATATTCCTTTGTTTACAAGGCATGCTTGTCGTGGCTTAAGTGTCCGAGAGCATCCAGACGTCTGTAAGTCTTTGCTTTTTATTGTCTTGTAATTGTTCTAACTCTAAATTTTATTGCTCTAATTGTATTACAATTTTTCAACCATTTTATTATTATTAAACTTTAAAATTTTAAAAACCAAGTGATTGGTGTTTTTCACATGACCCAAGCAGTGTCACACGGGGCACCCACAGAGCTCAGCTCTTCACTGGCACTGGCTGGAGACACCCCTGCTGCTGCATGGCCTTGTTATGGATGAGTAACGTAATAATTGGCTCTCACAATTAAGAAACAGATATTATGTAGAATGTTATGGTAATATGTCCTCCCACAGCCCTCTTTCCCTCCCCCCTGTCACAGCCTCAGTAGTCAGGACATTCAGAGCAGATCAGCTTGGTACCAGGAGGGCTGGTGTGACAACACCTGACCTCCAAGCAAGGTGTGAAAAGGGATCTCCACCAGTGGATGGCAGAGAAAGAGTTAACTGACAAAATTTTGAGAGGGGCTAAGGGTATAAGAGGAGTCACAGGGACTCCCAGAACTAATTTTTCCTTATTCAGTCTTCTGTTGTATTTTTGATAAAGTTTAATAAACCCTTTAAAATGATAGAAATAAGGGTGGTTTCTCACAGTCTCGGACACTTTGGACACCAGACACATCTTGGTCTTTCTCCTCACTGCTTCAGCCCAAGCAGCAAAAAGCAGGTGCTGGTTTGGTGCAAGACCCTTCTCTGGCACGAGGAAAAGCCCTCTGTCATCTCTCAGGTGGCTGTGGTGCCACCAGGAGCTCTGAGAGCTCCTCCAGGCTCCAGCAAGGCTCTGCTGAGCAGCACAGCTCAGCCAGCCCATGCCTGACAAATGTGATAGTGTGACATGGTTAAAAGAAATCCTGCAAGAAATCAAACATGGAAATGTTCTTCCATCCTTCTATTATCACTTTGAATTGAAAATTACTATATGGAAATTGTGTAAACAGAATTGGAAATAATAAAGATGTAACAGGAGCCAGCACCAAGAATTTGGGACAGAATTTATAGGCAGTTTATAGGAAATAATTAATACTAGAATACATTTAGAGTCTGCAGAGTCATTTAATTTTACTTTCTACATATTTCTCTGAAATGAAGGACAATTTTATGAGAAAAAAGTCACTACTATACAGTCCTGCACTTCACATCTACCCTACTATTTGTGCAAACAAAAAGTTAGTGTTGGATTAGCAGCAAAGATTTGACACCACTTTCCACAATGAGTACTATTACAATTAAACAATTAAAATGGAACTGCGCTTGTCAGAGAAGTGCCTGCAGTCAGTCAGTGTTAACAAGCACTTCTGTCTGTGTGTTTGCTTATTCATTTATGCTCTGATTAAGCCAGCTGAACCTGAGTTCATTCAGCCAAAGATCCCCTCTTAAGGACATAAGATGACACCCAGATATAAATAAGAACTAGGCAAATGTTGGCGTTTCCTAAGTGCTCTCACAGCCCTTACCATTTCCAGCTCAAGTTATTTTCTGAATCTAATATTATTTATCTGTCTAGTGAGACTCAGTAGATGTCTTCTCCAAATGCTGTGCAGGCTCTGCATCCCACAGGCTCCTTCAGCAAATGCAGTCTTTGGAAAGGAGTTTCACAGGCTCACTGACATTGTGTTTGTCACTGTTTGTCATTTGACATTGTGTTTGTTTGACAGAATTTTATTTTCTATCCATTCCATTCACAAAAACTTTTTTTTTTCTTTATCATTTGCTCTTTTGGTAGTTACAGAGCACTGAGCTGCTATCTTCATGGAATTCAAGTGTGCTCTGAATTGTGGCACACTTTTTGTACAGCTCCATCTCTTCAGAAGTGAACAGTCTGCCTTCCTCACATGGTTACCAGTTACACCATCGCAGCTCTAAAGTAATAAATGCTTTGTAGCTGTGTAACCCTACCTGTACTGGCAGCTGCTCTGATTGATTCCCATGTTTGTAGCCCGTTCCTAACTGAAATATTTAGCAAGGCATGAGGCATGTACAGAGACCAGGCATAACCAAACCATCATTCCAGTGTCTAAAAACACCAGCTTCAATCAATCAAGAGCACTCCTGCATCCCAGCCCATGCGATGCTGATGTAAGGACCTGATTTCTCCTCTCAGTGCTTTAGTTTGCCCCTAAAAGATCTTGTACCTGCTACTCAGGCTCCCACCTCAAAGTATCAATGCAGGGTTTTTAAACCACCAAGCACTGAAAGTTGAGGAACTGTTTCTCCCTCAGGTTTCCATGGTTACCATGGCTCCAAAGTGTAATTCAAGTCACTTATGTCAGCTGCTCCAGATACCTTCCCAAGCTGTTCCCTTTGGATTAGTAAGTGTATGCCAGTGTAAGCCATAATTCTTCTTCCCCAGGGGTGGCCCAGAGGTTCACTGAGCAGGTCCTGCAGTGGGGTGACCTTTCTGCCTCTGGCTGTGGCCAGTGCTGGCTCTTGCACGGCCTTCAGAGCACGCCACGTGGGTTTTGGCACATGGCAGGTCAAGTGTGGAAGGCTCAAACCTGGCTTGGTGGGAGGCAATGAGGTTTTGTCTATGGCTGTATCATATTTCAGCTAAGATGTATTTACTGATGGCTTTATAAACCTGGCATTTTTCAAGAAAAGAACAAGGCCATTGGTAGCACCTCAGACCCAGGCCAGTGATGCCCAGAGCTTTATTCAACATGCTCAGAGGCCTTCAGGCATCAGTGCACTTCTGCAAATCCAATGCTGAAGCTCCAAGCAGCCTGCCAGACTAAAGCCAAGGAAAACCAACTTTAAAAGCAGCATTAAGAACCGTGAAAAACACACAGCAGTTTGTAAAATGCACACTTTAAAATATACTTGGCAGATAGCAGTATAATAACTGAAGACACAATAACTATATATTAAAATGTCCTTAGAACAGCTGAAATAACAGGTCTAATGTATTTTACAGCTGCCAGTTCAGATAATCTGGCAGTACCAGGAGTCACCAAGGAGACAGTGGAGCCCAGAGGACTCTGCCTGTGGAGCAGAGGGGCAGAAGGCTGGGCACTAAACACCAGAGCTGCCAGGAACCAGTCAGTGCAAATAATGTGTAGGTACCAGGGCACCACAGTTCAGTGTCTGCAGCATTTCTGGGGCTACATCAGATGGAAAGCAAGATCTTTGACACATCAGTCTTCAAGATACAGAGCTAAATAATGATGCTCAAGAACTTTAAAACTCTGTTACATATTCATATTCTGCCACCCATCCCTCTCAGAACAGGGTGTCCCTGCCTGGGAATGGAAGGGCACTATCCAAAGCCATCTCCTTATGAAAAACAATCATCCACAGTCAGGCCAGACATTCCTAAAGTGAGATGTAATTTAAAGTTGTCCAGATTCAAGATGAAAGGCTGATTACCAAGCTGCTGTCAGATGAAAAGGAGCCCTGTGCAAGCATCTCAAAGTCTAGAGGCTGAGACAGTCTTAATTCACTTTTAAGGATCATGGCTTAAGGAATTCATTCAGACTGAAGGATGGTACGTTACCAAGGAAGAAACACAGGGAAGTAAAAACCACCATGATTAATAAACACAGAAAATTTACTTCCAAGCACTTTACAGCACTCAATTTAAAATATTTTCTGTTTAGTCTAGCTATGTTTATCTACAAACATATAACATGACATTATATGTCCCTTCTGGTGGATAAAATGGCAAAGAGTTAAAAGCATGCAAAAATAATCAGGGCAGCAAGTGGAAAAAAGCTCCTTGCTACTAGAACTTACACATGGAACCTAGAAAGAGAGAGTAATTGCTCCCCAGGACCCTGTGATTAGCTAAATCTGACTTGCAAACAGCTGCAAGATCATGGTATCAAGGAGTGGGTACCTCTGTTTTCTGTCTCACTGGCTGCTTGAGACACATTTTTCCTGTGATTTGAGCTGATTGGGACTCTCATTTACCAATTAGAGGATGAGACTGAACAGGGAGGAACAGAAGATGATTTAAAATCTGCTCCTCGCTATTTCTAAACAACTGTGGACCATTCTCTTCCAAATTAAATCTGCCTTCTGGCTGGCAAGCTAACTGGCAAATGCAATCTCATTCCCTGAGTGCCAGGGCACATCAGCTGTGCATGTGCCATTTGTGGTCCATCTGCAGGAAACGTGACGTGCCAATTGATTTCAAGAGGGCTGGCAAGGGGATGCAGCAGCACAACCAGCATGTCACTGAGCTTTTCTGTTCTTCCCACCTGAGTGCCATAAAGTTTGGGAATCCCACAAGACTGTGCTTTAACTGACACCATTTCCAAATATCAGCTTTTGTCAGTAGGCCTGTTATCACTCTTTAAATGGAAATGTAGTGGCAATGAAAGCTTTTCATTGTTTAAAATAATTATAGCATATATAATATATAATATATAATATATAATATATAATATATAATATATAATATATAATATATAATATATAATATATAATAAGCAGTAATGTAATGCAGATATTCAAATAATAATAATATTTGTTATTATAGAAAGAATTATATAATTATAGGAGTTCTGGCAGGTGATGCAAGAAGTGTTTGATTTATGTTTGTCCACTCTGTCTCTTGAGCTAAAGCAGAGTGCAGCTGAACTGAAAACACCCTCAGAAAAATAGTTCAAATATATCAATTTCAAATGCACTCCTAGTCAGATGAGATGTAAAATGCATATCAATAGGAAGCCCCTATCCTCCACTGGATAATTCTTGGGGACAGACTCCTCACAGGAAGACTTTAGGCCAGTTTCATATATATATGTTATAATTTAAACATCTCTATCTTGGGAGGGAAGTAGTGCTTTGAGGAGAAAAAAAGTTCTCTTTAAAATAGCCCTTTTTTTTTTTTCCTGAATATTTTTTTCTTTTTGTTTTAACTCACTTTAGACAGAAATATCATATTATGTTTTATATATATTATTTTTACATAAAACAAAATTCATAAAAATAATATAATACATCAATGTTAAGTAATAAATAAAATTTTTTATTAAAAATAAAAATAATAAAATTAATAAGACATTTTCTATATTTTATAGCCATTATTATTATGTTTTATGATGTCACAGATTTTTTCAGCCTGAGAGAATACTTTAGATGGGTAATAGCAAAGAGGAAGTAGCGATGCTGACCAGAATTACAGCTCACTCCTCTAACTCTGACACAGTGAATAGGTAAAATGAGCTTAACACTTACTAGGTAATCAGTAAATAAAACTCACTTGGCCTTCTCCAATTTGACCTAATTAATTTGCCCCAATAATTGTCATAATTCACTCCAGGAGAGATTCAGGAGGAAAACTGCTCCTAGTTACTAGTGCAGATTAACGTGAGCTGCCAGAGTTGCAAGAGGGAGCTCACAAGGCAGCTGAGAGTGGAATGCTTGGAGCAAGGAGCTGTCAGTCTTCCCCTCTGGAGTACTCTCGTTTGAGTAAAGCACAAGATCTTGAGTGCCTCTTGTCCTCTGTGATTGCATCTGCACTCCAGCACTGCCATCCTCTTGGAGTTTGGCTAAGCCCTGTGATCACTTAAGGCTTGTTTGCTGTTTTCTCACCATACACAGGGTTGATTATATATATATAGATAGATAGATAGATATTTTTAGCCCTTGTTTGCTTTGCTGTGGCTGAAAGCAGCTGAAAGGATTCTGCCTGACATTGTCAGAGGGGAAATAATTTCCAACACTGGTACCTGTAATGCTGGCTGCAGCTTAAGCCAAAAGCTGCAGCAAGAGGCCTCACTGCACAGCACTGAATTAAAATGTTGTGCTTATTCATAAGCTTCCTTGATATTAATATGAATAAAATTGCAAAAAGCCTGTATTTTATATTCTGTCGTTTCACTCTGCATGACTAGTACTGTAACTTTGTATGCTCCCACTACACTCACACGGATTACACTTACAAATTGCCCCTCTGAATAAAGAGCACTGCACAGGGATGACAAGTATTGATTTTCAATCTCCTTCCAAAATGACTCTATCATCACAAGTAAGTCAGGCAATTTGCCTCACTTTACACTTCAGGCTATGGGCCTCAGATCACAGTGACAGGCCTGATCCTTCAGGAGATGTTTAATTAGAAAAGAAATGAAAGGAATTACTGTAAATCAGCGCTTAGAAGTGATACAGAATTTGTAAAGCTCCTTCTTCCCCCCTCTATGAGCTGACTTTATTCTGCTATCCTCATTGGGAAGTTTGAGGTGGTTGTTTCACACAATTAAAACTGCAATCTTTCCTCTGGGAAATATCTCACTGGTGTCTTCTCTGTCTGCTCCACGGTGAGGCCACACCAGCCTCAGCAGGGCTCGCCTTCCTCACCTTCCCCACTGCGATTCCCTGGCACTTTGCTCTCAGAGCTGCTTGAACAGAGCTGTGACCCTGTGCTCTGCAGGTACATCTCACCTGTCCCTGCTGTGGCACTCAGAGGTCACTGTGCTCCTTCTGTCCCCACCCATGGCACCTGCACAGCCCTCTCCAGCCTCAGGATGCAGGAGAAACCTTTAGTCACATCAATTCTTCCACAAAACACTCAGGTTTTTGACAATCTATATCACCATGCTTTGGAGCTGCTGTGAGGTGAGGCATTCACATGTCCTCTGAACAGAGAGACACTTGGCTTTCTCAGGATTCTTCCTGAGAGAAGCAGAGAAAAGAATGATCAAAACAATCCTTATCCCACTTGCTGCTGCTCATTGTTGTGCCCATGTGGAATGTGGTCTGGAGATTGTTTACCCAAGGTGATTGCTTGATTGGATTCTGGTGATGGTGTTTTGGATTCATCGACCAATTAGGTCACAGCTCTGTCAGGACTTTCAACAGAGGGTCACGGGTTTTCTAGTTATTTACAGTTGTTAGTTAGTAATATAGTGTAATATAGTTTTAGTATCATATAGTATAATAAAGGAATTAATTAGCCTTCTGAGATCATGGAGTTCTGGACATAATTCTTCCCACTGGTTGGACATCATAGCACCGGTAGGCTTCTTTGTTTTTTCTTTTAAAAAAAACAAACCAAAACAAGCCAAAACACAAACTCCAGCGTTTTCTACCCCCCCCCCCCCCCCCCCCCCCCCCCCGGCTACACACTGCCTCTCCCTCATGCAGGAATCTCCCTGTCATGACAGACCAAGCCAGGCCCAGCCTTGTGCCTCTGCAGCTTCCCAGCCATTCACCTGCGCACCAGACTCCCAAAACAACAACCAGGCAGCCTTGAGTCCCAGATTTCCTCAAAACATAGTGCAGGTTGTTGAAATGTGCCCCTACAGGTGTCTGCAGGCATGGTAGGGGAAATCCTGGGTATCTGGTGTGTTCTCCACAAGTGTTTCTCAAGCAAGCCAGGTGGACAATATATTGTTTTAGGTTGCAAATGCAAAATGTGGCTAAGGGTGTTTATTCTATTTCCCATCTGTGAGAGCTGGGGCAGTTCTCTGCTGTTCATGGGGCAGTTTTCTTTATCTCTCCCACAGCCAATCCTCCCTCCAGGAGATCTCTGCTGTTCATGGCCACTGAGTGTCCCTGCATGGCTGAGAAAATTCCATCATCCATGGGGAGATGCTCTGCCCAGGGGAGGAGCCGAGCATTCCTACCTGGATCCAATCTGACCTGGGAACAGCACAGCAGCATTTGCCCCCTGCATTCCCAGAGGAGCAGCTTTCTTCCCCACTGCATTCCCAGAGGAGCAGCTTTCTTCCCACTGCATCCCCAGAGGAGCAGCTTTCTTCCCCACTGCATTCCCAGAGGAGCCCAGGCCCATCTACCCCAGCCCTGGAGCTCCAGAGGAAAACTCCCCCCTTGTGCAGGATTCTGTTCCAGCAGAAGCACAGCTGGCACTGCAGGAGGGCTGAGCCACCATGGGATGGGACTGCTGCCACCTCCCTGACACACAGGGCGCCCCAGGGCATGTTCTGACTTTGGCAGTGGAGTTTGGGTTTGTTGGTTTTGGTGGTTTTTGTTTGTTTGTTTGTTTTTGTGGATTTTTTTGTACTATTGCATTTCTATGAAAAAAAAATCCTAATAAATAACTGTTATTCCTATATCTTTGCCTGAGAGCCCCTTAATTTCAAAATTATAATAATTCAGAGGGAGGGCGTTTGCAACTTCCATTTCAAGGGAGGCTCCTGCCTTCCTTAGCAGACACTTGTCTTTTCAAACCAAGACACATAGCAACCTCTCAGTCTTGAAAGGAAATCTCTGTGCCTTTCAAGTACCTTTAAAAAAGGAATATCTCTAAGCTAAAGATAAGGATGTAACATTTGTGACACTGAGAGAGATTTTAAAAATTTACCTCGTGTTGGAATGTGGTAGGGAGGAAAAGCTCTCCTACAGTTTTATTAAAACTTGTTACAAATGGTGAAAGCAATCATCCATCACCTTGTATAGATTACTTTTTCTTCTCTTTAGTGTGACAAATGAAACCACTCATTTACTGCAGCAATAATACATGGAGATCTACTTCCAAAGCTCCCAGCTGGGCCATGTGTACCACTCTCCATGAAAGGGCCAAAAATATCACCAAAAAAAAAAAAAAAAAAGCCAAAAGAGGGGTTTGGGTGCCAATGGACTCACAGTGGGCAGCAGGAGATGACAGGACTGTTTCTGCAGTGCAGAAACACCTGAAGGAGGGTGTGTTCTATGGGTGGTTTTCAGCAGGATGGGCAGGGGAGGAGCCCCAGCTGCCCTGTGAGCAGTTTCAGAGATTATGCTCTCTTGAGACAAGGACAGCAAAACAAAACGCTGCAGCTTTATACTTAGTTTGCTGCAAAAAGTCAGGAAAAGCTCATTTTATTTTTACAAATGAGTAGAAACAACTGGAATCTTCAGTATTTCCTTGAAGATGGAGCTGTCAGCGTAAGCTCAGTCAAGTCCATGAACTTTGACTGGTGTTTTGCTGTTAATTTGGGTCACATGGGTCACACAGATGACTATGGCTTCTTCCTCTGGTGTTGTGAGGAGCCCTGGCTGCAGAACACCTTACTTACTGTTGGCAGATATGGCTTGCCAGCTGACTGTGTACAGAGGCTTTCAATAAAGAGTCTCATTCTGAAGTATGTGATAGCTCAGCCCTGAATTGTTGGAGTCAGCAGGGGAAATACCAGATGGATTTTTTTTCCCCCCAAATTATTCAGGACTTTAGAGAAGTCTACAGACTTTAGAGAAGAGTAATCATTGCACTATGTAATAATAACAATAATAATACAACACCGATTAACTACTTTTAAAATATATAATGATTAAAATATTCTTTTCTACTCAGAACTCTTTAGAACAAGAACCAAATACAAAATAAACCTTCTGTGCTTTATTACTACCGCTATTAATATTTTCAGAAATTTCCAGCTGCTTCAACCATTTGTTCTGGCACTAAAACCAAAAGCTTTCATTTCTAGTGTTCTAAAAACACCAAGTTGTTCTATGAACAACACAGCTAATGGAGTCAAGCTTCCTATGAAGTTGAGCTTTTTGTCCTTTTACTACACAGAGTAGTTGCAGCCTCCTTACATGACCTTTGTGAGAGCCAAACTGAAGCCAACAGGCCAGCCAGTGACCACCAGGCAGAGTGTGAACTGAAATCCACTTGCCTTTTCCCTGACAGAGGTGTTTGTTTGGGTCCCTAATTAGCTAGATTCTGACTGCCACAAATTAGTAGGAATTTAATTATCTTTGAATTTTCTATTTCTGTGTAAAAATTTGTTAAAATAGGTTACCAGGTTCCTAAGTTCCTGGAGGGTTATTGTAGCTTGGTGGTAGGTTGACCACGTGTTCACCAAGGCCTGTTTTCTTGAGGAGATCAGCTTACTGCTTTTCACTGCTCAAGTTTTCAGTCCTTATCCTGGGAACTCCAATTGTACTTTCAGAACATTCAGGAACAAATAATGCTTTATCCCTACCTAACACTGACTTCACACATGGGTTTAAACAAGTGTAAGGCACTGAGGAGAGCCCATAGCTGAATGTTCAGTCATGCACAGGTATTGTAAAATGCAGGTGAACCCAGTGGGAAGAAATGCTGATGTCTGACTCCAGTTCAGAAGGCTGAATGAGTTCTTTATTATAACTATGCTATAATACATTGATATACTATTTAAAGGAGACACTAAAACTACAAATCTACTTTTTCTAACTACCATATCTAACTAACTCATAACTTGTGACCCTCTCTCGAGAGTTCAGCCACAGGTGGATTGGATTGGATTGGATTGGATTGGATTGGATTGGATTGGATTGGATTGGATTGGATTGGATTGGATTGGCCATCAGGCTCAAACAATCCTCACCAGAATCCAACCAAGCACTCACCCCAGATAAACAATTCTCCAAACACATTCCACCTGTGGAAAACAAGGAGCAGGAATAGAAATTGTTTTCTCTCCTCTGTGCTCCTCTATGAAAATTCCTGAAAGAAAGAAGAATGTCCCTGGGTTTTGCAGCCTGGGAGAGGAGGACAATACACTTGTCCCACATCTCCTTCACAGCTGTGGAGGGCTGCTGAGGTGGCCAGTAGGCACCATCTGCCTCTAAAGGGATTTGCAGCCTCCCCACTGCACTCCTTGCCACGGGTGGTTGTGGCTTTGTATGGGAAACTGTAAAGGAAGAAAGATTTTTAGAAAGCTGGGCAAGCAGGCCTTAGAAACAGAGCAGAGCAACAGAGAGTCTCTGCAACTGCAAAGTCTCAAAATATAAAAAGTTACCATGCTATAGTAAGCAAGGACATTTAACAACAGCTTGAGTTTTAGGCTTGGCTAAGATAGACCTTAAGACTGCAAGAAAATATGCTTAGAAAGATAGTAGAAGGTTTTAAGCTTGATAATGGAGTATTGTGCATTGTTAATAGAAAGAAGACAAGCAAGCATTGTGTAAAGCAGACGTACATGGACTTTTAGTAATTGGCTAAAATAACTGTCTGTGAACTTTAGCAGTATGCTATTAGCTAAAAAGTTTTTTAAATGATATGTAACAAAGAAATCTTTGGATACTGCTAGCTATACGTGAGTTTTTCCATCTTTCTATTGTCTCAACTATGTAATGAGGCTGATGCTGCAAATAAATCTCAAAGAACATACCCCAGCAGTCACATTCTGTTTGTGAAAAAGAAAAAATTACCACACCAACACAGCTTTGTGCTGGAGAGGGAGTCCTGCTCTCAGCACTGCCCTCAGCCCCAGCTTGCTGAGGCTGTTGTTCCTGCAGAAGCTGTGATAGCATCAAGCTTGCTACTGATGGAGGAAATCTTTCTTGCAGCTCCTTCTGCTGAAGTTTTAGCTCTTCTGGAAAAGGAAAGCAGCCTAAAAGTTCCTTAACCTGACATTAAAGTCCCTATAACCAAAACAAATGAGTTTCCTATGGGTCTCTCTCACAGTATTTCAGCAGTTTGCTGTCTCTGAACAGACATGCCAGACATAAGATAATATAACCTTAGTTCTCCTGGTCAGACTTTCAGAAGGACTAGTGCAAATGCTATTTTAAAGTGAAGAGAGCATATAATTTTATTAAAAACATCACTGCTCTTTTCCCGCAGGCAAGGCCTGTGTGGTCCAGCCAAGTGCCCTTTACTGACTTGTCCTCCCTGTCCTGCTGGGCTGCCACTGCTGGATGATTCTCCTGCCTCAAGTTCCAACAGAGATCTCCCCTTCTGTTTCCTGTTCTCAGGACTTTGGCTTTCTCACATCACAAGAACTTGCAAGAAATAAAAGGATAATAACATCTTAACACCTCCTTAGGACTGCTTTTCAAGAGATCTCTGCTGTATTACGTGCAGCCTGTGATTGTAAAATCATTTTGCCTTTACAAGTATTTTCTGTTAGAAAATGGAATCATAGAATATCTTGAACTGGAAAGGACTCAGAAGGATCATTGAAGTCCAACTCCTAGCCCTGCACAGGAGAGCCCCAAGAATTACCCCATGTGCTTGAGAGGAGTCACTTATTTTCAAGTGTTCTGTAGCTTTTTATACATTTTTGTTTAAAAAAGAAAAACCTATTAATCAAAATATGTGAGATACAGACCTGAATTTTCACTGCATAAATTATTTATGTATGCTGCAAAAGATATTAGTATCATGCCAAATATAAATCCCTTTTTTCCTTTTAAAGCTCTTATGATGTAGGTAGAAGCTGTACTATATAAATGGAGAAAACGAGGACAAGGGGAAAGTAAATTAACAAAGAAGGTGCAAAATTAGCAATAGTACTCATTATCACTAAGTATTCTTTTGCTTATATCTCAAGAAGGGAGGGAAAATAGAAAGTGCATATTCATTTCAAAAGCTTCAGATCAGTGAAGAGGGAAAATGCTTTCCAGTTGCCTGGCAGGGGTGGCTATGGGAGGGCTCCTCTGTTGTGTCCCCATTCTTAGATTCCTTTTCTCCTGCTGCTGTTTTGATTGCTTCTTGCCTAAATGCAGACCCCAGTCCTGGATGGATCACAGCACATGGGTGTGGTGGGGCACTTCTGCCAAAGCCCCTGACCACACAGGATGCCTGAGCCCCTGGAGCAAGGACAGCCTGGTTTATCTCGCTGTACAGCACCCCCTCAGCCAGCACAGCACCTTCAGTCTCTCCGTTCTAAACTGGGAGAGCTGAAAAATGGCCCAACCTTTTATTTTCCCCATCTCTGTCCCTTTTATATCAAAATAACTAGCACTCCCCAGTCCCATTTCAAAGAGATATGCACCTTCTTGTGCTACTGCCTCATTTTCTGAGAGTACTTCTGAAGGAAACCTTCTCACTAAACAAATTTCAGCATGATCAACTTAATGTTTCAGAGATTCAGCAGGGGAGAGGGAGATAAGTGATACAGGCTATTTATTGAACCAGACTAAAATACCACACTTTACTTCGAATTAAGTACTGAAAACTTAACTTAATTGCAAGGATTAATTAGGTATTTGAAACTCTGCTCCTACTGAATAATGCATGTTATTTGAGGGGTAAGAAGCAAGAATTTGGGTGATGGAACAATACCTGGTTACCAGCTGCTCACCACGTGGTCCAAGTACTGACTTTTACTTCCACCAGCTCCCTTCCCCCAGAAAGACCCTTCCTCTGGTTTGAGTTGTTTTTCTCATTTGTTTTTCAGTCTCCCTTTACACTCCTTCCCTTTTTTGAGCAGTTTCAACTGACTTGCTTTTCAGAGTACACCAGTCCTCTCCCACCACTTCAATATGTTTCTAAAGGGGAGGAAAAACATTCTCCTTGAGAGGACACTTCAGGCACAGGTGGTACTTGAAATCCCTTTTCTCTTCAGTAGCTTATTGCTCTGCTGTTTTGTCCCACATTCCTGGTCACCTTAACCCATATATTTGGGATTCTCCCTCCTGTCTGGAGAAAAGGCTTACTGTCATTCCAGCTGCACTTGAGCACATGTGGTCTGAAGCAATCATCTTATTTAAGCTGCAGTTTAAGAATAAAATCCTCTCCACAGTAATTCTAGTGTTGCATTAGGAAATACTGTTTGCACACTGCATCCACAGCCTGTACTCTCTGCTCTGGGAGAGCTGCACCATCTGCTCTCCTGCTCCCTGTCCTTCCTCCTGCAGACATCAGATAAACACGTTGAGAGAGCAGCAGGCTGCTTGCAGTCATGACATATCTGAGCTGTGTTTAAAGTCAAAAGCCTTTATTTACTGCTTGGTGAAGAGAAAGGACTCACAACCAAGGGCAGTAAATTAGATGCATAGCAGTTTGATGATTCAAAGGGATGGCAGCCATGTATGCCAACCTGTGACTTCTTTAAAATGAGAAGAGGGGATGGTTAACCTTTCTGGTCATCATGAGATGGCCTCCAGTGCTGGGGACTGTGTTTGGAGGCACAGAAATGGGGCAAGCAGGCACTGCTGCTCTTGGACATCAAGAGAAACTCACTGACCTTCACCCAACACACAGCCCTGTAGCACCATGAGGTGCTGGCAGGGATACTCGAAGGAGAACATCCTCTGGGGTAAGTTCCCACAGCTGCTGTTATTCAAAAAGTAGATGTGAGGCCTTCCTCCACATTTGGAAAGGAAGGAGAGCAATGAAAGGGAAAGAGGACTGACAGGATGGACCTGAAGTAGCTCAGAAGTCAACCAGTCTCTCATGCCTCACTGCAGAAACCCACAGAATCCACTCTGCACATCTGAACAACAAACCAGTCTTCATCAACAGATCTAACCCAACATCAGCTCAGAGCACTTACAACACTGAGTACCTACTGCATCTAAACGAATACCCTGAACCTTCTCTGAGACTGGGCAGTGACTGGGCCTCTGCAATGTGAAGATGCTGTGTTCAGGTAACTCTTCAGAGCTGTGAATCCAGGACTTCAGTTAATTTGAAGCCTTAAATGTGGCATTCTCATTGGCTGAGCTTGGCAGGAGCTGTAATGGCCCTAGCAGCAATCTCCTGGTTTAGGGATAGTGCTTATACCAAGATAATTGAGTAGATAAACTGATCCAGCTTAACACTCCTACATCCTAAGCTTGCAAAAAATTCCAAAGCCATGTTTTACAAGCTCATGTTCTTTAGCAACATATGCACATTTTCTCTTGTTCATTACATCAACCTTTCTAATTTTACTTGTTTTCTCCCTGATGCTTGGAATTCAATTGTACTGATTTCCTGAGTATTAAACATACCTGCATGTTCCCCTGGTCTGCTTAATGGCCCTAGCAAAAAGTGTTTCAACTCATTGGCAAAGCAGTTGGAGCAGTCACTGCACACAACCTACTCTTGCAGGATTAATGTTGGAAACAGCTAATTTTTTTTACAGTGAGTGAGCTAGCAAAGTTATGATATTACAAATGGCTCCTGAGAAGTGATAAATGGGCTTCAAAATGCAGCATAATGATCATTACAAGAGGATGCATTTTGGTCTTGAACGACTGTGCACATTTTATTGAGATGGGAGAAAATATCCCAGAGAGTGAGGCTTCAGCAGCCAACTGGAACCCAATTTGGGCTTTGGCAATGAGGCATTTGTGAACTTCAAGTTCCACATCTCTTGGATGCTGCTAAGAAGGGATGATGCAGCTGATGTGGATTGCTGAAAAGTGTTTTTTTAAAAACTAAAGATGCAGGAATTTCTAATCCTCAAGCACATCACAGCTGCAGCCTTGCAGCTCCAGGTGGTGACTGTCATGTTGCAAAACCTCGGGAGTCTAAATTCAAGTTAACGTTGAGTTAACAGTAAAATTTTTAATTCTCTCTCCATTTTTTTTTTTCTGACTGAGGAAGCTGTTCTTGCACCAAACACTTTGTAGTTCTTACACTTTCTGTCAGAGATTAAGAAAATGGCTCCAGTAACTGAGTCACAACCTAAAGTGCCAAACGTTGGTTCTTCAGGCTGAACCTACGACTCAGTCAAGCTGAGCAGAATTTCTTCCCTCTGCTTCAGGAACATATCCCAAGTTGGATCTGCTTCAGGAACATATCCAGAGCTGGATACTTCAGGAACAAAACTGGATCTGCTTCAGGAGCATATCCAAAGCTGGATCCTGCTCCCTGCAGGTCTACCAGTGGCTCTGTTTTTAGGGTTTTTTTACTCATTTGGACTTCACCCAGTGAGTCTTTCTGCCACTCTGCAATCCCCAATCTTATTTGATTATTAAAGCAGGCAGGGAGGAGGCCATAAGAAGCCTCTCACTGCAGTTTTAGAGTGGCATATCTTTTTTCTCCCTGAGCTCAAGGTACTGTATGTGTTATCCTGTGGTGCTTTGATGTTAGAACCCTAGATACTCAGATTTTTAGGCACAGAGCCTCAAGAGAACACTACATTTAACCTGAAGCCTTCACACCTGAAGCCTAACTTCACATTTTATGTGAAGAAAGCTTCCAAAATTGAGTGACAGAACTAAGATTATAAGTGTGTAGTTTGATTAGAAGTGTGTAATATCATCTAGTAGAAAACTTAGAGTTTAAAGTTTTAGAATATGTAAAATATATAAAACAGAGATAAAAGTTTTAGAACAATAACTAATCTTTCTTCTTCACCTTCTTCTTCATAAGTTTAAGTAACATTTTGCAATTAGAAAAGTCCACATTGTGACACATAATTAATTAGTTATTAAGTTAAAAGTAAAAATAATTTCTGTCATTTCTTAATTAGATAGTTTTTCCTTAAAAAACCTTGTAAAAATAAATACAGAGCCATTTTGTAGTTTATTACTAAAATACTGTAAAACTCACAACTTGAAAGACAGTAATATAAATAAAAAATAATAAACATCTGAGTCCAAATACAAAATACCATCTTGAATGCTTTCAATCCCAACCCAAACAGTAAAAAAACCCAAAAGAACCAACACTTCATTGCCTGCTCAGGCCAGGCAGTGTCAGGAGCTCCTGCACTGGAACACCCTGTGGATACTGACCCCTACCCCAGGCTCATTTGCAGTCACTGTGCAGAAAAGGGGAAAAAAAAAAAGAACAATTTCCCCTTCATCCATCAGTACATTGGTGATTCCCATTCTGGGGTGACTGGCTGAGGAGATGGGACTCTGCAGGGCTGTGCTGATCAAATGCAGAGGGAGCTGAGAAGTGGAAGAACCTGTGGGTGAGGTGGCACAGCTGTGACCTGCACCATGTCCCACAGAGTTACAGCCTTGGTTGTCCAAATTACTCCTCAGAGAGGAGAAATCATCTTCCCCTCCAGAGGAAAAAGTGTAATGCCCTGTGTCCAATTTTCTTTTCATTGCTGTTTTTATTATGGAAGCAAAATGTTCACTGATTATAAGATGAAATTGGAGAGAGCTAATTTTTGTAGTTCTTGCTAATAAAATTCTTAATGTGTTCCTCTCCCATTATCATAAAGATTGTTATAGTTTACTTTATCTCTGGAATCTTATTATTTTCCCTTGAATTCCTGGGCATTCCCTATCTTCAAAATTATTTTCATCTGTTGAAATATTCCTCCTTTATCTTATCTTTACCCTCATAGTTAGTATGAACATATCTTCATTATCCTACTTCTCTTTTCAAAACATTAAGTGGCAACTGATCACAAAAGCCTTGGAGTTTTTAGAAGATGAGGCAGCAAAACTACTGGAAGCACTGGATAAGAAGAAATTTGGGGTTTACAAGTAAACAAATAATAGCAAGATAAGAGGTAGTGATGTACCTAGATAGTAGGGTAACAAAGTCATTTAAAAACTAGTAATTCCAGTGGCATTGAGAGGTGTGAGCTTAGTTTAGTACATTGTGAATGCTGCAGAAAATACACCCCTTTCATGCAGGTGAAATGCACATCAAGTGCACACATCAAATTTGTGTGGCTGGGGGACAGGCTGTAATAACCTGGCTGTACTGGACCTGCTCTGCCTGCCTCATGCCTGAGCATGCTTAAAAATGGGTTTCACTGAGGGTGAAAGGGCTGCTCTCCAATCATAAGGCCTTTTTCCCTCTGGAAATGTTTTGTACCTTGTAAGGACTCGAGCAAAACTGAAAGTGGTTGCAAAGATTTATTGGAAAACACCTTTGAGCTGCTTGCACTAACCTCTGTGATTTATAAGCACAAAGGTTGTTCTGGGAGCAGGACAGGTGAGTGTGGCTTCCTTGAGCTCCTGGTGAAGGCTCTGCTGCACAGACACGGGGCACAAAGCCCCTGAGAGTCTGAAAACTGTCAAGGGAAGTGCAGGGCTCTTCACAGGGCAGCAATGGCAGAACAAGAGGACACAGTCTCAAGCTACGGCAGGGAAGGTTTAGGTTGGATATTCGGAAAAAAATTTTCACTGAAAGAATAATAAAATTCTGAAATTGTCTACCTAGGGAGGTGGTGGTATCACCATCTCTGGATATGTTTAAAAAAAGACTGGACCTTGCACGTGGTGCTATGGTCTAGTTGTGGTGTTAGGGCATAGGTTGGACTTGATGATCTTAGAGGTCTCTTCCAACCTCATTATTCTGTGATTCTGTGTTATTTTCATCCCCAGAAAAACAAGAAAGGAAGAACAGGAATCCAGGGTGATTCTTGCTCATATTGCAGAGTGCAAGACTGCAGTGGGTGGCCCAGCCTTGGCACCTGCAGAGCCAGAGGGCTCCTGGGGGCTGTGAAGGTGTCCCAAGGTGTGCTGTGAAGGTCTCCCAAGGTGTGCTGCCACTCACTCCCTTCCCCTCCTGTGCCACTGCCTCTGTTTGAGCTGATATTCACAGCTGGAAACCAAAGGAGAAAACACAGCTCATCTTAAGGCCCTAAAGCCTGTTTGACTGTATCTAAGTAGCAATTAATCTAAAGAAGAAAATGAGAATTGTCAAGGAATTCTGTGAGTTTGACTTCGGAAATCCTAAAATTATTATTTGTCCTGCTCTGGGATGGCAGCAGGAGTCTAATGATGAGCATGTAATGAAGAAAGTCTGAAACACCTCTAAGCTGAGCAGACCAAAACTGGAATTCACCTTTTGACACGGGGCCAAATGAGTCCCATTTTCCTGGAATGACCTGAAAGCTGGCAGCTAGGTGGGAGCCAGAGCATGATGGATTGCCCAGGCAGCTACAGTGTCAGCAGGTTACAAGGCAGCTGGAATCCTTTGTTTTTCCAAGTGCCCCTCCATCTCTGTTGGAATCTGTGGCATTGATGATCCTGAGATTGTAGAAAGTCTCTGTCTGTCAGCCCCACAGCCAAAGAAGAAGCCATAATTCGTCTGTGCTGGTTTCAAGGTTGTTTATTCTGTTTATCTCTAACATGTTCTGCTGCCCTGCCGCAGCTCTGTCCTGCAGGGCAGCGTGTGGGGCTCTGCTCTCAGTGGGATGGTACAAACATTAAATACCACAAACTACCTGTGCTGGATTTACAATAACGTGCCAATATCTGTCACCTATGTTGAACAGTGTGTCCCCAGCCTAAACCAACAGAAAAATGCCAACACCACAGTGAAACATGGAGGGCATGAAGAAGGAGGAAAAGGACAAGGCACACCCAATTTCCTCCATCTTGTCCCCTCTGAACCCCTAATCTAGAATCCTAAAATTTTATTTTTGCATTCGTACCACACTTAATTATTACTGATATCAAACACTCAGAGCTGGTAATTCATCCTGTAAGATTGAAAACCCTTTTCCATGGACAGAGATCACAGACAGTGTCTCTGGGGGCTCTGTCCAGGGGGGTTCCTGACCCCTGCCAGGGTCCCAGACCTGCCAGGGCAGCCAGAGGGAAGCCCTGGATTTCCAAATATTTCCTTTGAGCCACCAGCATATGAAGTCCAGTATGAATCAGGCCAGCTCTGCACCAGCTCACACTACCAGCAGGATCTCTGGTTCAGACCCAGCTCCTGCCCTTAATCTCCTTTGCACTGAGCCAAACACTCCCAGCAGCTTTTCCTCACCCCCTCTCTGCTGAAAGCAAGCTGTTCCCACCGAGGTGAGAGGCAGAGCACAGGGCAAGCTGTGTCACCACCAGATGGGAAAACACACAGCCCTGGTCCTGCTGGAGCAAGGCTGGCCTCCCTGCACATCGCCATGGCAACCTCGGGCTCTGGGGTGACAAGGACACTGAGACCCGGACCTGAACTGGCTGTGAGGAAAGGGTTTGAGGCTCCAATCATCATCCCTTTTCCTCACACTGCTTGTGAGGAACATGTCCTCACTTTTAAAATGTTAAAGGTTTATTAAACCTTAACAAAAAATACAACAAAAGGACTGAATAAGGAAAAATTACAGGAGCCCCTGTGACTACCAGCCATGTGTTCATCCACAAAATGGATGCTCCACCTTTTATACCTCTAGCCCCTCCTGAAGTCCTGTCAGTGACTCCTTCCGTGCTGCCCAGGGGTGCAGATCCCTGTCTCACACCTTGATTTGGGGTCAGGTGTTGCCACAGTAATGAACCAACCCTCCCAAATGCTCCGAGTACCAAGGCCATCCGTGATAACCATGCAAGGGGGAGGACACATTGCAGCATCATAACCATACAGCTACAAAACTTCTCTTAACATAAATATAATGTTCACCCCTTAATTGTCAGAGCCACCATCTCATTACCCATCTATAGCACTGCTGAACTCACACCAGCACTGAACTGGCTCACTGCTGTGAGGCTGTGAGATTGCTGTAAGCTTTTCTGCCTTTTTCATTCTAGCAGTTTCCACTGTAGTGTCCACACACGGCTACTAGGAAAAAAAAAAATTAAAAATAAAAGACAACAGAAGGATAAAAGCTAATTTTACTCCCTGGCAAAAATGGTGGAGGTTCTTTCCATGCTGGCAGTAGCTCACTTGAGATGTGATTAATGGTGGCTAGTGTGAGTACAGCCAAAGCTTGTACATCCCTAGATAAATAATAAGGAAGTTTAAAAAGATATAAGCTACTTGAGTTAATAATTTTAAGAGGCTGTGAGAAATGTTGCTGTTCTCATGGTAACAGAAAAGCTGTAATTTCATCTCTAATTTGAGCATGCCTGATTATACAGTGTACATATATGGGGTGTGCAGATATAATAAGTGTGCAGATAGCTTTCTGTTGGGATGTTTTTTCTCTCTTCTTTAATTTAAGCCTTTTTAATGAAATGACACTATTATAGTCTGGGCAAACAATTCAAAATGGACTAATTAGCACTAAATACACCATTGAAAAGTGTATTCAGAATCATTTGGAACTAAACTGGCATTTCTGCTTGCCACCCCTGGTGTCTGTATCAGAAGATGTCTGATACTGATGTGTGTGGTCATCTCTCAGAGCTCTTCAGGAGATTCTGAATGCATTTGCATCTCACTGGTGGTTGCAATTGTAGAATTATATTCATTAGACAAGAAGGAAATGGATTCACTGGTCCTCATTTCTGTTCTACAAACAGTGTGTACTCATGTTTTGAATAAACACCTCAAGAGCAAAGAGTCTCACAGGTCTAAACAGCCCAAGGATTTGCACAGTCAATTTTTTCCTTTTGTGGCTTTGGCCAAGATACCAAGGCACACAAGGATATCAAGGGTCCCATCCTTTCCATAGTAAGGATGAAAATATATTAAGAAAGCACCTAAATGTGTGCTGCAGGAGCAAGGCTGAGAATGAGACTCTCAGAAAACCAGCAAGAATTAGACTCGTGTGTCACTATAGGACACGTGAAAGCACAACACGAGCCACCTGCTATTTGCAAGGTAAATAAGAAAGTTTATTTTTTCTGACTCCAACTTTTATACTTTTCCAAAGGTTACAGTGGATTGGAGAGTGAATGGGCCACCTCTCCAAAGACATTGGACAAACCACCAGTACATCAAGTTTCTCCACCCCCATGAAGGAATGCAAAACAATATGTTGTTTATAGAAATTGTGTGGGAAAGTTTTCTAACAGAATGTAAACTCAGAAGGCTTTAGAAAATCTTAAGAATCAGGGCGACACTCGTGATTCTTTAACACTTTTAAAACTGTTACCCATGGTCCTTTTCAGTTTATTACAATGGCTTAGTCATGGAAACCAATTGACAGCACACATGATGAAAGCAGTTTGGGTATCTGTACAAAAGCATCTCCATGGATTACTAATCTTAAACCATCTCCACGGCTCATTTTTCCTATTAAAGTTCTATATTCAGGTTTATTATTCCCTATCAGTTTGAGAACATTTAACTGTCACATACCAAGGCAGTTCCAAAGCAGTTTCAGAGTGCTGGAATCCAGGGCTTCCCTCTGGCTGCCCTGGCAGGTCTGGGACCCTGGCAGGGGTCAGGAACCCCCCTGGACAGAGCCCCCAGAGACACTGTCTGTGATCTCTGTCCATGGAAAAGGGTTTTCAATCTTACAGGATGAATTACCAGCTCTGAGTGTTTGATATACGTAATAATTAAGTGTGGCACGGGTGCAAAAGTAAAATTTTAGGTTTCTAGATTAGGGGTCCAAAGGGGACAAGATGGAGGAAATTGGGTGTGTCTTGTCCTTTTTCTCCTTCTTCATGCCCTCCATGTTTCACTGTGGTGTTGGCATTTTTCTGTTGGTTCAGGCTGGGGACACACTGTTCAACGTAGGTGACAGATATTGGCACGTTATTGTAAATCCAGCACAGGTAGTTTCTGGTATTTAATGTTTGTACCATCCCACTGAGGGCAGAGCCCCACACGCTGCCCTGCAGGACAGAGCTGCGGCAGGGCAGCAGAACATGTTAGAGATAAACAGAATAAACAACCTTGAAACCAGCACAGACGAATTATGGCTTCTGCTTTGGCAATGGGGCAGAAAGACAGAGACTTTCTACAATCTTGGGATCATCAGTGCCACAGATTCTGACGCAGAGTACTTAGAAATATGAATTACAGCTTTTTTTATAGGAAAACCTGTGACCTTGCCCCAAATGGATGTGCACAGGGACTGAAGTGGGACACACAGGGGTAGGAGTGGCTGTGTGGGCAGCCTCAGGAGCCTCCTGCACTGGAAGGAGCTGGAGCTGAGCATGGAGGAGGAGGAAATCACCATTTTCAGCTTCTTGTTTTTATCTTTCAGCATAGACAGATTGACATGTGATTGAACAGACACATTTCACAGCTAGCTTTTCAAAGACTGTTACTTCAGAATCATTAACCTGGCTGAGATCTTTGCATTCTTCTCTCTGCTTTGTTGAATGTTTTCATAGCAGCAATTGGTGGTAGTTCACATATCCTTAAAGCTGCAAAGCCAGCACTTTAATTTATCCTAATTCAGAACTAAATTGTCTTGCACTGTTGGCTAATTAAATGTTCAAAGAAGTGATAAATTAAGCAGGTTGATCATTACAACACAAATAATTAGTCAGTCCAACTGAATCGAAGCCTTGAAATCCATATTCCTTGAGATGACAGGAATTTTGGGGATGTGCAAGAATGCAAAGTGTTCATCAAGGTTTAGATGAAAAAAATTTCCTTGAATATTTCACGTTCACATGAAGTTTGAGATTCTTCAAGCTGTTTATTTTGTGCATAAAGGAATTAATTTTTTGGTGCCACTAAGAGAAGATGAAGTTTCAAGATAGCATCTTGAGGTGCTGAGATTTGCAGTTATTTTCCTGCAGGATCTGACATCCTCCTGTGTTACACACACAGAAACACACCTCTCTGTGAAAACAGGTATGAGTGGGACAAAAAAAAGCACAAAACTTCTAACCAACCCCCTTGACATTGGTTAAATTCTTAAACAGGCCATTATAAATGTGATATTCTATGGCAGGGAACTTCCATTTACAAAGGCTTCCTACACCATTTTACTCTAAGTTCTCCCTGGCACCATATTATCTCAGATCTAATGACCAAAATATTTGTTGTGAACGTCAGCCTCTCTGAGCAACTGTTCAAATTCTTGAGACAACTTTTTGCCAGAAAACAATGAAATCTGTACAACTCATTGTCACAGGAGCTTGACATTCCTCCTGCTAATATATCCAGGTGCTGCTTGGCCCTGGAGAAGGCAGCTCAGGAAGGGGCAAGTTGGCTCCTGGATCAGCAGCACATGGCTGGGGATTGTCTGGAATGTGAAATTGGGATGGAAAATTAAACTGGAAAATAAAAGCATGTGGGGAACCTTTTCCTGTGTGTGAGTGCTTGGTCTCCTAGCAGAGTTCTCTCTGCCTTTAGGAGAGCTGGATTTGAGATCTCCAGTCTTCTGGAGTGCAAACAGCAAACAGCAATTAGTGATAGTGTCTCTCAGGGTAAATTTCCAAAGTAGGCTGTTTTTCTCTCCTATCCCCAGGGTCTCTGGTGTGGAACCAACCCTTAGATTATTCTCTTAGTGCTGCTGCACTTGCTGAACTACTCTGTCTTCTGCTCACCTCTTCTCGACGGGATAAGTTTGATAATCAGCTTTAAATGTCTTCTGCATGTCTGCTATGAGGAAAATATCTTGTCATGGCTTTTCAGTTCATCTACTATTTCCTTGGGTCAGGGGTTGTAACTTGTTTCCTGAACTCCTACTTGTTTGCTGAATCAGCTGGTATTTCATATTGCAAATGATGCTCTTCAAATCAAAGCTCCTACAATCCAATTTCTTTTTTTTTTTTTTTCCTTTTCTGAGCTCTAATTGGTCTAGCTGGGTTATGTTAATTATTTCTGATCAAAACTGCTTAATAAGCATGTCAGGTCAATTAGTGAGGGTCTATGGATTTTAAGATATTTCTTTTCTTTTCTTTTTTAGTTATCACGTAGGCAATCCACTGTTACACATTTTATATTTCTAGAACTATCCCTGAATTAATGAAAACTTAACAGACTGGGATGTAAGAAAATGCTTCATAAACATCCACCAATATCTTGCACTGGGGATCACTGGTACCTAAAATGCTGCTTTAATGATTCAGCATTGAAATCAATCTTGGAAGCAGAGTTCATGGCCTCACAGCTGGCCCACGAGGGGACCAGCATCAGGAGAGCCATGTACTGCCCTGAGCCTCAGGGATGCAGATAGAACAGGGAAAGCTGCAGCCATGAGTGTTGTCCCTTCCTGTCCATAAAAAGCAGGGATAACAGTAATTTCCCATCTGTGAGATCCATTTGAGTAACTCTGTAAAATCCTGAAAGGCTGCTAAATGTTGTTATATTTATTTCTTGCAGATAACTTCTTGTAATACTCATTCACAAACACAGAAGTCTTTAGATTGTACTGGCACAGAGGGTGTCAGAGAAAAGCTGTCCACAGATTTAAGCTCATGGGGTTTTTTCTAATAGTCTAAATACTTGATTTATTTCTGTGAGTATAGGTTTTCATCAAACCATCTTTCTCCTTAATTGAGCTAATAACTTTACTGCTGTCCTCCTCTTCCTTCAGTCTGGCAAGCAATTTCCCAGCCTCATCTCCCATCTCATATATCCACATTTGATCTGATTATTAGCATTTAATCTTTTGCAAAATTCAGCACAAGATATTCACGCCCAGCCTTCTTTAAGGAAGTAATCCCTTTTGGTGTGCTGGGTGTCACACACCTCCCTTGTAAGATGATGATTTTATGGTAGGTTATTGCAAGTTTTTTGCTCTCCATTTTCCTTTTCCTCCTCCCCTTTTCTAACTCCTCAGAAGAAGGTGTAAGTGAGGGTGATTCTGAGTGCCAAGGTGGCTGAGCAGAAGTTTGGGGTAGCTGTATGATCACACCAGTGCCAGCTGTGTCCCTCTGGGGCTGGCCCTGCAGCACAGGCACACCCTTGGCAGCAGGCAGGATGGGGAACAGAGACCTTGCTGCAAAGGTGGAGTTTCTGGGCCAGCACAGACAAAACCACTGGCAAATACATACAAATGACCTTTTACTGATAAACCTCACATCAGGATTACATATCACCAAGACAGACTATTCAGAGCCTAAAAACACTTAAATCTGGGGAAAAAAATTATCAAGAAATGGCAAGTGATCTTTTATATCCAAGAAGTTGTGTCCAGTGTCAGAGTACAGTGCACACTGTTACCAACAGGCTGAGAGACCTGAGCAATCGGTGTCACCACAACTCCTTCTTTGCTTACACAGACCTTTCCTTCCTTAATTTCCAGCTAAATTCCTAAGGATCTGTTCTAAGATTCTCCCAGATTCCCTGTCATGACTTTTGTTTGCAGCTGCAAATAAACCCAAGTGGGGTTGGTCTCTTTCTCCAGGCAGCACTGACAGAACCAGAGGACACAGTCTGAAGCTGCACCAAGGGAAACTCAGGTTGGATATTAGGAAAAAGTTTTTTACAGAAAGGGTGATAAAGTTCTGTAATGGCTGCCCAGGGAGGTGGTGGAGTCCCCATCCCTGTGTGTGTTCAACAAAGCCTGGATGTGGCACTGGGTGCCAGGGTTGAGTTGAGGTATTGAGGCTGGGCTGGACTTGGTGATCCTGAAGGTCTCTTCCAACCTGGTCATTCTGTGAATTCCTTGTTTTGATAAATCAAGGATTAAAAGTGGCTAGAAAACAGCTCTCAAAAAGAATGCTTTGCTACTGTGCCTTTCCCATGTATGCAAAATGCCCTTATCTGTGGAGCCACTGAATGGCCTTTTTTTTGTTTCTAACTGTAAACCTATCCCTATGTACACCAACAGTGTCTGTCAAACACTAAATTATTTATCATTAGTCATAGATGCTTCATGTATGTCACATAATTAACCTATCAAATTAACAGGGAAGAGGAGTTGAAAAAACATGACATTGCGAGCTCCAAGTCTTCTCTACGTAGCATGAAAATGGAAGACAATTGAATTTACCATTTAGGTCTTCTGAGTTCAAAGATTTTCTGCATTTTATTAAGAAAATATGTTTCCTTTGGGTCTCATTTACGGCAATATTTTAAATACAAGATCTTTTCTATGCAATTATATCTAAAGGACATCAATGATTAGACTAAAAAAACAGAGTACTCCTCATTATCTTCACACTGCATGAGTTTGAGAGTAGGGTGTTTTTGTTAGACTTTTGACAAATAGTGTTTTTAGTCTTGTTTCTGAGGGATGAGACGTTGGGAGGGGTGTTTAATTTCTGAACTGATTAGGACTGTGAAATGGTCATTTTGGGACTTGATTGCTAACAGCTGAGGCATTATGGGACCTTCTGCAATGGGAGATTTGAAATGGCTGAGGGAAATCTGCTCCTGGTGATTGATAACGCCTTTGCTCTATGCTTCCTCCAGGCAACGTGCTCTGGAAATAGTGTATGGGAGGTGTGGGCTGTGCAGCTGGACTCAGCTGAGAGCAGGGGGTTGTGTGCTTCTCAGGCAACCACACAACAGGGAAGAAAATCTCTTCCAAAGATGCAGGAGATGCACTGTGTGGGTGTTTTTTCACTAACAGGATGGGACTACTGGGCTGCCTTTCTTGAGCTTTATTGTGGCATCAGTCTCATTATACAGTTGAGACAATTGGAAGATGGCAACAGCTCGTCTTGCCAGCAGCAGCTGAAGATTTCTTTGTTACAGAGCATTTAAAAACTTTCTAGCTGATAGCTCACATTCATTTTATCCAATCACTAAAAGCACATGTATATCTGCTTTACACAATGCTTGCTTGTATGCTTTCTCTTAACAATGCACAATACTCCATTATTAAGCTTAAAACCTTCCACTATCTTGCTAAGCATATTTTTCTGCAGTCTTTAGGTCTACCTTAGCCAAGCCTAAAACTCAAGCTATTGTTTCATGTCCTTGCTTGCTGTACCATTGTAACTTTTTCTACTTTCAGACTTTGCAGCTCCAGCTATCTCTGAGTTTTTGTTCTTTCTGTTTCCAAGGCCTGCTTTTACAGCTTTCTGAAAGTCTTTTTACCTTTACTATTTCCCACAAGGCCTTTCCTTTCTAACAAGGGAGCCTATGGCTTTCCATCTTGGGCAAGCAAGAGTAGTAGTAGCCCTGTAGTACCTGTTGTACTCACAAATTCCCCTCACCCACTTGCAAGTGGGCTCCCTATGAGTGGCAGGCTCCACAGCAGAACGTGAGGGATGGCCAGAAATATGTGAGTACTCTTTTATAATTGTTTGGGGTTGGTCTTTTTTTAATGCAAGGAACTAAAGCAGATCCTTTCAAACAAAGGGAGATGTAGGAGAATGTATTGAGCAATGTATTATTCAACCCTTAGACTTGGTGAGGCAAATATAGTGACTGGGCTTTATCTTATTTAACCTGCTGTCATATCAGTGTCATGGTGCATGTTTCAGTGAGATTCCAACACCCCAGGGATGCTGATGAAAGAGAGGAAGTTTATCTTGTAGCAAATCCTGGTGCTACAGGTGACAGAGCCCAGGTGGCTGGCCAGCTTTTTATCAATCCATCCACCTGCCTGTGCACAAACATGCCCTGAAATGCTTCTGGAGTTTCTTTCTAACAGTCCTTCACTCCAGCCTGACTGCAAGAGGCAGCCTTATCTCAAAAATAAGTGAGCCTGAAGCTGATAAGAAACCTGCCAGTGTGAAATGTTTGCTAAGGAAACATCCTGCTGGTGTCCCCTTGTCACCCCACCCTGCAGGTGTGCCCTGGGACCTGTCCCAAGCACAAACTCACCCTCCTGCCAGAGGTGAGCCCAAAGCTGCGTGTGGGAGGGATGAGAGAGCTTCAGTGCTGTGCATCGTTACTGTCTGACATTCATTAGTGCTAATTGCAATGTGTTGCTGACGCACAGGTGATCAAATGGCCAAAAGAGCCCACAGGGGCTAAGTCTGTCCTCAGTAAAACAATGCAGGGCAAACCCCAGCCTTTTCTACCAGCTGGGAAGAGTTTTCTCTAGTCAAACACTTAAACAAGAAGCAGGACCCACACATACCTGAAGATGTGGCTCAATAAAGGCATTAGAAAATGCAGGTCTTCCCAACTGCACAGTTTGGTGTAACACTGTCTCATAGAGAAGGGAGAATAATTCAAAACCACTAAAGTACTAAACTCTGCAAAAGCAAGAATCTGACAGGCATGAGATGGTTCACCGTGTCTAGGGTTTTGCACACAAAGCTGCATTCAAACATAAAGAAAATATCTTCTTTTCCTTGAAAAAACAAAATGTGAGTGAAGCATTGTGGATTTTTGTTTGGGGTTTCATTTTTGTTTCAATGTTTTTATTTCCTCTGAGTGTGTTTGTACAAAGTTTCAGGCATAGATTCTCTAACTTTTTATTGAAGTCTTCACAAGTATGCTCTCTTCAACAATGTATCCAAATACATTTTGATGTGCAAAAGCTCATGAAGAGTGGTTAATGTGATAAAAGCAGAAGCTTGAAGCAATGACATCTAAAGAGAGTCTGTCTGAAGATCTTGAAATCAGATAGAATAAAGAGAAGGCTAAAATGACAAACATGTTTGATCTTACGTACTTAAACAGAAAATCATTTCTGAGCCCTGTCTTATCCTATAAAGGAGCTGATGACTGTCACAGATTTAGATACATGAAGCTATATTTGCTACTGAGAAAATTACATACTTGCCCTTTTGCACTAGTACTGTCGTTTGGCAGTTCATTGATTTAAAAACCCAAATCACCCACTTCATTCCTCCTCCCCTCTCTGCCCAAAAAAGTACTCAAGTGGAAAACAGAAGCTGGCTTTCTTCTACAAGGAAGGAATTAATTTCCTTAAGGAAAAGCCATGAAATGCCTCCAAAAAAATGAAGAAGTGAGATGATTTTGGGTCAAGCAGAGAAGCACAATGCACACAGGAGGCAGCTGTCGAGACAAGTGCAGCCACTGCAATGCAACCACACCATTTATGGAGGAAAGGGCAAGTAATAAGGGTGAGAAAAAACAACTTCTGTGGCACCGAACCTGCAAATTAGGGGAAAAAAAAGGAAGGAATTATATGGTGTGAGCCCTAAACCTCTCATTTTTGTATCAAAGTCAGGATCTCACTAGGAGAGAGCCTGGTAATGATGAGGTAATGATAATCATCCCTAAATTTACCACTGGACATGAATGGCACAGACAAGCTGAGACCTACAGCCTGTCCTTTAGAAAGATAGGCTCTGTTCATGCAGAATTGAAGGAAACTAAACATTTGCTCTTATTTTTAAATATTTTTTCCTCCAAGCCCATAAAACATTAAAGCCTTTAAAAAAGTTTTGGGGTTTTTTTGGGGTTTTTTTTTTTGGTTTTTTTTTTTTTTTTTTAATATAAGAAAACTTATTTTTCTTGTCTGCATGCAGGAGGTTCCTAGTCCAACCCCTTCAGTTATTGAAAGCTTTTAATGTATCAGAGCCCTGATTCAGTAAATCATTTAAATATTTGTTTTATTGTAAGTGCACCATGATATCTACAACTCCGGGTTCCACATTCAGGGGCAAGGTGGCCTTGGACCCTTTAAAATAAATAATGGAGCACTCGAAAAATTCATCTCTATTAAAAGATGCCCTGTTCTCAAGGCAGTGCGGAGAAAATTGCAGGAGGCTGGGTGTGCAGTCTGTACTTACTGCCTGTTAGAGATATATATTATAATATTTGCTTTCTGCAGATACTAAAACAGATTCTACATGTATAATGTTAAAGTAACTTTGCTATAAAGATATAATTTTTATTTCTGTTGATAGCTAAGCTTAGACAGAGAAGTGAAATAGCTGATATAAGTATGCTTGTGTTAAAATGCCTGCTTGGATGGGATAAAATCC
Source organism: Taeniopygia guttata (assembly GCF_048771995.1). NCBI lineage: Eukaryota > Metazoa > Chordata > Aves > Passeriformes > Estrildidae > Taeniopygia > Taeniopygia guttata. The sequence continues at coordinate 8,562,989 of NC_133044.1, read as the reverse complement.
CATGGACATGGGATGAGGACACCTGTACAGATCTGCCAACTATCAGCATCACCATCTGAAGGAAGGGTGGATCAAGGCCCATACTGGAGATGCTGCTAAGAATGGACTAAAACCACAACCAAGGAATGTGCATGCTCTAAAAAGGCACACCTGAGGAGGATCAGTACTAAACAATTCTTGGAACATGTAAATTCATTTGGGGAACATGTAAATTAGTTTGAAATGCATAATTATTTATGAATATGTAACAGACTGATGCCACAGAAATTATCTATAAAGGGTGTTTCCAAAATAGCAGGTGTGCTCTTGGTGGAATGCCAGGAGGCACCCGGCTGTAAATCTTTGCTTTATTGTCTTTGTCTCCTATTGTACTTTTTTTAACTTTTAATTTTTTAAAGGAAAGTGAACCTTGTTTCTCACACTGCCCCACCTGGCTCACTGGCACTCTCCCCTCTCCCAAATGAGCTGCCCAGCCCTCACCTCTCCAGCAGGACCTGTGTCACTGCTGTCTCTGTCCTGAGCCAAGACGTGTCCACCTCCACATGTTCTTGTAAGCAAATCACTGACCTAAATGCAGTGCATCTGCATAAACAAAATCTCTAATTTCATGCAATTAATGCTGATAAAAGGAGCAAGGAGAAAGCCTCAGCCCTAGCTCAGTGAAGGCTGGGGCCACCTCACTGTGCACGGACTCCAGTCTGCAGAGAGCAGCAGCCTGAATATTATTTTAGAGATGCTCTAATTCCCTATGAACCCACATCTCTGATGTTACACTGAAGTCACACTTGAATGTACAATATTTGCATTCCACTTGCTAATTCATGTTGCTTATTCGCTCTAATCTTGACATCACAGCACAAATCCTTTTCATGCTCTATTTCCCATGCAGTGCAGCTTCTTTGGTTTGTAAGCACTGTTATTTTCCCCATTAAAGTTAATTTTCATAGGACTATGGACTGGCTCTAACTTTCTCTCACACTCCCCACTTTCTAGGAGGAGTCACACAAACAAAAGCCAAAGGAATTTTTTATGGGTTACAGAAAAGGTACTAGTAAATTCTGCTCTTCTTTTTCTAAGCTGGTGAGAGTTGTTACATTCACAGGCTTGTGGATAAAACTACTTCTGACCAGTGGACAATCAAAACAGGCATAATGCATCATATTAGAATGTGCACATATCAAGGAATCCACTGAGGAAGAGGAGAGAGATCAGTGCTGAAGGCAGCCCTACTCCCTCATGGATAAAATCAGTGCAGAGGAAGTAAATGTGAATGCTGGAGGTGATCTGTGAGCAAAAGAAATATCCATGAGGAAAACAGAATGAGCCTGTGGAGAGCCACAGAGGGTGGCATGGTTTTGCAAGGAACTTTTCAATATGTGTGGTGTCCTCAAAAAAAAGCCTTGTGATTCCTCAGACTTTGGTGGCTTCGTGTAGCTGGAATGTAATCCCATTTTTTACAAAGCAAAACTGAATACACCTAACCTAAACCAGCACATCTGTCTCAGTAAAAAGCTGTCAGCTTACTCTGATGAACACTGACCAATATATCCACTCCTCCAGTGTTGGTTTGTTTGTTTTCTGTGATAGTTGCAATATCACATCAGAACTGGTGGATCTTAGCTTGTCCTGGTATAAGGTCTGGTTTGGCACCCAGAGAAAGTCATGTTGAGTCAAGGCTCATTCACTAGTTTTATATTTGCTGACTTTGCACTGAGAAATCATTTCAGGATCCATCTCCTAGTTCTATAGCTGGGAATTCAGGATAGAAACCTGCAAAATGCTGTAGGAGAAAACACAGTCTGTGCTCTGTGGGACAAGTTAGACCATCTGTGAAGACAAATCCTTCCAAGCTGTGTTTTTGCTGCTGCTCTCTGACATCTTTCTGTGCTGGGATATGGGTTATGTAACAGTGATTTTCAACAGATCTCAACAAAAATGACCTCAGATTCAGCAACCCCATAGCTCTTTATGACTTGTTAGTGTGCACAGGCACATGCAATGGTAGTTCCTGTAAATCCATTTTTATTCCTTCAGTGTTTGCTTTCCACTCATACAGGAAACAGCATTGGTTTTCCTTTTGGCTGTGAGGCAAAAAGTTTTATTTCTCTTTCATTTCCTTCTGAAGAAATCCTTCTAAACATATAATGAGACACCAGCAATGCATTTTTGCATAGCTTCTAATGAAAGACTTTTCATGAACTTTACTTTTGTGGCATGCAGGGGGAGGAAATATCCAGTGTTAGTGTTCAAGTCCACTTTATACCATATCCTTAAGTGTTGCTACATGGGTAGAGCTCATGAGCCTTAACAGCAGCACATGCTTTAAATGGCTGCTCCTTTTTTCTGTCTTGTCTCTTGTGTCTCAGAAGTGGTTCTAACAATAGAAGCTGCTTCTGGTTTGTGTGTGGATTCCTGCAGGTTCCTGCTGTGATCAGTGGAGGTGCAGAACCACTGGATTAGTCCTCGAGGAACAGAGGTTGTGTCTGTAACCTGTCAACACATGAAATCAGGTTTGAAGGTGTCTCTTTAATTGTCCATTTGTTGAGGGAGAAATAAAGGGCCCAATGCAAGGCTTGGGACTCAGCTGCACAAATGCCACCCCAGATATACCTTCAGCTGCCATTTCACACCAGCACAGCTCTGTCACAAATCCTGTGCTCCATCCACAGCCTGTTCTGGATGATTCTGGGTTTTAGGCAATTTAAGTTCAACTTTCAGGCCTTTGTAGTGAGTTTCTGGCTCAAGCCCATCTGAGACTCACAGCAAATCTCTTGATTCCTCTGCAAGACACAGACAATGATCCTTTATGTAAACAGCAGGAGGCTCAGAGAAGAGCAGGAAATTCTCCATGTACTTCTGGATCCCAGCACAGCAGGGCTTCAGATCAGATCAGATGATCTTCATCCTCACTGAAAGCTCTTCCCTCTCTCAGTCCCAGCTCAGGACCATCTTCATCCTCGCTGAAAGCTCTTCCCTCTCTCTCTCCAAGCTGTCCTCACACTCTGGCCAATAAGAGCCTGGAGGCTCTCCAGGGGTGGAGACTGGTATTTCTGCTTTAGGCTAAGAAATTTAAACCATTCTGGGATAAATTATTTGCTGCTGCATGCTGAGATTGTTCCATGGCAGCAAGGTTAGTGTTCATTCAGATCTTATAAATATGTTTTTTCTCAAAATTGCCAAACTTTCCATTTGTTCACATCTTGTTCTCTGAGGTACCACCATCTGTGTACCAAGTGGTCTGTAGTAGACAGCCATGGGTTTTCTCTTCTGGAAAAAGATGATGGGTTGAATTTCCCTATGATGGGTTAAATTGCCCTATGATGGGTGAAAATTCCCTATTCCCTAGACTGAAACATTGCTTGCACAATGGTGAGCTGCAGATGTTTTTTCTTACTTGACTTTAATATTGCATCCTGACTTCCAAACCAGAGCCCCAAAACATACAGACATTTAGAGAATATCTCTCATCAGTGCCCTGAAAAGATAACTACACTAATCTTCCCTTTTTACCTTTCTGTCACTAATTCAGAATTATAAAATGCACAATTATACCCCAATCTTTGCATACTGTAAAGATTTCCATTCTTTCCTGTGCAGCACTTAAAGTGTTTTGTTCTCTTAGCAGAAGATTTTTTTCAATATTTATAGTCTAGATGCTTTTTATGTGTCTTGGACTCCACAGACTCTCCAATAATTCCTTATTTTGAAACTACCTTTGTGTGATTTCATTTCACACTCTTCTCCAGAGTGCATCTTCACATCTTCCACATCTTCACACAGTTGTCAGCTTTTTTTTATTATTATTTTTATTTTTATCAACAGCAGTGCTTAGAGTTTAACAGTCTCAGATTGTAGTTTACTGGGGAGCACACACCATGAGCTGCAGCCAAGCCATCGGAGGAGTCTGGACAAGCTGTGTTTTCCCTGTCAGGTGTCTTTGCAATCTTCCTGAGGGGGAGGAGGGTGTGTGACACAAGTGTGAAGAGTTGGGACAACAAGGGCATTTTGGGGACTGCAATCTGCAGGATGTGGAGTTTTGTGTTTCTTAAATCACTGAGCTGTAGCCAGTGCAGGACAGCTGATCTCCTGAAGAGCATTCCGTTTAAAAAATGAGCTGGAAAAATCATGGTCTAGCGTAATGTTAAACTGTTCTACTGAAAATGGAGAAATGCAAAATTCTCTGCCAGGTCTGGCTGACAATCCTGAGCAGTAAGCCAGGGAGCTGAATGCCTTTAATTCAGGCAAAGACAGGTGAGTGGATGGAGGCTTTTGGGGTTGTGATGGTAGAGCAGATAAAAATGAAGGGTTATTCTCCTCTGCTTCTTCCTGTAAAAGAAACCAATGCAGGAGAGGAATTATCCCCTAAATCTCATTGCCATAGACAAATCCAAGCAGCAGGGCTGTGAGCTGCAGCAGCCCATGGAGCAGGCAGAGCCTGGCTGGGGGTGTCAGGGCTGTGCTGATGCTCAGAGGGATGCAGCAGCCACAGGCAGCGTGCTGGAAATGAGGATTTTTCACAGAGATGGTTGTAGTTTGCAATTTAGCACAAACCCTGTTGAAGCACAACAGCAGTGTGTGACAGCCCAGAAACACTGTGCACAGCAACTTTGGGTGTTTATTTATGAAAACAATACAGTGTGGTTCCAAGGGGAACTGATCAAGTTGCATAAAAGATTTAAGAGTCCATTCTGTAGCTGTAATAATGCTTTTAGCACTTTCTCAGATCCTTTCTTACATTCCAACAGAGCAGCTTGTGCTGGTTTATCTTTTGGACTATAAACCATTTTATGCCTTCAGTATTTTGGAAGTGATAGCATGATAAAACAGATTTAAGCCACAAAATAATGCACACATTTTCTGTTTGGAAATGTGTTAAATCTGTTTTTGAGAAACCAACTGCTTGTAAAACTATTAGCACAGTACTAGTAATACCCTAGAATATCACTCTAATAGGGATGGCAGGTTCTTATTAACAAGTGATCCTGTTTTAATACAACTCCGTTGAAAAATTCATTATTGAAAAGTCATGTTCCAGAAAAAAAAAAGCATTCCTCTCAGTTTAAGCAAATTTATTTTGTTTTTTAATAATTAAACTGAAAAGTCCCTAAAGTTTTTATTAATGAAAAACAAAGATCTTGGGATAGCTTTATTTTTCATTCTTCGTCAAAAATATACCTAAATCAAGGCTTTTCTAAATATTCAGCAGGCAAATATGCTAAAATTAACAAGTCAAATTCAATATTGAAAATAATAATAATGGATCAGGGTGGTGCTGTCCTGAGTTCATGTTAGCAGTTTGCATCCTGTGTGAGTGTGGCCTCAGGTGGGAAATCTCAGGGCACCTTTCCTGGGGAGGGAATTCAGGCACTGCAGCTGCTGGGGAGCCTTGACAGAGGTGCCCAAAATTTACTAGGTACATGAGCAACAACTCCTTCTGCAGTGCTTAGAAGACAGCAATTTCATTCAGGACTACATAAATTTTCAGTTTGTTAATTAGGTTAAGAGAAGAAATAATAATATTAGGAACTTTCACTGGAGTTGCAGCAGCTTCAAAGTTGCAAAGTAATTGAAAGATTTTTTATGTTATCCAGTAACTTTAGCAGTCAGTTCTACTTCCAAACCAGAGCCCTCAAACACAGAGACATGTCCTTTCTTTGTTCTTTCTTTTTAATAATTTGTTTTTCATTTAGATTTATCAAACAGCTTGTGAAGTAGTTATCCAAATATATAACTTAGAATTATTCTGAAATGTGCCATTTTAGGAAACATTTATCAGAGTAGATGTACTCAGCACAGGTATCCCAGGAATTACCCCAGAGAAATTCCGAGTAGCTTTAATCTTTTTGGAAAATGTCAGATCCCACTTCAGAGCTGATGGTGCATGTCCAGTCGTCCTGTCAGCCTTGGTGGGACCCTGGGAAGTGCCCCCAGCAGGGTCTGCAATGACAGTGACTGGTGGGAGTCACTGAACCTCTCTGAAAGACTGCAGGAGCGTGAGGGATCCATCAGGAGTAGTTTGGATCATGCAGACAGAAGCTTGATGCAAATCAGAATCTCTCATGAAGATTTATCATGTTTGATAAAGATTAATCCACTCCAAAAGACACACATACATGAAGAAAGCCCTGGAAAGTGGCCTTTGAATTCCCACCTGAAGCTCTTGACCAAGACAGGAAGAAAAGGAATGTAGCTGAAGATCCCTTTTGTCTTTCAACTTTGCACAGGTGATAATACTTTTGTTCATCTATTTCTATCTGGAATTTAAAGGATTTGCATCACTTCTGAAAGTAGTCAAGAATTTTTAGCTCAATACTTGGGGAAAGAAGGGCCCCACCCTTGAATTCTAACCCACTGAAGCAACAAAGCTGGCAGGTGGCTTGAGCTGTCCCTTGCTGATGAACATTTACACCTGCTCTTTAAAATGCTTTCAGACCCAGGTAAATGAACGTGTCCAAAGCATTTACCTAGTGCCAGGCAAACAGAAGTTTGGATGAAGCATCAAAAACCTCATACACAGCTCTAAACATTCCTAGCAGCTAGATTTCATATCTCAGCATGTTTCTGTAGGCACCCCCACTCTTTCTGAAGTTTCTCCTTCCAGAAACCCAACCATAGGGGTTTCAATGTTTGCAGTAGATGAGCAAAGAAATAGTTTGTCTCAGATGCACAAGAAATACACCAGCCTTGGTGCAATCCTTGTCCCCTTGCCCTTTGCTGGCAGCTCTCAGGTTTGTTACCAAGCCAGTGACCAGGCAGAGCTTGGAGCTTTTGCACAAATGGGTGTGAACAGCCTCAAACCTGAGCAGGCAGGGTTTGCTTGAGGACTGGCAGGAGATATAATCTCCTTCTGAGGATTTTCCACTCTTTGTGGCCAAAGGTCTTTCTGGGCTGGGTTGATGACACCTTAGGATCATCATGGAAAGCAGTCCTGGTGCAAGCCTCTGTCACCCTCCTTAGGGGAGCAGAAAGCAGGAGAGGAGAAAATTCAGGGAAAGGTTTGAGGAACTGCTGCTCTGACCTCAGCATAAAACCTCCCTTTTCTGTAGCTCGTCAGAGCAGGTGCTGAGCCAGGGGATGGGGCCACTGTGATGCCTTGGGAAGGCTGCCCTAGAACAGAGACTAGATAGAGCTAAAGAATAAAGTAGGGATTTATTAGAAGGATCTCCTCCATGGATCCACCTTGGGCAGCACGAGAGCCCAGCCAGGGCTACACCCAAGATGAACCAAAATTTTCCCAAAATGTATAAGCGCTCACGGGGTCTCTCACTTTGATCAGTTCTGCTCAATTTGCACCTTGGAGTTCATTGTCCAATTCCAGCTTTAGCCCAGGCAGTCCCACCCTGCTTGTTTTTCTCTCTTCATTCCACGGTGTTTGTGCTCTTGGGCCTGAGATTTGGATCATTTGTCCTTGGTCCCCAGCTGGAGAAGGAATTGTTTTGTCTCCCTGCTCTGTGAAGAGAGCTCACCATCCCCTGATGTGAAGCCCAGACCCACACACTAAAGCAGCTCAGAATGTGAAAAACATAAAAGCTAAAACCTGAGCCATCAATTGGTGCAAGGAACATCTGGGTGTGAATAAACAACCTCACCTGACAGGGCTGTCACAACTGCAGGATGTGCCACACCGGTGTGAGGTAATTCCCAGCACACACATGGTGGGCACCACAGCCTCCACCTTTTCCTTCTGCCTCTGGGCCCTGCTTTCCCCCACAGCTAAGGGCTGGAGAGAGCAGTGGGGAAGCAGCCCCAGTGTTTGCTTCCCTGGCCATGGGGGCTTGTTCCAGCTGCTGCCTTGTGGCAAGCACATTTCTCTCCCTCTCATGATTTTTCATAGAGGTGCACAGAGAGAAATGAAAGAGAAAACAATTTCTATTTCTGCTCCTTGTTTTTCCTATGTGGAATGTGTTTGGAGAATTGTTTGCCTGGGGTGAGTGCTTGATTGGATTCTGGAGAGGATTGCTTGAGCCTGATGGCCAATCCAACCCACCTGGGGCTGGACTCGAGCAAGAGGGTCACTAGTTGTGTTAGAGTCAGAGAAAGTAGTATGTAGTTTTAGTATCCTCCTTTTACATAGTATATGAATGTATTTTAGCATAGTTATAATAAAGAAATAATTCACCCTTCTGAATTGAGTCAGACATCGTAATTTCTTCCCACAGGGTCCGCCTGCATTTACAATACTGCGTGATGCAGCTCTGTGTTCTCACAGGAGCTGCTGCAGTCACTCAACGATTTTGCATGTAGAGCCAGCATCTGATCAGACTTTTAACCTGGAGGGGGAAGCAAAGGAAAATTCTGGTGAATTAAATTACCTTCTGCTGCATACAATCATCTGGCAGCACACGGCTCTGCAGGAACGTTCGTGTCGCCATGAACGGGAAACGCTTCGCATTGCACTCCAGAGATTTTGGTGGTGTTGTTTCCTTTGCTAAGGAAGTGATCCATTCAGATTGGAGCTGCCTGAACAAAGCCTAGGGGCTCAGACACCACCAGCAGCAGCTCTCTAAGTATCTCTGTCTTACTGTGTAATCTCTCACTGACTCGAAGGAAATGTGCCAATTGCTGCCGCTATCGGGTTCTGTGTTTATAAAACACACGCTCAGCTGAGCGGCCCTATGGGGCAACATGATTTATTTGCTGGTTTACCTCAAGTAAATCATGATAATGCTTCAACAGAATTGTCTTGGCTTCAACAAAATGTGTCAAAGCATTTTTAAATAGAACATTTAATCCATGCCTCGCTCCCTCGAGTCATGGGAAAGAATTAAAAACATGACTATGTACTACGTGGGTAGAAGTCAGAAAATTCTCATGAAATACTTGTGGGGGAAAGTGAGGCATTTTCCAGATGCCTAAAGATATCCCAGGGTTTCTAAATAAGAGAAATTAAAGCTTGCCGTGGAAACTTTGGTCATCTTGAAAAGTAAACTGAAATATACATAATAAAAATTATAATAATGAGGTCAGAGGACCAGAATCAACATTTCATCCTATCATTACATACAGACTGCTTCCAGGCTGGAGTCTGGTGGCTGTGGAATTATGTTATCTGAGATGTGACTGTTTCATGTCCTTGGTCTCTGAAATGTTCAAAGCACAGTTTTACCCCTGGCTGAATGAGACTACCTCTTGAGCCATTTTATTAATGTTTCTTTATTGTTTAATGATAGTTTGCATAGCTTAAGGCTGTCTGCTCTGTTAGAATTAGCAGGCACACTTTGTGATGGAAAAAGTCATCTGCTTTTCTCACTGGAATCATTCACAAACCAAGTAGGGATGCTGCAGCCAGCCCTTAATTGAATTTTGTGGCATTCTGAATGATAATGCATGGGTCTCCTCTCCAAATCAGGAATGAGGAATTATTACACAGAAGAATAAACAGGATAAAAATGAAAATTAATGCTCTTGGAAAACAGATCAAGCACTTCTGCAAATCTGTGTACTGGCATTTCTGTTCATAGTCTCATACTAACCTATGAACCCAGGCCCATCAAAGATGATCATTCCCTAATTCCAATGCCTTTTTTACTCCTGGTAAAAGACCATGAAGTTGCATAGAGCATTAAAAGCATCATTTTAAGTAGTATGGTAAATAGACTGAGCTTTTTAACTTCGGTATAAACCAGGAACATAGAAGGTGGATTATGGAGGGGAAGGCTCATGTCTACAGATGTTTATCTAAGGTAATTAGACATTTGCTGGGGGGAAGGAGTGTAAACCAAAAGTAGAAGAAAATGGATTCATTCTCTGAAACTGTCTGCCTTTTACAGTCATATCTAAAAGTAGAGCCTATCAAATTTGCTGTCAACATTTAGAGATGAAAATGGTAATTATCAGCCTTCAAAGGTTGCTAGACAAGGTTGGCTCAGCATTTTCACAGCAAAGAACATTCAAATCTTTCAAATTCAGATCCTAGTCCTAATGGGATATCAGAGGAGCCCCTCCTAAATCAGCAGAAACAACACAGACAATGTAGTTTCCGGACAGGTCTTTCTTTGACAATGTTATGGAAGAAGAAGGCTGGGAGATTTCATTTTTTTACAGTGCAGAAATCCCCGCTAAGATTATCAATTTTGAAAACTTACTTTTTTGTTCTTTTTCCTGGGAGAAAAAAACAAGTAAAGGATTCAATGCAGAAATTTTCTGATGTAGATCTACTGTACTACTTACTTAAAACTTAGAATGTTACAAGAAGTCAATATTAGCAGCCCCGATGAGAATCAATGAGATAGGACACACTGTTCATTATTTAAGTCTGTTTTCAGTAGAACTTGTTCTTAATTATTGATAGTTGTCTTCACTGTTAAGATTGGGAGCTATTTATTTCTTTTTAAAAACTTCCTTCTTAGAGTTTGTGGATGGAATAGACCAAGGGAGCTCCAGGTGACCTGAGGAAATATTTTTTTCCCTTGGTCCCACTCTCACTTGCCACATCAACTGTCCTGTTGAAACTGAGCTAACAAGTGAATTCTTTGAAAACTTTACCTTGTAGTCTCTTGTAATAGTAAATTTTATTTACTACTTCAGTTGGGAAGTTTCAGAGACTTCCCAAGTGCTTTTTCTCCTAGCTGAAGACAAGCATCAGCAAAACTTCAGAAAACCAAACTAGAGTTAACACCTGAAGAACTGCAATAAGAAAGCAATTGAATATCTTTAAATTAGAAAAACAACTTCACCTCATTAAAAAACATTAAATGGATGAAGCATTGAGGATCAGCCCAGCTGAAAGTTTTGGAATGTTTGTGAAATGCTAAAAAAAAAGTTGGAGAGGCTTTTGCTTTTCCCATAAAAGCTATTTTTGTACACACCTGATGACTCAGAATCGGCAGGAATGCAGGAGCAGCTGATTCCCTCCAGGGTGCCAAAGACCCAGGTCTGTGGGATGTTTATTTTTACCATTTACAGTCCTTCATAGGTGTCTTTGATCCTCATGTCTGAGACCACAGAAATGGGAAGGGCTGTTTTACCCTATCCATAGCCTGCTTTACAGACAGCAGTCTGGCACATCTGCATCAGCGAATTTGCTGTCAAAGTACAAGTTTCTCTCATGTAATGTAGAATTTGAAGCCAAATGCTTATATAGAAAGCACTGACTTGTACTGCTGCAATTTCATCCCATAGAAGACTTGTCCTGAAGGGGATTTTGGTCCTTCCTGGTGTTTTTTAAGCAACTTCTTTGTTTTTCCATTAGCAAACCTCACTTTGTGTTTTGCCAAAGGTTGTTGAGCCGCTCATTCAAGAGAAGACAAGGGGCAAGTACTGATTGTTGAGTACACTCAATAGAAACACTCCTGTATAGCTCACTGTTCATAGTCTGAGCAATGTCTGCAATAAATATATCTGAAAACCAGGCTGTGAACTAAATTAAGAAACCTTTAAAGTGCTGGCACCTGCCTGAAGAAAACAGACCACTTGTTTTGAAGAGGGTCATGGGGCTGCAGAAGCCCAGCCCTGCCAGTAAATCCTGGGGAATGTAGGGGATTCCTTCTAGCCTGGTACAAGGGTGAAAAAATTGGTTTGAAAGCCAAACAATCAAAGGTCCTGACATTTGGGAAGTTCCAAGCACTCATATTGTCCCAGAACTGAATGTGCCCTGCTCCAAACCCACGGATAAAGCAAGGACTGTTTGTGCCAGGGCTCACCCCCATGTGAGCAAGGGCAGGGAACTTCTGATTCAAGACATGTTTGCACTTATCTGATAGATTTTTTTTTCTCTCTCCCTCTTTTGTCATCCTATTCTTATACATGATGAGAGTGGTCATATTAAATAATATCATTACAAAAACTTTTGAGAATTCACTGGAATTTATCTTTCCTTTTCCTCCCTTAAAGGAACTGCTATCAAGTCCTCACTCCACATAAACATGTTTGAGTTTTTTCATAATCATAGAGAAAAATTACTTTGGCCCATCAGAAGAGTATCAGCTTTGCATTAGCAAGTTGGCTTGCACACAAAATTATCTTTTTGCATTCTATGTATCCATCTCTCTAGAATTAATCATCCATTCAGCTGGTAGCTTATTCAAATATAAACACACAAACAAGGTGCAGTAGGAGTGTTTTCAGAATCCAAATATTTGCTTTCTACCTCTTTAAACCACCTACCCACCACAAGGCTGAAAGCTGCCAAGTGGCAGCTGAAAGCAACATTTTGTCTTCGATTAGTCATATCTGAAGCTATTTTTAAATGCTTGCTGCCTGTGGAATTGTGCTGCTGGGACAAACGTGTGACAACAGAGGGCAAACGAGGTCACTGCAAAGCAACTCCTGGGGCATGTCTAGCTTGCGAAGGAATTAGAATTCTGTTAGGAGCTCCCATTCTCCCACTGAGATTCCATTTCCTGCTGGACACAGATCTCATTTGCTGAGCCAACAGCTGCCCCTGGGCCAGCAGGAGCAAGGTCTCAGCCTGGGGGTACCATGGGGGAGCCCCCTCAGCATCATTCAGTCACCTCCACCCAAGTGCTGGGGAAGCCCTGTGTGCCCTCCGGTGTCATTGTCACCTCTAGTAATGAAGGGATGGGATTATTTTTGGGCTAAAAATGATTTATTGCTCAAATAATCAGTCTCAGAGGCTGTGAGATTTTACAGGAGCAAGCAGTGAGCCAGAGCTCAAGAATAGTCACAAGTGCTTTGTTACAAGGCAATATATTTCTAACCCGATAGGGTTTATTTTGATTTTCTGACCTATCACCTTTACTTACTTCTGCTGCACTGTGGATGCTTTTGTCCAATGGGCTTCGGTCTCTCATGCACACAGATGCTTCTATTATAACCTCGAAATTTTTAACTTATTCTATACAACCACACCCCTACATTATAAACCCTTCACCTTCTCATCAATGCAGTTTCTCACTTACTTAAGGCATATTCTTTCTTACAGCTATAGAAACATAAGTTAATGATTTTTCTGCTTAATGTCTGTGTATTTGTATCCTTACATCAATCCAAGCTTCTCCCAAGGCTCTGCAGATCAAACCCTCCAGTGTCTGTGAAGTTTCTGTTTTTCTGATTCCCACACTTGGGTGTCTGCCCCAGGGGCAGGGACTGGGGAAAGGTTTCAGTTCTCTCACCCTATGAGAAATGTATTTAGTGCTTATTAATGTGAATCACTTGGGTTGGGGCTGGGCCAAGGGTGCCAGACCAGTATCACATTAGAGAATTTACAGACACCAAAGGAAAAGATTGCTTATGGAGGCAGAGGCCAATTCATTAGAGAAGTGTTTATGCCACAGCTCCCTGTGAGTTCCAGGAGGGGTGGGGGAACTCTGCAGTGTAAGAATTGACAAAAGCAATGCACAGAAATGTGCTAATCCTGTTTTGGGAGTTGGGATTTGGTGGAATTGCACAGGGTTGACCATGAGAATCATTCCCAGTGGGACCTGTTGGGCCTTGGCTTCGTATTTGTCTTTAGGAAGCTTCCCTGGAAATATTCCCAGTGAAAGGCCCTGGAGGTGACTGGTTTCCCCAGCTTGTTTTTCAAGGTGGTGAATCCTTGTGGGGCTGTGTTATAAAAGTGGTCTGGCCAAGGGAAGAGAGCGCATAACCCTTCAATGGCATGCTCAAAATTAAGAGCCTTGAGTGTTACAGTTGTGAACGATTTCCCCAGCACTCAGATAATTTCTATGACTAAGTAAAAGCATTTCTAAAAATAGGGTCTTTGTCCAAAAGGAGGAAAACAAGGTAAAGTATCCTCAAAAGCCTACTTGAGGTCTGCTTTCTATGTTACAGCACTGGCTTGCCTTTGACATAGGGTTAAACAAATAGAAAGCTTTATTCTGTGCTGTAGACTTGTTTCAGAGCTGGGAATATTTTAAGCACAGAATGGCTCAGAACTCTAGTAGACTGACTGTTCTGTAACTAATATAACAGTTGTAAAACTTCCTTGCCAGAACCAAATCTGTAAGGTAACTGCTGCTCAGCATTGTTTAGCATGCCAAATTTGCTTTGCCATCCAATTTTGTGACCCATTTATTATCATTTCATCTGGCAACCAAGAAAGTAAGGGTGGTCACAAACTCAACTTTCTTTATGACCTCAGAAGTGAATCAGCACAAAACCCACAGGAATTTCTACTGAGGTTGTTTTTGGGACTGTCTGGAGAGCCTGCAATGCTTTTCATATTCTTTGGCAAATGGCTGCTGCTATGAAATGGGAAGTTTCCTTGGCTACCTGAGCTTCCTGTTGGTAGCCACAGGAGAGCAGTTCAGACACAACTGGTCACAGGCAGATAAGCCACAGACATGCAAAAGCTGGAGGTCAGACACTGCAACCTAATTAATACCTTGATTAACACCATTAGCACAATGAGAAAGGCTTATCATAGAACTGAGCTTTTATCTTTAGGTCCAAATCTGCTAAATTGAGGGCTGCTTACTCAAAGCCAAATTTTCTTTTCTTTAGGTACTCACATGAGTGTGTTAAACTGATGTGTGCAAAACTGACAATTGTACAAAATATCATTTACTCCCAGAAGAGCACTAATGTACAAAGGGAAATTAGGATAGAATGGTGTAATTAGAGTTGGAAAGGACCAACATCAATCATCTAGTCCTAACAACTGACAAATTCAGGCTGACCAAAACAAGAGCCAGCATACAGAAAACAAATCTCTCTTCCTTGTCTCACCTGCACACCTGAGAGCTCCCACTCTCTCAGACCTGCCCAGGGTACCTCAGGTTTGTGGGGGCTGCAGGTGTGGCCTCTTCCCCCAGCTGGCTCATCTCATGAGCATCCTTAGAGAGAAGGCAGCTTCTGTAAGAGAAATGGGATTAATTCCCCTTTCCCAGCCTCCTCTCCACCCTTAGCTGCGAGACCTTAAACAATTACATCTATTCACCTTTCAATTCTCAGTTCATCCACGTTTCTGAATGTGTGGATAGCTTCTCTGAGGGAAGCTTAAGAAAGCTCTAGAACAACTTAAATAGTCTTATTTATTGCAGAGTTCCCAAAGGTTTTCAATTTTAAACTGAATTCCTGTTTGGAAAGGAAATGAAAATAGAGAGGAAGGGATTTGGTAGAGTCAGAGTGTTTTTAATTAGTTTGTGATGGAGGCAGAGTTAGTTTTTAGCTCTTGCGAAGAGAACATGCTAAAGAACATTAATTGATGGCAAACTTTCCATCATCTTAATGCCAGGCATTTTAAAAAAAATTATTTGACCTAGTTCTTGAATAGGAGTATCAAGTAGTGTCATGTAGGTTAATATGTGGGGAAAAAAAATTCAATTAAAGAATTGTGTAGCCACACACACACTCCTTCCTTACAATCTCATACTTGTATCATGCTGTGCGAGCTGCTAATTCAAAAGGCTGATATGGTCACAGACAGCCCAGCTTCTAGGATTTACCATTCAAACCCACTTGAAGTGGCATGAAAAATGCAATAAAATAATTCTTTTGGACAAGTTTAGAGAGAGGTATTCCCAAAAGACAGAATCTGGCTTCCAGCCACATAAAGCTTACTTTGTCAATAACACAGTGAAGGAAGGCATGAATGAATTTTATTTCATTGGACAAGTGACTTGGAATACAGATAAGGCAGGGTGAGCATATAAACCTTTAAATAAATGTTTTAGCACTATCTGGAAGGGAGGAATGCAATTGATTCCAATCTTTTCTGACAGAAAATCAGTTCCTCTAAAGCTCTCGGGGCAACAAACACTAACTAAAAGTGTCTGTTACTAATAAAATCTTTAAGTACAACAAAACAAGATGTTGTCCTTTGCAATTAATACACTATAATTAATGCAAATTATTACTCTGTAGTTTAATTGAAATATTAAACCGTGATATTAGCTCTTTGTTTTACTATGATTTAAAGAGCCATGTAACTTCGAGGAGGGATCTTTAAAGAGCTCAAGGAAAACCCAGCAGAGCAATAGCTGACAAAGCCCCTGACAAAACACAGTGTAAACAGCAGCAGGAGGAATTCAAAACACTCTGTGCTGAGGTTTCTCTCTAATGAGCACTGCCATGGTACCTGGAACTGCTACAAACTGCTGCTAATAGAAAACACTCATCTGTGATGCCCAACAACATTCTTCTGTTTTGTGGAGGTTACTTCAGACAAAGTCGTTTTGAGGAAAATGTTGACCTTTTCCTTCCTCTCTGCCTGGTTAACATGAGCCTTGTGATGTTCTCTGCAGCAGTACTACAGGCTGGAGCAGTAAAAACTGCTGTTCTAGTTCTGGTTTTGCTTTGCAAACACATGTTATGTGTTGGAATGAAGGGGAGGGGGTATTTAGTGTTTTAGGAGAGCCACGTTTGGAATTCCAAGAGAAATTCACTCTAAGTGGCAATTCCTCTAAATCTAATTCAAACCAGTACCCAAAATTGGAGTTATATTTGCAAAACCACAGGCTGTTAAAATTTACAAATCAAACATTATTATCTTGGGGGTCTGAGGATGAATGGTATGGCTGGAAGAAGGGGTTGTACTCAGTCACATAAATTTCAAAGAAAATGGAATCTCATTCCCACTGCCAATCCGACATGAGCTCAAGGGAGTCACTATATTTTTTTTAGTATTAAATATTCTTTTCCTAATGTCTTCCATAATGGAAACAAAAATTGCAAATAGAAAAAAAAAAACAAAAACAAACAACAACAAAAAAAACCAGGTCTTTATACAAAGTACATTCAGTATTTGCAATAATTATTTTAGCCTAAAATATTTAGCCTACTACTACCAGTAGTATTACTACAGTAGTAATCTGATTATTAGTTGGTAGAAACACTCTTTGCATTGAATTTGCTTTCAGATTACTACTTATTGAAATAGACTACTTCAAATTAGTTGAGCTAATATGGTTACAAGAAGGAAAAAAGCCACACAACTCCAAGTACAAGTGTTTGCAAGTGTTGTTACCTAATAAAGAGCACTCAGGGTCTGTTTCTGTACCTTTCCAGCCCACAAATTACAGAATTTTGGGATTCTAAATTCTGCCTTCCCATCCTAATTGTTCTTTTTGTGTTTATAAATAACTATTCAACCTTCAAACTTCTGTGTGACCAGGCTTTGGCACTGTACACATGAAAAACACAAAGTGGTGAGCTCAATGTTTAGGAACAGAAAATTGTATCTCTATTTTCATATTTCTACAGTGAGAGAGGCAATAGAATCTATTTCATGATCTTGTTACAGAACCAAACCTTTAGCACTGGGGGCAGCTTTTCTGAAGGGCTGGCTTTCAGTTTTGCCAAAGAAAACATTCAGCAACTGCATGAGGGGAAAAAAAAAATCAAGTATTAAAAAATGACAAATATTTCCTTGCCTCTGATGGATGAGTCTGTTTGATAAGCTATACTTCTGCACTGCTGAACCCAAAATAATTCCATAAAACTTCCAGGACTCAAGAGTTTTCTCAGAAACCTGTAAGAAATACAGCTGAGAACTCTTAACACCAGCAAAGGGTGGGACACAGGAGCACAGCCCTTCTGCACTCTCCTCTCTGAGCTGCTTATTTTTGGCAACAGGTTCCACATAGATATATGTGTGGATATGTTATATCTGTTATATATATCATATATTCCACATAGATATATGTGTGGGTGTATGTATGCATGTGTGGGGGTGTATATATATGTATATATATATATATATATATATATGTATGTATGTATGTATGTATATGTATGTATACATACAAATGTATGTATATGTATGTATGTATATGTATGTATACATACAAATGTTTCTTTTTTTTCCAAAGAAATTTTTGATTTTGAATGCCACTAAAAGTGCAAGTTTACATTTTTCAGTGAGGATATCTGATAGGAATATCTATAAAAGAAACACTCTTGTACATAGGAAGCATTCTTAATCAAGACTTTTAACATTCCATCAACATGAGGAGAATGTCCTGCCTTGTGACAAAGTGCTTCAAATTTTAGCTCCTGAAAATATTTTCAGATCATTTCTTTTATGTTTTCTGTCTTTATGGAAACCTTTCAAAAGTTTTTCTCGACTTCAAAAAGAGAGACTTCCCTAACTGATTTTCATCCAGCTCTATTGACTGCAGATCCCATCAGTGGGCAGGGGGGGATCTTTTGTTTTATACAAAGCTGTTCAACAAAGGAGTGATTCTACAGGCAGTGTACATCTTTAAAATCTCTTACCTTCTAGGGATTGCTTAAATAATGAGAGACTACTGATTGACATACTATGAAAAACTTTCAATAGAATAATTTGACAAGTGTTTCCGTCTTCACCTGAAGGATACTTTTGTTAAAAATAATTATTTTAATAAAGTTTTGCTTAGTGCTGAAGAGTAGGCTAGTTGTGCTTTGGTAAAGAGCTGGCTGAGACAAATGACTAGATAAAGGAGTAATCTCAAAGATGGCTTTGATAAACAAATTAAATTAAAAAGGTATTGATTAATTATAAACCCAGGAAAATGTTACTACTTTCTCCATATGTCAGAACATACAACATTTCTGAAGAGTTATAAAAACTCTTTTAAAGTGCTTTTAAGTATTTAAATGCTCTTTTAAAGAACTCCCTTAGTAGAAAAATGTGCAACCTGGAGTTCCAAGTTAGGGCATGTGTTTGGCAATGAAAGCAGCTCCTGTGAGCTCTGAGGCTGTGGGAGCTGCCAGCACAGGGAGCACACTCAGGTAAGGTCTGCTGCCATCAAACAGTGAGCAACCTCCTGGGATGGAAGCAAAGAACTCTCCTGGGTGGAAGAGCCAGGTGTCGGAATCTGTGGGTATTGATGATTCTGAGATTGTAGAAAGTCTCTGTCTTTCAGCCCCACTGCCAAAGCAGAAGCCATAATTCGTCTGTGCTGGTTTCAAGGCTGTTTATTCTGTTTATCTCTAACATGTTCTGCTGCCCTGCCGCAGCTCTGTCCTGCAGGGCAGCGTGTGGGGCTCTGCCCTCAGTGGGATGTTACAAACATTAAATACCAGAAACTACCTGTGCTGCATTTACAATAACGTGCCAATATCTGTCACCTACGTTGGACAGTGTGTCCCCAGACTGAACCAACAGAAAAATGCCAACACACAGTGAAACATGGAGGGCATGAAGAAGGAGAAAAAGGACAAGGCACACCCAATTTCCTCCATCTTGTCCCCTTTGGACCCCTCATCTAGAATCCTAAAATTTTACTTTTGCACCCGTGTCACATTTAATTATTACTTATATCAAACACTTCGAGCTTGTAATTCATCCTGTAAGATTGAAAACTCTTTTCCATGGACAGAGATCACAGACAGTGTCTCTGGGGGCTCTGTCCATGGGGGTTCCTGACCCCCTGCCAGGGTCCCAGACCTGCCAGGGCAGCCAGAGGGAAGCCCTGGATTCCCACAGTCAGGGAGGTGTTGGATATTTCCAGAGTCTGGGTGGAGTCCCCAACAAACTCCCCTTAACACAGGTAAGGGGAATTTTCTTTCTGTTTTCCTCTAGTGAGCTGGGGCTCACTCCTGCAGGCATTGTGGAAGGAAACTCGTGCTTGCAGCATGGAAAGCTGTCCTACATAAAGCCAGGGAGACGAGTAAGGTTTTGTCTCCTGCTCTTCCACTGGAGGCATCTTCCTGGAATTGATGTAGCAACTCTTTCATTTCGCGTCCCTGTCCCTGCCATCTTCCTGTTCAGCTGAGCTCCTTTACCAGCAAGGAAGCTTGTGATAATGATTTTCCCAAATATAGCTAGTTGAAATAATAAATGAATGCAAATCAAGTATCTGTGCATACACAGAGGGAGGGATTTGGTTTTGATCAACTGAAGCTTTTTTCCAAATGTTAAATCTTGAGACATTTCTGCTCACTTCATAAAATAACTAAAGCTTGTGGCGAGGGAGTTTTATTGTTTGAGGGGTTTTTTTACTAGCTGTATCAAATAATAAGGAAAAGCACCATTAAGATTTCAACATATCCACTTGAGCTTGCTTTCCTAACAACTAAGCCAAACTGTAACATTTTTTGTCAGCAGGCAGTGATTTACGTGGATGACCCTGACTCACTGCTCCTGTAAGTCTTTAAACAGCTCCACTTTCAGCTGCAGCAGATTCCAGAAGTAAGTAATCAATCTTGAACATGTTGTTTCACAAAAATGACTAGGTGATTTCAGAGCTGTGTTTTCCCCACAGTGAAAATACCAGGCTACTGCAGCATCAAGCCAGTTGTCGTTGCTTACTGCCTCCACGGAGCCAGTGGGACACAGCACTGCAGCCTGCAAGGATATCCCTTTGTGTCCCCTGGAGCTGGGGAATGGCACTAAATAAGCAGGCTCAGTGGGGCTAGGAGGAAGGATTCTCAGAGCACAATCTGTTCCCAGGCAGATCATTGGGGATGGTTTTAGTGTGTGACCCACGCTGACACCCCCTGAGTGCCCAAAACACCCAGAGCGAGCCCACTGCTCCCACTGCTCCCCCTCCCTACCCAGCAGAGCTGAACCCCCTGTCTGGAAGAGAGCAGTGGCACAGAATTCTCCTTCAGTTTATTCCAACACAGGGAGTAAAATCAAATCCATGAGCAGTTTCCCCATGTACAGAAGCACACGGTTTGTCTCTGTAACACAGCCTTGGGCAGACAGGTGGTGTTGATGCCTCAGGTTTTAGCTTTTGTATTTTTCACATTCTGCTTTAGACAAAATACATTCTGTATTTTTTTTCACATGCTGCTTTAGTGTGGGGGTCTGGGCTTCATATTAGGGGATGGTGAGCTCTCTGCAAGAGCAGGGAGACAAAACAATTCCTTCTCTAACTGGGGACCAAAGACAAATGATCCAAATCTCAGGCCCAAGAGCACAAACAAAGTGGAATGAAGAGAGAAAAACAAGAAGGATGGGACTTGATAACCTATTGGAAAATTAACTCCAAAATGCAAATGGAGCAGAACTTATAAAAGTGAGATACCCCATGATCAGTTGTGCATTTTGTGACCATTTTGGTTCATCTTGGGTGTAGCCCTGGCTGGGCTCTTGTGCTGCCCAAGGTGGATCCATTGAGACCTCCTCATAAATCCCTGCTTTATTCTTTAGCTCTGTCCAATCTCTGATTTAGGTGAGCCTTCCCAAGGCAGTTTTATACAAACCCTTCTGTTCTCAGCACTGTGTGAAGCAATTGCACGTGGGAGGCACAGCTCCCACCTTCCTCCTTCAGCACAGAGCAGCCAGGGCTGGCACAGACACTCAGCCTGTCCTTGTTGGCCTCTTCTTGTGTGCTGCCTCTTGCCAGGGATAAGGCCAAGGCTCTTCCACTCTTGCCCTCCAAGGCAGGTGAATCCATTTCCTATTATTTTGCACACTCAAGAAAGGAAAAGGCAAATTAATACAATATAAAGAGAGAAAGGGAAGGAAAAGAAAGTTTGCTGAGTGATCTTTGGATCAGTGGCTTTGCAGTCCCCTCTCTTCCCTGCAGCACTGCCTCTGATGTGGTTCAGTTTGAAGGATGCAGCAGTCCATGTTATCCTAGAGAAATACTGTGCAGACGGATATGAGTCAGGATTTTTAGCATTTGAAATGAACAAGGGAAGGTAATTTCTCTTCCTGGCTCTGTCACTGACCCACTGTCTGACTCCTCAACTCAATTTAATGTGCTCCTAAACTGTGAGTCCAGAAGTTCCATCCCCTCCCACAGCAGTATCAGCTCTTGGTAGGGAGCAGTTGCTGTAATCACATTCGCAATGAAAAATGTTGTTAATAGTATGAAAAACAATGTATGAAACACGTAGCACTGCATTATGGGTCAAATACAGCTTTATATATTAAATATACATATATATATTTAAAATATTTTGTTGTAATTCACTTTGCTTAGCTTTTCTTTCACATACAATAAGAAATTGAAACAATTCACCAGAATCACCACAACAAACACGGCATAACTCTAAATCCTGACTAGATTTGCCTTTGTGGAGGGTGTATGTGAGGAAAGGAACACATAAATCTCACACTAAGTTAACACATTTGAGGCATTTGATACTAAATCAGTGAGGTCTCATTTACTTCTATTCTTAATTCCAGCATCCTCCCAAGGACCAAATAAATGTAAAACCTGGCTTAGCTGCAGTAACTTATTCTACCAGTTGCAAAGTCTTACAACAGGATGTGAGTGTTATTCCAAGACTGAAAGAGAAAAGTAATTATATACCATAAAAATGAAAATTTCTTGTCCTTTGGAAGCATTTCATCTTACCTGGTATTTGTTATCCCATGAGGCACTCTTACTACTGAAGAGTTTAAATGGATATTAAATATAACTTTGTGTTTAGCAAAGTGACATCAAGGCATTAAAAAAAAGCATTGCTGACTCAGAAAAATCCACCTAAAGAAAGTAGACTATAGGTAGAAATCTGTCATGGTTTCCACACCATGGGGTTTTTTTGTGATTTTTTTTTTTTTTGGTCAGATGAACTATTTGAACAAGTTTCCTGTTTTAACCCCTCATCACATGGACAACATTAACTAACAAACAAAAGGAGATCTTGTTTTCACAGTCACGCTCACTGGCTGACACTTGGATATTTAATTTTATAACAGGAACAGTTTTACAGTAAACATTGGGACATTAGCATGCAGCTACTTTAATTTACAGGAGAAACTTGGAAGTATGCGCAGCATTTGACATGGTTTTGGGATATTGCTCTGCATCTGCACACTGCTCTGGCACAGGACAGGACACTGTGATTAAAATTAAAGCCTCGAAACACAGAATCCACATGTGTTACCACAGGAACAAAATGCTAGCAAGTTGAGGTTGTTTTGTAAGAATTCATAATTTTTTGTTTACTGTATCTGTTAAATTATTTAGGAAGCCTCTGCATAATTTATTTCTTTGAACAAGACACTTCCATGCACACATAATGTTAAATGTGAGTGTGTGGATTTGGGGATTTTGTATGCCTGGGTTTAAAGGGAAAAAGTTCCAGGAGCTGCAGCAACAGCCTGAGCAGACAGCATTGCTTGTTTTTCAAAAGGGCTTGTTCATAACTTGAATGTGGTTATTGTAGATACTTACATTTGAAAATCAGATCTGGTAGCTCTCAAGACTTCTGAGTCCTTTGTGATTGACAGCAGAGAGCATACAAAATCTCCCTAAATGCATCCTTGCTTATTTTTTATAGGTAGAATTAATGTTTGGGTATTAGACACAGACACCAGCCCCAGAACCACACTTTTACCAGGCCTGCCCTGTGCTGAGCTCACATGAATACTGTTTTCCTCCTTTGCTGATTACAACACAGAAAGCCACCCAATTATTTTAAAATATCACATATTCCTTGCTTCCTCCAGTTAAAAATGGTAATATGAGGAAAATGTTTTCCCCAGAGTGGGGTCAGGCACTGAACAGCATTCCCCAGGGAATGGCTGGAGCTGGGTGAGGGAGGTTTAGGCTGGCTATCAGGACAAGGGAGCTGGGCACTGCCCAGGGAATGGGCAGGGCCCTGAGGCTGCCAGAGCTCCAGGAGTGTTTGGACACCACTTGCAGACAGGGTGGGATGGTTGGGGTGTCTGTGCAGGGCCAGGAGCTGGGCTCAGTAATTATTGTGGGTCCCTTCCAGCTCAGGCTGCTCTGTGGTGTGACATTCACATTCTCTGGACAGAGAGACATAATTCTGTCTCTCAGGAGACACACAGAGTGAAGAAGAGAAAACAATCTTTATCTCTGCTCCTTTGTTTTCCCCATGTGGGATGTGGTATGGAGATTGTTTACCTGCAGTGATTGCTGGGTTGGATTCTGGTGAAGGTTGTTTGGGTTCAATGGCCAATGGATCCAGGTGTGGCTTGGACTCTCAGCACAGAGTCACGAGTTTGTTAGTTAGACAGGGAAGTAAGAAATAAGTATGTAAAATAATACACTATCTCTTTAAATAGTATATGAATGCAATATAGTATAGTTTTAATAAAGCTGTCCTTCAGCCTTCTGATCTGGAGCCACACACGATCATCTCTTTTTGCCGTACCATGGTTCTATGATTCCATGTTCTTCATCATCGAGGAGCTGCCTGCTTTACCCCATAGCCAAAAATTAGCATTGGTTATAACCCACCACCAGCTTACCTGGACTGAAATGAAGCTTTCACCAAACTGCAAGATGCAGGCAGCTAGCCAATGTCTGAGTGGTTCCTTCTTTAACTGAGCAATTTTCAGATTTCCTCAAAGTCCAATCCTTAATGTCCTCTCCACAGGAGTCAAATGCATGGTAAGGACACTGCTCTCCTTCTCCTGTGCTGTGACCTCTCTGACCCCACTGCCTGCCTCTGACCCAGTGATCAGAGCTGAAAACTGACCACTGCTTCTTGGAGGAAAGTGCTGCCCTTTCCCCTCCCTTTTGGGCACGACCATCACACACACACACACACACACACACACACATTCCCTGAGACAGTTCTGAGAGCTAATTCAGCTGGGGCTGAGCACACCAATAACTCTTTGCTTCAGCCCTGCAGAGGAGCACAGAGCCCCAGGAGCAGGCTGGAAGGGAAGGGCAGGGCAGGACAACAGCAGCGTGGATTTTGATCAGCTTAACTCCTAACAGAATTAAAGCCCAGCATCAAAAGGCACAAACTGGTACAACTTAAAAGAGGATGACACTTCCTCTGTGCAGTTCTGGGAATGACTTCACCATGCCCCCTCTTCCTTTCTGGGTGAAGGGGCCTCACCTCAGATCTCTGTCCCTCCTTTGTCAGGCCTGGGAATTAGCACCTTATTGAGAAGCCAAGTGGCTTGATCTCCTTGAAGCATCCAGAATGAAAATTTGTGAAAGGTTAAGAACAGAAATGAAGACAAGGTATTTCCTCTAGTTACAATAGCAGCAGTAAACTCAGCAGAACCAGGAATCTGGCTTTGAGCACTGCCACACATTTCGTGAACAATTCACCTCAGAGTTCTATAACACACTCCTGAGAGAGCCCTTGGCTGTACGAACACATTTCCAGAGAGCGTCCATGCTCACTTCAGAGATAGTCTGATCAGGACATATTTCTAACATGTGCATAGACAAGGCCACCTGCTTTGGAGAACAAAATGTTTCACTATTGGGACACAAGCTCTGCTTGCCACTAATTTCAAGGATTAGAGACCTTGCCTGTTTTATTCATTTTATTTATTTATTTTATTCATTGAGGTGCCAATCAGGTACATCAGTGAGCTCTACCCAACTCAAGTGCAGGGCCCCCTCTCGTGCCTTCCTGTTTATGTGCAGCCAGAGCAAAGCCTGTGGTGGTGGGCTGGAGCCTGGCCCTCCCCTCCCCATCCTTTTGTCACGATAGTGCCATCCTTGTACCTGATAACCTGGGCCCTCCACATCCTCCAGCTCTGACAAATAACCTCACTGACAGGTATCTCAGGAAATATCTCCCCAGTCCCAGTTCCTTTGATGTAGTATCTGAGAGACAGGAGATCCTCTGTGCTGCTTCGATCAATCAAGACAGGAATATCTTCTTGTTGTGGTTGAATTTGAAACTTTCCAGAGAACTTAGTCCAAAGAGGTCAAGTGAAGAAATGTAGCTAAAATGTAAGAACACCCATGTGAGGTGTCACTATTGGACATGAAATGAGTACACAGAAACTTGGTAAGTTCAAAAGAGAAAAAGAGCAAATTTTATTTCTGACTTTGTAATATATAGAGTTCCAAAAGTGACAGTGGATTGGAAGGTGAAATTGCCACCTGTCCAACCACACTGGTCAAACCAACAGTCCATCAATTCTCCCTCCCACAAAGAAGAATGTGAAACAATCATTATTTACATGAGGTAGAACTCCAGCAGAAATATGTAAACATCAGAAGGCATAGAAAACTTTTAGAAGAACTTTAAAAATTTTTAAAAAACTATAAAAGAAAACACTTTTAAAAATCAGGGCAACATCAGGGAGCAGCTGGGACAAGCTGAAGATCACAGTTCAGAACTAACTTTTTGTATAAATACCAAAATGACTCTGTTCTGATTTGGATCTGGCCAGAGCAGTTCAGCTGATACACCTGTGTTTGAAAAGCCAGTATCAGAAGATGTGGGATTCAACACAAGTTTGTGTAATTTCAGCTCAGATTCATGTCTTGCTGACACATCACTGAGTGCACACGCTGGGGAACAGGATCCACAGAGAATGGTAGATGTAATGAGAATTAAGTGTGGGCAGCTATAACCAAAGATAATGAAGTTCCAAACACTGGAACTTATACAAGAGAAAATACTCAAACCATGAAGAAATGTACAGTTAAACACATGCAGTTTAAAAGCTGTACTTTCATTTAAAAATTACTTTATATGTCCCATTTCTATTAGATGCTCATCTTTCCTCTTTATGTATAAAACTTGGGCAAATGGCTGTAGAATAAAATGGGTTCTCTTTAAAAAGAACACTTCTGAGGGCTGAATTTACAACTGTCTTTTCTCAGGTTGCCATTAAAACTTTTTTTATCCTCCTAAACCTGGTGTTGCCCTTTTCTGTGAAGGAGAGGAAGGAAAGGCAGCAGCCTTCCTCTGGCTCAGCTCCATGCAGCCACTGAAAATGCAGGAAGGCAACAGTGGCACAGCAGCCCTCTCCCCTCACAGGTACACTCAGCCCTCTCGTTTGTGAAGTTAATTTAGTGAGGTTAAATGACACCATTTTCCTGACTGCATTTTCTCACCTCCAGCTGGAGCCCTGTCAGGGTTCCCAGGTAGGACAAGGAACACTCTCCCTGCCTTGTTTTCATACATGCTACAAAAGGGATTGCATTACCCTCCCCCCCAACCACAACCCCAATTACCAAGCTGTGAAAATAACTCCAATTAAGTGGTTAGCCATAATAGCATGGCAGCTCTTCAGGAAACTGCCTATCTAAATAGAGATGTACGGAGGGCAGTTTTCTCTCTAATAGTGATGCATTTTCAATTTATGCAATACAAAGTGCATTGGTCTGCAGTGTCCCTGGCTACTGATGATTAATAGCCCATACACTGCAAGGGGCTACAAAGAAAAGTGCCAAGGGAAGCAGATGCAGCAGGTTTTATATTATCATGACTGCAACAAACTCATTCAGTGGTGTCAGCTCTGACTGCAGGATTCTGATTATGAAATATGATGCGTGTTGAATTTAATGGCTTTCTCTGCCCTTCTGGTGAGTTCACTGCTTTCCAATGTCATTTTGTGTTCTCATCTGAGTGGTAATAAAAGGAATATCATTGACTGTGCTAGCTCTGTAACCACTGTGTGTTTTACAATAAATTGTGTTTCAGGACCCTTCTACCCAGGAGAGTGTGCAGGGCCAGAAAGTAATATTCCCCAGTTCTCCAATATGAAGGGTTTCTCTGAGAGAACAGGAAATTATGCAGGACTGCCCTTCTCTTGAGGCATCCCTTATGTGAGCAGGACATCTCTTTTTCAAGTGGTTATGTAGCAAAAAAGGTCAGTTTGAATTATAAATATAATAAAAAAAAAAAATCCAAATAAACAGCTACTACTCTGAAGAAGAAATTATGATACCTTGATAAGAAGAGGATAAAAGTTGTTAAAAAAAAAAAAAATGTAAGTGAGGAACGTACATCACACATGTAGGAATATAAAGTCAGGAGAAATCTAAAGAGAGGCTTTTTATCCAGCAACTCATTATTCCATCCAACCTGTCAGTGAGCTGTGGCCTGCATCAAGTTAAACCTTACCTGCTGGAGAGTTGCAGGTGCAGCTATGAAACCCCAAATGACTGCAAAGTCATTACATTGGTTTCTCAAACAAAATAAGCCTCACAAAAAATGCATGGTGCCACTGTCAGTGCTGCTGAGTGCACACACCAGGCTGCTCCACACTGCTGACCAGCGCTGTCCCAAGGTGGGGTGGCTCCATCCCTGCAGGTACAAAGCAGATCTGTGAAGGGGAAAAGACAGAACCTCAAAGCTGAGATATTCTGCATTACCTAGAAGAATTGCAGAGTTCCCATCCTCTCTGCCCACGTGCATCTCCTGCCTGCAACATCAGGGGCTCAGTCACTCCCACAGCTGTGCTGGTCAGGGGAAAGCAATGCCATAGACAATGAGAGAGAAATCTCCTATGAGATTCTTGGATTTATCCTTCACCCTTGGAATCTGCTGCAGCCAGCATGGAACACTGCAGGCAGATCAGTGATTGAGTGAGCAGGGACACAAGTCCCATGAGACACAAGCACTTTGTTCCTCTTTCTCCCAGGAAAAGGAACAAATTGAAGTTTACTCACTTCTGCACTTCAGTTTCATCACTGGCCAGCTCTGGAGAGCAGCAGTGAAACAGCAAGAGCTGCTTCTCACACCGAGCAAAGCCACATCTACTGAGGCACAAAGTGCCTGAAACATAAAAGTTTTTCTCTTTGGAACAAAAGTTTTCTCTTTGGAAATGCACATTCCAGAGTTCACCTGTGCTGTTTTCTTAACTACAGCCCCCTCTGATGGAGTATTGCTGTTTCTAGAAACATAGGGAATATTCTTCAAAGCAGGAGGACAGAAAAATCATACCTGCACATTTTGGCACTGAATCCAGGGCCGGGGTTTTATTTTTAAAGTGATTTAACCAAACTGCAGAGGTTGCTCCTCTGCAGAGGAATTTACAGTCAAGGTGGAAGCTTTCCTTTACAGAAGTAAATCTGGACATTTCTCTGTTTTCTGGAAGATAAAGACCACCAACAAACCAGGACACAGTGCCCCTAACACCATGGAGAGGTGCATGCAACTGCATTCAGCCACTGCTGCCCAGATGAATTCATTTAAACTTGGTACATTTGTATTCAACAATTCAATTGTATTGCACACCACTTCATTTATTAGGTTTCATAAAGAACCTAGGAATGAAACTTCCACTTTTAGGACAATCCAGAATGTTTTTAACCTTGTTTTGTCTCTAGTTGAAATGTCACTGGTATTCTCAACCATATTTTATATATGAAAAGTTAAAAACCTTTGCCTAAAGGACAAATGAGACTTGTCTTTTGTCCTTTCAGACTATACTTCATATATTTTCACATAAAAATGTATTGGAACAAGATTTAAAGCTGTTATACATTTTATTGAACTCTACCTCCAGAGGGAGAAGAAAAGCATGTTAACATTTAACATGGTGGTTTTGCCTTTCTCCCTCTCCTCCACTGTTTGCTGAAAAACTTGCAACAGTTGAAAGGTAGAAATGTCAGGCAGAAATCTGTGATCTGCCTCAAAATTAAGTCATGTATTGCTGCAATACTACAGAGGCTTTGTCCTCTCTGGGATTCTCAGTCTCAGTTAAAGAACAGTTGAACAGGGTAAGAATATTCCCAGAGGAAGGGAACATAGAGAACAAGGGCCCTGAGAGCATTTACCATCAGCCTGACAAACCCATGGTGCTGCTGCCTTCTACAATCATGACCTTGTCCTTTGGATGACTCTGGAGCTCCAGGAATTTCTGTGGAAATTCAGGGCTTCTGGACAGCTGACCAATATGATTAAGCAGAAGCTGTTTATTGTTTACATTAAGCACTTATTTATACATTGTGACCCTACTGCACACACTGATCACTCATTTCTTATTGGTGCCTTTGCTTGTCCACGTGTTCTGCATGTCAGAATATGTGTTTGGTTACAGTCCAGGTGGCTCACAGCTCTCTGTTAGCTATTTCTTGTGGTCTTGGAATTCAGTTTCTCAGCTTCTTCTTTCTTATTTTAGCCCAGTTTATGTGTTAGTAACCTCGATGAATTCCAGAGGAAATTCTGATCAGTTACAGAGGGTTTGGCCGGTGCACGCTGCAGTCTGAGCTGTTCAGAGACATTGCTGCAGGTATCTGCTGTGTGCAGGGTCTGCCTTGGACCAGGCACAGAGACAGCTGGCACTGGAACAGCAGCCCTGGGAGAAACTGCATCCTGGAGCCTCCTCTGCACCACAGCTCAGCAAGGGCTTCAATTTTAGCTGGCTTCATGAACGGTGAGACTGAGTCAGCACTGAGAGGGCCAGGGCGTGCCAAATGCTGTCCAAGATGTTCTTCCCAGCCCAGCAGAGGCTCTGCACAGTGAAAATGAGCTCAGAAGGCCAAGGCAAAGAGTTTCAAGCAGGTGAAGAAAGGTTCAGTGTGACTGAGATAAAAGTTCTTTAGCAGCTGGGATGCTGTACAGACAAGGGGGAGGAAGGAAGGTGAGTGCTCCCTGTGGTGCCCAGCATCAGGCACATTCCTTATTCTCAATATATTTCTTATGTTTGAAGCTGCAAATCTGCTCCTCAAAATCAACAAAGCCTTTAAGCACCCGCCTTTTTGTGATGATTTCAGTGGGGCCTGTGGGGCCTTAGAGCAGCATGTTTGAATTAGAGTAACCCAACACATTTACATCCAACTTTCAGACCACTCACCTCAACATCACCACAGGGCACATTCCATGCTTATCCCATTCCTTAAAATCCTGTCTGTGGAAGCCCTGGTGTTTCTGCATAGTTCATTCCTCAATCTGGAGGATGATTGGGATGCCTCAGATGATTACAATTACCCAGGTTTGTTACCAAGAACAGCATTTTGGGAGCTCCTGCAGCCTCCCATCAGAAGCAGGAAGGGAGGCTGGATTTCACCTTGCCAGCAAGAGCTCATTAGTAACACCCAAAGCCTGCCCAGCCTCTCTGTTTGATTTATGAGAGCTCCTGATGGTGAAATGCCAGACCACCAGGGATGGTTTGCTACTTTGGGCTGGGCAGAATTTTGTACCAGTTATGCCTGTAAAAGCACATGTGCCAAGAATTGTTATTTTGTTGTTTTTCTTTAAAGGCTGTACTGAAATACCCTGGTAGGAATACGGGTATTCCATGCAATTCTTTAAAGTAAATTAATAACAAAACCAACAAAATTTCCTCTTTTTTTTTTTTTTGTTAACATTAGATTTTCTCCTAAAACCTTGCAGTAATACTGTTTAGGAAAACACAGCTATGAAACCTGACTGCTTTGAGAGCAGTTCTAGAAATTTGCTCTTTACTTACAGCATTCTGACATATTTAAATAAATCATTAGACTATTTATAAAGTCATCCAGAGAGCAAAGTGTCAGTTTAAGCGGGGAGGGGGAAAGGAGTCCCATATTCAAGGAAGACCCCAAAATCTTTCCCTGTGTCCATGGGGGAGCATGGAACAGAGGAGGCATTTTATTCTTATTCTACACCCCCCAACCATGGCTATTTTAAACCAGACAAGCACCTCCTTGCTCTAAACCTGAGCTAGCAGGGCAGGCTCAGCCCCAGGAGAATAGATGTACAGGGCAGGGAAGATTAATATTCTTGGAGGTTTTCCTTAGTCTGCAGGAAGCCAGCACAAAGGCACTAATAACCTCTTCAAGCAGAGAACATTTCTCGCGGGGATAATAGCTCAAGGATAGAAAGAGAGAGCTTTTATACTATAAAAGAACATTATCTTTCTCGTATGAAAACTAACTGGGTTTGGCTTTTTAAGTGCAGAACTAAGCTACCTTAGTTTTGCCTCTGCATTTGCATCTGTGTAAGGACAATTTTTAAATGTCAACAAAATATTTTTTAAGGAGTCTCTCCTATGCCTCCTCGTTTGCACTTGTTTCATAACACAGGAATAGGAATTAAAGGCCTTCACTATGGTTTAGGCAGCTTGCCAATACCTATTTTATAGCAATAAAATACATACAAATTAAGGAATCTCATGTGGAAAATTCATTCAACAGCCTCAAAAGCCAAGTGAATGCTAATTACTTCAAACACAATGTGGTGGCAATCAGGCAAGATTGGATCATGCTTTTAAATGTATGTCTAAATTTTTAAGAACCAAGATAATTATGAATTATGAAAATAACTCAGACAATGCATCAGTAAATACAGTGTTTGTGGAGTAAGAGAGATCTTTGAGGAACAGAGGAGTCTTCATTCCCCCACCTGCATAGGAATAATCAAGGGCAAATATGGGGCTGATATTTTATTTCCTTACTCCTAGACATTATTTCATACTTTTGGGTGGCTCGTGGGTGCCTTGAGTTATGGAGCAAGTGGAAGCATATAAAATAAAATACAAGTTAAAGGATTTATCCTGCTTACTAAAAACAATGAAAGTTCTTTCTAGTTCGTGTTCACATAAATTGCAGTATAAAAGTAAATTTGCCTTCTTAGTTCTCTGTGTGTTTTCCTCAATCTGGAAAACAATCTCCATGCTCATCCACTTCTGCAACAGCAGCTGAATAAACACAGTGGGTTCATTTCCCACAGGTAAAGCTGAACAGAACTTCTGGGATAATTAAGCACCAGAGCAGCACACCTCAGGGTATGGTTGAAATTCCATCTGTGAAATCCTTAGGTCTCTACATTTTGCTACAAACATGCCAAACCACAGCCAGCTGTGAGGGGCTAGAAAACCTCTTGTATAATGCTGAGTGTCAAACTGGCTGACAACAATAATTTTATAGGTGAGCATGAAATCAAACACAGTAAGTACTAGGGGAGAAGGAGTGGAAGAGGAAGTTTTCAAAGGCCAGCTTGGCATCTGTCTCCCTTGGAAGACAAATTATGCCTGAGACTTTGAAAAATCTCACAGACATCCAGCACACTGGAGCCGACTGTGTATTCATTACATGCTCAAGGATTCGAGCTCTGTTTTGCTGTGGATTATATCTGAACATTTACAGGTTTCCTTTACTTGGATTTGCTTTTCTCAAAGACATGCTCAAGGACTGAAGAGAGAATCTGCCACAGTAGAAGCCTATGACATTAAGAATGGCACCAAAAAGTCAGTAAAGGAAGAAAAAGGTTCATTTCATTCTAGAAGAGCTCGGGGACACTGGTGACATTTTCAACAGAACAACTCAAATTTTGGAACTCATTGCCACAGGATGCTGAGGGTGTAAAATAAAACCTCAAAGAGGGATTGGACACACATCACATAAGGAAAAAAAATCCCTAAAAACCTAACAGTGCTCACATAGATTCTGGCTCAGGAGAGTTCTGCTCCTCTCCTGGCTACAAACAAAGACTTTTCTGGGGAGAGTTCTGGGGACAGGTCCCTCAGTTCCTGCATTCCTAAAAACTTTAAGAAGGAAATACTTGTTAATATTTTTAAAATTATATTTCCCTCCATTTACTGTTAAGGTCAGGTGTAGGGAAGATCAGTTAAAAGATCAGTTAAGGTCAGGTGTAGGGAACTATAACATCCCCACTTCATTCCTGACTTTATCCTTTACTGTCTTTTCAGCCTCTGGCAAAAACACCTACTGTGAAACAGGAAAGAAATTAAAGTTCTGGTAGTTCAGAAATTTCAAAACTAAAAAAAAAAGAAAATATTAGATAGCATAGTAACAAAAGTAGAAAGGTGACAGAAAGTGAGCAGTGAGGAAAAAGTGGATAAACTGACTGTAATCTATTTAATAGAATAACAAATTTTCATGGAATATTTCACAGAATTTTTTAAACTAGTGGAAGCTTGTGCTGTCTCAAAATGAAAATGATTTAATGATTTTTGTTGCTTCAAACTTGCAACATAAATTTCTTGTTTCTAACTTGCTACATTTTTTCTGTACCTTCATACTTATACATATCTTCTATCAGCATCATTCTCCTACAGAAAAAGTAAAAGGTATTTTCATCCTTGCAATCCTAATACCTTGTAACGAGAAATTTAAACCAACCTTGTTTTTGAAAAACTTCTGCACCTCTCACACCCCTCAAGTATTAAATAATACCTTGAATTCTTTTGCAGAACTGGCAACAGTAAATCCAGTGTGACATCCTTGTTTCAGGAATTTCATTCCATACACAGTCACTGCTGAACTGTTTTTGACAATACCAGATGAGTACTCTGCACTTCTGTCTTAGGCTGAACGATGTGGCTGGGGGTGTTTATTCTATTCCCATCTGTCAGAGCTGGGGCAGCTCTCTGCTGTTCATGGGGCAGTTTTCTTTATCTCTCCCACAACCAATCCTCCCTCCAGGAGATCTCTGCTGTTCATGGCCACTGAGTGTCCCTGCATGGCTGAGAAAATTCCAGCATCTCATGGGGAGATGCTCTGCCCAGGGGAGGAGCCAAGCATTCCTACCTGGATACAATCTGACCTGGGAACAGCACAGCAGTCTTTGCCCACTGCATTCCCAGAGGAGCAGCTTTCTTCCCCACTGCATTCCCAGAGGAGCAGCTTTCTTCCCCACTGCATTCCCAGAGGAGCAGCTTTCTCCCCACTGCATTCCCAGAGGAGCAGCTTTCTTCCCCACTGCATTCCCAGAGGAGCAGCTTTCTTCCCACTGCATTCCCAGAGGAGCAGCTTTCTCCCCACTGCATTCCCAGAGGAGCAGCTTTCTTCCCCACTGCATTCCCAGAGGAGCAGCTTTCTTCCCCACTGCATTCCCAGAGGAGCAGCTTTCTTCCCCACTGCATTCCCAGTGGAAGCCCAGGCCCATCTCCCCCAGCCCTGGAGCTCCAGAGGAAAACTCCCTCCTTGTGCAGGATCCTGCTCCAGCAGAAGCACAGCTGGCACTGCAGGAGGGCTGAGCCACCATGGGATGGGGCTGCTGCCACCTCCCTGACCCACAGGGGTCAGCTCCTGTTCTCACTCTGGCAGTGGTTTGTTTATGTTGTTAGTACTATTGCATTTGTATTTCCAATTTTCTTAGTAAAGAACTGTTGTTCCTATTCCCATATCTTTGCCTGAGAGCCCCTTAATTTCAAAATTATAATAATTCAGAGGGAGGGGGGTTACATTTTCCATTTTAAGGGAGGTTCCTGCCTTCCTTAGCAGACTCCTGTCTTTTCAAACCGACAACTTACTGTAGAGTAACAAAAAACCAAATATAATGTTCAAGACATGATGTGAAAATGACCACAAATACTTCTGGTGAGATAGCTGAAGTGGCAGATGATGCCTTGACTGTGGAGAGAAAAATCCAAGGAGTTTCTAAGGGTAACTCCTGCTTGCCTGCTGAAAGATGAAGATCCAATACTAGTCTTGATTTTCTAGGGACCTCTCCACGTGCATGTGGTTTAATTTAAAGTGCCTGGATTTTCACAAAATAGATACCAAAATTGATTCTGCCTCCTTCAGGTTGAACGTGGGGAAATGCTGACTGACA
Source organism: Taeniopygia guttata (assembly GCF_048771995.1). NCBI lineage: Eukaryota > Metazoa > Chordata > Aves > Passeriformes > Estrildidae > Taeniopygia > Taeniopygia guttata. Next base: position 8,528,021 of record NC_133044.1, on the reverse strand, counting down.
GAATCACCTGAGGGTAATAAATCTGCCAAGTGTTTTGTTAAACAGCCATTCAGTCTGAAATGCACCCTGGCATTCTGGAATAACAATGGGCTACTGTAACGTGTGGTGCATTAATTATAGATTTGACAAGAAAATTACCCTTCAAGCCAAGATTACAAAAAACTTTACCAGGCTTTTTTCCCCCTGTGCTGTTAAATACAGTATTCAGTGTTGCCCTCCCAGAGGTTCTGCCCACGTCCCCCTGCAGAGTTAACCAGCATGGCAATAAAGGTCCAAGGGATCTGCACTAATATGTCACTGAGAACATTGTTTGCTTCCCCAAATTTTATTGTAGCTGCTAAATGATAAATATCAGCATTAAAACTGGCCTTGGCTTTCCTCAGAAAAGTGTAAGCTTTTCTGATTAAAAAAAAAAAACAAACCAAAAAACAAACAAAAAAAAAAAACCAGGATAAAATGTTGCTTCAATATGTGACTGGGTTTACATCCTACAACAGGAATCCTTGTGGATCTCTGGCAATCTGTGAAAAAAAGTCCCATCCTGTCTGTCAAACACTCAAGTACTGGTGAGAGAGGAGGAACTTTTGGAGGCAATGTAAAATTACTGATACATTAGTAAAAAGACACAACATAAATTAACATGCTCTTTTATGAACAGAACGTATTTTGTGTCTTCTCCAGGCAAAAACTGCTCTGTGATGCCTCTGGCAGTTGCTGAAGCTGCTGCAGCTCAGGGCTAAATTTGGACACCCTCAGCAAACAGAGCAGTGCCACCTCACCTGTGTGTGCCACAGGTACCCACAGCACAAAACCTCTTTGAATCAGGGGAATTCTTCCCCAGTGGCATCCTGACTGCAGGATGCAGAAACACACCCCAAGGTCCTGAGGTGCTCTAAATGCAGTGGGAGGATTTTTCTCTGGTGTAATTCCTTTATTCAGAAATTCTGGGATGTGAAAAATTCCGTGTATGAATAAAATGCTTCATCACAGATGACTAATTCTTAATTTTATTACATTAACTTCCTAAATACGATTACCAGTAATGCATTTGCTTTTTTGAATTAGAATCTCTCTCAACACCCAGCCCAATTCTCCAGTGAGTGTTCAGCATTCATGCACTGCTGCTGATATGGAAAAGCATTTCTAGTATTGCCAAGACAGAAGTGCTTACTACCAAAGAAATGTTTCAAAACTGTATTAAAATATACTCTGTAGAGTTGACAACGACGTGTTAGGACTAAAGAAAACATTACATGTGCCATAAGTTGAATTAAAACTCAAAGATAAGCATAAACCTGAGCACTCAGTTTCCTAAAATTTCAGGGAAAAGCATGACTTATAATCAAACACATCTGGAAAATGACACCACTGAGATTTGTCGCCCTGAGGAAGAGTCTGTAAGGACACATGTTTCTAACATAATGCCATGCTTCCTTTAAACTGGGTACAGAGAAATTCCTGAGGTTTACAGCATATTTTTTAAAAAGTTACATAATTTATAGTCTCTTTTACTGTAGGTTCTGCAAACTTACTATCACAATAAATGAGCAGCCATCATGGATTAAAAGACCACTGTAGTTTCAACTCTCATAAACCCCACTTTAGTAAACCCCATTACCTTGTAATTTATTCTAATGTGGTATGTATTTCCTTTTAAAACAAATTTCCTTAGGGATGTCTCAATGCCTTTTGGGTTAATTCTTGGATCAAAAGCCCACATAGCTCAAGCAAAATCTTTCCATTTACCTCAACAAATGGTATGTTTTTCTCCTCTTCAGAAGTTTTGAGGAGCTGGGTACCATACCAGCATTTTCTTTCAGGGAAATCTTCAGATGAAGCAATGGTGTGGACTGGATGCTTGAAGAAAGCAAATGAAATAATGCATTGCGCTCTCCTGGTGACCATGAGGGACTGCAGCACCAAAGAGGAGACATTTCTGAGCAGCAGGATCAGTGAGCTAACACCAACAGAGGTGTTCTCTCAGAGCTGCTGTCAATAACCCGGTGTTATATAATATATATAACCAATATATGCCAAGTTACAGCCCAGCTCTAGATGCCTCTGCCCTTGAGGCAAGCAGAGCCTGGGTGTTACAGCTCAGGTCCTCTTGTAGAAGTCAAACCTGTGCCAGCTGGAAAATGGCTTAAAACTCTTGTGATAACAACACATTTCTGGAAGGAAAAGGTGAACACTTCCCAAGTGAAAGTGCTCTGAGCTGGGAACTTCCATAGGGTGAGGTCTGGCTGATGGGAAATTTAAGAAGATGCAGAATGCAAAGGAAGCATCATGGTTACACAAACAGCATGGAGAGAAAGGAGGCTTTGTGCAGGGTAAATCAGTGCCTGTGCAACACTGAAAGATGAAATCTAAAGCCTCTCATTTCAAGGGTTTGAAACCCTCTTCTCATCTCTCCTACCCCACTTCCAAAAGCACTTCTATATCTACTGGCTGCACAGATGGAGTCCCACTTCAGCAGCTCTGAGGCAGACTTTGACATTGAAGAGCTCTAACTGTCAGGGCTTGTCCTGGTTTAAATATATTTCCACCTTCTGCAGATTTCTTTCTCCCCAAACATAGGTATTACATGCTTTAGAGAAGGGATCAGGTTTCCTTTAATCTCTGCACATCACCTCAACGTTTCATAACACATCAAGAGAACCAACAGAGCAGGGACCAAAGGACAGGCCTAAAGTCTTCCTCACAATTTTCATTTACCAAGCTTTTCTTTATTGCCATCATCTTGATGACTGAGTGTCTTCCACAGATACCAGAGGCAGCCACGTTGCCCAGGTGCATTTGTCAAATTCTATCTGAAACCTCAGTACATTGCTTTTATGATTATCTAACCTGTCCAACACCAACCAGAGCACTTGAGTCACAGCTTCATCGGATCCGCAGCTCTGAGGATTCAGCTGTGACCACAGATTTCAAGCAGCAGCAACTGCCCAACACTCTGAAGCTGCTCAAATATTCACTTACATCCAGAGCCCAAACCACACAGCTCAGCCTCTGAGCCACTGGGCTATAGTGCCCAACATGCTCCAGTGATGTTTGAACAGCCTTTTGTCACAGATCTCTTCTTCAAGTAATCATTTACTCTCATTTTCAAAAACGAGGTAAAGAGATTGAAAGTCCCTGTCTCCCTTTACATTACATGATTTTCAAATCTTCCCTGTAACCCTTTCCCAAACACTCTCCAATTTGCCAGCATCCACACATCAAACTTGGGCACACATCTCTGCTACTCAAATAAGAGCACTTGGAAACCAATCAGCACAGATCTACAGAGCAGTTTTCCATTTGACAGCTCTCACTGGGCTGCACACATTCTATTTGTCGTCCATTTGAAGTGGGCTTGCTTTAGTGGGAAGGAAAATAATGTAAATGTCTGATTTCACATGTAGTTCAAATTGTGCTTGCATTATATACTACACAACTCCATTACCTCTACTTCCAAAATTGAGTGTTTTTAAGATTTTAATACTTGGGGACAAGAGAAGACATCAACATTAAAAAAAATTAAACCATTGCCTAACTTGAGAAAAGAAATTAATGCCCTGTGATCCATTACAGAGCAGACCACTGATGGCATAGCTCTGCACTGGCAAAAGTCTACAAGAGCTCCATCCTAAGGGGCAGAGGATGCTGCACATGTTCAAGAGGAATCTTGACTGTGATTACTTTGGAGAGATCAGGTTACAAAATGGAAAATCTCCTTCCAACAGGCATCATCATTCCAGTTGGCCATTACATCACAAAACTGCCAGGGATTACAGGCAATTTTAGAAGGCAACTGTGCAGCTATAAAACATCTGGCTGTGTTTCACAGGGTGATCATTCACTTCCTGGGTCCCCCTTCAGAGCTCTGCATGAGCAGCTCTGCTTGCTGGTGGATACTGCAGGGTCTCCAGAGCCCACACGGTGCTGCCCCAAATCAGAAAAGCCACAGCAACCAAATATTTGTGCCAGGACTCTCATAATTCACGTTTTTCTTTCCCACAAAGCACATTTTCTATGTCTCTTTATGAGGATGCCCTCTGCAGTGTCACAGCAGAAGCAGCCAAGGCTTGCTGTGACCGAGCACAGCAGAGCCCAGGCCCACTGGCCGCTCTGACATGAGCTTGAAATGCTTTAATTGTATTAAATGCTTAACTCCACTCTCTAGGATGGTTAAAAGGCTAAAAAGCCCCAGAGAAACAAAAACAAAACAAAACAAAACAAAAAAAAAACCCAAGAAAAAAAAAGGCTTGCAGAAGGAGAGAAAGCAAGAAAGAACAAGAGGAGGTTAAAACCAAGCAGAAATTTTAAAGACCCATAGCAATCAGTGACAGCTGGAGCCTCCAGGTGCCCACGTGGCCAGCACTAAAGCTTCTACTCCTCCCTGTCTCAGACACAGGCATTTTCACACTCTCCCAGTAATGCAGTAAATGAGCATTACACTCATTACACGAGTGTAACAGTGAAAAACAATGAAAGCAGCTTGGCATTTTTATAAGACAGTTCAAATAAAAATTAATGGTACATGTAATAATAATTCCAAGTGTATTTTGTTTCCATTTACGTCCAACTAAGAGACAATTTTTGGTGCATTTGGTTTTACAGCTCTGTGTATATGCAGCAAAGTAAAAATTCTGCACATGCGAAAATAAATAAGTGGCTATATGACTGGTTGACAGCAAGATTTGTAGAGCTAATTAGTTCAATGAATAGGAAAGGCACTCAAAACTAACAGCTCATCAAATAGTTCTTCATACAAGAGATATCTGTCACCCTGCCTGTAGTGGATAAATATTTTTACTCTCTTCCAGAGATCAATGCCAGCACAAGCAAATATGAACAGAACACAACAAAACACCAAGGCCCAAAGAACCCAAAACCCAAGGTGACCTCACCAGTGGCAACTTGGTGGGATCACAGCATCATCAAGTTTGGAAAAGACCTTCAAGGGAGTCAAATCCAACCATCAAACCAGCATGAACATGATCACCCCTAAACCACATTCTCCAGGCTCCACATCCAAGTGCCTCTGGAGCACTCCCAGAGATGGTTATGCACCACTTCCCTCAGCAACTTGTGTCTTATGTCTTATTTTTTTTCTAATCTGAATCTCTCCTGGCACGACTTGAAGCCATTTCCTCTAATCGTTTCACCTGAGACGTGGCAGAAGAGGCTGAGTCCCACCTGGCTACACCAACCTTTCAGGTAGCTGTAGGGAATGGGAAGGTTCCTCCTGAGAATCCACTTCTTGAGTCTAAACAACCCCAGCTTCCCCAGCCACACATCACAGCATACATTTTCCAGGCTTCCCCAGCTCCAGTGCCTTGCTCTGGACACCAGAGCACCTCCAGCACCTCAGAGTCTTTTCTGAAGTGAGGTACCTCCAACTGAACCCAGAGTTGGAGGTGCTTCACCAGTGCCAGAACAGGTGACCACAGCCACTGTGGTCACTGCCCTGCTCCTGCTGGCCACACTGTGGCTGACACAGGCCAGGATGCCCCTCACTCTCAGGGTCTGCTGTGTCAGGATTACCCTGAGAATGTAAAAGTTCTTGTTTCCTAGCCCATGCAACCAAAGAAAGAGCCTGAATGCACAGGATCAGCTCCTCAAGGTTGTTTATTTTCCCTTATCTGTAACATTCTTTCTCTGACCTGCTGAGCTCTGTCTAGCAGGTCGGCCATGGCATTTTGTCTGCCCTCAGGGCAGTGTTTACATTTTATACCAAAAACTACATGTGCTATGTTTACAATAATGTGCCAGTATCTATCATTTATGTTGGACAGTGTGTCTCTACCTTAAACCAACAGAAAAGTGTCACCATCACAGCAAGACATGGAGGGCAAGAAGAAGGAGAAGAAGGCCAGGACATGCCCAAATCTCTCCATCTTGTACCTCCTCAACCCCATTCTAAAAAGCCCCAAATTCTACTTTTTCACCCTGTGTTAACTCAGCTATAACACTACTCAAACCCTTGTGGCTTGTAATTCCTCATACAAAGTTGGCAGTTTTTCCCACAGGCTAGAATTGAAGTCACAGCTGTTTTTGACTTTGTGCCAAGGTCTCTGAGTCCCCTGCCAGGGTCTCGAGCCAGCCAGGGCAGCCAGAGGGATGTGCTGGACTCTGACACCTCACCTGTGTGGCCACCTGGGTGCTCCCTGGCTCATATCCAGCCAGTTGTCAACCAACACCCCAATCCCCTTCCTCCTGAACAGCTCTCAGTTCATCCCCCAGCCTATAGTGCTGCAACCCCAGTGCAGGACCCAGCACTTGACCTTTTTGAACCTTCTGAGGTGTCCTCAGCCCACTGCTCAGCCTGCCCAGAACCCTCTGCAGAGCCTTCCTGCCCACCCAGCTTACTGTCACCTGCAGAATTACTGGGGGTGCCTTGATCCCCTCGTTCTAATCCCTGATGTAGGTATTAAACAGCTGACCCCAAAAACTGAGCCCTGGGGAGCCCCAGCAGTGACCAGCCACACTCAGCACCACTCTCTGGGCCCAGTTTTTCAGCCAGGGAGGTTTTCACACAATGAAGCATAAGAAGTTGTTGGAAATACCAAGCTAAACACTCCTTTCTGCTGTGGCCCAAACCAGCTTCCTGTGATCCAAGACAGACGAGGGTTGGAATCACAGTAATTGACACAGCTTAAATACTGTAATATAAATAAACACTCTTCTTGGTGTCAGTCTGGGGCCAAAGGCCATCATTTTGGCTAGTCAGACAATGTCCAGTGTGGATTATACCACAGTGTGTTATTATCACCCTGAAGAAAACAGCAGGCAGGGAGCAAAAGACTTCTCACAGCCCCTCTGCTCTGTCTGTCCTGCCAGACCCAGAGCACAGCACAGCCTGCTGGGTTTGCTGTCCCTCAGGATGTCTCTGCGGGTGACCATGGATGCATTTCAGCAGAAGACACACATTAAATGACAAAAGCAGCCACATCTCAACTTGCTGGTCCCTTCATGTGCAGCTGGGACTGCAGGGGAAGGCAGAACCCAAGGCAATTCCATGCCCATGCAGCACTCCTGACAGCCCAGGACAGAGCAAGCAGCTCAGCAACATGAACCAGGGACATGGGCAGAGTCTCCAGGCACTCATGTGCAAGATCTGTTCCACGACTCAAGGCCCTGGAACAAGTGTAGCCCCTTAACAGAAGATTTGGGCCTAGGATGAGCTAAGCTGCATTTTTCAGTGCTGCTCCTACTGTTACTGTTAGAGAAGTGAGAGGAGGTGGACCCCTAAAGAGGTTGGAAAAACTTCTCCCCTTCTTCTACATTAAAAATCAGCACTCCCACATCCTGAGCAGCTGCCATTGACTTAAAACTTAAAATTTACTATGCAAAACACCTTTAAACTGGTACAGGCTTGACTGAACTGCCTATCCTGGCAGACAAGGGTTGTCCTAAGCTCACAGTCCCAATTCAGATCCTGGTGTAAAGCCAGGCCCAATTCATACACCTCAACCTATTTCAGATCCCACTGGAAAGGAAACAGAAGGTATTTATTTATGTTTGCCAATTTTCTTATGGGACAACATGTGAGCTGAGCCCAGCACCTCATTGCTATAAAGAGCCAGGAGGCTGTGGCTCAGCCCCCTGAGCCAGCTGCCAGGCTGGCTGCAAACTGGAGCATTTCAGATGTCCACAAAACAGGTCCTGAGTGTAAGAACTGCCTGTGCTCCTTTTGGGCATGGAGTCATTCTTTGTATGGTTCTTTGCATTGTCTTGAAAATTATGATTAATTACAAAGACAGAGCACATCCCCAGAGCACACTGTAGAAATGGCAACACCTTGTGTAGAGATTTGAGGTCAACTAATTTTCCATGAGAGTTCTCTGCAGAAGTGTTGCTTCATCAAACACAAACAGGTTCAAGCAAGTGCTTTTGTGTCGGGGGACCCAACGGGGCTGTGTACTGCAGATTAAGGAAACAATCATGCTTTGGACTAATAACAGATGAAATGATAAAAAATGTCAGTGTTCCAGGAAGGCTACTGATAACACCATGTCTCACTTGAGTCTCTAAAACCCACAAATATCACCTTATTCAATACCTTTGTCTAAAAAATTAGGCTCTCAGGGATAGTTTTATTTCTCAGAAGGGCTTGTATGAAATACATCGTTGTGAGAGACAATCCAAGCTACAAGATATTGTTCTGGGCAGAGCAGTTATTAGAGTTAGCAAAAGAAAAGAAAGTACTTGACTACCTCTATTTTATAGTCCTTGAGGCAGAGGAGAAACTAACATCCTAACTAACAAAGAAAAAAAAAAAGAGGAAAAATAAAGCAGCAATGAGCATATACTTGAAACCAACAGCAAGGACCCAAATACTCCTCCTTCTGGCAGCAAGTGCTGAATGGGACAGAGGAGGAAAAGGACAAACTTTTGAAGCAGATGGTTGGAGAGAATCCCTCCCACAAATACCCTGAGACAATGAAATTTCCTCAAAAGGAGCAGGAAAGCTCCTGCAGCTCCCAGCAGATGATACCAGCAGCACTGTCCCTGGTATGGAGAAATGTAATTCTGTTAAAGAGTCCAAAGTGATTCATGGCTTATCCAATTTTATTATTGACAGTCAAGTAAACCATTAGATCCTCTGGCAAGCAATATTTCTAATAGATTTGAAATTGTGATATAGCTATTATTCAATCAACTCAGTTTTGCAAACTGCATCAATATCTGAAACCCTTCCAAGAGACATAATGAGACCATAGTAGTTACATATTTAAAAGAGGAGAAAAAGCAAACCATCTGTTTGCTTATGTCTAGTAATAGAGAACATACCCTTGCCATCTCTTTTGATTTTGACACTGTACTCCTTTAAAGAACTACTCCGAAGAAAAATGCTCAAGCTGCAGCTGACTTTCATCATGCTCCCCCAGTCTTAGTCTTCTTTTGAAGCAAATCATTACAATTCTCTTCATCTTTTTATGCCTGTAATCTAGAGTTCCAAGCACACTCTTGGATATAGAGGCCATTTGGGACAAACATAAATTGATGAAACATTGGCCTTGTCTTCTGAGCATTTCAAAATGATAATACACCATTTCAGTATTTGAATTCTTCTGAACCTGAGGCATGATAGTGAATGAAAGCAGAACTGAGCAAACTCACATCTGAACATGAATTTGTGATTTAACTTTGAGCATTTTGTCAAATCTTCCCAAGCTTCCTTAATAACAAAGCAATAAAAAAGGGGCATTTCCACTGGGATATTGAAACTGGCTCTTGAAAACACAGTACAAAAAAGGTTTCCATTTTACTTTCCTGGTGCTGACCCAGCCCAAACTCAGTTCAATAACTTTTCCCAGGTTGGCTGAGGTGACCAGCATGATGAAAGTCCACATTCACTAATATAATTCATGACAACTTGCTTCTCCTCTGGTCGCCCGCTCATATTGAATTCTTCTTGTGAGTGAAAAGGTGGCCATGGCCAGCACTACAACTGTAATTGAGGTTCACAGACTTACTATTTCCATCATAAAGCCCAATTTCTAGGGTTTAAGAAGTCAGCAGCTCCAACTGCACATGTTAGCAGCAGAGTCACAGTTTGTTCTTATCTATTTATAAAAGCAGTTTAAATCCACTCAGCCATTGCTGGAGATTTACAAACCATGGCCTGCGAGTTCCTCTTCAGCTGTTTAGAGCTTACATACTCTGAACATGAAATTCTCCCCTGGAGAAAGCAAGCAGAGTTGTCTTGTAGGGCAGGCATTAGAAACACCTCCCCACCAACACACTCGGGGTATATTCCCATTGCTTCCTGTTTATTCACAGTCTCCAGGGAACAGAAGGAGATCTTTACTTAGTTTTGACACAAGCATGCCAAAATTCAGAAACTCAGGGTGCAGCAACCTTCGTAACCTCATTATGTCAAGCTCTCAGAACAGGCAAGAGCTGGAAGATGTTCCTTGTACAGCTCCCAGGGGCTGTGCCTGCAGTCTCTGCCCCCACCCAGGGGTTTTGTTCCCCTGCCCCAGCATACAGCAAGAGGCACATGCACCTGTGCTGAAGACAGATGCCCACACTGGAAACCTCTGGGTTGGTACAATCCAACAGAACAAGCCCCAAGGAGGTGGGAAAAATGGGAATTGTTCTTCCACTTCCTCCCTGGTGCAAACACTAAATCTGCATCTGGTCTCCCTGTGGCCAACATTCTTACAGTGAACACAGCCAGCTTGCTACTCCTTTCCCCTCATCACTGAGTTAGGAGACAACTACATCACAAAAGGAAAAGGCGTAACTTGTCAGTTTGGAAAGTATAAAAAAAAATGCATAAAAATAAGTAGAAATGCTAAATGTGATACATATATGTGCAGAAATGGAAAAGAAGTCTGCAAAACAGTGATAATCCTTGGTATCCCATGCATCCAGCCCTGCTCCTGACACAAAACACACCAGAATCCTTCCCAGTGAGGTTCTGGCACGTGTGGGAGTCACTGGCTCACAGGTCACCACCCAGAAAGTTTGGCTTACCACACTGCCCAAATTCAGCTGGGCTTTGGCTGCACAGGCTCTTCTCAGTGCTGAGAGAAAATTAATTGTATTCTGTATAAGAAACAGTGCAAGCACCTGAAATGGAGCACTGGAGGAGATATGAACAATTTTTTTTTCCAGCACAACCGTTCATATCAAATATAAACAAAAAATAAAGGAAACCCTTTATTTAAACCTATAAACCTTTATTTATGATGGGTTTTGAGCCATAAAGCAACACTGGACTTTTCAAAGCACTATAGGTAGGTCAGCTACACAAGCCCCACAAAAATGCAACAACTTGATGGAGTAATTTCTGTAACACCAACTCTGGAAGAGCAGAGAAAAGGGCAAATTTTAAGATTGGGAAAGCCAGCGCAGGCCTTTCCACTCAGGCTGTAACATCAGTTGGGAGATGGCAGGTTTCACCTTTTCAGGTATCAGAGTTTTGGTCTCTGCAAAAAGATGAAGCACATAATCCTTCTGCATAAAAGAGAAAATTAATTAGCTTTTCAGACATGATAATGAAACCTCGAGCCCTGAAAATGCTAATCCCCATGCTCAGTGGGTCCATCTTGGAGTAATTCCTCAAAACTAAAATAGTAAACAAAATAAATCCAAACTGCTACAGTCCAGCACCAAATATCCACAAGGAGTTGAGGAAAGCCTTCTGGAGTATGAAAAGGAGGAAAAATTGATCAGTCAAATATTTCAAGAAGAAAAAGTCCAGCCTTAGCAGTAAGATTCTTAATATGATAACAACCAATCCTGCTGGTATAAGCAGCATGTGTGACCACCTATAACAGGACTTTTAGTCTTCAATATTTATTCCACACTAGTGAAATTTAGAGCATCTTCTCTCAGGCCAGCCTAATTAAAACTGTAAAAAACAATAAAAATACTCAAATCCAAGGATTTGGTTCTCCTTCCTGCATTGACACCTTCTCTTGGTTAAGTTATAATTGCAAAAGTCAGCAATGATCAAGTTCATTGGAACTGAGACAATGAGCATGTCTAACTTGCTCAACTATCTTCACTGTATTATGCAATGTTCAATATTGATTTTGATTCTCCTAGACTTCTATTGGAGTTATCTGTTCCAGCCAGCTGCCAAATATACCTGCTCAGTAATGTGTCCAAATTCATTAACGGTTTTGTTTTAATAATATTTCATTTTCAAGTTTAATTTTATCCACACATTAGCTTCATATTACTTATGCAAATAAAAGCTTTATGACTATATTAGCAATAATTCATTATCATTCCCTACTGGCTTAATGAAGGAATTTGTAACTTTGGAGTACATCCAGAGCTTTTAATTGAAGATACTAAGGGAAGTCTACATTTAGTTAGAATCATTTGCACATACTAATTAAATATGATTAGCATAAGTCTCTCAAACTCTTTCCAGGCTCAACGATTGATTGTCTAGGATAGGACTTCTCCTCGGGTTCTGTCTGAAGGATTCTGTATGGAGATGGAATCCAAAGAGCTCCCTGGGGGAAGCGATGCCTTCTGAAGGCTGACCTAGAACAGAGGCTGGACAGAGCTCAAGAATAAAGTAGGAATTTATTAAAATGCCTCAAAGGATCCACCTTGGGCAGCACAAGAGCCCAGGCAGGGCTACACCCAAGATGAACCAAAACGGCCACAAAATGGACAAATGGTCACGGGGTCTCTCACTTTTATAAGTTCTTCTCCATTTGCATATTGGAGTTAATTGTCCAATTATAGCTTTAAGTTATGAAGTCCCATCCTTCTTGTTTTTCTCTCTTCAGCCCACGTTGTTTGTGCTCTTGGGCCTGAGATCTGGATCATTTGTCCTTGGTCCCCAGCTGGAGAAGGAATTATTTTATCTCCCTGCTCTGTACAGAGCACTCACCATCCCCTCATATGAAGCTCAGAACTTCACATTAAAGCAGCACAAAATGTGAAAAATACAAAAGCTAAAATCTGAAGCATCAGCAGGAGGCTGTGACTGTCGGAGCTGGGATCCAGGACAGGAAGGTGATCTATTTATTCAAAATTATTGCTCCATCTTCATCATTATAGCAGAGGTAACACTTGTACTTTCCTCATCTGTCTACCCCTCATCATCTCTAAGCAGTGGGAGACAGGAAATCAGTGACTTCTAGCCAGGGTTATTTCCTTCCCAGGTACTGACTCCAGACGAGAAGTGGTAGCAGGTAAGGAAGGAAATACCAAAACTCTATTATCTGGTTGCAAAACCTAAAATGTTTTAGTTACTGGGACCAAAGGAGACTGTTTGGGTGCAACTTTTTTCTGTTTCTTTACATCTTCATAATTGGCACAGGTAGGGCATTTTAAATGATTAAACATACAAAAGAGTGTAAACTTACAGAATGGATTGTAACTACCTGTTCCATATTGCCACCCAAGTCCTACAGGGCTGCATCTTCTGTGTTCCAATGTTTCCATCTCCATTCCAAAGACTGGACCCTAAATCACCTCAAAAAATTCATTAAGAAAATTGCAATGACTATATTCCTTTCTTTGTGCTTTAAATGATCTCCTGTTGAATCAAGAACTGTCATCTGTTCACTTTAGTATGTTCCTAGTCCCATAAGGACTGTGGGTATCTCCCCATCTCCTACAGAAGATGTTTTAATTAGCCAATTATATTAGTAAAAAGCAAGCTAATTTCTAGGCCAAAGAATGGCATGGCACAGATATTAAAATCAAATTAGCAAGACATAGCAGTGTTTCCTTTGGCATGCAAAAGCAACCTTCTGCACAGATAATCAGCACTGTGTCTGGGTGTGATCTGTAGCAGTGAAAAGCACACACAGTGCTGAGTAATGAACATGGTGACAGGTATATGAACTTCCCTCTACTATCTCCAGCCCTTTTAATTTAGTTTATTGGTAATCACCCTGTGTCCTTACAATGTATGCTTTAAAAAACAAACAGCAGTGTTTGCAAACCACAAGCAAAGCACATACTCCAAAAATAGAAGGGGAGGGAGGGAGTAGATCTTACAGCTTGACTCTACACTGACTTCTTCTGCCCTCAAAAATACAAGTTTACACCGAAGGAGAGAATTAGAATGTTTGATCCAGGATGATGGGCACTTCTGATTGCCAACTAGTGAAAGCTGAATCTTTTAAATTGCACCTAGAATCTACTTTCTGAGGTGGAAACCAACTGAAAACACATTTATTTGGGCATTAAAACCAGACATTCACGAAACAGCTAGCCGCTTTGAAAAATGTATTTCCACCTTTCTTCCCAAAGGAAACAGCAGGCTGCTCTTCCCTGCCCTGCTCCCAGAGCCCAGCTGTGCAGCACACAGAGCTGCTGCTTTGAAAAGCAGCATGGATTTGTCTGGATAACACTTTTATCCTTCAAAGGCCGGGGCAGCAGAGCGCCTGCCTTGGCAAAGCTCACACATCAGCCCTGCTTAACCCGTGAGCTCCAAAACCTCATCACAACCTTTCCGGGGTTCTGAGCTGTAAAACCACCCCTGACCTAAACAGGACCAACAAGGCTGGGCAGTGAGGAGATGAAGGGGCAGAAATGGGCTCAGGTGGCAGCTTTAGGGGACTGGCCTGGTTCCTGGGGGTGTGGAACTTTCCCTGCTGCACCAGCTCCAGCCCCAGTGCCAGGCTGGGACTAATTGCTCTCTGACAGCTTCTGACAGCCCAGAGATGCCCTGGACTGACATGGACACACTCTGACCTGCTCTAATGCATAAGTGGAATCATTTCCCTTCATAAAATGGGAGCTCTGAAAAGTGCAGTGCGTCCACATATCTGAACCCACGTTTAATCTCTTCAAAATTACTGTAAGGGAAGGATTAGAAGACTGCAGGGATCATTTCTGCCCCCTTGGCATTAGTGCCTTGTGTTTCTGGATGTATTTACTGTGCTGCTAAACAGAGATTCTGAGAAGATTGACAATCCAGAAGAAAGGCAAACGAAATACAAAGCATGTCAGTACTCTTCTGATGTTGCAGCTGTCAACACTGCTAGTTCCTCCTCTGAACAGAATAGCATTGTACATATTTTATTTTGTCTGAAGGATCATAATGCCTTTGTACAATTTTTGATCCATAGTTTCTTCTCCGTACCTCACCTGGTGTCCTGCTCACCTACTATCCTGAAAAAACCATGCACTGGATCAAACCACATGATCCATCAGCTAAACAAAAGATTGATGAAAATCTCATTTCTCTATGTGATTTCTGACAAAAAATGCCCACAGGAATATCCACGTGCTCTGGGAACCACTGACACTCAAACCCATGACCCAGGGCTCACTACATTTGCTCCTGCTGAATACTTGCCACCAGTGCTTTCTTGACTGCCTGTGCCCAAAGAAAGGCTAGCATCTCTTATGAAGGCCAGGGCATTTTTTGGATCTATTGAAATGAACTTGTAATTTCTTTAGCCACTTCCTGCAGTAAATAAAATATTTTGAAATTGCTCTTCAATAATTTTGCAGAATTTAATTTAAGGTGCCTGCTTGCCACTTTCCCTTCAACCCTGTGATATTATTTCTGCACTCACTCACCCAGAATCCTCTTCAGTTCCACAAGGTGAGCCCCACATTTTGCTTCATTTTTGTTCTTACCATTTTGCTCCTCCTCTGAGTCAAAGTGGAGTCATGGACACCAAAACCAAGCTTTATAACCACCTAAAGTCATGCTCAGACAGTGGGAATGCTGCTGGAAGCACGGTGGAGGCAGTGATTCCTGGCTGTGCTGGTGTCCTGTTTCTGAGGTGATGGAATGCTCTGGTAGGAATAGAGAGGGGTGTTTCCAGCATTTGGAAACATGATGTGACATCGTGTCTTGGTTTGAAAAGACAGGTGTCTGCTAAGGAAGGCATGAGCCTCTCTTGAAATGGAAAATGTAAACCCCTTCCCTCTGAATTATTATCATTTTGAAATTAAGGGGCTCTCAGGAAAAGATATGGGAATAGGAACAACAGTTCTTTACTAGGAAAATTAGAAATACAAATACAATAGTACAAACGAAAACAAACCACTGCCAGAGTGAGAACAGGAGCTGACCCCCTGTGTGTCAGGGAGGTGGCAGCAGTCCCATCCCAGGGTGGCTCAGCCCTCCTGCAGTGCCAGCTGTGCTTCTGCTGGAGCAGGATCCTGCACAAGGGGGGAGTTTTCCTCTGGAGCTCCAGGGCTGGGGGAGATGGGCCTGGGCTCCTCTGGGAATGCAGTGGGGAAGAAAGCTGCTCCTCTGGGAATGCAGTGGGAAGAAAGCTGCTCCTCTGGGAATGCAGCGGGGAAGAAAGCTGCTCCTCTGGGAATGCAGCGGGGAAGAAAGCTGCTCCTCTGGGAATGCAGTGGGGAAGAAAGCTGCTCCTCTGGGAATGCAGTGGGCAAAGGCTGCTGTGCTGTTCCCAGGTCAGATTGGATCCAGGTAGGAATGCTTGGTTCCTCCCCTAGGCAGAGCATCTCCCCATGGGATGATGGCATTTTCTCAGCCATGCAGGGACACTCAGTGGCCATGAACAGCAGAGATCTCCTGGAGGGAGGATTGGTTGTGGGAGAGATAAAGAAAACTGCCCCATGAACAGCAGAGAGCTGCCCCAGCTCTGACAGATGGTGACAGAACACACCCCCAGCCACATCTTTCAGCCTAGGATACATGAGGATTTCCCAGCCCAGCTGCAGGGTTTGCCCCATGGTCCTCACACACATCCAGACAAAGGCTCTGACAGCAGCATAAGTTCCCTGCCAGCACCTGCAGCCTTCTGGCACACAGGTGAGCTCAGGTGAGAGCACACCGAGATGGAGCTGTGCCACTGCTGCCACCACCAACAGCAGATGGACCATGGGGAGCACTGGGGAGCTCTGGGGAAGAGCCACCATGCACTGCTGAGGTGAGGAGTTCAGAGGTGACTCCAGTGCACTTGTTGGCATGTCTGCACAGCAATGTCCCTGTCCCTGTGGGCCTGGGTGACTGCCACAGGCTTTGGCGTGGGTTGCAGGGTATTGCACTGGCTCTGGGAAATCACTGGGCACCTGCAGCTCAGCTTTGTCATTAGCCGTGGCAGCTCTTGCTGCAGCGTGGCCAGGCCTTGCTCAGGGGAAAGGAGTCAGGAAAAAATCAATTGGCTGATTTGGGGCTTCTGCGCCTCAGCACAGGACTGTGAGAGGAAGAACAGAGACACAAAGTGAGAGCACACCATGCAGAATCAGCCTGTGGCTAATCTGCAATCTACATTCTGGTGCCATGGTTTTGGGATGAGCTTCCCTCCCCCAGTGTTTAGCTACAAAATGTATGAGTAAAGAATGCTAAATTACATGCAAGTCACATTAAGAACAATCAGTCGCATGTAATAAGGAATCTAATAGTTCATAAATGAGATGCAAATTCATTTTTATGGGTGCACTATAATAAGCCAATTATTTCAGAGTTCCTCAATTATGCAGTTTCAAAAAGCTGAATTGCTTTAAATTTTTTTAAAGAAGCTTTAGGTTTTTCTATAGTGTACAAGGAAAAGAAAGTATATCTTCCTTGATAGCAATGTTAAATAAAAAGCAACCAAAAAAAATCAAAACCCAACTCCCAAACATGATGCCAAGCTGCCAGCCAGGAGCAATACAAACAGAATAAGTCAGCTGGCAAAGCACAAGTGCAGCAGACATGCAGACATGGAGCAGACATGCAGACATGGAGACAAGAGCCTGCAGCTCACTGGGGTGAGTGTGAGACAAGCACTGGGGAATTTCCAGAGCTTCAGGAATTCACCAAGCCTAGAGCCAGCAATGGCACTGCCATCTATGGCAATGTCTTCCCACCATCAAAACAGTCCTTTGGGACTCATGGCACTCGGAAAATTAAAGGCCATCTTTTTCCTTTGGAAAAAAGAGACAACCCTGAGATGTTCTTCCCAAATCCTCCTGCACTGTTGTTCTCTCAAGAAACTGGAGAGAAGAGAAAGTAGCTGTCAGTTTGGTTAAAAAAAATCCAACCAAACTAGTAGAGAAAATAATGTAAAGGCAGAACTTCTCTCCATTGTGCACTGTGTGTAAAAAAGTGAAAAAGTGCAAGAACCCAGCCAGATTCCCTGACTGCATGACAGCACAAAATACATCCTGCACTAATTTACAAGCCAGAGAATTTGTGAATGCCTCATCCCTTCAGGAGTTCAAGGCCAAGGATGGATGGAGTTCTGAGCACCCTGGTCTAATGGAAGGTGTCTCTGCCCATGACAGGAGGTGAAAACAAGATGATCTTTCAAACCCAAACCATACTAAAATTCTGTGATTTTATTATTCAGTTCTGTCCCAAGTTTGACCTAACATTTTTTTTCAAAGTTAGTTAAGAAGCAAAGTGAGGCTTAAGAAGGCTGGAAGGGAAAACAAGCTACACAAATCTCAAAGGGGTGAAGTGTTGCCAGATGATTTTTTCTTAGATGGTACAGAAAAGGCAATGATAATTTTTCAAAATCACTAGCCTATGGAACTATACAATCAAGCTACAACTAACATTAACTAAGAAGGGAACAAAGATCACACTTCATTGATTAGAATAATCAATCACACCAGTTATGCCAACTCTTCTCTATATTTGGAAAGTAGCACTGAGTTCATTGGGTGGTCAGGCATAACTCTGTGGTCAGCAAGCCCCAAAGACAACCAAAGGGACCCCTGGGACAAGAAAAGATCTGTGTCAGTGGGAGGGAAAATATGCTGATAACTTTGGGGAAAGGATTGTCATATGTATGTTTCTTCTGGGAAAAGCAATTAATATTTATGTAAACTAAACTACAGTGTATAAACACCAGCCTTGCCTGTACTCAGCATCAAGATATTTCAGAGGAAATATCCTCTCATTCATCTGGGCCAAATAAAGAATGCCTGCTCTATACTGCTGCACTAGTGTTAAGGAGTTGTATTTTACTGAGTATTTGGTAACAATCACAGCAGGAAAGTAAGAAATATATGAGCCCTGGCTTAACTTTTCTGGGTATATAGAGGCCATATCAAAAATAAACCTATTCTTACTGCTGGAATACTTACACAAGCTTCTGGGCACATAGGCTGTTCTTTTCAGATCTGAAACAGAAGGAGAAAACTTGAACTCCTCACTGCGTGGTTGCTCTCCAGTTAAATCTTTTTTGGAAGTGTGCTGTTTCTGATTCAAATTCAGCATACTTCCGTGCCTTAAGCACAGCAGCCAGCCTAGTAAAAGACCCAGCTTCTACTTGGTTATCTTGTCTTAGTGCAAGTGCACCACCAAAAATATTTAATGGGTTTCCTTACAGTCACAGAAAAGCCCTATGGTTTCAGGATGCTGAAAAGCAGGAAAATTCATTTTCCCCTTCCTCTCCATGCCCAGTGTAAGCTCCTATCAGTTTTTCTACTAGGTCTAGTTTGTTGTTTCTGCCAAATCTTCTTGGCAAAAACATCCCAACAGATCAAGTGTCTGAGTAGCAGCAAAAGAGGCAATAAAGATAAATTATAACATAATCTTCCACACTACATAAGTTGCCTAGAGATAATACCCAGATATAGAATCAATTGTTTAGCTTTAAAAATGCTTTTAGACTAAGGCTAAGAACAATGTACATCAGAGTTTGAACACTTTCCTATTGAAATCCACATGTATTGTTTGCAATGGGAAGACAATGTTCATTTTAACAAAGGCCATGTTCAGAAAACAGAAATATAAAAAAGTGATGTGACATATCTAACATCTGGATCAGGACTTTTGTGTCCAGAGACAGTGCAAGATTCCAAGGTGGCTTTGAAGAAGGATATCACTGAGCAGAGCTGACTCAAGAGCAAAGTGTCAGAATTTGAAGCCAGCTGACCTTCCAGGACAGAATAATTTTAATAGTATTCTGGCCTTATAATGCTATAAACCATATCATGAATACATACATCAGTCTTGGGTAAGAAGCTTAATAATAAATTAGTTAATTTTTTTCTCCTTTAGCCAAAAGCCAGTACAAGCCATAGCTTTATTTACAAAAGGTTAAACATTTCTTTAATTGGATTGCTGGCATTTAAGTGTGCAGCAGAATATCCTTCAGCAGTGTCCCTTTTATTTGTGAGTGGAGAAGTGCCTAGAGAAATGCCAAGGGAAGATTTAATTTTAATAAAAAAGAGAAGCTTAAGATGCCTTTGGAGGCTTATGTTACATCTCAAAACTACCATGAACTAATGAATTTAATCTAAAAGGTCCCCAACCACAGGACTGAAGGGAAATGGCAACCCTGGTGTAGCTTGACAAAGCTGACATTCTGTGTGTTAGCAGTGGTAGTTCTGTGCTTATGTTCTGTTAATACACACACACACACACACACATCTAAAGTTTATTGTGATTCAAAATATATTTTAAATGAGAAATATAGCTGCCCTACAGCATCCTAAAGACAGTTCAAAGAACCATCAGTGTCAAGAACTTGCAGATAAATAGAGGAAAAGGAAAATCCTTAGCCCCTCCTCTCCTGAGTAAGTCTTTTGGAAAACATTAAACACTGAAACTGTACAGCCTGGAAGAAAAACCCCCTAAGAAAAACACCCCCTCCTTGTTGGCCCACACTGGGGCCAAGGTGAGGACCCCATTCTGCACAGTGCTGGAAGCTGAGTGCCCACAGCACCTCCAGCTCAGGTATTATCTCACAGTTATCACACACACAGTGTGGGGCTCTCCTGGGAGTGACTAACGTGCACTTTACCTCCCTAGAAAGCAGGGTGGGAATTCATGAGGAAAGAAAAGAAGGTCTGTAAATTACACAAAGGACTTTAACTAGAGGGATAGGTTTCATTACTGGAGCATGTTACTTGATGGTCAGAATTAAAAACAGCTTCTAGAACGTGGATTGCATTTAACTTCCATTTAGGGGAACAGAAAACTAGAAACTATTTCAGAGACATCCTCAGTTATCTGGTAAATATTGTAAAGCACAATGCCAACTTTGCAGCAAGACAGGAAGGGACCGTCAGGTAAGTTATCATCAACTTAAACATTGCATTTGGCCTTCCAAAATGTGATAATTGGAGCATTGCCTTAATGCTATGATGGATTTGAGAGCCTTACCTATTTCACTACCACCTTAGACAGCATGAGTCTCTAATGTTTGTGCAGTGGTTGAGCTCCAACATTCAGAAGCTGCAGAGAGAGAAGAGTGAGAATGGAGAATGTGAGCAAGGAAAATGTTTCTGTGATGTGTCCTGACCTCTGCTGGGGCCAAGTGCAGCAGCCAGCCACCTCTATCTCCTGGCCATCTGTAAGGCCCCACATCTCACTCAACAAGTCTCTTAAGAGGGCTTAATATTCTTTTATCTACCCTGAGTCAGACACACAGGAGAAAATACTGACTAGATATTCCTCAAGAGGACTAAAGAACAAAATCTTTACTGTCAAACCAGAAAATCAGAGAACTTTGGCAAATTTTAGAGCAACACTCAATCAACATAAAGCCCTTCACAAAGCATTAATTTAGCAAAGTCTAAGCCCGTTCAATTTAGCAAACTCCAACACATCCAATTTTATGTTAATCAGATTTGCAGAAGAAGAAATAAGAAGAAGAAAGAAAAAGAGAGAAACGGAGAAGAGATTGTTTTTTCCATCATTCTAAACCAACCCATCTGTTTGATCCTTAAAAAAAAAGACACTTATTCATGCAGGGTTTATCCTCCTGTCCTGCTGCTATTCCATGGGCAGCTCACAGAAGACACAGCTTCTGCTTGTGGGACAAAATCAGTGAGGAAAAAGAACAACCACAGCAACAGCAGCTTTGGTTTCTTCTATTCTGAGGCCACATATTTGTTCTTTGAGTCACAATTATTTGACCCCAGTCGCCACACTCTGTACTGGATTTTTACATCTAATGAGGTTTCAGGCTGATGCTTTTCACTATTATCCTTAATCAAGTTTTATTGATTGGGGGACAGCATCAATGGAGAGAACATTACAAACAAATGGAAAAGCTGCCCAGAAGCTACTGGAATGTTTTCATGTTTTAGAAAAAACACACCCAGTGTTAAAAAATAGCACCATTTCCTCTCCTATTCAATCCTGTGAAGTGCCTGTGAGATATTCTGATGATCCTGCATTCTATTTTCACCTCTAACCCTAACAGTCCCTGGCTGAAAACCTGCTGGATGTGAAGAGTGAGCAAGCTGAGCCAAGAGCTGGAGGCAGGAGGATCACACATTCTCAGCTTGATGTGGGCAGTTTAAAAAGTGTTTATTTATACAGCCTCTCTCCCACTCAGGCAGCAGGAACCCGCAGAAAGCTGAAGGAAAGGTTGGTGGAACTCAACAGTTATTTATCTTGTAGTTTTTTATAACCAGCTCAATCATCTAAGAGTTAATGGCACAGAAGTCACTCAGCCAGGTACTACCCTATCAGAGCTTGTAGAAAATTATCAACTTAGAAAAACAGGTCTGTTATTCTCATTATGGTGTGGTAAATTAAAAATGCATTTAGTATTCTAAATTATTTAAGATCCATGGCTTAAATCACCTAAACTATAAATCCTTCATGGCAGCATATGTATGATCAAGGTAATGCTGGAGTAGAAAATTGGGGTGTTTAGGGTATACAGGAGAGAAATGCCTGAGGGATTGAGCTAAATTAAAAAATGTATCTACTAGTTCTTAAATGGTCATCATTGTCCAGAGTGACTGTTTAAATGGAAGCAGGGTGACAGCAGTGACCTGCGCATTTCCATGGACAGTGTTGTGAAAGGAAATAGTGTTTGCAGGCCAGGAGACCATTAAACATGCCAAGCTGTTAACATATAGGCCCTAGCTCATATTATCACAGAAATCTTCAACCTCTTCCAATTTCTTTCTAGATACAAATTGCAATTTCCCAAGACAGTCAAACTAAGCAAAGAGCTGCTGCTACTCTGCCTCTACCACCTTCATCTCTCTTCTTTATGCCAAAGGATTATCCCATTGCCTTAAAATATCCTTCAAAGACAGTATGTTTGAACTCTTGATTTCTTGATCATAAGATTCCCTACTGTATTGCATAGGATTAATGACTAACTGCTTTCTATGAAGAACAAACACATAACAAAGGGTTATCTGTACAGGATGGGAAAAAAACTTCCTTAATTTCCTATAATTTATGACTGCCTTATGCCAGAAGAAAATGGATCTCCCCCTGTGCACCTCAGGAGAGTTCTACAGTTAAGAGTCAAGAAAAGAAAAACATAATACCAAATTTCTGCCTCCTACAATTACACTGATCTACAAAAGATTCTCTTGTCTCTGCAATTCAGAATAACCATCAGTACAGGAGAGAGATTTAAGTAAATAAATCTACCACAAACTTAAGTGCTTGTGAAATGCACAAAAATCTGTGTCATTATCTTGTTTATTTCATCCACTCCTACACCCTCTCCTAAGCTCCTGGTTATTTTTCTGAATAAAAGAGAGCTTTTATTTTACATTACTTGTAGATTGCTGATATGATGTGTTCCTTCCTGTGCCACTGTTGGATAGGGATGATGTTACACAAACAGAGATGCAGATGAGTGGGAATGGGCTGACCCTGCTGGTGTTCCCACACCCAGCATTGATCAACTGTGGTGTGAGAAGCACTTGTAGAAGAAAAAGCAACACTGAGCACTGGGCAGTGAGCAAACCCCCAAGGCACCAGCCCACATCCAGCAGCAAACCCACTGCCATGCTTTGGCTGGGTGGTGGGGTTTAGGAATGGTACTTACCAGAGATTCCCTTTCTGAGACCTGAACCACACAGCTGCTACCACTGACCTCACAGGAATCCACACAGCAGCTTCCCATTTTCAGTGTATCCTTACAACATGACAGGAAGTGTCAGTGAAGAGAGTGTATCACTCTTCATTTTCTGGTAGTGTGGTGGGGCCTCTTCAGCCCAGGTCACCCTCTATTCAGTGATGATGATGACAATAGTCAAACATTTTCACCATCAGGCCAGTTCATGGTGACTTCCAGGATCCCAGGGCCATTGGTATTGGGATTTCCTGTCCAAGCTCTCTGTAGGATCAGTGCTATCCATGGGGTCCATGTAGCATCAGTGTGTGCTGCAGGGCCTTTCCCTTTGAACATCCAGCCCAGCACTGGCAGCTGGGGTGCCAAAAGAAGCTGTGCTTTGGTGCCAGTCACTTCTGCAGCTCAAACCCCTTCATAAGCAGGCAGCATCTCTTTTCCAGCTGGGGTGTAGCTGGCCCCGGATATTTCACATTGCCAGCTCCAGAACCCAGGGGTTGTTCTCAGTCTCTCCAGGTGCCTTCTGCCAGAGGCTCCAGGAAGGACCATTCTCCCCAGCTCTGGTCTAGAGAACATTCTTTGCATCCCGTCCTGTCCTCACTGGCACAAGTGCTACTGCCTAAACAATCTCCTGTTTAATTTGTTCAAAAACTTGTGCTCAGGACCTCACCTAAAATCGTTCTTCTTCCATTTTATGTGATAGAGAAGGTTTACAATCCTCCACCAAGAATCTGAACCCAAGAATCTGAATCTCTTGCTCTCCCACTTTCACCTCCCCTTCTCTGCCACAGCAGAATGGAGAACTGGAGGCACAAAAGGCAAAAATCACAGGTTGAGGTAGGAATAATTTTCTAAGGCCATAAGATAAGAAAATGAACAGTAACAGCAAAAACATTAATAATAGAAGTGTACAAAAGAGAGTGGTTGATGTGCCAAAATCCGTGGAGCTCACAACCTGACTGCAGCCACACTGCCCAAAACCAGAGCCCTTTCTTCTCCATAAAGGTTCCCTTCCCTTCCCCTGGCACAGAATAAACTCTGTGTCCCAGCCACGCTCCCTCAGGCTACTGCCAAAACTAACCCTGTGCTGGCCAGAACCAGGACCCTGGGATGCAGATGTGCTGAGAAAGCTGAAGTAGCAGCAGATTGTTTGTGCTTTGGAGACCACTGCAGTGTTCAAAGGACTCATCCTCTGCTCTTGTCATTAGGGAGAGCACACAGCTCCCAGCTCTGCATTACCTGACACCACAAGTTCTGACACCTTTCCCAGAGCTCCTGCACTGGGAGTGCTGTGTCTGAGTGTCATGGAACAGGAACATTTTGTAGCTATCCACATTACAAGAGACAGCAAGGCAGAGCTCAATCAGGCATGGACAGGGAATGTTTTCCAGCTGGTACTGCTCATGCTCATCGCTGGGTGATTGTGTTACATTTCTCTGCCCTTTGTTGCTCTTTGTTCAGAGATGGTGGGATGGAATTCACCATATCTTTAAACTGTCACTTAGTGACACAGCTGCACTACTCATGTGCTTATCTTCTGGTTTGCAGCTTTTTTTTTCCCTGCTTTGTTTCTCCTTCAATGTACATGTATTAGCAGCTTTCTCATGAATTGGCTTTTTTTAAACATGTGCATTAATTCCTAAATTACAATGTGTCATATCCTTTCAACTGCTCATGAATGTCTTTGTAACTATGGTATTTTATGGCAATTTAACTCTGGAGATTACAAATAAAATTATCAGCTAAAAACAGAATGATTAGTAAGCCAAGATAAATGCTGTAAATTAATCATCATTTCATACATTGTACCAAGGTTTTAAATTTTCATGTTAACATAGCAGATGCAAATTTTTGAGGTGAAAATAGTTGTAGCAATTGAAAGACTACAAACTATCAATTCTTAAACACAAACAAAACACAGATGAGAAATTTTCAGCTAACCTTTCAGTGCCAGGCACTTTCACTCCACAAGAGCCATTTTTGAGCAGATACTTGCCAAATGGCCACACTCTGACAGTTCCTGGTCTTTGATTTTCCAGCTCCAGCTCAAGAAGGGTGCTGGTGATCCAGCAAACCTTGCAGCTTCCTGTAGTGAGATGTGAAAGAATGAAATTCCCCTGTCTGCAGACCTTT
Organism: Taeniopygia guttata; assembly: GCF_048771995.1. Taxonomy (NCBI): domain Eukaryota; kingdom Metazoa; phylum Chordata; class Aves; order Passeriformes; family Estrildidae; genus Taeniopygia; species Taeniopygia guttata. The sequence goes on along the minus strand of NC_133044.1, from coordinate 8,502,714 downwards.
TTTGGGACAGGACATGCTGTATCTTCTGAGTCCTGCAGCACTTGGCCCAAGGGACAATTAATCCTCATTTAGGAAAAGGACCTTAGATGTGAAGAGAACATTTTCTTCTGCAAAATCATGGGGGCAAATCTTTTAATATTAGGAGAAATAGACATGTACCCTGACATCCCCTAGGACAAACAGTCCTCCTGTGTCCACATACAGATGCACACACACTTCCTTCACATTTTAAATTATATTGCATTGACTCAACTAGACAGAAAATGTGCAGGGTTACTCCCAGACGAAGATTAATCTTCCTTTGATATATTCAATACTTCACATGCTCCACATTATCTGGTGAGTATATATGCCTTGCCTTCAAGAATGTGATGTACTGTGTCATACATCATCGTCTAATTTATTGAGTGTGCTTCTGCAGCATGCACTGCACATCCCTGCCCAGGGTCAGGATCACATGCCAATCTGCAGTCTTGCTTTCCCCAGCCCTGGGACTCCTCCAAGTGCCACAACTGCTGCAGTCTGTGCAGTCCAGCTCTGCTCACAGCACTCACCTGCACAGTCCAATCCGACTTTTTTCTGAACACATGTACTGTCAGGTGTAAGGCTAAACCAAAAACAACCCCTGAAACTCCTTAAAGGCAATAGCTTGGGGAAAACATTAAGTAAGAGTAAAGACTGCATGTCAGCAGAAGCACTGGAACAAGCAAAGCAGCTGGATCTATGCACTCAGACACTGGCATCCAGACAGACTCTCCTGGCTTTATTTAACGGGATGAAAACTCACTTGGGGCAGTTGAGTGTTCCTTTTGACACTGTTTCCCACTTGTATGACAGCTGTCTTTTAAAGATGAGGAATTGAGAGACAGAGGACCCTGACTCACCCAAGGGAGCCTCATCTTCTGAGAGATTTCCATAGAAATGGAGCAGAACATTTTTCTTGTTCCTACCCAGATGCTCTCAAACACCCCCTGTGCCCCAGCGCTCTTCAAGTCACAGCCAAGAGGTGCTAACAGCCAGTGTGGTGAGAAGTGGGAGGAGGGGAAAATGAGCAGATACAAAGGTATGTCCTCTGTGTGCAGTTCAGTTGGCTATTGAAGACGTGGGGCTTCTGCAAAGAAGCAGCCTGGAGTAACATCCAATGCTGTTTGCCGGCAGTGTGTCCTGGTGGCCAAAAGGCCAATGGCTCCTGGCCTGGATCAGGAATGGTGTGGCCAGCAGGAGCAGGGAGGTCATTCTGCCCCTGACCTTGGCACGGCTGAGGTCCCACCTCGAGTGCTGGGTCCAGTTCTGGCCCCTCAGTTTGGGAAGGACGTTGAGATGCTCGAGCACGTCCAGAGGAGGCAACGAGGCTGGAGAGGGGCTGGGAATACAAACCCTGTGAGGAACCACTGAGGGAGCTGGGGGTGCTCAGCCTGGAGAAAAGGAGACTCAGAGGTGACCTTATCACTCTACAGCTCCTGAAAGGTGGCTGTGCTCAGGTGGGGTTGGGCTCTTCCTCCAGGCAGCACTGACAGAACCAGAGCACACATCTCAAGCTACACCAAGGGAAATATAGGTTGGATATTAGGTTAAAGTTCTTACTTGAAAGAGTGATAAAGTTCTAGAATGGCTGCCCAGGGAGGTGGTGGAGTCACCATCCCTGGGTGTGTTTAACAAAGCCTGGATGTGGCACTGGATGCCAGGGTTCAGTTGAGGTGTTGGGGCTGGGCTAGACTCTGTGATCTTGAAGGTCTCTTCCAACCCAGTGATTCTGTGATTTCTGTGAATTCTTTAAGCAAAAGCAATTGTCACGGAATGGACACAATCCATCATGGTGTGGCTGAAAAGACTGACTCCTCACACACCTCTCTCTCAGCATGCACGAGCATTGCTGTCTACAGCTGCACTTAAATGGAAGTATGCTGCATAAATATTGATACTTGCTGTGATTAATATTGCTATTTATATTAGCAATGAATTGGGTTCACATAAAAATAATTAGCACAGCATGCATGGGTCCTATTTGCTACTAATTATATCACAGTTCATTTCACCAACAGCAACGTGTCACCAAGTCAATAGCAACCAATGATTAATACAGAGAATGTATTATTTTAAAATAATCCCTGTGTAACTACCTGTGTTATTATGAAATACTATTAGGAAGTCTCTGCATAATTGCTTCAGGTGAGTTCCTGACCAGAGTTAATAATGCTAACATAACTTGTAAATACAAGGACAAAAGAAGTGATACTCAGTGGTTTTGTTTGTTCATTTTCTGGCTTTTATTCTTTTTTTCCATTATTTCCCTTTGCACATCCAGACTCAGGGGCAGATCAAAGCACCAGTTCTACCATTCTGCATCTTCTCACTCCCAGCAGTGTGGTCACTCACTCCTGGAGCAAGGTGGTGTCATTCAAATCCCCCCATGGCAAGCACCTACAGCCACTCCCCCTTCCCCCAGAGCTCTGGATGTACTTTTAGAAAACCCCTCAGAGAACAGACAGACTGGGGCAATCGTGGCCCAGTCACACCACCCAGGCAGCAGCATGAATATAACAAACATGTAATAAAGCCAGCCAGCAAAAACCCTCCCCAGAGCCCGCCTCCTGCATCTGCCCAGCCTCACTCATCCACCAACTCCCCTGAGCGAGCCATTTAGCCACGCTCGTTGCCATCTGGAAAGGCAGGACACTGCCGCTGCTCCAGGACTCACAGGCTATCAGGAGACTTTGTTGTGAAGAAAACTGCGATTTTAGGGATGAAATGAGTTGTCATCGGCTCTATCCTGCAAGATGCTAGCTCTGGCCAGGATCCAGGAAAGCACTTAAGCACTTGGTTATCCCTTAAAAAAAGTAGAGCAACTTTTCTACTAACTCTATCACAGAAAATATATTTAAAAGAGCTTAAAAAATGAGCATAGACAAAACAGGGCAATGTAATACAAGTGCTTATTCCAAAGACGAGATGAGTGCTTTTATATTGCTCTCAAGAGCAGACTTCTCACTTTTGGCTTCTTGTGACACCTGCAACATTTAAAAAGATGAAAAGGGCCACATGTCAAAGCTGGAATAAAAAACTTTGCCGGATAAAGAGTCACAGATCATTTTAAGACAGCAAATACAAACTTCTCTTTGCTCATCAGTTATTAGTTAAGACAAACGCGGATGTAAGTTAATATTTCTTGCCAATATCTGTCAAACCCACTGCCAGCTCAGGAACACTAAATATCCCCGAGTAGGGCGTGCAGCCATCCATCAACCCAGGCAGCATTCACACACGGAGCAGCTCCATGGTGTGCTACTGCCCCCGTGTGCAATAAAAATTCCTAACAGCGAGCCCAGAGCTGCCAAATGCTGCCCTGGTTTCATCCTCAGAGCTGGAGTGCCAGGGGGGAAACATCCTGGTGCCCTGCAGCTGAAAAATCAAAGGAATATTTCAGCTCAGGGATGAGTGACTGTTAACCTGGGAATGGCAGGACACTGCCCCTTCTAGTTTATTCTGTAGGGACTTCATAGATCTGGGACAGACATAAATCAAAGGAATATTTCAGCTCAGGGATGAGGATGACTGACAGTTAACCTCTGAATGACAGGACACTGTCCCTTCTTGATTTTTCTGTCAGAACTTCACAGATCTGGGACAGACATTTGTAACAATCTTGTTGCAGCACAGGAAACAATGGATCCTGGGGTGAGATTTTTTTTGGAACAGCTCAACTCTTATTTAGGTAAAAAAATATTCAAAGTTTGAAAGTTTTCAGTGCATTACCTGAAGTGCTTTTGAAAAATGTATTTGGTAGTGTTACTTCAAGAAGAGCAGGCCTCTTTGGAAAAAAGAGGGGAAAAAAAAAAAAAAGAAGAGCTTTTAAACATGATGCTGAGGGTGGTCCAGGGCCTGGAAGAGCTCTGGAAATGCCTTAATGGTCAGTACAAACACCAACAAGAGAGAACCTAGACAACTCACCACAGAAGCAGCAGAAACTCTGATCAGCCACTCTGTAGCAAAGGTTTCTCTCCAAGCAGAAAGCAAAACTACTTTCCTGTCCTGTCAGACTTTTCAGCTGCTGCTCACCCAGTGATCTTCATCCGCAGGCACAGCTTAAAGTCAAAATCCTGACAAAGAATCAAAAAATCCTCAAGGGAGAAAAAAATCAGTTTTGTTATTTCATTCTTTTTCAAGCAAAACCAACACATCTAGCTTTAAATGTTGAAAACAATGTCAGGTTGTAACAAGGACCACATTGTCATTTTTTAAATGTTATAACAGGGCATATTGAAATTCATCACGAAAGGAAATCACTGCAGAAAATTCACTTCCTTCTCATGCCTACAAATTCAGTTTTACAATCAGAAGGTTTTGATTAAAAATGACATAATGGCAAAAACTATCAACAGCTGTACTTGGTACCTTGAAAAATGAGCTACTCAGCAAGCACTTTGTTTAGTTTAGGAGAAAGATTTACTGGTTAAATTTTTTTTTCTCTTGCTTTCTAAACAGCTCTCTCTCCCATCCAACGTAAATGAAAGCAGAGCCCAAGTTTCCATGCCTGCCCCAGCTCCACTGGCAGCACCCATCTCAGTGGCCTTGTCCCCAGGTCTGGCCTTGCAAGCTAAAGAGCCAAGGGAGCAGGGACGCTTCCCACCATTAGAGCATCTCTAGGCTCCCTCCTGTGGATTGGCACAAGCCATGTTCTAGATGTGCCAAAAATGTTTTGTGCCAACTTTCCAGGTGCCATCCCACTTCCAACACGTTTTTAAGGAGTTGGGAAGCAGCAGAGCAGAGGCCAGCTGTCCTTCTCTGCCCTCAGAGCCCAGGATTTACCAGCAGACTGTGCCAGCCCTGGAGCAGCAATCCTGCTGTCACACCTATCACTGCACAAACAAGATCAGACAAGGCAGCCTGAGTGGGCAAGTGTCTGACAAGAACACGTGTCCCTGATTTTATTCAGAACACCAGATGACCCATCTCTCATTCTCAAGTCACAGGAACTTGCCTTTTTTCCAGCTGAAATCAGGGACCAACCACTCCCCTGTTTGCATTTGAGATCCTTTCCAAAGGGGAGTTGCACCGCTTGCACTATTTTCCAATCAAGTCCACAGAGCCCTGGGCCTCCCTTGTTCTAAGGGAGCCACCAAAACAACCAAGAAAATGATAGGTGATTTGATTTACCACAGGCTGTAGAGTAACACTGACAAAAGAAATCTTTCAGGAGTGGCACTGGAAGGGGAAAAAAGCATTATTTTACTGAAATGGTCTCAGGTTCAGGCTGAGGCCATGGGGAAAGTCTTTAACAGTGTCAGCAGTGAGCCGGGCCTCTGGCACACTGCAGGAACTGTTCATTGAATCTGGTACTGTCCCAGTTCAGGCTGCAGGTCCCTTCAGGAAGGAACAAGCGTGATCCCCAGGCAGGTGGCAGCAGGAGTGAGGGTGTCTCACTGGGCCTACAACAGCCATGGGAAGAGAAGCTTGGTCTCAGCCTCACACCTGCTACTGCCTATGTAAAAGGCATAAAAGACATGGAAAACAGCTAGATTTTAAAGTTGCAAAACAGTATCTAATTGTCTTACGTTGAAAATGGGGATGTGTATTCTGTTGGCATCTGTCAGAGCTGGGGCAGTTCTCTGCTGTTCATGGGGCAGTTTTCTTTATCTCTCCCACAGCCAATCCTCCCTCCAGGAGATCTCTGCTGTTCATGGCCACTGAGTGTCCCTGCATGGCTGAGAAAATTCCATCATCCCATGGGGAGATGCTCTGCCCAGGGGAGGAGCCAAGCATTCCTACCTGGATACAATCTGACCTGGGAACAGCACAGCAGCCTTTGCCCACTGCATTCCCAGAGGAGCAGCTTTCTTCCCACTGCATTCCCAGAGGAACAGCTTTCTTCCCCACTGCATTCCCAGAGGAAGACCAGGCCCATTTCCCCCAGCCCTGCAGCTCCAGAGGAAAACTCCCCCCTTGTGCAGGATCCTGCTCCAGCAGAAGCACAGCTGGTACTGCAGGAGGGCTGAGCCACCCTGGGATGGGACTGCTGCCACCTCCCTGACACACAGGGGGTCAGGGACTGTTCTGACTCTGGCAGAAGTTTGTATTTGTTGTTTGTACTATTGCATTTGTATTTTAAATTTGCCTAATAAAGAACTGTTATTCCTATTCCCATATCTTTGCCTGAGAGCCCCTTAATTTCAAAATTATAATAATTCAGAGGGAAGGGGTTTGCATTTTCCATTTTTAGGAAGGCTCCTGCCTTCCTTAGCAGACTCCTGTCTTTTCAAACCAAAACACTCACCTTCTGGCCAGCCCAAATCTTAGCAATGTAGTATTGCAAACAGCAATGGGCCTTTCTGTGCCCTTTCCAACTAGCAGAAATATTCCTCTATATTCCTGTTTCACTAATGGAGACTGCCTTTCAAGACAAATTAAGCCTTTGAATGTACAATTAAATTCTCAATGAAAAGGACTCACACAGACAGAGTCCAAGTGATGATGAAGAGCAGCAAACCCAGCAGGTAGAAGCAGCTGCACAGGGAAGACTGATGGAAGCTGCAGAACAGCCCAGCCAGGCAGCCCATGGCTCACACACACGTGAGGAAGGCAGATGATGTCTGCTTCCCCGCAGAACTTTACTAACACATTCAGGTTTGTGAAAATATGCAGCCTAAGCATTTTTAGTTTTGTTTGTTTGTTTTGGTTTAGTTTTTTGGTTTTTTTTTTAAATAAGATATTTTCCACTAACAAAACTGATTTTTAAGTATGGAGCAGTCATTTGCCAGGTTTTCAAAGCCATCTGTTTTCAAAGCCCACCTTCCTTGTTGTTTACCACAGGCTGTCTATCTGTTTTAACAACCTCCACTGGGATTTCACATACCTCATTATGCAAAATCACTACTTATGCATTCACTCCAGCACTTGTCTAACTAATCTGCACTCACAACACCTCCCACAGAAGATGCACCATCCCTCTTCAGAGGCTGCAGATCAAAAACAATAGTAGCTGGTGTCATAGCAAGACAAAACGCAGCCTCCTGTGAATTACTGTTGTGATACAGGCCTAATCCACGACTCCTCAGAGCTGCTAAAGTATAATAGAAAAATACCATATCACAAGAGATTTTGTATCATATACAAGATAAAAAGCATCTATTTTTAATGTTGAGACTTGTTCTTTTCTTCATCAAGAGGATTCTAATCATTTTGGTCTCCCTAGCAATCTGATGAGCATCCTCAACCTCCCCTGGAACTCCTCATGCTGCACTGTTTGCTTCACCCCTTTTCTTGCCAGATTTCCATCTCTAACAGCAGCCCTCACCTTGGACAGAGCAGCTTCAAGCTGCTGTTCAGAGCCCACCTCTGCCTCCCCCTTCACCCTTCCTCCAGAAAATCACCGGGTCATTGACAACAAGAGACTTCCCAAACTGCTCTGGAGTCCAGGCCCAAGTGGGGACCCTTTTACCAGCACTGATAAAATCCATCCCATTAAGAGCTTGCTGGGGGATGCCTTAATCCACACATCATTAACACAAGGTTGCAATATTTGGTGCCATTATGGCTGTGTCAAACAACATCCTCAGGTAGGTTAAAACACAGAGAGAAAAACAGAGGCATATAAATTTCTCTGTTGGCATATTAGAGCCACCATATACACTATTTTCTAAATAATTACAAAAATAAAGTAGAATTCATTAACATTATTTTCTTTAAAATAATTCTATACCTCATCTTCCTCAGAAAACACAGCTACTATTTCTATTTGTCCATATACTGCAAAAATTGAGAGTTCAGTGTGCATGCTAAACTTGCCATTCTTACATCTTTAAACACATCTCTGAATCACAGCTGCAACAGCACTGCTCTGGTGAGATGTAACTCTAAAATTCAGAAAGATAAAGTGACTTTAAATGATGTTTATTTTACATGGGGAGCAAGGAGAATTCCTGTTGAGCAAAGCACAAGAGATTGAGGCTTGCAACAGAGAAAAAGTGAAATTTCATGGTTATTTAGGATTCCCCAGAAAAAAAAACCTAATAGATTACTTGTATAAAAGGCTTTTAATCTACAAAGCCAAAAGTACTTTTTGGGTGAGGCAAGCATCTTGTCACTATCCCATTTCATACCTAAGCAGACAAGAGATTGGAAATAAAACAAGGGGACCTGAACCACATGTAAGCATCCAAATCCTGCACCCTGCTGGCCCCAGCTCCATTTCCTACCCCGGGGTGCCACTGCCTCAGGGCACTCCTTGGGGCCACTGCTGTGGCCTGAGACACTCTTGTAAATGCAGGTGAACCCTGTGGGAAGAAATGATGATATCTGACTCCAGTTCAGAAGCGTGGATGATTTCTTTATTATAACTATGCTATAATGCATTAATATACTATTTAAAGGAGATACTAAAACTACAAACCTACTTTTTCTAACTACCATATCTAACTCACAACTCGTGACCCTCTCTTGAGAGTCCAGCCCCAGGTGGGTTGGATTGGCCATCAGGCTCAAACAATCCTCACCAGAATCCAACCAAGCAACACCCCTGGTAAACAATTCTCCAAAGACATTCCACATGGGAAGAACAAGGAGCAGAAATAGAAATTGTTTTCTCTTTCATTTCTGTCTGTGCACCTCTATGAAAAATCCTGAGAGAGAGAAGGATGTGCCTGCCACAACACGCCCAACAATTCCATGCTCAGGGACTGCCTCCCTGCTCAGGGTGCCAGAGGGGATGAGGGCAGACACTGCCCTCCGGGACAGCCGCTGCTGAAAGAGGTTTTAAGAGCTAGTGAGGGTTCTGGCTTTGATTTTACCTCAAAATGCACCCTGCAGAGCCCAGACTGCACTGCCACAACCCTACCAATATCTTGTAGGAGCCTTGGTCCTACCGAAATCAAAATGGGCTTTTGTGGAGTGATTGCTTGTGGAGTAAGACTCCAGAAGAGAAATCCCTGGGATGACAATGCTCATGTCTTGCAGAATGACAGAACAAACTCCCAATCAGTTTGTCTTTTTCTTTGTGTCTTTGCTTTCCTGTGACACAAAAGGGAAATTGCCCTAAACACTCATGGTTGCAAATCATTCTATGGTTAAATATGCCTTTATTTATAAACCCTCTTATACTGGAAAAGACTGAATTTGTATAGCTGCATTACCATTTTTCTATGTAAGAAAGATAAAATATTCATTTGAACCTACTATTTTGAAACACTAAGTTTGTATACACCTGTATGATTCATCTTCACTACATCATGAGCTCCTGTTTCTTTTCCCTGCATTTATTTTTTACTTGGCTGGTTTGTTGTTCTCCACAGTGGAGTTCCAAGAAGTACCTGCATTTTGCATGGGGAACACCTCATTTACTGCTAGCTGATACAATTCTGCCAGCACAGATGTTCACTGGAACAGCTCTAAATGCTTGATGTGCCTTGAACACCTATGAAATGTGTCAGGCCCATCACTAGGATTAAACTCTGTCAGGAGATGGCAGGTATGGATCAGGATTCTGTTGGGGCAGGCACTGGGTAAACGCAGACTAAAGAGCAGGCCTTGTACAAAGTTGTCCAAATTATTTACATGAATGATATCTGCAAAAAGGATCAGATTAACTTTCAGCTTTGTTAAATACTAGCTTCACTGGAAAAAATCCTGTTTCTACACACTGTGCTAGAAACATCAGCCTAGCTATCCAAGTGGCATTGTGAGTCCAGCAGCTGAGAACAGAGGCTGGATGGCCCTGGAGCTAAACCCTATTCTTTTAGACTCCAGTTTGGATAATTAGCACAGACACATGAAATGTTTCTATTTAAACTGATACACTCTCATCAGGAACAGTTCTGTTCCTCATCGCACTTTTCCGAACAGCGCAAAGCAGCAGAAACCATCTTACCACTTTTCTTAAATATTCCTTGTTACCTCACTCCTGACATAATTTGGAAAACTGCTAGAATGGGAATAGAAACTGCATTAAACATAAACCAAACAGAAACCTTGCTGATGGAGAAAAACATTACAGAAACAAACATCCTCTTAAAAATTAATTATGTTAATGCCTTGAAAAGGCTGACCTAGAATAGAGGCTAGACAGAGTTAAAGAATAAAGTAGGAATTTATTAAAAGACCTCATTGGATACACCTTGGGCAGCACAAGAGCCCAGCCAGGGCTACACCCAAGATGAACCAAAATGGTCACAAAATGCACAACCAGTCACAGGGCCTCTCACTTTTAGAAGTTCTGCTCTATTTGCACATTGGAGTTAATTGTCCAGTTCCAGCTTTAGCCCATGCAGTCCCATCCTTCCTGTTTTCCCCTCTTCAGCCCACATTGTTTGTGCTCTTGGGCCTGAGATTTGGATCATTTGTCCTTGGTCCCCAGCTGGAGAAGGAATTGTTTTGTCTCCCTGCTCTGTGCAGAGAGCTCAGCATCCCCTGATACAAAGCCCAGACCCACACACTAAAGCAGCTCAGAATGTGAAAATACAAAAGCTGAACCTGAGGCATCAGTGCTGTCAGGAGCCCCACACCTGCACTGTCAGAAGGGTTAAAGCAGCAGCTCTGGGACATGGTGGAGGTGGATCCAGTGCCCCAAACCCTGACAGGGCTGTGTGCTCTGCCAGGACAAGCCCTCAGGGTGGATTTATCCAGGAGGCAGCGCCGCTCCTTCAGGCTGCTGGTCCAGTGGCATCACCAGCTGCACCCCTGCCCCATCCCTCCATCCCTTCAGAGCAGACCCCACTTCTCCCCTGCCCTGAAGAATCACCTAAGGTGCCCATCAGCACCACGGGGTGGCCACAACCAACACATTTTGTTCATAAAGTGGCCAGAGGAGGGAGGAGCTGATCCTTTTTGCAGGTTAATCTGATCCTTTTTGCAGATCCCCTCAAGTGCACTGTTGGCAATATAGCAATAAAACATTTTTTTTTAAGTTTAATGTGGGATTCCTGTAAACATCTCCTTAACAAGACCTCCCTCCCATTTTCTCTTTGACCTCGAAAGCACTCCTCATTCCAATATTTAACCATCACACTAAAACAAAATATCAAAGGGTCCAAACTACAGCACAGAGAATGGATATAAATATCAGTCCTTTTGATTCTAATGGAGCTTGAAATTAACACCACTTTTCTATTTCAGCACAATTTTTCAGAGAGTTTAAATTCTTTGGGACAAGGGCCACTTCCTCTGAGGTCTGCAGAGTGTGAAGCTAAAAGATGGATTTTGGCTACTGCAGAGGTGATCAGAGAAGCCACAAAATCTGCCATAGCAGAAAGCACAGAGAGTATGCAAGAAATATTTAGTCTATACTTATAAATGGAAAGATAGTTCTCTACAGTTCTTAGACATTTTCAAGCAGAGTAATCTTCAGTACAACAGATGAAAAATCTTCATTAAATAATCAAGTGGTAAAGATTAAGCTATAAAATGCAGTAACTGAACAAACTCCAAGAGCTGGGATTACAGATCACTTTTAGAATTAACTCTGACAGCAACACTGGGGAGAAATCATACTAAAGATTTTGGTCATTTCTGGGTTTATCCCTGGGGCTCCTTTGTCTCCCAAGACCACAGGGTCTAACAGGTTCAATATATATATACTATATATCTAACAGGTTCAATCCTACTCTGTATATAGAGTATATAGAATACCTGCCTATATTCTGTGTATAGAATCATAGAATCACAGAGTTGTTTAGGTTGGAAAAGGTCTTTAAGATCAAGTTCAACCAGTAACCCAGCACTGCCAGGCCCATCACTAACCCATGCCCACCATTAACCCATGCCCAGGTGCCACACCTGTGTGTATTTTTAAAACTTCCAGGGGCAGTGACTCCACCACTGTCCTGGGCAGTCTGTGCCAGGGCTGGACAGCTCTTTCAGTGAAGAATCTTTCCCTAATATCCAACTAAACCTCCCCTGGTGCAACTTGAGGCCATTCCCTCTAATATAGATCACTTGTTCCCAGGGAGCAGAGCCTGACCCCCTCAGCTGTCCCCTCCTGTCAGGGAGTTGTGCAGAGCCAAAAGGTCCCTCCTGAGCCTCTTTTTCCCCAGGCTGTGCCTCTCCTCATTTGTGCTCCAGACCTTTCCCCAGCTCTGGACACACTCCAGCCCTTCAATAGCTTATATCCTTGTACTCAGCTAGAAAAACTTCTACTACCATCTTGCAAATGGAAACACTAATTAAGATTATTCTCTGCTATGCTGACCCAACCCACAACAACATTATGACACCTCTCCTATGGGTGTCTACGAAAATGGGAGATGGAGAATGTCTCAAAAAACTGAAATATGTAGGGAGCTCAAGTCCCACTGAACATCAGGATTTGTGCTCCTAGGTTAGATAACTTTTTTTAATTACAGCCCTGAAGGACTCCTCAGCCCCAAAATGGTTGCCAAAGTTTTCTCTAGTCCTACACAGCTCTTAGAGCCAAACTAATCAATACAAGTTAATCAAATATATGAAGTTCAACAATGGAAAATTCTGGATCCTGCCCCGTGCAGCCCTGGCTGTGTGTACAGACTGGGGAAGGAGATGCTGGAAAGCAGCACCCCACAAAGGGACCTGGGGGTCCTGGCTGGTGGCCAGGGGGGTCAGAGCCAGCAGGGACATCCCTGTCCTGGGGCTCCAGGCCAGCATTGCCCGTGGGGCCATCAGGATTGTCCTGCTCTGCCCTGGGGCGGCCTCACCTCAGAGCTGGGGCAGGTTTGGGCACCACAGTGTGAGGAGGAGATTTAGCTGCTGGAGAGAGGCCAGAGGAGGCCACGAGGACAGGGCAGGGCTTGAGGGGAAGCTGTGAGGAGCTGCTGAGGGCTCTGGCTCTGCTCAGCTGGAGAAGAGGAGGCTGAGGGGGACTCATGGCAGTCTGCAGCTCCCTGGGGAGGGGACGAGGAGGGGCAGGCACCGATCTCTGCTTTGTGTGACAGCGATGGCACCTGAGGGAATGGCCTGAAGCTGTGTCAGGGAGGTTAAGGCTGGATGTTAGAAACGGGTTCTTCTTTCCCCAGGGGCTGGCTGGGCACTGAACAGGTTCCCCAGGGCAGTGGTCACAGCACCAAGGCTGGCAGAGCTCAGGGGGTGTTTGGATAGTGCTCAGGCACATGGTGTGACTCTTAGGGATGGTCTGTGCTGGGCCAGAGGTTGGACTCAGTGATCCTTGTGGGTCCCTCAGACATTTTTGGAGGTTCTAGATCCAGGTCAGAAGCATTTGAGACCCTGGCAGGCAGCTGGAAACAGCTGTGATTTTGGATTTGAGCCATGGAATGATTTACCAACCTTGCAGGAAGAACAAGAAGTCACAAAAGTTTAGATATTAGAGTAGAAGTAGTCACAAAGTAAAGGGAAGAATTTTTGAGTGCTGTACAGGGGGGGTTTGGTTTTGTACATGGGGGTCAGAGGTTTTAAGATGGAGGGATCTGGGCCTGCCCTGTCCTCCCTCTTTCTTCTTCCTTACCTCCATGTTCTTGGTGATGTTGGCACTCACAGATTGGTTTAGAGTAGAAAAGCACCATTTAATATACGTAGTAGGTATTGGGGAAAAAACTATGAACCTGTAACACGTAATGTACCATATAAAAGACAGCAGCAGCCCTGGGCGGGGAGAGAAGAAGTCAGGGGACAGAGAGGATGTCAGGGTGTGTGTGTGCCTCTGCCTGAGCTGCTGAGCAAACCACAGCAGCCAGAGAGGACAATCTTTTGGATAACTTGCAATAAACTGCCTTGAGACCGAACAACAAGAGACTGCTGAGCCTTTCTTTGAAAGCACAGGTTGAAAGAGAGATTTTTCCACCACACGGAGCCACCACCAACCTAGGGTGAGCTCCGGCAGGTCCTGACACGTGGATGAAAATTCAAAACCCCACAATTTCATTAAATATCTGTAGGGAATGGTAGTTTTTATTTTCAGCACTGGACACACACTGGGATTTCTCTTGCAGCAGGGATAACCCTTCAAAGGGCACACGCATCCCTTGGGGATTCCAAATCTTTTTTATTATCTTGCACTAATTTATATATACATAGACTCTTACAATAGGTTCATGCATATTTATTCTGTTGATTTTGAGTTACAATTTACAGTTGGCTCTTTGTACAGATAACTTTTTAATCCCTTTGTCTATTTTTGCAGACTTCTTCTTTTCTTAGTTTCAGAGTTTAAGGGGCCCCTCTTATCTTTTTACCTTAGAGATTACATTCTTTTCTCTTTAGCTGAGATAGTTTTACAAGCACAGCAGAGTTAACAGACTAAATAGCATATTTCACGTATGTTAGCGAGCTACTAAGCAATACACTTTACCTAAATCCATATAGATTTTCTACCTTGTTAAATTTTACTTTGTTTCATCCCCTCCAACTCAGCATGTTCTCTGATTCTGAGGTGAGCAAGAGAAGACCTGCCCCTCACCCTGCTCCACTCCCTGCATATTTGGGGCTGGCTTTGCAAGATCAAAATCTCCAGTAAATATGCTTAGGTAAACTAATAAATATCCACAGTGTTCAGCAATCATTCTTCCCTGAAAAAGTTTAAAACCAGGGAAAGTGCTTCCTGATTTCTCTTTGCAGAGCATGGTCAACCAAAGCTGAAGGCTCCTGGATATATGGGGGCAGGGTAGGAGACAGAAATACCAGCACCAGTAGGAAACATTTGTGATGCACTGCAGGAAACCTGCAGTGAAGGGTACAGCACACTTGATGTGCTCATTTTTAATACCCATAAACATTCCAACTTCCTAATGGCCCTTCAGAGTCCTCTGGTGTCAGAAATCTGGCAACAAGACTGAACTTGTGATGTGTTCATCTTTAAATCTTGACATCACAGGAATTTATTAATCAAATGTGGGTTTGGAGTAACATTTTTACTCCAGTCTAATTCTAGAAATCAGTGGTCTGAAACTGTTAGCATTAGTATGATTGACTCATTTTACAACTTAACTCTCAGCTACATCAATATTAAAAGAAATGTAATTTCTAATTTAACCTAATTTTTAAAGAACATAATTCTATAACCTTTGTTATATAGTATCTTTTTATTTAGTTTCAAAACCATCTATTTTAAATAATAAAGTAGGCTAATATGAAAGCTGATATTTAGTTTACCCATATTTTTTCAAAGCAAAAGAGCTTTTTTTACATAAATGGAGGCCATCAGCCAGCTTTGGTCTAATTCCTCTAAACGCAAAATAAAAGTCACCCCAGGAAAAAAATAACCAGAATACATTCTATGCTGATGAGAACTGAGGGCTTTGTGTAGGCCAGTGGTTGTCACCACAAACCATACTACCAGTGTATGGAGTTCTCTGAATTTTAGAGACTGAGCATATTTATGATTTTTGAAAAGCCAACATTCTACCCTGGGATTTGATGCTATATGCTATATGCTTAGCTGACTTCAATTTTAATATTTAAGCCTGGGTTTTAAATCAAGCTCCAGTTCAAGCTCAGATTCCTTGCTTCTATGGTTCTGGTCCCATGCAAATATGTAATGCACCATGAAAAAGAACAGGGCAGCAAAATCAGAACATATGTGACTTAAGAGGCACACTGCAACCATTTTAAAATCAATTATCTCTTATCAAAATACTAAAGGGAAAAACCCTCTCACTCTAAACCTTAACTGGACTCCATCCAGACCCCTTACCCTAGAAATTCAAAACACGAATACAGTCTTTTTTAAAATCTTTAAATATTTCAAAACTTCCTTTTAAGTTTGGTTTCTCCTAGCTGTAACCTTTGAGTTAAGGTGGCATCCCTAAATCAGATATTTAATGAACAAATCATGAAGTTCAAATTTGATAAATGATACCAGTCAAACCTTTTTTGCTATGCTTTTGCAGTTACTGCTTCACTCAGTTCAAATTTTCTTTCTTTTTTTAATAATTGCCTTTAAACCAGGTAACTATAGTGATCCTTTTCAAGCTGGATGAGTTTTGTTTGATTTGCTTGAAGACAAAGTCACAACAAAATCTTCCTCTGCATCCCTTATGACAAACTTAATATCAAGACTACAACATTATTACAAGTAAGGTATGAGAGAGAGGGGCTTTCCATGGAAAATAAGAATTTGCTTTATCTTTAAATTTAAAAAAAAGTACAGTGGCTGTTAGTACAATATTCTTACCTCAATTTGGAGCACATTTGAATCCTCTGAATTTTTTTCATTCTGTTGACATATCCAGAGAGTGAATCAGAGTGAGAATTTGAATTCTGTTTTTGTAAGCAGTTCCTTAACATCTGTGACAGGACTGAGCTCACAGGGTCACAAAACACGTTGTGCCCATATGCTTCCCATGTACCAATGGCAGCAAGTCAGCAAAAACAAGCCTGAAAATCAGGATGTGCTGGCACAAAGACTACAAGGTCAAGGGATTTCACTAGCCATTTAATTTGCTTTGATAAAAGTGCAAAGACTTCTAGCAGTAACTACATTAAATTTTAAAAATTTAAAATTTATCATTCAGCTTGATTTTTTCTGTTAGGGTACAGAGTGTAGCACATATTAACTCTCCTCCATGGCTCAGTGTGTCTCACAGAACCTGAGAGGAGTGAGTGAGTCTTTCTTTGACTTGGGCCTCGCTACACATATGCACTCTTTACAAATCCACTATGTATCACACATTAAGATAACACTTTCTTTTAATTTTTTAAATTTTGTTTTAAGATAAAATTAAGATAAAATGTGGCGGGTTGATCCTGGCTGGGACCAACAAAGCCATCAACAAGCATCCACCTAATCCACTCTGTCACTCCTCAGCTGGGCAGGGGAAAGAAAATATAACAAAAGGCTCATAAGTGGATCTGAGAACAGGGAGAGATCACTCACCCACTATGGTCAAGGGCAAACAACTTGGGGAAATTAATTTATTACAACTTGAAGTATAGTAGGACAATGAGAAGTAGAACCCAACCTTAAAACACCTTTTCCCCCATCAAATGCAGTGTTCTCTTGGGGGTCAGTGTCTGTCAGCACAGAAAGTCTAAAATTCTCAGCAACCAGGGTTCCAGCACCCCACTACTAAAACCACACCACACAAACCCAGTATAAAAATTCAAACCCAGACTCCTATACAGCCTCCCTAAGCTTAGCTTGGGTTGAATGCAAGGAAGGAATGCAAGTCCTGACATTTTTGATCAAAAAGGAGCCAAAACACAATGCCTAACACTCACAGGACCACCAGGAGAAATCAGAGGGGTGTTTCATGTTCAAGAAGAAGGATATTTTTGTGGGATATTTTTCTCTCAGCTCTCACCAAACAAGGCTGTGGGAGAAAACAAAGGCAGTTACCATCCCATTCAATCCACTCACTGGGCACAGACCACTGACAATCTCCTTGCTGGCCAAAACCAAGACATCTTCTTCACCTAAAACCCAGAGTATTTCACCTAACACCAGACTGAAAGCTTTCCATGGTTCATGAGCTTCAAATGATTTTATAAAATTTTATCTAATTTATCCCATTTTCAAATGGTAGGAAAAAATCCTCCTTTTGATAATAAAATATTGGCATATTCATACAATTTTATAGGATAACAACGAAAAAATGAATTAAAACCCAACTTCCATCAATTTACTCCTTCATTTGTGTAGGTGCACTTTTATGCTCATCACCTGCCTTAATAATTCCTGTTTTCATTATGTCTTTTCATTCCCTAAAGATTCCCTAAAGATTATATCCCCTTCAGGATACCCATGGAGAAATGCAGATGTTACACCACACATGGTGACTAACAGCACAGTGAGATCAAAACTGAAAAATGGATGTGTGGATCAACATTTTCAGTTAAGCTCACCTTAATAAGCATGCAAAAAGCATCAGGATTTATACTACTGGGATTTAAACCAGGAGAGATTCTGGTTGTGTCTCGAGTTGATTTACATTTAAGTAATATTTTATTTACTTTAGAAAATGGGTATTTTGCTCTATTTCAGCACTGGAGGGGGTGATGCAGTTTTTAATTAGTTTAGTGGTTTGATTTTTTTCAATGTCAAGAAAACAAATAGAGCAATATCAAACTAATAGCAAAACAGCTAACATGGGGGTCTATAATGTAACCATAAAAGAAGCACTTTCAAAGCACTTGCAAAGTTCCAGCCACATGATTCCCATTAACTGTAATGAGCACTGGACAGATAAATTCACACATGTTGCTTTGAAGATTTATACTAAATTGGCCTCATCTTTGTTAGCACTGAAGGAATACTGATGCTATACAATATAAAAGAGAAGTCTTTCAATTTGCCCCCTGCAATCTTCTTCATTATCACAGAATTCTCCTGTAGCCAGTCATACCACAGATTCATAATCTCTCCAATTTAACAGACAGTTAAAAATATTAAGTCTAGCACACCAGTCACTCTCAGTAGAATCAAGTGCTAAAATGCTCCTTTGTTTAAGCCCAGGCCCAGCTAGTTCAGCTCTGAAGCACATCAAAGGCCTGAAAAAGTGGAACAGCTCAGGGAGAAAGCTGCTGCTGTAGAAGCCAATACATAATACCTTGCCAGGTCTTTAATTGCTATGCATGTACATTTGGCTTGATCTTGTGCTGCTTTGAAGTGAAGGCATTAGCTTCAATTAATCCCAAAATGACCTCAAGTTATGAGCTTTGGAAAAAAAAATAAGAAAACCAGAAAATGGCAGAGGACCAATGTTTGCCCTTTTATTTCCTTCTTTTCTCCCTTTCTCTTCTTGTCTGTTTATGGACAGGGTTTAGTATTCATGGATACTAAACAGACCCTGCAAATGAAGGCACAGGGGGCACAGCACAGGCAGCACAAACATTCTTCATCTGAGGCTGCCATCCAACATCAGCAACTGAAAATGACGAGGACAAAACCCCAGAATCTATGGATTCAAAATTATTCTTCAACTAAAGGATTCTAGAAATGGAGATTTATACAAGGAAGTTGTTGGAGTCTGAAATGCAGGGAATTCTCTGAACCTGGGGTCTGTAAGCCAAAGCTTAGAATTAAACATTTGGGACCTTGGAAAAGGCTCCCAAACTTAGGTGCTAGAAGTGAGAATGTGGATTTATAGTTTAAAGCAGAGACACATTAAAGTAAGTAGAGGAAAGTTTAGAGTTTTGGTTTGTGTGTCATGATATGATTGGCTAAGAAAGCTGACACTGCAGCATGAGTCCATAATATGAAATATTTAAGGATTGGGTCAAAACCATAAATATCCTTTTTGGCAGTATTTTATTGGTTAATAAATCCTTAAAAGGTCGTGTAACTGAGGGTCTTGTGACCTTCTGAGCCATGTGGTGAAGATGTGAGCCAAATTCAACCTTCCTGCCTGTGTAGAAGATAAGAAAAATTAATTGCATCATCTAAAGCAACTCAGAGGTCCCATCTCTACCTCATTCAAAATTCCTTTACAAATCCTCACAGTAAGCCACCTACCAAAGGGAACCAAGGGCTGCACTGCTACTGGTGCTGACAAAAGCCCTTGCCACCATCTCTCTACCTCCTATTTTCACCCCAATACCTATCAATTAGTAATTTCAGGGGCTTATGAACATCAACACTGTTAGTACCCAGAAACTTGTATTGAAAAAATCTATATACTACTTTTCTTAAAACTTGAGGAAAAAACTCCCAAACCACCAGGAATTCTGAGGTCTCAAATAACATTCCTATACCAAACAGAGTCAGAAACCAAACCCATAAGGACATGCTCTATGACAACTTGAAAATGTTATGTCTTTCATATGATAAACAAACAAATAAATAAACAAAACAACAAAAAAAAACATATCACAAGAAAGAAACAATCCTTGAATGCTTTTGCTTCTGCTAGCACAACTCCAACTCCTGATTCTGCCCCAAGTGCAACCCCTCGTGCCCTGGAGGGTGCACAGAGAGGAGCAGGGGCTTGCTTTCTTCCAGATGGCACTTTCACAAGGAAAATATGCTTAGCATTTAAAACAAGCAGTAAAACTGGAGGTGACTGAGCTGCTGCATGCCCCCCCCAGGATGGAGGGGTGCACTCCAGGTTGATGGCAGCAAACAGCTCAGGTGAGCACCAGCAAGAACCCTCTGTTCAGGCTTCCTCCTGCTTTGCCTGTGGGCATTTTCCTTTGCTGGATTTTTTGTTGTTGTTTTCTAAGGGGATGACTTTTTTGTGTTGTTCCTTCTGACACACCAGACACAAAAGCCAGAGTCATATTTCAGAGTTTCCTCCAAATTCAAATACTACTGAACTACTCAGTGTTACCTCTGTGTCAGCACATTCCATCAAGGAAAATACTGTCTTTTTCCCTTGAGAGTTAATTTGTTCATTGCAACACAGGTTTATTGAAAGCACTCTAAGTCCTTATTAGTGCTCTTAGCTGAAGCTTCCTACAGATGCTGTGTCTCAGTATCAAATGCTGTGGAGCAGAATTAAGAAGAAATTTTATTACAGCTGTGGCTTAAACATGAACTATTCCAAATACCTGTAGGAGCATACTTCCAACCAACTCTAAGGCCTAAAATTAAAATATTTACACCTGGAAAAACAAAACAAAACAAAACAAACCCAAAACCAAAACAACAATATCCTTGTAATTGTACATGCACGGAGATGACCATTTGGAAAAAATCTCTACAAGACCAGACAAACATCAATTTCTTAATACAGAAGGAGGAAGAGTGTTCTCCTGGGTCACTGAGATCCATCAGCCATGGAAAAACATAACTGTACCTTACAGTTTCCTAAACAACATATATATGTTAAAAGCACAAATATTGCCACTGACTCTGATAGCAAACTGTTCCAAAAATTCTGCTATAAACTGCCCTAAAGGCTAGAAACCTTTTCCTAAATTAAGAATTTCCTAAGGATTTCCCCCTTCTTCAGCCCTTTCTCCAGGTAAATCTCAGACTCAATTGTCCCCTGCCCCAGTGTTCATTCTGCAGAGCAGATAAGCCCAGCCTTCCACCTTCAACTCAGAACCCCTCTGGATTTCCTGCAGATAAATTAATTCATTTGTCCTTAATGCAAGTGATCTGACATGGACCCAGGATTCCAGGCACACCCTCATTCCTGCTTCACACAACAGCAGAATAAAAACCATAAAAACCATCCATGTTTTGCTGTGTGGTAGAATTGCTCTGATGTTCCTCTTCAGATACTTCAAAATTACAAAACCCACCTTCAAAATTAAATCCTTATTACTAGTCCTTTATGATTCATGCAAGTTTTATACTAAAATATTTAACAGGCTATTATTTCAGCCCATAAACCCAACCTCTGCTCCCAGTGTAATGTTCTGGTCTTTTGCCCTATTTGACAAAGCTCCCAAGCATTGCATTGCCAGTAAGTAACGCTAGCAACTTCCAAGCCATTCCTGCTGGGATTAGTGAGTCACACACTGCTTTGCAGGGATTCCAACTCAATGGGCCCCCAGCCCAACACCAACACAAAATGGGACTGTTTTCTAGCTGGTTTCTTATATCAGTTTCTAGTTTAACTAATAATTTCTCACATGGTTTGTAGCTAACATCTTCATGAAATACAAACTGATTGGATCTTTGATACTTCAAAATCCCTTTGTGGCTTCAAAAACAATACTAGCAAGACCTTATGGTTAATGCGACTTTATTTATTTTACTTATGTGCTTTGTTGCATATTAGAAGAAAGCAGCCTTTTGTGCTTCTCTGCTCTTGTGATAAGACTGATTGCTCTCTCCTTAATGAATCCTGGATCTGCAGATGAGGGAGCCTAAGCATAGGCTGGAGGTAAATCAAGCCCTTTTTCTCACTATGAAAAATGTTTTGCTTTCAAAGCTCTGCTGCTCTTGGTCAAAAGCTCCAAAGATGCAGTGACTGCCAGTGAAAGGTTTTAGAAAAACAGGGCAATTGTCCATCCCAATGAAATACAACAGATGGATAAAATGGAAGTGGCTGTTACCCATTCCCTCAAATCCTGGCAGCTGCAAGCAAAGAGCCTCAACTGGATCACAGTAACAGAGGTAATCTCAAAAATTTGACCATTCCCATCTTCTTCCTCCTACTCACACATACTGAATTCCTAAATACATGCATCCATGGAAGAGAAATACCCAACAATTTGGGCCTGAACACACCACTGGTCTGACTTGCCAACATTTATACAGCCAAACAAAAAGGTCAGAGCAAAGACTTTGCATGTTGGGTTGGACAAGAGCACTTTTGGATGGTATTATGTGGATTTTTTTTGATGCCCCACGTATTAGTTTGCATTTTTGATGTCCTACATATTAGTTTGCATCTCATGAAGCAGCAATGCTGTCATTTCCATGCTGGGTGAATGCCATGAGCTTGCACAGTTCAGACAGAGCAGGGGAAGCATACACAAGCTCTGGAACAAGACTTCTGACTCTGCAGCAAAGGAACTTGGATCCCATGGTTTCTCACTTCCCTGCATCCATGTAAAATACCAACAGCTGTATTCCTTCTCTTTCCAAACCCTGCTGTAGTGTGTTATTTGTATGCAACTGCATCTTGGAACCCAAAACGTGGTTAAGGATCCTACTATGCCAAATTCACCCACAAAGAACACAAAAATATTATAAATATCTTCAAATCTACAAATAAAGATACTACAAATATAATTTCAAGCAATTCTGAAAGAAATGTAAAAACAATTTAAATTAGCCTTATACCTAACCATTGGATTTAAAGCTTTCAAGTAATTCTATATTTAAATGTTTTAAAACAATCATATAAAATTATCATACCCAGTCAGACAAAGGAGCTGATACCACAGATCTTCTGACTACATCTTCCTCAACAGCAGAAGAAAGTTCAGTCTGAGCAGAATGGGGGTTAACCCTTGTGTTTACTTCAGTAAGGAAGTTACTAACACAGATTTTTGGTTTTGTTTACAAAACAACTTATTTCCTAAGTTTTGTGAAGTATTTTGCATTTCCCATTCTGCTATTCCCATTAACTTTAATATGTTGCTGAGGAAATGTGTAGTTTACCAATCATATCATCATCAAAATCCTTCTTTCCCCAAGCACAAATTTAGTAAATCATACCTGTAATTTAATTCTTAATCAAGAGGTCCTTGAGCCTGACTCCTGAGACTCACTTAATGGATTCTGTTATGCATAGTATCAAAATTAAGCTGCCGTAGTTTCATGCCCCTGTCTTCTGCCTTGCCACCATTACAAACCTAAAATAAAACACTATATAGGTTTTGTGTTCCAGTTGGTTAAGAAATTAATTTCCAATCAAAATATTGGTTACAATAAGAATACACACAACATAAATGGTTCCAAGCCTCAGTAAACGCTGTGTTTCTAATGTTCAGTGCACAGAATTAAAAGCAGAATTTGGGAAAAAAAATTGCTTTGTCATTGAAAGCAAGAGATGACAGTTTGCCTGTGCAAATTAAGTCTGGGAGACATATAAGGAACATTCTCCCCACCCAGAAAAAACACCAACCAACCAACCAACCAACCAACCAACCAACCAACCAACCAACTAACCAACCAACCAATCAACCAACCAACAATATCAGATGGGAGTCTGTGAAGCTTACTCACATATTTTTAAAAGGGTATTTAGGTCTGTTGGTAACTGCACAAGTGAAATGCTTTCACTTCTTAACTCAAATTGTATTGCACTGAAAAGACATGCATGTGCACTTACTTAAGCTTAGAGACTGAGGTGGGAAATCAATGAAAAATAAATGAAATTATTTATTTCCTCCCTGAGATTTCTTTCAGCAGTGTTGGGGAAAAAACACCCCAAAGTTTTAAGCTGACTTAAAGTCTGAGGTGGTCTGGGATAAAGGCAGCATGTGCCTATGGAAGGTGGGCAGAGGAAACTCCAGCAATCCCTGTTTAATGAAACAGCTTGGTGTGAAGGAAAAACACTTTGAGTATGAATGCCAAAGCCTTGTGTAAACTGACACAACAGGATATTCCTAAGTCTGATATGGCAATTCAAAAATCAGAATCCTGGTGGTATAATTACATTACAAGTCCATGTTTTACTGGCAGTCCAGAGAGGGGAATAACCTGCATGGTAAAGGAGTTTGTTTCTGTGATCTGAAAAAACAAAAGGAAATTTTAAAGGAATAAGCATGGAATGTGTTTTGTATACATAAAATTATATTCACACCTACATATGTGAAAACACAACACTGCAAACACATCTAATATGACTAAAAATGTTCTGCCACAAATCTAGACTGGATGATCTCTTTTTAGGAACAAAACATTTTGCATAACTAATAAAAGATTAAATGCATTTAATATTGATGTTTTCTCAATTTGAAGAGGATGCACCAAAATGAATGAAGTAAATAAGGAGAGCAAGTTGTTCCTTTGAATTAATATTTTCTCTTAGTAAGCAACTTATCTG
This sequence comes from Taeniopygia guttata, assembly GCF_048771995.1. NCBI lineage: Eukaryota > Metazoa > Chordata > Aves > Passeriformes > Estrildidae > Taeniopygia > Taeniopygia guttata. The sequence goes on along the minus strand of NC_133044.1, from coordinate 8,478,415 downwards.
TATAAAAACTTTAAATAAATAAAGATAAAACTTTCTTCTTTCCAGATTGGCAGTAATGTTGGAAATGATCCCACATAAATTACATTTCCAAGTGGCAACATGGACAAAAGTAATGAGTACCCTGTGTCTGTGTGCAGTACAAAGTGAACATTTTAATGCAATCAATAATCCCAAGGTAAAGAGATGATGGCTACACAGCAAGACTCAGTAGGATATAGATTTCAGGTTGCAAGTCAACGAAGATGTAATAACTCAGCCCAGCTGCAGCATATTCCTCAGACACCACTTAAAAGCTCATTCACCACCAAGGAATAGTCTCAGGAGCAGATCAAACCACTGAAGGATGATTTTCTCCACGTACCATGGGACAAATAGCAGAAAATACCATCACTGGAGCCCAAGGCACGTGGACTCTGAGCCACAGGAGCTGTATAAATATGAGCAAGCAAAGTGACACATCCCACCCTGCCTGAGGCTCTGAGCAGCAGTAACTCAGCACAGAGCAGTGAGGTCTGCTCCTCCACCAGCAGTGATCATCACTGACCAGTGACCACACTGAAATCCACATTTTATCCTCCTCATACACCCATCCCCAGTGAACAGCAGCCAAAATTTCAAGCAGCACCTGACACATAACTTGCATGTGAAATTCCACCAGCATCTGAAACCAAACTTTGTGAAGTGTTGGTCTGAGATGTTCAATTTCACACAGTAAAATTCCTTCAAGTCACACTAAAACCTTTGCCAAAATCTGTGAGGATTTTCCGGAGCTCTGTGGCAATTGCAGTTCTCACTACACAGGTACAAAGCTGTTGTGTTTAAGACTCTACAGGGCTGGTTGCTCCAGAGCAGAGTACCTGTCCCTGAAGACGTGTGAAATCACTCTTGACTGAACACACTGAAGCACAGTGGGAACTCAGCAACACATCCCTAGGATAAAAAATGTTATGGCATTTTTTGTATGCTGATCCTCCCCAGAGTCTAGAAAGGGCTGGAATCCTGGCTGGTTTGTACAGCACTGGTGAGATTGTTAACTGAGTTTTTCAGGGCAAAATTCTTTCAGCTCCACACACCTGCATGTCTTGTGTTCCATTTTCCCCAGGCCACATTTTCTGCAGCTGCTGCTGCTGTCTCAGAGCCATTTCAGACTCCATTCCCATCAGCTCTGACCAAAGTGTCTGCCTAGGCATGAATCCAAGGGCCTCAATTCCTCTTTTTGTGCCCTTACTGGATGTGGCAGGCCTGTGCACAGCAGTCAGCCACTGTTCATGTCTGGAGCTTTGCCCTTCTCTTCCCTAAATCCTTCCAAAAATCATTCCCTCCTCAAGACAAGTACAACTGGTAGGCATCCTTTAAACTGCAACGTGAGTGCTTCTGTACCTGCAAGCAGGAATCAGAACAGGTGATTTCTATAAGCAGCAGAACATGAATGACAAAATATATTTTTATGTAATTTTCCTGTCCATTACTGGGAAACCAGGACTACTACTAAGGCAGCCTTCTCTTCATTGTAGAGAAGTTTCATGGAACACACTAATTTGTACAGGGTTTTGTAATCTCCTTACATTTTTGAACTTAACAAAGAATTGATGCTAATGAATCACTTGCACATAAAAGACAGAGTGTAACAACTTACAGCATGTGTGTTCTGATTGGTCACTGCATAAACTACATTACAGATTTTTTTTTAAGATTTTTCTCTTGTGCTTCAGGATGGCAGGCCGAACATCTGTATTATCCAGATCATCTCAAGCAAAGAAACTGAAGCAACTGGCAATGATCACTGAAGCTGTAACAAGATGCACAGGTCCTTGTGGTCACTCAGAAATATTGAAAATATTCCACTTTTCAATGGAATATTTTATACTAGGATAAAAAATTTAAAATCTAGTTCATCAAAACAAAGTTATTGATTTGAATAAAACTCTGATGAAAACCAAGCAGGTTTCCACTGGAAAATTACTCCATTTCCCCATAGCTCTGCAGCAATCATCCCAGCATGCTGTGGAAACCTGGGGATAAAGAAGTCCTAAACTCACCACTAGCTAACTCACAAGCCAGGTCTACAAGGCTCCCTGCCAGCTTGGGAAATCACCAGGCAAACTGCCTTGAATTTCCAGAAACTTCACTTTTTCTGAAGTCTTCAGATCCTCAGAAGCTTTATAGCAATAGGCAAGCCTGACTTCAGGACTCTCAGTCTTCAGGGTTTTAAGCACTCAAGAAGTCTGGGGAAAGTCTCTATACATTTATTAAAAGAATCTATGTATTAGAAAAAGTAAACTTCAGCATTCCCACTCTGCAGAAAATTTCAATGCTTCTTGTTTCCGTGACATTTGGAATAGGAAACTTCCAATTAAAAGATACAAAAAATCAGACTTATGCTTTCCAGGGAGTTACCTGCTGTCCAGAATAAAAGACAAGAGGTCACATTGCTCTAGTTCTTTATTCAGAAAGCAACAAATACGTGCAGGTGGAAAGTCACAGCTCCAGCTGCTGCTTGCTCGTTCTGACGGGGCTGAGCACTCAGTGGATCAGGAATTACCTCTTTCACAGGGTCCCTGCACATCCCAGCCCCAGGCACGTACAGGTTTCTCTGGGCTGTGAAACAAGTGTGCCAAACAGCACAGCCATCAGCAGCAACTTCCAGCCCACAGCCAGTGTCGGAACTCAAAATGTCCCTCAGACATTTTTGGATGTTCCAGGCCCAGGTCAGAAGCATTTGAGACCCTGGCAGGCAGCTGGAAACAGCTGTGATTTTGGGTTTGAGCCATGGAATGATTTACCAACCTTGCAGGGAGAACAAGAAGTCACAAAAGTTTAGATATTCTTGTAGAAGTAGTCACAAAGTAAAGGGAAGAATTTTTGAGTGCTGTACAGGGGGGTTTTGGTTTTGTACATGGGGGTCAGAGGTTTTAAGATGGAGGGATCTGGGCCTGCCCTGTCCTCCCTCTTTCTCCTTCCTTACCTCCATGTTCTTGGTGATGTTGGCAGTCACAGATTGGTTTAGAGTAGAAAAGCACCATTTAATACAGGTAATAGGCATTGGGGAAAAACTGTACCCATGTAACACGTAATGTACCATATAAAAGACAGCAGCAGCCCTGGGTGGGGAGAGAAGTCGGGAGTCAGAGAGGATGTCAGGGTGTGTGTGTGCCTCTGTCTGAGCTGCTGAGCAAACCACAGCAGCCCGAGAAGAAAATCTTTTAGATAACTTGCAATAAACTACCTTGAGACCGAACAACAGAGACTGCTGAGCTTTTTTTTTGGAAGCACGGGTTGGAGGAGAAATTTTTCCACCACACAGAGCCACCCCTGACCTAGGGTGGGCTTTGGCAAGCCAGAACAAACCTGTTACATGACAGCTTCAAGTTCCTTCTGTTCAAATTTAATTAACAGCAAAAAGGGCTAGAGTTTTGTCATCTTTATTTTGAAACTGGAATAAGAGAGATTCTTCATTTTTCTGTTATTTCACGACTGTCTTCACCAGACCTTTACAGTACATAATCTTGAACTGGCATAGACTGTAGTGTGTATTCCCATGAATAAACACTCCCAGAAAATGATTATAGAATCTCTATGAGCAAATCATAACCAGATACTGAAGGTGGAGACTAAAGCAACTTTCACTCACATGCAGACTCATTTCAGACAACTGAGAATTCTGGATGAAAAACAAAGAGTATCTAGCCAACCACTTTTCTTTCATAAAATAAAAAGATGCACTTAAGTTATTAACCTTTATCCACTGCACTTCAGTGAAATGGAGTATTTTTCAATGGAAACTCGATTTCATGGCAAATTTAACTAATTGCAATATATATGTCTCCTAGCATCTCAATACCTTGAAGATTCAAGGATTCAATACCTTGAAGGACAAGGATTTATCCCAGGCCTACTAATAGAGCAAAGGGCATCTGAGTTCAAATCCTAACAGGCACATTGACTGTCCTTCAGCACAGCCATCTTTCTTTGTGTTAACTCCTCGAATTTCATACATTAAGGCTTGCAAAAATCAATATTTATTGACCACTGCCTTGGCTCAGTCTCTTACCAGTCCCTCCTGTGCTGGAAATGCCACGTCCTAGACCTGGTGTGAGCTCCCAGTGCTCTCCTGGGTTGTCAGTCCAGAGCAAGTTTGAACAGTTCCAAGAAAAAGAAAAGCCACACTCCAGGGAACTTAACTGCCTCATCTAGCTAAACAAAACTAAGAGCAAAAAAAAACTTTTAAAAACCTAAAAAGCAAAGGAGAGCTCTGTCCCACTGTCTGTCCATCCACAGACAACTCAGTCCTGGAGAAGGAAAGCTGGGGCTCTCCTCTCTCTGTTTTTGAATACAGCCCCTCAGACACTCCTCTGCTTCTCCTTCTTGCCCCCTATTCCCTCTCAGATCTAGTTTTAAACGTGTAAAACTTATTTCTGGGCTCAACAGATGAATGGGGATACAATTCAGCATTATAAAGTCACGCTAGGACACCCCCTTACACAGATGAACCTTCAAGAGTACAATAAAGAAAAATTATCAAAAATTACTCAAAACGCTGACAAGCTACCAAACCAACTCTCTGCAGTTTACTTCAGTCCTATAAGGCACTTATATTACTTGCTAGAAAATCCCACAACCTCAACTCACTGGCTGCATGGGCTACTGTTTACAGGATTGTCCCAAAAAATTATAAAATCCCAGCTTCCCTGCTAGTTTAATATCACAGTATAACCTGTCATTAGCTAAGAGGGGCAAAATAACTTAGTTGTTTGAGTAAATTTGATTATCTTTGCCTCTTGCTGATGAATGTAATCTATTTTAAAAATTAAAAAGCCATTAGACTAGTGAAAATGATTTTGAACAGTAACCTCTCAAAACAGTATTTCCATGTTTAAAGATCAGCTGGCAGAAGCACCACTGCTAATACAGGCTGCCTGAAAATTCAAAACTGGAGATAATGGTCAATTTCTCCACTATTCTTGTCTAATTAGAGAATTCTGCTTCAGTTGAAATCCATTTAAGTGGGCAATATCTATATATTGAAAAGAAAGATTAAGAAAACATTAGGTAAGAGTAAGAATCCTTATGATGTGGGTAGGCAATTACAGAAGCCATCTCTTATTTTCCACCTCCACCTCTTTTATTGTATTCCCTTCTCTGTCAATACAAAACTGTGGCAAGAATTGAAATCAATAATAATTCCCCTCCCCACTTTTTCTTTTTTTTTAAACTGTCACAGTAGAAAAAAATAGAGAGCTACTAAAAAAACTATGGTCTTGTGAGAAAGCACAAACATCTGCTCTCTAGAAAGGCCGAGGAAAGAACAAATATTAGCATTTCCTCTCTACAAAACTGGTAGCAGAATATGCTGGAGTGCTGTACCCAAAGGAATTGCTGGTTTGCTGTGATTTGTGGACAGCCAATTGGCAAACCATAAATTAGGTCAGATTTTCATAAAACCAGCTCCATACAAACACATTCATGAATAAGAACAAGTGTCTAGCGTTCCAAAAACATCTTCTAATGGCCATTATCTGATGGTTGAGCACTGAACAGTCCCAAAAATAAAGTAAAACATTTTTATCTCCAGCAAATTTGATGAAGTGAGCTTTTGCCTTGTGCTCTGGGTAAGACTGGGTAAGAGCAAAGGGCAGACAAGCCTGACAACACCACCAAAGAAGGAAAATGTTCAAAAGTTTGCCAGTATACTATCTAAAAATTGATAAATAAAGCCCCTAGGAAACAGTAATTGAAAAGTCAGCACTATGAAGCCTAAGGCTACACTTTTACATCTCTGTAATTCCTTTACCTTCCAAACCAATCAAAAGCAGCATGAAATTTGTAAAATCTAACAATCCCACAGTGGTAAGAAACCATTTTCCATGAGACACAATTGCATCATTTTATCATCAGGCAGAAATACAACCCCATATGTGAATAATATTGGGCAAATACATGAAGTTTTCTTGTGCTTTCAAGAATATGTTATTCTTTTTCACTTGATGTATCAAAGAAAAGCATTTTAAACGTTCAGGGAATTTTGTGACTACTGATGGACTTTCACACATGCTGATAGTTAAGACAGGGTCATGATTGTATCACTTGCAATGGCACAGCCTCTTAACAATTTTCCTTTCTTCCTTAATCACACATAGTTAACAAGAGCAAAGTAAAAGTTAGAATTTCAGGTATTTGCAATGTTTCCTCAATAGCCTTTCATTTGGGCTGAAACTTGATCTATTCTGAATAATGGAAACAATGTTCAAAGCATACATCCCCCCCAGCATTACACTTAGTTAATGGTCCTTGACTTGTGATACTATGATTTTTATACTCATATAAAGGTCCCCTTTAGGTTAAAAAAAAAAAGAAAATGTGTCTTAACATTTGAAGCAAAGCCAAATAATGCTGTACTGCTGGGCAATTTTCAAAGCCACTTGGAAAGAGGATCATAAGAAAAAGAGGCATCCAGTACAAAAACACTACATGGCTCCTTCTCTGTGCTCCACGATTTTGTTAAGATATTCTTTTAATCCAGCCATTTACTGCAACAGGCTTTATAACATATATTAAATATTATTGCCTCCTCTAACTGACAGATCAGGTTTGGTGAATCTTGACCCTTCAGTTCCCTAGGAGCCATATTAGACTGTTACAAAAGTGCTGATAATATTGTGAAAACCATAACAAAAATGCCTATTTCTGTTACAAAAGTGTTGATAATATTGTGAAAACCATAACAAAAATGTCTACTTCCCTGGTGGATAAGTTATTTTTTGGATGGTGGATGTTTCAGGAGATTCCTGCACAATGTGATTGTCATTTGGGACCTCAACCACAGGGAGACTCTCTCTGAGATTTCAGCGTCACCCCTGAAGATGTGCTCAAGCAAAGTCTTTCCCCAAACCACCACAGCTGGCACAAACCAAATCTCAGAACACCCCTGCTGCAAGGACTCTGAAATAATGAAATGAGGAGATTTTGCAGAAAAGCATCAATCTCAGCAGCTGATTGCCTCTTGAAGCTTGTCTGACACTGTCCTGCTCTCCCTTCCTTTTGGGTCAAGGTCTTTTATGGGTGACATAAGAGCCTGGCAAGGTGAATTTAATTCTATGTTTCCAACCTTCCCCGAGCACCGGGGTGAGGCACAGTCAGAACTGACCCCCAAAGTGCTCCTCAGCGCTGAAGCTTCACCACCTCTTGGACCACAGAGACTAGAAAAGTGGTCTGAAGCTCAGAAGTGGAGGAGCCGTAGTACTTATCCATCAAAGGGCTGAGAAAGAGCCTTGCACAAACCATGAGCTTTAGCAGATCTGGAGAGGTTTTCTTCCATTTGCTTTAATTCCTTTGATTTCATCTCCTCTGGGAATAATTAAATACTGTTTTCCATACGCTAGTATCTTTGGTAAAAGTCATCAAGGGAATTAAAAGAAAAGATGAAAAATCAAATATCTTGCTTATCCTATGTAAATTTGCCATAAAACACTTCACAAAGTAATTTTAAACTTATAAATAAAAGAGGATCATTCAACTTTCATTTAAAAATTATAAATAAAAGAGGATCATTCAACTTTCTTGAAAATCATTATCCCTCTCTTCAAACAGTCAGTCAGCATCAGCTGATCTCCAGAAAAGGATGTCTTTTCCATGTCCAGGATCTATTTTTCAGATCACTTGGCTGGGTTAGCTTGTGTGTTTCCTCACATCCCTCCTACTCATCCATCTCTGTCTCAGACATAAAAGAGACCAGATAAAAGAAACATTTCCTCAAGTTTCAGGCAAAGCAGGAAAGGGAACTTGTGGCTGCCCATTTGCTCAAGTCACGCAGGAGCTTCAGCAGCTGGAGAAGTTCATGAACTTGTAAGACCCACAGATAGAAAAATTTGATCCTTGGGCAGCACAGGAGCTCCAGACATAGCCCTGAGAGAGGAATATTTGCCTCATTTGCAGTGCATCAAGGTGCATCAAGGGATCCTGTTGCTGTTGAGGCAGGACAGGAATTAGAAGACTTTGATTCAGAAGGCTGTGAAAGTAAAACTCTGGTTTATTTAAAATATACTACTCTTTTATACAAAGTTTTATGAGTTTTTACAAACTTACACTATTAGTACAAAGTGCTTAATGCACAATAATAAAACTTAACTAAAAACAACATAAATAACAAAAAAAATTATTTATATTCTTCTCCAACTCTTTCCCCAGCTTCTGCCTGGCTAGAAACTCTCCATGTCTCTCTTTAACTAAATCTAAAACCCACAGGATCCCACACTGGGCACTGTGGGATTCCTTAAAACCAGAGGGGTTTGGGCACGTTGCAAAAGGCAGGCCTCAGAGACAGCAGGATGGTGATTAGAAAGAAGCAGTAGCTATAAGATTTGTCAGCAGAAAAATTATACAAGAAGTAGAAAGAAAGAACAAATAGAGCAATGATCTGTGTATTAACGTTTGGGTAGAATAACTCCCTAAGTTGCAGAAAAGTATGTGTGATGAGATATTAGGAAGTTCTAAGCTTAATAATGGAGCTCCATGCATTATATCTTAAGGCTTACAAGCAACTATTGTATTTGAAATAATCCAGCATTGTTTTAACCAAAGGTACATGTGATTATAGTGGTTGGAGAGAACTACTGTCAATATGCATTTGCTTTGTGTGATTGGTCAAAAAGCTTTTAAAGTAAGTTGTAACATTAAGTTCTTCGTCACTTAAACCTAAAGGTCAGGCTGTCAAAAATCCTTATCCAGACATTATATTCCAGAGCCCAGGAACACAGAGTCTGTGTTCTTCACAGCCTAGATTACCTTAACTCAGAATTTATTCCACTGGCTTCCCTGTGTGTGCATGCAAGTGCATGCATATGTTTAATACACATATTAAATTTTAAATAGATCACTTTTAACTAATCACATCACAAGTGGCATTTGTGCAATGTAAATATTTGCTTTGTTCCTTTAGCACTCTTTCAATTACACAGAAAATTTCAGAGAAATAAAATTACAGCAGGCCAAATATTAAAAGGTGGGGAGGGAAAAGAGTGAGAAACTAAACTTCAAAGGGAATTTTACACTTTGAATTCAGTTTGCATATTCCAAATGCTCAGATTTTGCTACACAGATGTCAAACCAGGAGGCAGGTAATAAAGCAGGTTTCTTTAAGATTTAAGAAAAATACATTTAAATGATCAAATTAATCCATTTTCCAAGCATTGCAGAAATAACTGACATATTATTAGTTCTTCCCTAAACGTTATTGAACCATCTCTTTCCATTGTAGCAGGGGTCTGTCAGCTATGCAGGTCCTTGCCAAAAATAAAGAAAGGATGGCAGCATTCCCCATCTGCTGATGAGTCCAATCTAAGGGAAGACAAAACACTGATTTTATTTACCTCTGTTCCAATTATTGTCAGGCAATACAAACAGTTATCATGACACACAGCCAGGTTTATTCATGTGCCCAGCAAGCCAGGCCAGGCATAATAAAGAGATTACACACTCTGTTTGGAATACAGGCAACTTGGAATGGCTTTTATTGAAACTTAAGCATGGCAAATATTGGGTAGTAGATTTAGGTATCACACAATCAGAAATATGTTTGGCTCAAAAACACAACACATGGCACCCTCAGAGAATGAGGGTGACTAATACTACAGCACAACAGGCCTGCCTTTCTCTCCCTGCCAAAGGAAAAGCTTGGAATAGCACAGAGCACATGGCACTTTAAACTTGGAGGAGAGAGCCTGGGAAGAGCTTTACAGAGTAGGAAGGAAAAAAAAATATGTATTGTAAAGTATGTGTGCCTTCAAAAGACAGCTCCTCATAAACCACCATCAGTCCCTGTACTAGAGTCACCCTGGAAGAGAAAGGACTTTTAACATCAAGAAATGGGACAGAAGGGGCAAGAGCTGTGCAATATGTTTGCTGCAATAACTGAGGCACTATAATGATCTCAAAAATTAAAGTATTTTTAAGACAGAATGGAAAGGAAATTAGAGCAGATATTACAAATAGGTAAAGAATTGAAAGTTTGAATCTCTTTAAAATGCAGATTAAGGCTCTGTTGCTAAGTCCAGCCAATTTGCTGTCCAGGACACCCTTGCCCCATTTGGCCAGCTGAAACCCTACATTGCCAGCAGACCCAGTTCTTGATGGGATGCCCAAAATCATTGAACCCAAGACCTTGAACATGGCACCAGCTCTGCAGCCAGCCATTCACCTGGGTCACCTCCTTTTTCTCAAATCTTCTTCTCAAACAAGGAAAATGGAGCAGACCCTCATCTCCTGACCCTCTGAACATTGTTGCAAGGGATGTAAGGTCCCTCTTGATATTTCTAGCATCACGTCTCTGCAGTCTCATGCACCCCTACCCAAAAGAGTGGGAAGAGATGATAGCCCACAGGCTTGAGCAGCCTCAGCAGCCTCTCATGACAGCCTGGATGCAAGCTACCAGCAGGCAGACTTCTCTAGAGACTGTCTGGATGACAAATTTGGCCTCTCAGTTGGAAGTCTCCAATTCCTCACCCCCGTTCTGGGAGTACCAATTTAGTGGGGGTGGATGATCAGACTGATTTTGCATGGTTGGCCTTTCCTGGGACTTGCCTATTTTCTCTCTCCCTTCTCATTCTCCAGCCCCAGGACACTGCATCTTTCACATAAGGACATTTTAGGGGGAAGAAGAAGGTTCCTCCTCCTGCCCCAAGCAGAGGTGAGGCTCCAATCTCCTTTGTCTTGTGAGTTAGTTGAGTCAGGGCTGGAAGCAAACTTACCTTCTCCTTGCAAAGACTGAAGGCAAGACTCAAACTCAGCTTGTGACAGCAGCACACAAAACTCTTGTGTCCTTCCCTCACAGATCCCCAGACACTGCTGCTGGTTTTGCTCTCTGACCACATGGCTACTGCCTTGAAGAGTCCATCCAGCTGGGCACACTCACACCCATGACACCCACTGCACCTTCAGACCCCAGAGGGACTGTGGATATTCTCAGTTCAGTCAGAGAGGAAAAGAGAAAGATTTCTGCCTAGAAAGAAGTCCAGGAGGAATGTAAACAATCTATTATCTTGCTTTCCATTCATACTGTTTATAGATATGTTCTACCACACTGACCTAAGTCCAGTGTACCAATCTCTATAAAAGAGAGAGGTACTTTTGAATAAACATCGATTTACCTTCTAAAATCGTATGAGTCCTTTCGCCCATCCCTGGCTCAGCAGCATCAAGGGACTGTCACTTCCCATGGAAGTTTTGGTCTGGGAAGGTTTTTCAGCTCCTCAGAGGCTATCCTGGGAGGAGGTGTCCACACTGGCATTGTCCCCTGTGATCCTCCCTGTGGAATGTGCCAGGCTCGGTGAGTATCACTGGATAATTTAATTCAAAAATGTCATCCAAGGTGGAGTTATGCATCATCAAGGTTTTTATTTTCAGTCATCATATTGACATCCTAGACAAGTTGTGACATCTTTGGGCTTCAGCTTTGTGCCCTCCAAAAAAAAGAATTCACCATTAACACCAGCTCCAGCCAAGAGAGAACAGAACTCAGAGTCCCCTGGGCCCTAGCCCTCAGCACTTCTGTTTCAGCTGGAGAGTATTTACACTTCTCAAATGTGCACTGGAACCAAGCTGTGAAACATCCTGAAAAATATGGTAGGCTTAAAAGCTCTAAGTTTGTAAAAGCATGAATTCCACTCTAATTTCTGATTCTTGGGAATTATCATTCCAAGCACCAAAGTAATGACTGCTCCTGATTACAATTCAATCTAATAAAAGCCCTGCAGAATACCCACACATACTTGGAACAGAAAAGGGAAATGCAGTTATCTGAAATTCTCCATTCATTCAGAGCACAATGCTGCTGGAACTTGGGCCTAAATGTCTCTCACCAGTGCTCACAAGCTGGTGTTGTAATTGATGCCAAAAATTCAGCAGCTTTATCATATGCATTTTTCCTACTGACAAAGTATTCCATGGAGCTGTATTTCAATTCTGATTCCATATGTCACTTCAATTTCTGATCAGAGCTTGAACATAAAAAAATTACAGCCCACCTCAATGGACTAATAAAAAAGGATCATTTCTTTTTACAAATCAACATTTATTAGTCTCAATCATTTCAGAAATATAACCATTATAGTCCCTTTTACTGAGAACAGCTCCCCACACACACTCAACCCAGGGGCTCCTCTGTACAGATGTTCTTTTTCCTTTTATTTCTGAGGGTTCCATGTTGTTGCACAGCAAAACCAGCCATCATGCAGTATCAAGAGAAAAAGTAATTTAAAAAATACTGGGGTTTTTTCCCATTCCCTGTTACCCTTTTTTTAAAATATTAGTATTATTTCCTTCTGTCTTCTCTAAATAAAAAGTCAAAGGCAGGAAAGGTTTCAAGTCAGAAGGAATGATTGGGTTGACCATCCTGAATTTTGCATTTCTCAGGCCTTTGGTTTCAGGAGGGGCTGATGAGTTTAACCAGAGCACAGCTCCCAGCTGGCTCAGCACATATTCCAAAAGCATACAAGGGCCTGGTTGGGAACCATCAGAATTTAGGTAAATCTTGGTTTTCAGAATCACTGATCATATCTGTTTGGTTTATACTCTTTCAAAACCTTCCCAAAGAAATTGATTGATCCTTCCTACTGAAAACCCAAGACAGACAGGATGCTGTTTTCAAAATGACTTTTATAAATCCCATCAATACTTGAATAAAACCAGAAAAAAGAAGACAGCTTTATTGATTTACACATTAAAATAACATATGCTTTTCTGTGCATGTGCAGTCTCCCTTAAGTGAAAACTGAACTTCTAAAGATAATCTAATGTTGAATCTATAAGTATTACCCATCAGTTCTCCTTCCCCCTTTTTTTTTTTTTTTTTTTTTTTTGACAGCCACAAAAATTAGAGATAACATGCTTAATTAGTGTAGAATGAGGCAAAAATTATTTCCTGGACTGAAACATGTCTTGTAAACAATAACTGAGCTCATTCTTAATTACAGATCATTTAAGTCCAATCTGGAACCTGGGAGTGCCTGGGTACAGAGCTGGAAGGTGAACACCTGTATGGTTTCTGCAACATGTAAATCTTCATCTTACTGAAAATCTTCATCTTACTAAAGGCACTGGGACTAATTCTACTGCTTCCATTAAAACATTTCTTCACTCAAAATTCGTGTCCTGGTAATTCAAGCCATCTCAGCTCAAAACAATCTTATCTCAGCAGAAACTGATCCAAGTATTGCATGAGTCAGAAGAGAAACAAAATATGGTTTCCCTTTTCCAAGGGTAACTTTCCAACTTTGTGAGTAAAAGCAAAAATGTCTAAGAATCTTGCTTAAGCTGTATCTAAGTTTCCCTGCAGACCAAAGCTGTATAGTTCTGTTTCAAACATTGCTGTCATTTCCAAAATTCACATCTTTTGCAGGAAGTATTTATGAAGTACATCATCCTATTACCTATGAATCTGGGATAAAGAGAATTGGAATAGCCTCTATGTGCTATATCCATGACTTGAGTAGAAAACAATTCCATTCATCAAGGATTTGGTTTTTGGGATTATTTGGTTTTGGTTTGGTTTGAGGTTTTTGATTCTTTTTGGATTTTTTTGTTTTGTTTTTTGTTTTTTTTTTTTTAATACAAGCTCAGCAAGATTTTGAAAACTTGAAGTTAAGGCAGATCAAAGAGTATTAATCAACTGATAACCAGCTGCCAGCTGAAATACCAGAAAATGGATAAAACACTAGTTAGTGGTCCTACAAGATCTACCTCAGCACAGGCTGCCCCAGGAAACCAGGAATGCCCAGACCTGCACTAGGTCACCAACCCAGAGTGGGCTGCCAGCCCTGGTTCTAAGGAAGAGACTCACAATCACTTTAACTCTGCACAGTTTTGCCCATGCTGGAGACACAAACTGCAGCAGTTCCTGACTCACAGCAGGTACAACGTGGAGCTCTCACCTGCCCTGTGCCAACAGGATGAAGGCAGTACTGGCAGCTCATACACTTTACATGTCACAGCATCCATCCAACTTAAATTTACACTGCCTGTGTTTAGTAGAAGATGCAACACAACTACTCCAACACATAGCAGACAACTCAGCTACATAAACACTGGAACAGATTTTGGCAGCAATCTTGTCAATCTCCTGTCAGCACTCTGCCAAATGCCCTCCTGCAGGAACTCCTGTGGTGCCACACGTGTGCTGGCAGCTCCTGTCTCTGGTCTCTACAGACTCTGTATCATGGCTCAGCCCAAGCAGAGCAGCATTTTGTGTCCCCTGCAGCCCTGGCACTGTGGGCACACAGCAGATGCTCCCCATCACATCCGCACGAGCCACTGGAGCACAGCAGAGCTGCTGCCCCATCTGAATGCAACACTGTTATGTGCCTGCAGAAAAGGGACTGCAATGAAATTGTGTTTGCTTTGTCTTGAAAGTACATGAGCTGGCCTGTGACCACAATGCAATTTAAAAGACCCACAAACTAATGCCCTGTGCCTGGTGACTCCTGGTCTTCCCTTAGGAGCAATGGCCTAAAGAAAGAAAGGCTCTGACAAACTCCGTGTCTTAGGTTGAACGATGTGTCTGGGGGTGTGTGTTCTGTCGGCATCTGTCAGAGCTGGGGCAGCTCTCTGCTGTTCATGGGGCAGTTTTCTTTATCTCTCCCACAGCCAATCCTCCCTCCAGGAGATCTCTGCTGTTCATGGCCACTGAGTGTCCCTGTGTGGCTGAGAAAATTCCATCATCCCATGGGGAGATGCTCTGCCCAGGGGAGGAGCCGAGCATTCCTACGTGGATACAATCTGACCTAGGAACAGCACAGCAGCCTTTGCCCACTGCATTCCCAGAGGAGCAGCTTTCTCCCCCACTGCATTCCCAGAGGAGCAGCTTTCTTCCCCACTGCATTCCCAGAGGAGCCCAGGCCCATCTCCCCCAGCCCTGGAACTCCAGAGGAAAACTCCCCCCTTGTCCAGGATCCCTGCTCCAGCAGAAGCACAGCTGGCACTGCAGGAGGGCTGAGCCACCCTGGGATGGGACTGCTGCCACCACCCTGACACACAGGGGGTCAGGGACTGTTCTGACTCTGGCAGTGTTGTTTGTATTACTGCATTTTTATTTTTATTTTTCCTAACAAAGAATTGTTATTCCAACTCCCATATCTTTGCTTGAGAGCCCCATAATTTCAAAATTGTAATAATTCAGAGGGAGAGGGTTTACATCTTCCATTTCAAGGGATGCTCCTGCCTTCCTTAGCAGACATCTGTCTTTTCAAACCAAGGCTCTCTCTCACTGCCCCAGTACCACTCTCTTAAACCATTGATGTGTTTCTGGTGGCAGACTCAGTGCCAAGGAAGTAACTCCTCTTTTGAAACCACACTGTTTAAGGATGGCTGGTACAATGCAACATAAAGAGACCAAAAAAAACCCCTGAAATTTGGGGTTATTTATATATTTATGCATACATATATAGTTCTCATGTACACACTATAGATGTGTATCCTCCTTCCAGATTAGTTTAAGTTAGGCTCTAATTTGCAGAAATCTAATTTACCGAGATCAGCTCTCCTCAGGACAGTATTTGAACTTATTGCTCTACACTTCAGCAAAAGTCCCTGATGACTTTAAAAATAATTTTAAAAAAAAAAAAAAATTTGAATTTCATCTTTAGCCAGCAAGAAGAAAATGCTGAAATCTCTTCTTCAACAAAGGAAATGAATGAAACATGAACAAAGAATGAAAATAAGTCACTACCACTCATTTTCATTTTTCTCTGAAGGTCACCAGAGAGGACAGTGCTTCCTACTGCTTCTCCTGGCAGTGAGAGCTGATCTCTGAGGGCTCTGCAGTCCCAGGAATACCTCACCAAATTCAGCCACTCTGGAGCAACAGCAGTGCTGTGACATGCAGGTTTGCTTACTGCTAACCCTGCCAAGGAATTGCTCATTTCTGACAGATGTTTCTGTTTAAAGCCACGAGGAGCCCTATGGATCATTCCACCTCAGCAGTCTCTAGAGCCAGCCCAGGAACTCCAAGAGCCAGAAATTTGCCAGGAACAAATGAAAAACCTAATTAGATCAACAGACAAAACTTGGATCAAGATTAGAGGATCTGACATGACAATGGGATACAAGACATAACAAGGTTTGGCTATTTATGATTTCACAACCAATTTCTGCAGTACAACAAGCAGTGACAAATCAGCATGAAAAATGCAGATATGAGAATATCCTTGTTTCAGTTTAGTGTGTGCTCCCTACTGATGCCAAGCTCCCCAGAATCACAGTCTATTCTTTGAGAAAAACCACTGCAATAGCAAAAGGAAGTAAGAACTGGAGGCATAGTAATGGAAATAAAAATTTTAAAATCCTTTCAGACAGGTTCTGGTAGTTTCAGGCATACAAAAAGGCTAAAAGGTAAATAAATCATTGCCAAAAAACACAGTTTGGAGCTAATTTCTACAATATTTCTATTGCTCTTCACTAAATACTCAGTTTTCTTCCTCTATTTTTTTTTCCTAAAAGGAAATACATACATAAATCAAATGGAGAGAAGATGGAAACTAAGAGAAGAGCAGCACTTAAACAGTAATTTTTTTTTAAGAAATATATGCTCTCCAAGCCCATGGCATCAGCAGCATTTCAACAGGACAACAGAAAAAAACAAGGAGTTCAGTGAACATCCAAGCTATGAAAAAACAGGGTTTCCTGTAGAGTAAGGTCCAATGTCCTTGCCTTGCATTAGAAGGAAGGTCTTTTCTCCTCTGTCTGGTTGCAGGAATCTGATAGTTTTAAATCCCTTCCTGCCCCATTAGATTTAGTGGAAACTGGCCCATGTGGACCAAAATTTCCAGTGGGCAGGAAGAGCAGACAGACACCTTCATTTCCTCAGGAGACCCTACAGAAAATCCCACCTCAGGGAACTGAGCCAAGGATGGCATTTTTCAGACACATGTGGGCCCTTCACATAGTCCTGTGCAGAAGGATCATTGAGCTCTCAGGTGTTGGAGCTGAGTCCAGGACCCCCAGTAACCACACAGGCTCTAAAATCAGACATGGGCTCCAAATCAGATCTCCTACTGTTGCTGTTGAGGTAGGGATGAAATGAAAAACTCTAAGGTGTTCAGAAGATAAAAGAAGAATCTTTATTGGGAAGTAGCATTCCTCTTTTATAGCCAGGATCACTAAGGTGAAATACGAGTGGTCTCAAAGTGAAAACCTTTCACACCATTGGTGCACTATGAACAGCACACTGTGGTAGAACATATCTATAAACAACATGAACAGAAAGAGAGATAATAATTGTTTTCATTCCTTCTCTTAACTTTCCCAGGCTAGGCCTGGGAGAATTCTCTCTTTTCTCTCTGACTGAACTGAGAATATCCACACCCTACAGCTCAGAACTTTGCTTTCAGGGACCTTCAGTGCTGAAAGTTGGCAATCCCATCTCACAGCTACTGTAGGAAGGGTAACAGAGACCATTAGTATCTCTAAAATATTCCTCCCATTCAAATATTAGCATCTACAGTGGTAAACAACATTAAATTACACTAGTATGTAATTAACAAAAACTTCAACACAGTTAAAACACATCAATTACATCCCAGCAGCAGAGCTATGAATTTTAACTTCTTTCTTTCTTTTCGGATTCAACTGAATTAGAAACCTGCTTTTGGACATTTGGTTTTTATAAAGCATTTGTGGCAGAGGGGTGATTTTTTTATGGTGACTTTCTGTAGTACCTGGGTTCCTGTCAATCACTATTAAGTGTAGCTCTTTAGTAGAGAGCTGCATCTTGCAGCAATGCAATTCTGGGGCTGCAGGTCCTTGTCTCTCTGCACCTGCCCTCTGTGCTGTGAGGAATGCCACCCATTGGCATCTTAGCTGCTTCTGATGCTTAGCACACAAATGTCTTCATCATAAAAAAAAAAAAAAAAAAAAAAAAGGTCTTTTTACAGCCATTGTAACTCATGAGAGTAAAACCTGCTAAGAAAGGCGTCTCCAGTTAACAGCTTCAATGTGACAATGTTAGCAGCCACATATGTACCCAGTATGGTTCAGTTTCCCCCATAGATGTTTTTCTAATCCTAGGTAGGTAAAGCACTCATTTGTCCTGATTCTGAACCAGTGCAAGCTAGTCTCCTTCAATCTCAATTAGCCAGTAGGAAATTTATTTAGAAAGCTGACAGGAACTATTTGGGGGATTAATGATCACTGATTTATGAATATTGAATAGCATTTCAATAATCCAAGCAGAGTGATCACTTGTAGATGAAGCCAGTTCTCCCAACCATTATAGTCTGTAGCAATCACTCAAAGGCAGTTAAATGATTCTGATTTATGACCTTAACCTACAGGGCCCAGTACATTTGCTCTATCAGTGTGTAAATTCTAAAAACGCAATTCCCTGCACCTCCAGAGAGCCAATTTAAGTCAACATTATGCATGAGCTGAGCATGCTTGAATTCTCAGATCTCTTATTTCACTCATTAAATTTGCACTGAACATCTTGCAATTAAAATTTCATATAGATTTTTTTCTTATGATTGACATTTGGCCTTGGCAAAACGAGTTTAAATTTTGTTTCTTTAAAGATTTAGAAGGAGATAGATTGATCTAGACATTGTTTTCTGCAAGATGATGATGATGGAGCACTAAAGCTTTTATTAGCATTTTGAAAAGCCTCTCGTCTTGCTGGAAGACTGTCTGCCACTGGTAGGTGAAAGCAATTCAGTAACCACAACCAAAGCTACAGCCAATACAGCTCAAACGCATTGTTGCAGTCCATGTGACCCTTTCCTGGTTTTAGGCCAACATCTTTAACTGGGCTGGAACAAATTGGGCCTCCCAGTACAAACCAATATGTGCTCATCTGCAATGGATAAGCAGCAGTTCTAGTATGTAATTTTGAAAATAAGCCCAGGACAACTGGAAAGAGCAGAGAAGTATTAAAGTGATTTCAAGTCCTGATCTGAAATTAACTGCTTGGATTGACTCAATGCTCAATTTGTGGTGCTAAAATCAGACAACTCATTTTACCTCATGCTCTGTCCCTCAGGCAAGGAGTTCAAAACCCAGTTGTGCCCTTCTGTGAGCCCATGCTTACAGCACACCTGCAGGAGATGGATCACACAGTAAGGAGCTCACAGTGTAGGGAAAACACAATGGCTGAGGGGAGAAGAATCATTTATGCCTCAATACACCAATGTTTTATGAGGACTGCAATGTTAAGTGTCCATGGACAGACTGTACTACACAGAAGAGCTCCAGGAAACATAGGATCTTTTTGCAGAAAAGCAGCTCCCAGCACAAAGACATATCAATTTCTTATAAGACTTAGGGTCATGCCAATAATAAATAGCCATGCATGTGCTGCAGCAGACATGCTAGCATTCATTTTGTACCTTATGAAGCAAATCAAGAGGAAAATGTTTCCAAAGCCTAAGGAGATGACTAAAGGAAGCATCCCCCATGCGGGGGAAACATGAATGCACATTTACAATCACCATTTAGATCTACTGGTTGTATGTACATGGAAACTGCACCAAAAAATAACATTTTAACTGCTCTTTCCCAACCTGCTGGTCAGATTATTCACGTGTCAGTGCAGATATTGACACACACAGAGCTGGAGCAGCACCCATGCTCACGTGCTGAACATGCAGTGGTAAGCAAGCTCCTCCTTCACCATCACAGGAGCTGCAGACTGGCCTCCAAGCACAAGGAATACTCAAACCCTACAAATCTACCACTTCCAGTTTAACCAGTCTCCATTCCATCCAGCTGAGCACAGTTTGCCCATCAGTAAATTATAAACAAAGGAAATAAGCAGAAATTTGTCTCAGTAAGGGAAGAGATCAATGGTGTACCTGTATTCCATTATATGGCTAAAGGAAAAAATCCAGTGTACTAGCTGTGGAGAATATCAATCTTGCAGCAATGCCCATGGCATATTTTACTGCAGAATAGTAAAGTCTTTACAGTCACAGCATAATTACACTAACACACCGGTATTTTAAATATCATCTCTCTGAAATGAAATTTTGTTTCCATGTCCAGTCAATAATTCTGTCTCGTCTCAGTGATGAATAGAGCTAAGTGAATAATTGTCATGAATAATTTATTCACTGCATTTCACCTTTCATCTGTCTTTGAGCATTTTGTGAAATTCTGCAGGTACATATTACACAAAACTATTCACTAATAACTCATGCTTGCAGACCATGTGTTGACAGTTCACTGAAAATATTCAGATTGATTTGCCACTTGGTTACATTTATGAGGTGCTGTAGCTGCTCCACCACTGGGTTAGGCTCAGCTCAACCAAGATGCATTCTCAGTTGTTCAGACAGCTCCAATTCTAGTTCAGTCTCGGATATTTAAGCTTGCAATGTACATTATGCTTAATTTCTCTCACGTCAGTCTTTCAACTGGAGTGACAATCACATCGTCAAGCCATGACCCAGTGGAAGTTGATTCAGGATAATTCTCCTATATTAGAATTAGGTGGGCAAGTGGCTGGGAACAGTCAACGGCATAAGAGGGGAAGAGGTACCAGAAGGAAAGGCAGGCCTGGAGCTGGGAATGGAACATTCAGTCCAAGGTAAATCTTGACCGTGGTCTGACTCCTGCTGTGGAGCCACCAGCTGCAGCCACCAGCCCCACCAAGAGCGTGGGACAGTTGGTGGGCAGGTCCCTGACCTCCACAGCCCCAGGATCAGCAATTGTGGTGCTACAGAACAGCACATGTTCTTCTGTAGTGATTAATGAGACTCGCCCTTGCAAGCACAGAGCACAGACAAACACAGAACACCCTTAGAGATAGCCTGGTTAATTCTCCACAACTGGGCTGAGGGAGGAACTTGTTGTGATTTGGTGGGGTGAAGACTTTTTTGGTTTATTTCTTTGATTCTACCACTTCTACTTGCTACTACATGGCTTTACACACTCCATAGCTAATGGAATTTGACCAAAAAAAAAAAAAAACAAAAAAAAACCAAATTGCATGAAGATAAATTAAAAATACAAACTATGAATAAACAATTAGGTAAATGTTTAGTCTGCCCACCAAAGTATGGTTATATAGAACGCACAACTCATTTTATATTGCTGGGTTGCTCTAGAAATATCAGATAACTTCAGTAAACAACTATGTGTTACATAATTTACAGAAATTGAAGCCCTCAGAATGATGATGCTCTATTTCTTACCTGTATTATTAAAACAGCATGATTTACAGAACTGCAAAGAAAATTCTTTAGCTTCACACACTTGTGCAGTTATCTTAAAAATTGAAATGTCATCAATGATACAATATGGTCATAAGCTATTAACCACCTAATTAGAATCTAGAAATCAAAAGTAATTCACGTTCAGACAAAATTGTCGTTCACAGCTGGATTTCAGTAGTCCATGAACCAAAGCAATACTGAAATTGGAAGAAATAAAGAGACTTTTTATGGGAATGTGCAATGCAAAAAGGAACAGCAGGCTAGGACCCCCATGCTGATTAGTGTTCAGTTTAATCAATGCTGAGATGGCACCAGCAAAAGATGGCATGTGTCACTTTGCTGTGCTAGAACTAAGTCAGAAAGAGAGAAATGAGGGAGATTTGGAACACAAGAGTTCCTCCAGTGCTGGAAAAGTCTTTGCCTGCTCAGAACAAATTTATTAAAGCCACACAGCACTAAAATAAGGTGAGGGGAGAAGAATGCTTGAAAAATTTCAAACATTAGGTTGAAGAAGTCATTTGTTCTCCTGTCCAGCACTTTGTATTTGGTGAGGAAAAGAAGCAGCTCCTCATTGTGTGGCAAAGCATTTCAAGATTTAAAGATCACAAATTGCAGTCCATCAGGGAGATATCAACACATTTTTAAGTCCTACCAGCTTTCCAACAAAGCACTAACTACTGAAAGTTGGCATTCCATAGTCTCAATTTAAAGAACTAACAGAAGAGTTGTTACTTGCAGCTCATGTGGATTCAGAGACAATGCTCTGCAGCAGGTTAAGACAAATCATCGTGAAAAAACCAAATGAAAAATGTACAGTAGCATGACTCTGAGTTGAAGAAATGGAGGGAGCTCCCAGATGTGAGTCAAAGTGCTAGAGAATTATTACTGTCCAAATTTACACTGAGATTTGTCATCATGAATTCTAAACCTGAGATTAACAGAAGAACTTGGTTTTAATTGCATGGTAATACTCTGCACTTGACAAAGGCTCTGTGTGTGCACATTGGATGGGAATCCCTGAAAACGTGTGTGAGGCCAAGCCAAGGCCCCAGTGTGTCTTACAAAGACCCAGAGGCACATTTGCACACCTGAGTACTTGGTGTGTGTTTAAACACCTGCACACCTAAACTCCTGAAGAGATGATTTCTAGGTTTTGCCAGAGGCCTCTCCTGATGGGCCATGCAAGGCCAGTGATGTGTTCTGACCTCCCAAACATGCAGAACTAATCACAGAATATAAGCCACTGATGACCTCTTCTCCTTCAAATCCTCTCCTCTTAGGAAGCACTGGCAGAAGGCACACATCTGGTTTTTAAGAGATGCTACATATTTATTTCGAGTTTTTCCAGCATTCCAAACAGTCAATCTCATAATCTCTTTATCTCCTCTCCCCACCTGAAATATGAGAGTCCCATTCTTTTTAATTTTTGAGATTTTATAGCAATTCCTACTGAACTATTTTAATCTTTCAATACAAAATAGAACTGTCTGCTATAGCTACCCAGAATGATCTTTTATATCCACTGAATATCAGATTCAAGAAATCTGAAACTTTAGTGCACTTCCTAAAAAAGTAAGGTTTTGTCTCTCCAAATGTGTTCATTCACAAACCATTTGGAGACAAGCAGAGACTACAGCATTAATCTCTGATTATGTTCCTGACTTGCTGCCTTGCCTTTCCCACCACCCAGGCACAGCCCCAGACATTGGTAGCTGTGCTTTGGGTGCACAATGAGGCACTGCAGTGATTGCAGATTTCTCCCTGCTAGATCTGGATATTTCTCAAAACTGTCAGAGTACTTTGCTAAGTTTCTGTCTGCTCGTTTTTAATCACCACTATAATTTCAATCTTCTCCACCTACTGTGGACCATAAATTAAAAATATGAGCTATATAATCAGAGGAAGTATTTATTATTATAGTTTTTTTTTCTGATTTGAAATGCCCATAGCTTGCCATGCTGACTGATGTTCTTTGGTCAGTAAATAATGCCACCTGCTGAGCCAAGTGTGTGCTCAGAATGAACATACACTCCTAGGTGATTCACAAAGACCATTATTTTCCCTTCCAGTTCCATGCTTTTCTTTTCCTTCAAATTTTAAGCAGCCTTGTCTCATTTTTAGGAACAGAGAATGCACAGACCCCCCACGGGTCTGCACAACCACTATTGCAAAAGCTAATTAATCCAGAATTTGTCCTCCCACCCAGCTCAAGTATTGAATGAGTTCCACTCCAGACAGATGGAAATCCAAAACTTGGTAAAACTCACTCTCTCTTCACATCCTGTCCTCCTTCTGCTGACCTATACCACACTCTTTCTGGGGCAGGAAAGAGGAGCACAGAACTTAATAAGAAGCCCATTGTATGGAAAGGGTGAC
Source organism: Taeniopygia guttata (assembly GCF_048771995.1). Taxonomy (NCBI): domain Eukaryota; kingdom Metazoa; phylum Chordata; class Aves; order Passeriformes; family Estrildidae; genus Taeniopygia; species Taeniopygia guttata. Next base: position 8,454,848 of record NC_133044.1, on the reverse strand, counting down.
TGCAGCTCATCTTTTACCCCACCATTATTTCACAGAATAAGAGTCACTGAGGGTGGAAGGCACCTCTGGAGATCACTTACTCCAATTCCTCTGCTCAAAGCCTACGGCATGCTCAGTGCTGTGTCTTGATGGGTTTTGAGTATCTCCAAGGATGTCCCTTTCAGACAACCAGTGTTTGGTCACCCTCTTACAGTAAAACAGCTTTTTCTTACGATTAAATAGAATTTCCTGTACTTCTGTTTGGACCCACTGTAGACCTATTTTGTGTACCTTAATCAAACTTCTCTTTTTAAGTGACTTTTCTTTAAACTAAATATCCCAGGGGTCATTATCTGTACCAAAGGGGAATGGAAGTAGTTCCATCAGGATTTATAAATCCACATCCCACCAGCCAGCACAAATCAGTGATCAAACATATTGTACACCATGAAAAGCTGCAGCCCTGGGGAGTTTCTCTTGCCTCCTGGCGATCTTCAAGAGGCATTTGCTTCTAAAGACTTGTCGTCATTAGCTGCTTTTAAGTAGTCCAGATCAAAGTTGTTCCTTACTCAGGTCAGGATCATTTATTATTTGCCATAATGGTCAAAAATATGTTTAATTACATCACCTTAACATGAGCTGGTGGATCACAAACGCTACTTGTTTTCCTGTGCCATTCCAGTAGCAGATTAGAAGTGATAAGAAAACAAAGAATTATACTGAAAGTGACCCTACAGACATTAATAAACTCTTATCACAAATTTTCTCCAAGAAAAATGGTTTGTAATAATTTGACTGTTCTGCCATCACCACGCATAAGCAGCATTGCAATATAAATTCTGCAATTCTATGCTTCCCAGGAACAGTGAGGAACAGAACTAACAGATTCTCTAAGAACTCTTGCAAGTTCAGAAATGCACAGTATATATCACATATACTAAGAACTGTCAATTTAAAGTTATCAATTAGAAGAAAAGCATCCACACTAGTTTCTTATTATATGAAACAAACAAAAAATTCCCTAAGTTCAAGTTATGTTTTACTTTACAAAGGGCAAGCCCTTCACATTCTTCAGTTTTCTCATTGTGTGGAATTTACTCCTATTAACTTTCCTACTTTCTTTTGTTGTTATTATTAACTACCTATGGCAAAACAGAAAAGAAGAAAATAATTCTGCATTAACTCTTCAGTTTTGTTAGGAAGAGACTCTCATCCCAAAAAACCTTACAAGAGAAGAAAAGAAACAGATCTGAGTCTAGTAATACATTCACATCCCCAAGTGAGACAGCAAAATAATTTCTTATTATACATTAAATGTCATTGAGGTTCACCATGCTCATGAAGGCTATGAACCACATGGATCCAGAGGACAAAAGGAACAAGGCCCATGCATGCACAGATTTCCTCTCAAACATGCTCAACAGGCATCCCAGGAAGGTCTCACATCTCCACACTCCCTGCCAAGCTTTTATTTTTCTCCATCTGCCTTTTCTATATTAACTAATTTTTCTACCCTGAAAAGATTCTAAGGCTGTTCCACTTTTAAATAATGAAATAGATATTGCACAGTTGTTTAAAAGACAGTGCTAACATAATAAGATTGATTTTTCTTTTGGGTAGAAAACTAAAAAGCAATAAATGCACTTCAGAAATACGTACAAAGAGGAAGTTATATAAATAATAGGTTACATAGTCAAAGTTTTCTGTAAACTGGGTAATATGGTTAATTTTTTTGTTAACTTCTACTAGTGTTAAAACAGAAAAACATTTAAATACCCATATCATGAACAAAATAAAAAAAATTCTAGACTTCTATAATATTTACAGATTAATTAAATCAAATATCCCAAACTACAGGTGTTCTAAAAAGTAATTTTGAAACATTCTATTCAATACTGCTGGATGGCACCTGATAGCTCTTGCCATGGGGACCCTGTCCAAGCCTAGTCTGTTCCTGTGCAGGCTGATGCAAATCACAAAACCTGGAGTGGTTTATCAATGAGTATCCCAGGCTGCCAAGAATTTAAGGTTTGTGCCTGATGGCCAAATGTACACAGGAAGAGGACAAGAGTCCATCTAACAGCAACAAGCTCATCACACATGCTGCACACAGGCTTCCTCTACCTGAGACGGGAAGAGGAATCCCCAAAAAGTGCTGATATTATGCAGGTAGGGGTGCTTGGCTCCTCCCTCTGGGTGGAGCATCTCCCAATGGGATGATGTAACTTTACCAGACATGCAGTGAGTCTTAATCCTCTGCTGGAACTCCTGATGAGGAATTCTTCTGCAGGACTTCCCAGCATCTCTTCCCCATGAGCTGCAGGGTCACCAGAGCTCTCCACACACCACCAGCAACAAGGGCAGACTGGGCAGACCACAAGCAGCACAAGCTACAGAAAGAGATTGTGTTCCTAAGAAAAAGCTATTTTACTGTAAGAGGGTGATCAAACACTGAACAGCAAACTGGAAGAAAGGTGGGGATTTTCTCCTCCCCAAAGCGAGAGGCATTAAAATTAGAACTGAGGGAAGAGTTAACTGAAATCAATTTCTCAAGGGAACAAGGCATCTGAGAAAGCAGGTCCTGGGTACAAACATCCAGGTTTGCAGATCTGAGCAAACACCCATGGCAGGCATTATGCCCTCTGCACACAGCTCTGCTGGGAAGTGAAAGAACAGAGAAATTAAGATACAGTCTGTATCAGGGTGGTACGCAGGCAGTTCAGCACAAGTCACCCAATAGGCAGTTATTTTCCACTCAGGGGAAAATATCTGACACTTTTTTTAAAAGAATAGCCAGGAGTTACTTAAAGATTCCCAGTGAGAGTCACAGCAGGGAGAAGAGGCTGCTGAATAAGGGTCAGAGCAGCTCCCTGTTTTCAGGGTGAATTCACACCACAGCAGAGACTCACTTGGCAAAGACAGGACAAACTCCACTCCCACCACATTTTCTGCTAGAATACCCCAGGCACTTTCCCCCTGCAAATTCCCAGCAGCCAGCTGCTCTCAGGTTGCACTGAGCAGGAGCCCAAGCTGGGATACACTATCTAGTGTGCAAAAGTCCTGAGTTTTGAGTATGTACCAGCTAATCAAGGATATGAAGAGTCAGCTGGACACCCAAGTGTCTATTGTTTGGGTGACTGTTCCTATGATTTGTAAAGGGCAGGGGAGGAGAAGGGACAGAATCACAGAAGAGTAAAGCCCATGTTTTCTCTCTCTCTCTCTCCCTTTGATTGAAACAATTCATTTTAATTGCAATACACTTTGCAACTATAATGTCATTCTTCTTGGACGAGAAAAATGGCCTTCTTGCTAAGAACTAAATGATCTGTTTAAGTAATACTTTCAAAAGATGCTCCAAGTTTTTAAATTATCAGCTCAAAATGTCGCATAAATAAAATACCAACAATGGAAACCCATGTGCAAATTATGCTGAGTTGTACAAAAATGTACACCAAGCAACTGGAGCAGATCTTCCATCATTTGATCTCTTTTTGGTGTTCAACACACTCACAAATAATAAACTTTTTCATTCCTTACAAATCAAAAATCCCACTGGGAGCATGAAATGCAAGATGGAGTCCTTTGAATATGGTGGCATTGAAGTTAGTGGGAGATTAAAATGCAGAAGAAATGCTGGATCTGGACATAAGGGTATTTGCCATAGAATTACAATAGTCATAAAAATGTAAGAATATTTATTCAAAAATGCTTCAGTATCTCAGAAGTTATTACTTTTCCATAATACTTCGTCAAGCTGGATCACTGCTGCTTTTACTCTCCCTAATCTTTCCTTTGTAATTTTCCTTTTAAACATTTATAAAAATTTTGCACAGATGGGGAAAAAAGCTGAAGATCTCAAACAAAATCAATTTAATAAGGTAGGGACTAGAATTCTACTACTGGTTTAGGCAGCCTCTTTTCATGCTACATATTGTAACCAGGAACAATAAATTTTGAACTCTTTGATCTTTGGGAGCTTTTTCATTAATATTATTATTATTAATGATAGCAAGTGCTGCTCATTCTCCCCACTTGTCTCCTGCTAGCTGTAAGCACTCCAGCGCCTCGAGGCAACCTGCCCCAGCACAGAAAGCTGGATTTAAAAGCTGCTGCTTTCCATGCTGGCCTCTGGGCAGGCAGGTGGCTACCAGGAGCTCTGCACAGCCAGGACAGCCTGACCCTGCCTGGCCATGGGCTGGGTGCCATGTGCAGGGCAGGAAGGGCTGAGGCATAAGGATCCTGCTCGTGTTGCATGGGGAGGTATGGGGAGTTTCAGAGTCATTCCTGTGCTGAGAGCTGCAGTGACAGAGTGTGTGTGAGACTGTCTCGCTTTGAAAAGACAGGAGTCTGTGAAGGAAGGCAAGAGCCTCCTGTGAAACGGAAAAGGTAAACCCCTTCCCTCTGAATTACCACAATTTCAAAATTAAAAGGCTCTCAGGCAAAGATATCGGAATGGGAATAACAGCTCTTTACTAGGGGAAAAAGAAAAATGTAATTAGTACAAACAAAACTAGTGATACAGTCAGAAACCTGACACCCTGAGGAGTCAGAGTGTTGGGAATAGTCCAGTTAAATGGTGGCTGCTCTTCCTGAAGTGGCAGATGAAATGCTGCTGAAGCAGTGATCTGTAGAAGGGTGGAGTTTTCTCTGAAGGTCTGATGATGGAGTAGCTGGGCCTGGTCTTCCTCTGGGAATCCAGCAGAGAAGAAGCTGCTCCTCTGGGAATCCAGCAAAGGGCTGCCCTGGTGTCCCAAAAAATGCTGATTTTATGCAGGTAAAGAATGTTTGGCTCCTCCCTCTGGGTGGAGCATCTCACCATGGGATGATGGAACTTTACCAGTCATGCAGTGAGTCATTCGGTGGCCCATTAACAGAAGATATCTCCCTGGAGGGAGACATTGTTCTTGGGAGAGATAAGAAAACTGCCCAACCTCCAACAGATGGCAAATAGAATACATGCTTATCTTACAAGCCAGGACAGAGACACCCATGGAAACAAAAGCTTTGGGATGCCTTTCAAGAACACCTTTGTTAACTTAGAGTGAGGAAATGAGGCTATTTCCCTAGACTCCCTGCATGTCCTTGCAAATAAGCCTCAGTCTGTCAACTCCTGCACACTCCCCAGTTCTGGCATGTTCTATGCTCCTCGTTCCCCCATTAGTTCTCCCTAAAGGACCACTCCCTCCCTTCTCCCTCACTGGTTATGCTGATGTCACCCCATCCCAGCTCCTCCCCTGACGCCTCTCCTCATTTGGCTGTTTGTACCCCAATCCCTCCTACTTCTCCCCTGTTATATACCCTGGACACTCCCTCACCTGTGGCTCTCTGCCCTTGGATCTTTTCACTGGTGGTTGTACTCCTGCTCCTGTCCTGACTCCTTTACCTTTGGCTCTTCCCTCAATAAACCGTTTTCAGAACTTTTCAAACACTCCATTTTCAGAAAGCTTCAAAACCCCAGGTTTTTATAGCATGGATGCTTTTTATACATTCTTACATGACTCATAAGTTTACTCCTTGGTCACAAGAGACAAACAAGGTGCTCACTGGAATAGGCAGTTGCAGGTTTCTCTTATTTATCCTTCTTTCTTTCTTGGTTTCCGTATCAATGACCTTGGTAGGAAATTATTTCAGGGGAAAACATGGATCTTCTTATCAAACTTCTCTCTGGCTCACAGAAGTCACTGTAAAACCTCTTCCATATGCATGGTCCCAGGGCTGCCAGCCACATTCTCAACAGATGGGCCTGGAGCTCAGGATGGCAATTTGCCTTAGGGTGCAAAACACACAGATCATGAGTTCAGTCTCATCATCCAAACAAAACACTTGGCCACATCTAGTAAGGTGCAAGTCATGTGGGTTTTGACTTTCCATGTGCTGTTCACATGTTGGTAGCAGCTGTCTGTGTCTGTGTCAGGACACATGGTGTGGTGAGATCTGGGACAGGACTGCATGTAAGACAAACCTTGTTCCAAGCAGGGCTCACAGCAGCCAGCCACAGAGCTCTAGACCAACTGGCCAGGAGAAGCAGCAGCTCTGAAAATAAGTGCAGCAACCTGCAATATCCCCAGAATAACACACTCCACATTGGACTGCACTGCCTGCTTTGACATCCAGACTGCCATGTGTCACAGACTGGCTCTCCAAGCTCCAATCCAAGAACTTCCACCACAGGGCTCTCTTCCTGGCTGTGCCTCATTGGTCCTTATTCTCATAACAGGAACAACTTCCTGCTACCTTCCTTTTCAAGGACCTCTCCATCTCATACAAGCTGTTCACACATTTTCTTACACCTCCAGGACGTGTCAATACTGTTTTCACACAAAACCCAAATCTATTCTCATTTCAAATTTGTTTGAAATCCTTTTACATGTTCAAGGTTGTTGAAGCTGTGCCTTTCTGGATACCTACCTTGGCAAACCAAACAAGGACCTAAAAGGCCCTGAATCATCAGCAGCTGCTGTAACAAGGAATGGAGGCAAACATATGAATGTGACACTCAATTCAATTTACCCATGTTCATCCCTCTCCCATATGGGAATATGAAAACAGGGAAAACAGGGAAAAGGCCTCTGTTTTTCTTTGGCTTCCAGCCATGCAGAGGGGGCAGGAACATCCAGCACAATAGGAAAATTCAGCATTACTTGTGTTGGCAGCTCAAAAGTAGCCCCACTCCATAAAGCTGCAGATTGACCATCTGGGGTGTCTCCTCAGTGCCACACATGAGGATTTTTGAACTGCTGGTTCTTCTTAAACATTATCCACTTCTGTATTCTTGTGGACAGCAGTCCCATATAAGCACCTCATGAACACATCTCCCCAGGTTCCTGTAGAGTTCCTTTCTTCCTGACTTTAAAAGAAAGGAACAAAAGTATAATACACATTTCACTTGCAAACAGGATTCCTCAGAGGAAAGAATTTCAGTCCATCTTCCACACAGACACTTTTTTATTATTCATGTGCAAAATAAGGCTTGTATGCACAAAATATAAAGGACCCTAAAGAGAAATAATCCCCTCTGTTTCCTGGCTAAACTATTACAAGTCAGTACACTACTGAGGTTATAAACCTTTATTTTCAGTAATCTGGCATAAATGTTGCTTGTAAGCAGTTACCTTCCTAAACTGATGAATCATTAGGTCAGCTGAATCTCTTTCAATTTAAAAAGTAATTTGCCCAAAACCTCAAATTTAAGTGATATACAATTGCTTTGCACTGAACAATACACTTTCATATGTAACACACTCCAATAAATTATAAAGAAATAAAGACAGAGAGATGTAAACATTATGGTGGATAAAGACAACCCAAATGCAACTTCCGAAATTTTTGATGTAAGTAGGGGCACTGTGAGTGAAGATTTGTATGGTTTCAGAATGCAGATACAGGGATTTTGTTTGTTTGACTATGCTTTAATTCTGATACTCAGTTCTCAACTAGATGAGACAAATCAAGTATTAGAGCCTCAACCAAACAGCAAAAAACATAAGATACCAGCACTCACACCCACCCATAGGCAAAAGTCTCCAGCAGAAAGGACACCAGAGGGAATTCTGAAAGGAGAACAAGTAGCAAACAAAGCTGGGTGGGGAATAGGAAGGATGGCTAAACATTGTCCAGGACATTTGCCATCTCCTGAACAAGCACACAAACCTCCTGAAACACAATTTAGGTATTCACTTGATCTGCTTTTTTGTTGCCCAAATCAGTAGGAAAGTCCTGTCTCATCCGTCCAGTGACCAGAAGGTGATTGCACAAGCCTGAGCAAGCTGGTTGTGTTTTCCTAAGCTTCTGCAGAGAAGTGGGTATGTCCAGAGGGAAATTCATCACTTAAATCATCCATCTCTCAAGCAAGGGGTATAAAACACCTGGCAGCATCTGAAGGGGCTCTTCTCTCCTCATGTTGTAGAGAAAGAAAATTCCCATTAGTGGAGCGCAGCTTCATGTACCAATGGATCAGAAACTGTCTTTTTTCTAAGGAGGCTGGAGTGTGCCACTTGGGAAGTATTATGCATGGGAAAATGTTATTAAACTAAATGCAAACTGCTCTTTTCTTTGTATTAACAGGCTTGTTAATATTATAGAAATAATTGAAAAAATTAATAAAGCATTTCTCTGCAGGAGCTCACACCATTTAACCCAGACAACCTTTGTTGCTTTAATGCAAGTAGTGGATTTAAATCTAGCCACTATCATCTAGTTCACATTGCCAAAAGCCAAATCACATCTTAAAATATGCACAAAAGTAAAACTGCTGTATAGCAGAACTGAATATTTTAGTAGATTTTGAAAGAAAATATTGGTTTTAACAAAACCAAAATTTTATCTGAATTCTAAGATGATGTGTGTGCAAGAGAGAAGAAATTCTCAGGAAATCATTTTAAGTATTCATGTTCCATTACATAAAACTTGCAAGACTGCTGCAAAATGCATTTAAATAAAAGCAAAGTCATCATACATTTGCAACAGAGCATTTTTCCCTCCTTCAATGAGGATGTTTCAACACCCTTCTTTTTCCCTATTTGTTTTGGTCACATTTTTTGTTATCCCCTGAGGCAGGATTTCTTTAAGAACAAATTTTCTGTGGGTGTTTTCTCAAGATGCCACATTTAGACCTATTGATTATTCTCCTTGGTAAATGTTTATGCTCTGGTTCCCACAACATCTTAATTCAGGTATTTTTTTCAACTGCTAAATAATCTATTTCTAAGAAACCAAAATCCTATTTGTATGTTGCACTTCATCATACTGGTTTTATTCATTACAAATTAAAAGGAAAAATTTTAAAACTAAGGCATATAACTTATCTCTCTGAGAAATAAATACTGTTATCTTCATCTTTTTAAATCAGCCAACTCCCCAAACTGGTCTCTTCACATAAGTTTTTCCAAATTTTAGGTAAATTGGCATCTTTTGAGAAGATTGAGTAGGGGGTGTGCTGTTTTTCCTGGACACAGGGACCCCAGCAGAGCCCACACCAGAGCCAGAACAGGTTTCCTTCCTTCCACCTGCCAAGAGGCACAGGGTAAAAGAGACCCCTTGTCCTAAGGGGTTGTATCAACATTCTCTACTTTCAGCCTGTAACTATTTAAATTTCACTAAAGCCAAACCAAACTCTGCAGCAAACCTGATGCTGAAGGGGCTGCATAGGACACCTTATGCTTTTGAGCTCTGACAGGTATGAAATCGGCTACATTAAAAATTATCATCGCTCTGATGAGCAATAATCATCCATTTACCTTAGGTATAATTCTCCTTTTCTTTGGTAGCTGAACCCACCAACCATTTTAACTGCCTCACCTCACCTGATTTACCTGTTTTGTTAGAACACTACATTTTCAACACTGATATACTCTCCAGACTCAGGGAATCAATGTGCCAGCATAATTCCTGGGCACTGTATCCTGTTTCTCCAGCAATCTTTGCAAAAGACAAAGTCAACTAAAATAGAGCAGTTTCTACAGATAAACAATACTTTTATTTCAGTGTAAATATTTTAAAATATTATAATGCAATGATAACCAAAGAAATTGGTGCCAAAGCAAAATCACAATGTTAATATTTAATATTTGACTTTTATAAGAATTCAGAATTTCATCATTAGTTAATATAGGGGTTTTTTTGCAGGCAGATAATTTTACTTTGTATACGTTGTTGCACAAAACTATCATTAACAAGAAAAATTACCTAATTATGCTGGTCTGTTCTACTTCTGAGCAGGATTGCAGCTATAAATTTCACAAGGGCTATGTGCTGTGTGCAGAGGCTTCTGACAGAATCCCATGGCCACAAAGAACAGAATCTGGAGAGACAGTGTCACTCCATTTGACAAACTGACTGGTATCACTGTCAGCATAATAGTCCCAGATCTGCAGCAGAAGAGAACAACATTGATTGGCAACATCAAAAGGGTCAAGACAAATTAAATATTTATGGCTCTGGGCTGTGCTGACAGCTCCTGATGTGTTCTCAAAGCTGCTACATTTCTTCTGAAAGATGTCCCACTAAACCTGCAGTTTCCAAAATTCCAAGTTTGTTTCCCAGCCTGCTGACAGCTCTGCCAGCCTCCAGGAGGGCATTGCTGAACACTCTGCCCTTTCCCATTTCCCTAAGCCAGAACCATGCAGTCCTTTCTGTACGGAAAGTGAAATTATTTGCTTCATTAAAAGCATAATAACCCAGCAATGGTCACACAGAAAAAAAAAAAAAAAAAAAAAAAAAAAAAAGAGAGAGAGGTGGCTTTTATATATAAAAACAGTTTTGTGCATCTGCTTTGTTTTTTGCATCTGGATGAAAATTTGTGAAAAACCTCACTGTCCCAAAATTTAGGGTTGTTGAATTTTTTTAATTAATTAATTTCAAGTGAGACTGAGTCCTGCCTCCAAGCTGAATTCCCAAAGACTGCAAATTGTATCACTACACCCATATTTCACAGATGCAAGTAAATGAAATTATTAGCATAACATGCAAGCCACACAAAACAAAGCCAGGAATATAATAACTGTCAGGAAAGAATATTTGCTTTACATTAGCTCTTGTTTAACAAGCCTGATTGTAAGTTAGGGCAAGAGAGTAAATTCCTTAGTTTAAGACCTCTAAATTAGCACCTGAGAATACAGCATGACTAAAGTACAGATCAAATGGATTAAAAATACCTCCCTAGCTTGAAAACATAGACATCAATGGGCACTTGACATCTGAGGCACCAATACTAGCAAGTTCCTGAAAGGATTGGGATAAAACCCCTTACAAAGGAATGCATCCATCAATGAGAACTAACTAAAGCAAACTGAGCAGAGGGAGTTGATATTACAAATACCTGCAGACTGATAAATGAGGAAGAGATGAGACTACTGACAAAGAAATTAGAGCCACTTGAGAAACAAGACCAATATGAAAAAAACATGTTTGCAATCAAAACTCACAAAAACGTTCATCTGGGGAAAATCCCAGAAATTCCAAGTAGGAAGGTTTATGAATCATCTAAGCCCATCTTCCTACTGAGATCTAAGACATTCAGACAGCTATTTGCCTAACTTTGTGAAAAACACTAATGACTGATATTTCACAGGCCTGGCAAGCAAATCTAGTCTTGAAAATGTCCAATCTAGACTAAAATATTCTCAGCTGCAATTTCAGATCACGTATTTTGTTTCATATCTCAGCCAGCCTCCAGTGGCTGGAAGCACGAGGCACATTTGTGCTTCCAACAGCCACCTGCAACAACCTGCCCCAGTTTGCTCTTCATCACAAACCTTTTGTCCCATTTTTCTTCCCTGGTCCTGTTTTCAAGACTAAGGAAAACCACTCAGAAAAATAGTTCTGGAAATGGACTAGGGCTGCTGGTAAAGTGATAATGTAAGGCCTGGCAAAGGCTTGATCCATTTGTTCAAAACCTTAAAAAGGAGAGTGGATAAGTCTGCCTCTACCTAGAGCTTTAGTTTCCACTTTTAAAATAAGGATACTAACACAAAGAGATTTCAAAAGAGAAAATTCACCTGTTTTCTGGTCATCTGCTTCACTGTAAAGGATACTTGCCCTATTCCTAATTTGAATTAACCTGATTACACTTTGTAGCAACTGCTTCTTATTCTTTTCGAGCCAGATTAAACCACCCTGTAGCACATTGTGTCTTCTCCACATGAACATACTTTATTCCTCTTAGGAACCCTTGTACCACTCAGGGAGCTGATGAGGATGCAATCCATCCCTGTGGCTCCCCTTCCACACCCACAGCCCTCAGACTAACAGCTCACCATTTGTGCAAGCAGGTCCAAAGTTCCCCAGCTTGTTCACACACTACAATCCTCAAATTTCACTGCCAAAATCATGGTACTTCCAAGGCCAAGAGTTCCACTGAAAGCTGGCCCACTGTCCTGGCTTGTAAGATAAGCATGGATACTATTTGCCATTTGTTGGAGGTTGGGCAGTTTTCTTATCTCTCCCAAGAACAATGTCTCCCTCCGGGGAGATATCTTCTGTTAATGGGCCATTGAATGACTCACTGCATGACTGGTAAAGTTCCATCATCCCATTGGGAGATGCTCCACCCAGAAGGAGGAGCCAAGCATTCCTTACCTGAATAAAATCAGCATTTTTTGGGACACCAGGGCAGCCCTTTGCTGGATTCCCAGAGGAGCAGCTTCTTCCCTGCTGGATTCCCAGAGGAAGACCAGGCCCAACTACTCCATCACCAGACCTTCAGAGAAAACTCCACCCTTCTACAGATCCCTGCTTCAGCAGCACTTCATCTGCCACTCCAGGAGGAGCAGTCACCATTTAACTGGACTATTACCTGACTCTATCACTTGTTTTGTTTGTACTAATTGCAATTTTTAATTAGTTTTTTTCTAGTAAAGAGCTGTTATTCCCATATCTTTGCCTGAGAGCCTTTTAATTTTGAAACTGTGGTAATTCAGAGGAAGGGGGTTTACCTTTTCCATTTCACAGGAGGCTCTTGCCTTCCTTCATAGACTTCTGCCTTTTCAAACCAAGACACCCACTTCTCCCCATCTCCTCAGTGATATTTTAATTCATGCACATCAGCTGGTACATAGAAAGACTGACTTCAAGTTATCTGCCTTTTTCCCACCAGTTCCTCCAGTCAGGGAATTGATAACAATGCTGTGCTTCATTCCCTGAGCTGCATACAGAAGAAAACATTTTCTTTAGAAAGCACAATGCAAGATTACTAGGTAACAGTTAATATCCTAATTAACTGTGCAATATCTTCAATATTTTCCATTACATTACTGAAAATAAAGTTAGGACGGAGATATTATTTTCTGCATTGATGACATCTAGTACCAGCAATTTGCAGTTATTTTGACTAGTACAGTATTTAAATTACTAACAACACATAAAACTCTGAGCTAACAGCAGTCTGTGGCAGTAAGAAACACACTTTGTCAAAATTATATTTCCACAGGACCAGATTTATTTAATTACAATTAATATTTTTTTTAGTAAATGTCTCCAACAGACATGTATAGCAAACAATTTGTGTATAAATTACTCCCACTCCTGCTCTAGATGTTACCAGCTCCAAAAAGCCACTTACAAATATGTGAATTCACTGTCATTCTCAATCATGGTACGTGAAAATGTGGGCAAATTTTTGTTAAAATAAGGTACATCTTTTGCAAATACCATGTGTCTGCTTTTCCCTCCAAGGCAGCATGCAGACTGGGCTGGAAGCAAGCAGTGTTTGCTGTAACAAATGTTGATGTTCATTCTTGGCAAGGATCCGTTCCTTAAGATAAGCAGTTTTAAGAAACTGTCATGGATCTACATCATCAGAAACAGCATGCACATAAAAATATTTTGCTAAGGGTTCTTTGGAAAAAAACCCTTCACTTCCCAGCTCTGTTCATCCAGCCCAGTGCTGTGGCATTCTGCCCTGCCACTGTGGTGGCCTTTGCCCACCCTTGACTCCCTGCTTGTCCTGCTCTTGCTGCTCCCTGGCATGGGAACGCTTTCCCACAGTTCAGACACACAAAAGAACAATTTCCCCTGGGGGTCCACTGCCAGAAGTCAGCTCACACCCCAGACTTCTGCTCACAGGCTGTTTTGAACAATTATTCTCCTGCAGGAACACAGTATGTTTGAGTGACTTTCTCCAAATCTGGTTAAATTTGGTTAAGAGATGTTACAGGCTGAGAGGGGCAAAAAGGGGCAAACACAAACATTCGTGCAATGTGACAGTATGAGCCATCAAAGAAGGAATTTCTTGTCATTTGTGTGTTCTTTTCCTGTTATCTTCTTCCATTGTGTTTTAAACAAGAGAAACTCTTATTCCTGAAGTGGCTTAGTTCAGATTTGCAAAATATCTCTGGTCTAAGCTTGATTTGGATATCTAAATTAGCATTTAAAAGGCTTTGGCAGGCGAACTGACAATACCTCACGACAGCTTTTTCCTGCTATCATGCCAAATTTCTGTATTATTAATGCTGCAGAAACTTCAGAGAACTGTATGATGCTTCAATGAGCAGTCTCTCATGTATACACCTGAAATATTTTCAGGATGATTTCTACATAGCTCAGCAATATTCACTGGAAGAGGCTTCCTCATGTTTTGGGCCACAGCCATCTGGCATTCAAACTTCAACAGAAAAAAAAAATTCATTCCATATATAAAATTTCTAGCTAGACTCCATCCTCAGGTGTGTTCTTTGAGGTAGCACACAAGCAGAATCAGGAAAAAACTCAAGAGAGAATAACATAAACAAATTTACATTGAATCAGGTAACGAGGACAGCATTCCCCACTCTATTGCACATGCACAGAACAGCCTGGGCTCCCAGTGAAGAGCATCCCAGCCAATAAAATTGGAAGTTGTCTGTGTTACCACTAGGTAGCAGAAGTGAAAATTCAACCTGAGGACAGCCAAGCAGCCTATCTAGAAGGAAAAAAAAGGGGGAAGTGGGGAAACACAACACATTAGAGGCTATTCAGTATTTCCTGGGAACTCAAGTGCACAACCTAATAGGGATTTTCAAGGTTTGAATATAGGATTTCAATGGAGGGCATAACTGTCTTTGTAGAAGCGACTCAGGTATCCACAGGAAGCCAAGTTGTAGTTAGCATATAATGAAGACAACTTCTCCAGCACTGCTGTAGTCTAAGATCATTCTTTTCACACTCATTTCTGCAACTGTTGTGATATCACGTTATTAAGAATATTTTGCCAACAGAAAATAATGAGAGGAAACCTTTAAGCTTAGGCACTGAATTTAATGATGCCTCCCTCAAAGCTATAGAGAGCAATGGTTTCCCTCCCTAGGAAACACAAATTGCCATAAACCACAAGGATTCCTAACCCTTAGCACTGTTTTTATCATCAGTAGAGCACCACTCTTTTCTTTTCCCCAGTGAACTGGCAGCACAGGCAGCAGGAAAGCATCTTCTGAGAGGAAACATTTGGTTCTCTGCTCTAAGCCCCTGCATTATACAGCTTGTTCCCCATCCTTGGTTAGATGAAAATCACGGAAAAAAATAAATCACAGGAAATATTTTGTAACATTCACTCCTTTCTCCTTATATTAGAGATTTTCATGAATATTTTTAATTTCTCTTCAGGTTTCAACTCCAGCTCTGCCTGATTACTTACCCCACTTCTAGATTTCTGTACACATTATATCAGTAAATTTTTTTGAGCTTATTCTAAAATATGTGAGTACTTGTATTATAAATTCAGATTACTATCTATTTAAATTTTAACATCAACAAATTCAGACTAACAAATTGAGCCCATTATACATCTATGTTCTTCAACTACTCATCCTAGTGTCACTGAAAACTGGACTGTACCCCAATTATTAAAACTTTTAACTATACATTTTAGCAAACAAAGGAATTAGTGTTCATTGACTACAAATTACATAATTCTCTTATCAATTACTATCTTATTTTCTATTGCTTAATGATTCTCTCACTTTTCATGGTAATCAGCCTGCACGCTCAGTTTCTCTATGCTTTTGGGCAGGTGGTCTGTGAGTCAGTGATCACAACCCCTGCTAGGATTACCTCTTACTCACATTTTCTATGGAAGTTACAAGGCTTATGTACTGAAAAAGTCCAGCCACATCAGAAATTGTAAAAACAACATGTTCCTGTACAAAGGTTTTTACACCTAAACAATTCAGTCACATTGTAAAAGCATTGTTTTTCTTTTATAAATATGCCCACAAATTATTTGTATTCTTACATAACAGCCAGCTCGACACATGCCCATCACAGCCTGCCAAGATGACTCACTTTTATAAAGATAAAGAACAAAGGACAACAATAGTACAGAATTGCTTTACAAATGGCTTTAGAGAGTAATTATATCATTATCCCTGAGTGGTTCCAGCTTCCAAGTGTACTGCCACTAATCTTTTGAATACATTTTTGTTAGGAACTAAGTGGCTATCACTAGAGAAAAACCTTGCCAAGTGAAGAGCACTCCAGTGGAGAACTCCATTTCCATGCAGTTCATTGAAAAGGAGGAATTTCCTACACCCATTGCCCTGGAGACAGCCAAAGGAGGAGCACTGACAGCTGCTTTCATGTATCAGCTCCACAGTGACTCTGTTCCCAAAGCTTTACACCTTGAATTGTATCTGCCTTGATGCAATCATTTTTGGGCAGAAAACCTCTGAACAGCCTGCCTACCAAGCAAGACAGATCAGTCAAAAAAGGCCAGTGGGACAGAGGGATCAGAACTTCTCATGGCTCTGGATGTCCTTGGGTCTGCTAGCACACACCCAAGGTTCTGGCAGAGCTGCAGAGGACCTTCCTCAGAGCCTGAGGTGAAAGGGGCAGCTGGGCACTTAGAGAGGTGTGGACACAGCTCTTGTAGGGATGGCTGCAGTCTGTGAGCCCTGGAGGACATCCAGAGCCATGAGAAGTTCTGATCCCTCTGTCCCAGTGGCTTTTTTTGACTGATCTGTCTTCTGCAGACACCTTCTGCTGCAGTGACCATCTGTTACCTGCTACTCAACTCCAGCATTCACACATCTGACTGGGCAGAAAGAGAAGAGATTCACCTCCCTCTTTAAATAGTTACCTCTACAAGACCATATTTTTATGACACTACTAACTATAAAGCAACACTTTGACATGAATTCTTTCAATTTCTCAGTGCCCTTGTCCATCTTATAAATACTGGCTTTTCCATTTGTCCCTTTCAGCTTATTGAAAACACCTAGAGCTGCCAATTCTACTTCTGGCTTAAAATACACTCACTCAAGGTTGCTTTGCTTTCCTCCTACCAGTGGAATGCCTCAGACAACACCCCCATGAAGATTGCCTGTTTTACAGCACACAGGCAGGACAGGAGTAAACACCTTATTATTGAAGTACTGTAGGTGCTGTTACTGTGTACAGTAACAAGTCATGCAAGCTCTGAAAGCAAAAAGTTCAAGTTTCCTTGGAGTTATTCAGTGCACAGGTGAGAATAGCTTCAGATTTCAGTTCCATCTCCCAAGGCTGTCTTTGGCAGAGATTGCAGTTACCATCTTATTTCAAAATAAGAATCATATTAATCATGTGCAGCTCAGTAATCATGTCATTATGTCATGACAGCCAAATTTAGTCATAAACTGCATTTTATAACCCCCTACTAAAATGTATAAACTCTACATTTCTTAGGAATGACTTGCTTTAAAAAAGAGAGAGCAAGCATCATTTGCATAGAAATAATTTCTGAAGATAATACAGATATCATGGAGCCACAGAACAACCAAGGTTAGAAGGGACCACTAGAGATTATTGAGTTCCAGTTTGCTTAAGACGGAACAGCAGGACCCTGTTTGACTATCTCCAAGGACACGTTGTCTCTCTGAAACCAGGGAGCAGAAAGGACCTCAACCATCGCTCTTCCATTGCCCTTTGCTGGCTCATGCTCAACTTCTGGTCCCTGAGAACCCCTAAAGATTTTCTGCCAAGCTATTTTCATGCTCACATAGCATGCATTGGGGTGTTTCTTCCTAGTTGCAGGACTTTTCACTGAACTTCATTGGCCTCATGCTTCATGGTGAATCAGCCATTCCTCCCAGCTTTGTATGTTCTCCAAATGTGCTGAGAGTGCATTCTGTCCCACCATCCTTGCCATCAATGACAATGTGAAACCAGCATTGCCCCAGTATCACCCCACTCTGCTTCCAAATCCTGTGTGCTTTTAATGTTTGTGTTTGGTCAGGAGCTCCACATTCATCCATGCAGACCTGTCACTTGTGCTCAATTTCCTGCTCATCTAGTTGGCCCACTCCTGAACTTGGAGAATATAATCCTTAAGTATTAACCAAGTAGGTCCAGAGGTGCAAGTCTTTTCTCCTGGAGCCCACAGCTGCAATCCTACAACTTGCCTTGGGATTCTGAACTCCACCATCTCAGCCTTGCTGTTTCCAGACTCACATACCCAAATAGTTCTTTCTCCTTTGTAAGTATGAGGAGCAGAGCAGCTCCCCTTGTCAGCTCCTTGATCACTTTGCTGAGGAATTTTTCAACAATGCACTTGAGAAACCACTTGATTGCTTGTGTCTTGCTGGGATAAGCAGATGTTGTATTGTAAATGCAGGCAAACCCAATGGGAAGAAATGACGATGTCTGACTCAATTCAGAAGGCTGAATTATTTCTTTATTATAACTATGGCTAAAATATATGAATATACTATATAAAAAGGAAGATACTAAAACTACATACTACTTTCTCTAACTCTATTTCTAACACGACTTGTGACCCTCTCTCGAGAATCCAGCCACAGGTGGGTTGGATTGGATTGGATTGGATTGGATTGGATTGGATTGGATTGGATTGGATTGGATTGGATTGGATTGGCCATCAGGCTCAAACAATCCTCACCAGAATTCAATCAAGCAATCACCCCAGGTAAACAATTCTCCAAACACATTCCACATGGGAAAAACAAGGAACAAAAATAGAAATTGTTTTCCCTTTCATCTCTCTATATGCACCTCTATGAAAAATCCTGAGAGGGAGAGAAATGTGCTTGCCACAGATGTTGGGGTGGGCAAAGTTTCCCATGAAGAGCGGGGCCTGCAAATACAAGGCTTCTTCCAGCTGGCTGGAGACCACCTGATCTACTTCTTCTTCCTAATCAGGGAGTCCATGGCAGACACCACCACAGTACTGGTAATACACAGGTCCTCCTGGTAATCTTGACCTGAAACTCTCCCCTGGCTCATCACCCGCCTCAAGGCAGAGCTCCAGACATTCCTGCTGCTCATCTCTGTGATGCAACAAGGCAACAGACTTAATATCCACAAGTGAGAGCATCCCCCATCCCCCACCATGCTGTCTCTCAATTCTTCATTTGCCTGTTAAAATCCTTTAAACAGCAATTAAATAAGATCCCTGGGGTATATCTTCCCCAATCCCTTTGATCACTGGTTAAAAATGCACTGTTTAATGCAGCTCATACCTAGCAGGTACGAACAGAGCCATTATATTGTCATTATATTGTATTATATTGTGTATTGTCATTATATTGTATATTCAATCCTCTGATGCCATTAATGCAGCACAACATGAGCCGTAGTGTCAGGGGTTCAGTCACGTACAGGGGATGGAGCACAGGAAAATGAAAGTGAAAAATCATTTTGGGGATAGCTGAGCTGAAACACTCTCTGCATAGGTCCAGACAGCAATCTGCAGAAATGCAGGTGAGGTGATCACTCAGGTTAGAGACCCAGCTGAGTAATTATTTCAGCAATCTGGACTGTTTTGCGCACAAGGTATTTTTACCTCACCATAATTAAAAGATACCTGAGCAATCCCTGGAAAACTTCTAGCACTGTAGTTGGTTCTCCCTCCTGCTGACAAAACAAGAACAAACTGTATTATCTCAGCCATGCAATGAGAACAGGACTTCTGGAGCTATCCTGAAGGGAAACATCCCTCCATGTTCAACCAGAGGGTACAGAACCATGTGAAAGCTAAGAAATAATCTACTTGGTAATTACAATAATAGCATTTACCTCTTACTGGGAGCTTTAAATGTCTTAAATATTTTCCAAACATTAATTAATTACCAAGGCAGAGGAGGAAATGTTGTTGCATTATGTAGAAAAATAGGTATGTTGTGATACACTAATTATTGTGTAAGTATCACTGTTCCTTGAGCCTTTCCATATGGATAACAAAGGGGTACATATGGGTTTAGCTTATTCTCTGCTGTAGGGGCAGACAACCCTTTCGGATTTTTTTTTTTTGGTTTTTGGTTTTTTTTTGGTCCACTTACTTCCAGCCTAAGTTGCCAAATATGGATTGTTCTGCAATATGAAGTGAGCTAAAAGTCAAACTTGTTTTTAATGTAGACTTGGACAAATACAGCATTCCAGAAAGCTACATTCTAAATTTCCCAGAGCTTAAAATACTCTAATAGCAAAAAAAATTCCCCAGGTTTCCAAAACAATAAGACAACACACAGATAGCTCTTAGCGCCTCAACAGACCATTCCACAAACCAAGGACACAATTTGCACTGCATAACCACTACTTCCAAAAGCAGAAACCTATACTTAATTTTTTTTCTAACTATTAAAACAAATGCTTTGAAATTAATAATGGCTGAGGATCCTAGAAATAATTAGAAATACTAAAAGCTATACTACTACTTTTCATCAAACTACCAATACTGACAGCGTAACAGAAAGAGGAAATTTACTTGCCTGATCAGAGGATTTACAAGTGAAAGCTTCGTGAAACACTGACTGTTTTGGGTAAAAAAATTATCTATTCTCAGGGAAACAGCTTAAGATAATAACTTTTATTTTTCTCCATCATTATTAAACATACTTTTAATACTTGGGCACTAATAACTCCTCCAAACACTTGTTACCACTTTTCGAAGTTTTCTTTTTCATCTTTGCATGGATCAGCTCAATCCACCTTTTGTAAGGAGTTCTAATTTCCTTGGAAACTGCTATTAAATCCTCTCAGAATCATCTTCCTTGGCTACGTCTGTTACACCTGTTATAACCCCAATAAGGCACTTATTAAGTGATGTAACTGAGACAAAAAATTTGAAGCCTACTGCAGAACTCAGTCTTCCAGGTTCCAACAGAGCTCACCTAAATCCAGGCAACACTTCAATAGTTTCTATATTGGAATTAAATTGTGATACTGACAACAGCAAAAGGAATTTCCAGCCAGAGCTCCTCACCACACACTTCTCAACAAGGTGGAATCTCTAAAACCAAAATGCAATTAGTGTTTTGCTTGTTATCAGTGTCTGGACCCCATGGTGATGAATACTTTATAAATACACAGAACTAGCAACACTCATTATCCCTCTTCCACCTAGTCTTCATCTTTGCACTCAAGAATACTTTTTAAAAAATTGTTTCCAAGTTTAACATGAGGGAGAGTACGGTTTACTTTTGTAACTGTCATTTTACTATAAATGCTGAACTTGAAAATCCAATTAAAAATCCAATACTTTCTGCTTGATCTCATCAGTTTTCATCCTGCCTGACAATCTGAAGCAAATTAAACCTAAACTTTCATTTTAAGACAGAAAGAGAATTGGTGTAATTTAAGGAAGGCACTTTAGAGGAGGACAGTGGTGTGTGACTCATACTTTTAAGGTTTTTGTGTGCTAAGCATTCCAATGCCCTATTTTGTATAGGGTTGTTCAGGTCTGAATTCTAATTTTACCCTTTTGCTCATTTTGTAAGAAAAAAGTTTGATAAAATTGACAAGCAATGGCTACATCTCCTCAATTTAAATCAGTGAGGCAAATTAGGGTGTTAGGAACTCCATCTTTATTTCCCTGGCTCACCAGGTCTTCAGAAAGTTAAAGAAAACACATAGACCAGCTCTCAAAAGTACTTTAAGGCTTAACTGAAATAGGAAGCCTTTCACACTTTGAGATATTTAAATAAAGATGTAAAAAGAAATAAGGAGCGAGGGTTTTCAGCTTCTGAAGAATTCTCTGCATCTTCTGATGTCTACCTACTTTTACAGTTCTTGCTCACGGTTTTCTATTTACCAACAATGTCAGGATATAAACATCTCCCATTTGAGATGCATCTGTGAGGATGAAGGGCAAAGCAATTAGTGATGAAGAACACAAATGTCCAAGACCACATGGAAGTGTCCTTGCTCACAGATGCATCTCAAATGATGATGAGGTCACTAAAGTGCAGAGTTCTACAGCTTCCAGCACTGACAGAGCAAATGAGATCATTATTTAGCAAAAGCAAACTTGAATGAGGGTAGTGATAGCCTCCATTTCAGAATGGCACTGGTCACCCAACCCAGCAAGGTTCCAGATCACTGATGGCAGCATCTTCCAGGGCACAGCCAGGAATGGACCACTCCTACCTGTCTCTTTCTTACACTCTTGCCCTAAGCATCTGCTACCTCCACTCCTGAGACTTCTGTCTGACCTAACAAAGATGCTACATGTTCTAAATCAAATCCAAGGCAAGAAAACTACTCAGTTTTTCATGGGCTCTCAAACAAAAAGATTAAGGGAAAATTAGACAAACTGAGCCTAATACTTCTATTCTACCTCATACAAAATCTCTTTACGCGTGATCCAACAATAGAAAATGGCACTTTGAGTTGTATCACAATGGAAAATCTTGTAAAATCCTGTTCAATGCCTTGTCAAAATCAGCATGCTCTGTGACTAGACAACTGTCAGGGTGATCTATAGCCCCCAGACAGCACTGTAATATAAACTAAATTGCCTGAGTCACAAGCAATGATAGAGTCATTCTACAGGAAATTGGAAATCAATTCTTGTCATCACTGTACATAACTCCTTTATCAGAGTTCCAGTTGGCCGGTGTGATGCAAGGGAAAGAAGCTGGGAGCTGACAATCATGGCAAGTGGAACAGTCTGCACACATCCTGAAGCACAGAAGCTCTGTTTCTGAATAGCACTTCGCATAGGGGACATGACACTATGAGCAGCCTGACCTGGTAAAATATCAAAGGCTAATCAAAGCTGTGCTGCATCCTGTTCCACGAGGAGGATATATGTAGCTTGGGTTTGGGCCTGAAAATTGAGGCCAGTAGTCTTCTTTGTGCAATGACTCCTGGCTGAAATATTTTGCTAAATCTCACACTGGAAGTCTTTCAGACTGGTACTGGGAGATTCCTTCATAATCACCATCCAGGTGTTGCAGAAACCAGAGCACCAATATCAGCACTGGGAAGTTTATTCATAAGTTTGGCTCTCTGCAACACTTGTGTCAGGACTCAGTTGTTGGAAGCAAGTGAGTAAATCAGATTTTGTTACCAAGTAGATTTTTAAGCTATGGGAAGAACAAATAGTTTGATTCTAAAAGTTAAAAGGAAGTGTCTTACACAATGTTATTCTTACAGCATGGACTCACCCTTTGAGCAATGTTTTCCTGTTAGATGCTCTACACTATGCCTCATTTTTACCTGGACTCACCAGTTAAATTCATTAAAATTAAGTACAAAATCTGTTTCAGAAAAAACAAAAAAAGGCAATCAAGACAATTCTCTGTGAAAAAAATAACATTTTCTATGTTCTTGTACAAAAGCCAACTCATTGAGCTTCCACACACCTAGAAGGAAGCCATAGCCATTTCTATATATAAGCTCACTTTCAACTACTTAATACAGATGGATGCAGGAATGTGATCAACTCATGCAGTGTCCAGCACAGAAGTCCTAACCTAAAATAAGACTCCTTCCAAAATACAAAATCCCAGAATTATTTGGGACATTAAAGATTAAACAGTTCCAAGTTCCTGCCATGGGCAGTGACACCTTCCGCTATCCCAGGTTGCTCCCAGCCCCATCCTGTGGATGTGACAGCCTGGTCAGAGAGAGAGAAAATGAGATTTGTTTTCTCACAGTGGACTTGTGAGACTTTTTAGAGAGTTGTAGAGAAACGATAACTTAGTATAAACAATGTACAAGTAGTGGTTTTGTACTCTATTTTTCCGTTCTTCTCAAAAACTGTAAAAAATATGTTTTTATTAATTAACCAATCAAGTAGAATGTGTCAAAGCTATCTATAAAAGAAGAGAGTTATTTAATATTAGAACTGCTGTTGTGCAAAACAACCTTCCAGTGAATCTGTGTCATTTCTTGCTCAACAGTGACAACCTGGCCTTGGACACTTCCATGGATGGGGCAGCCACAGCTGCTCTGGGCACCCTGTGCCAGGGCCTCACTGCCCTCACAGGGAAGAATTCCTTCCTGGTATCTTAATCTAAACCTTCAGGTAACTGGAAGGCTGCAATTAGGTCTTCCTGAAGCCTTGGCTGAACAATCTCTGCCTTTCCTTATGGGAGAACTTCTCCAGCCCTCTAGTTAACTTGGTGGCCTCCTCTGGACTTGCTGCAACAGGTCCATGTCCTTCCTGTGCTGGGGACCCCAGAGCTGGATGTGTCAAATATAGTTTAGTACAAAGCATTCTGCTTAAATGTCACAAAGTTTGCTTCGTTATTCTCTGGCCCGTTTGGGAGAAGGTGTGATTTCTTCACATAGCAAAAATTTATTATAAGACTAACGTTGAGTATTCCTCTTCATGAGACCTAAAAAGCAGAGACCATGAAGCAAAGAAGCCAACACCGCCAGAAAATTACCCCCATGCACCACACTAACCTGCAAAGCCTGGCACACACAGCAAAGGGGCTGTGCATGCCCTGACAGCTCTGCTTTAATACTGGGTGCAATAATGTCTGGCACTAGTCAGGAAAATGGAGAGCCAGCAAGATATCAGAACACAGCTGAGAAGTTAAATTCTATCATCATGGGTCAATTAGCTGAATTTAGTTTACATCAGGCACTGATCTTTTCGTCCTAAGTATGATACTGTTTATATTCTTGAAAGCAGGCCTGGACAAAGAACTCATTCATAATTAACTTTTGAAGCATATGAATATTTTTCAGATCATCTGGCTCACTATTCAGAAATATGGTCATTCCACATTTGTGTTTTGTTTTTCAAGTAGTTGAGAAATGAATGCACATTTTGTGGTGGGATAATTGCAAGATTTAAATAATTTGTGATGAAAAGTGCACCTTCCTTTCTTTTTCTTGAAAAGCAAGCTGAAATCCACAGTATCCCAGAAAGATGGCCACTTCCATTGACAAAGTCTTACTTTTAATTACACTAGCCACACTTAATGATATGCCATTATTCACTAAACTATTACAAAATTAATCTGGTAGATAGAAATTTAGTCAGATGTTTGTTTGTTTAACATCATTACTCAGTTTTGAGTCCATGAATCAAAGGAAATGGGGTTTTAATTAAGGTCTGCAGAATAAGAAGGACATGAAAGCAGAACATTTAATTTGCAGAGCATAGCTGCACAATGTGTATTCCTTCGTGGCAAAGCAAGCATGAGAAGTTCCTGCTCCACTCCACCTCTCCCTTCTTGCCCTCATTAAAATGCTGCAGTTTTCTGCTCTTTCCCTCATTTGTACCAATATAACTGCATGCTGTGATAAATGTTCATCACTGAAATAATCTGGAATATCATTCACTATCTCTGCAACAGTATTGGTATTATTTTATTTGCTTTCAGTACAGCTCCATAAACACCACACTGTGAAAGCATCAAATGCTGACCTGGGAAGTGATTTGATCTGCACAAAACCCAACTCAAGGATCGGTGTCCATAATGTACCATTGCAATAATAATGTCCTGGTTTGTTCTAGGCTGGCACATGGGCCCAACAAATCAATCCAGTATGATCAGTTTGTTCTTTAACAGAACTGTACAAGCCACCACCTTCCAAAATTTCACTCTTGTGTACACTGACTTTGAAAAAGCCAAGACTAAACCCCACCCAAGTCCATTACCAGAGTGACAATCATGGGTTAGGACATGTGGATTGTCTGGTGGCTCACAATTTTTTTTTTTTTTTTTTTTTTTTACAGTCTGAGTTGAAAATCCCAACAAAATTTTCAGCCATCACAGAAAGATGTGTAAGTTAATGTCACTGAGGAAAAGTGGCTGGCTCAAACCAGAGATTTTGCAGTAGCAGGTGTGTCATTCTTGACCTGGGCTCTTACACACACAGCTACCAAAAAGCACCAAGATTAAAAAATTGGTAAGTGGTGACAAACACAAATGGATTCTAGAAAAGCTGCCGAAGTCCATAGAGAATGAAAAGTTCTCTGCCAACAGCATGTGTCAGGCAGCAGTTGAAGAGCTTTAACCATTTGCAACAAGTGAAAGGCAGAACCACATTGCTTCATACGTTGCACTATGCACAGACAGAAGGTAAGAAGTGATCCAAAAACATCAGAGTGTTAGAAATAGCCCAAGCAAAAGATGGTTATTACTTATGAAAAACTAACCGAAAAATAATCTCATAGTTCTAATTATTTTCATTACTGGATTCGATCCACACCCCTCTTTTCCCTCTCCAAACCAAAGTTTAACTTACAGCATCAATTAAAGAATCCAGGAGTGAACTATACCCAGCAAAACTTTGCAAGTCATTAATCTTCCCTACAACTGTCTTCATAACCATGGGAAAATACTTTATTGCTGCAATAATCCCCTTTAAAGGAGATTTCTAAAGTGAACAGGCATGATTGAACAGTAACCAGTTTCCATTTTGTTTCTGTCCTTAATTTAGACACTTTGTTAACTGCTACTTATTGCTGAAACACAGCGAATTTTGCTTGGTAAGTCATTTTAAAAACTGTTTCTCCATATCTTAAAAGGTCTGAAACAGAGGTTAGAAAAACCAATAAACTTAAAAGTATGGAAAGTACAATCACAGAGAAACCTTTTATCAATGCACAGCATTGCAGTGAGACACATCCCAACATGAAAAAGTAATTTGCATGTTTACTGATGCATTGTGGATATTTGTTCAAAGCCTTTAACATAAGCTGTTAGTTACACAGCCGTGATTCATTTAAGTTTTCAAAGTTTTAATTATTTCTGAGAAAATGTTTTATGTAGAAGTCACAAGTTGCCATGAAGCAGCAACTTCCCCTCTTTCTTCCTGTGATTCAAACCCTCATGGGAAAAGTCCTGCCTTTAAGACTTGGGCCAAGAACACACCAAACAGAAAGCTGCAGCACGTGCTGTCGTTCAGCACCTTGCAGTTTTTAGCACCCAAACTACTTTACAAAGACAACACACTCATCCACATTTTGTGGATTACCCCAATCTGCAGAGAAAGAAAGTCATTTATTATGGACCAATAGCCATGGTAACAACCAGGAAAGAAAAAGCAGGAAAAAACAACAAAAAAAACAGCAGCAAATGTTTTCCAGCTGTCAGAAGAGCACGGCTGTGGCAGTGTGGAGGCCAGCAAGAGGAGCAGGTGAGCTCTTCACACCTGTGCCTGCATTTCCAAGAGCAGAGATGGCTGCTAGGTGTGAGCAGAGCAGCTCACATTGACCACACATCAGCAATGACACTGAACAGGGCATTCACTGCTGTCACCTGCAATCCAGCACCCACTCCCCACACAGCACTGGCTTGGTGTCCCAGCCCAGGGCTGACTGAGGCACACCCAGCTGGATGGAATTGGACAATTTTCTCTGTAGTTCTACTGTAGTCATGGCTTTACCTGCCCATTTTTTGCCTTCCCATTGCCTTCATTCCAGCGACGCTCTAAGGGTGATGCAACACACTGAGGCTTGCAGAGGCAAAAAGAAGAGTAACAATCAATTTTACAGGGCACTTTCGCTCTCCACATACTGGAGCAGATTGTATGTGTGGGAATCCTTAAAATCAGAGGGGTTTGTGAATGCAGCAAAAGGCAGGCCTCAAAAGCAGCAGAAGTGCAATTAGAGCTAAGCAGTAGCCATGAGATTTGTCAGCAGAAAAGTTCTATGAGATGTAGAAAGCAAGGACAAATAAAACAATGGTCTGTGTATTAAAGCTTGTATAGAACAACTCCCTAAGCTACAGAAAAGTATATCTAGTGAGATATTAGGAAGATCTAAGTTAAATAATGGGGCTCTGTGCGTTGTATCTTAAGGCTTATAAGCAAGTATTGTATCTGAAATAAGTGAGCATTGTTTTAACCAAAGGTATGTGTGCTTATAGTGGTTGGATAGAACTACTGTCAGTATGCTTTTGCTTTGTGTGATTGGTCAAGAAGTTTTTAAAGTCAGTTGTAAGATTAAGTTCTTGGTCTGCTGCCTGGGATGTGAGCTGCTGGCACCTTCCCATTCTCACAACTATGTAATGAGAGTGATGCTGGAAAATAAACAGCTCAAGATGTGTTCCACAGCAATCCCATCCCGTTTGTGATTTGTACATGGACCCCCGGCCAGCATTAGTGTGTGTACAGCACAGCAGTGGAAGGTTCAGAGTATCCCAAATTCACCCTAAGAGCTGCTGCTGCAGAGCCAGCCATCCTCCACTGTGAGTCTCACTCTGTGGAGCAGGAAGCAGTTTTCTGTTCCCATCACTGCAAGTCCTGGCCAGGAGCCCCAGGTGACAGATCACTGGGGGTTGGCCCTGCTCCTGCTGATGGATTAGCTCCATGGAAGGCTCTGGCTTTACATTCTTCATGGAATTACTTCATTACTTTTCATTACTTCATGGAATTTTGTCTAGAATAAAAAAAAATTTTAAAAAAATAAAAAAAGGAATTTTCTCAGAATTATTTTTACCTTTTTACCACTATTTCCCCCATCTTTCATCTTTCTAGTATCAGTTCCGTTAATTCTCCCTTTTCCCTAAATCTCACAGAAAGGGATTTTCAAAAGCACTAGATCTTCAAGTGTGTTCTGGAAAAATCCCTCATTCAAAAAGATACAAATAAATCCCTGACCTGCTTTGCTATTACAGTGAGAAAGATAAGCATAAATCCAGCTATAACTCAAATTCAGTCTTTTTACAAGCTAAAAAGTCTATTGAAAAGGAAGATTGATGGCTGTTTTACTGCACATTACTGGTACTATTAATTTAAGAGATTTCTTAAATGTTAACTTAGAGAGATATTCCTGCTGGTAAAAGTTTATCTCTGCTTTCCTTGCAGTCAAGTAGGATGTGATGTCTCCATCTACTTCTTTATTCTCTGAGGCACCCTGCAAACCTGCCAGTGGAGAACAGCAGAACAGACATCTCCCCAGAAAAGAAGACTGAAAACATTGCTAGCTAGAAGCTGAGATATCAAATTATAAAGGTCCTGCAATCCTGTTGCCCTGAATGGCGTGAAACAGCTTTCTACTTACAGTTTGATCTGCCAGCCCTGTTCCTCAGCACTCCCTCTCCTCTTCCCCATTCAAGCACACACTGTGGGCACCTGTACCATGAGACAGAGACACAACTAGGGAAATTTCTCTTCCTGCACTAACAGAACACAGAGGGACTATTACAGTCCATTCTCCCAGCCTCAGTTTTAGCACACCAAGCACACACACCTTGTTCATTGTATTTTATGCTGGCATCAGAGAGCTCACCCTGACCAGCAGCTCAGTGCAGCAGGCACAGCTCACACAGCTACTGGATATCACTCACAATATCTGAGATATCACAAACCCACTGGGATGTCTCCATTCTCTAAATACAGCACATGTACTAAATTGTGTCTTCTACACTTGTATGACTTGTTACTCCCCCACCACTCCCCCTAAGAAAACTGAAGTTAGACCTAACACCTGAGTTTTGCATGCTACTGCTGCTATAGAGCTGGAGACAAATGAGGGGAAGTAATTTTAACACACAAAATAGGTTAGAAACAGTCTGACCTTCCAGCTGCCCAACAGGCCATAAGCAACCAAAAGCTGTTTGCAACACAACAAACTCAAACCATGAGCAGGCTTTTGATATCTGGCTGAGACAGATTTGAAGTATCAGATCATCCTAGTTCATGTCTGTTTCTAAAGGCCTAATGAGGACACAAAGCTGTTTAAACTTCCTTTCCTTGCCTTATTTCACGTGATCCCAGACTGCTGCAAAGCAAGGGCACAGCACAGGGCAGTGGGAATTACATCTCTGCAGAACTCAGCCCAGGATCCAGCTTAGTTCCACTGAATCTTAAATCCACTGATTCTTAGAGCACTGGAAGTGATGATCAGGGGCTGCATAGCTTTGAGTGGCTAATGAACTTGTAATGGGGCATTCATCAAGCGATTTTTAAAGCAAACATCATTGATTTTCTTGCAAAATGTAGCACTTTAATGACACATTTGAGAGTGGCTCAGCTACCTGGTCCCCGGGGAGCCAGGACACCACAGAGAATAAACTTGTCAGCCACTGCAATCTCTGCGTGGATCCAGCTGTTGCCTCCAGCTGGATTTAAGGACCATTACAATGAAGCAAAGCAAGGACTTGAGGCAGTCCATCCAGATAAATGCTCTAACAACCAGACATTTGAACACTTGGAAACTACTGAGGAAAACTATTTACTATCTGCTACAATGTCATGACATATGATGGTGGCTAAACCATTGATATTTACCAACCAGGATCACACAGCTGGTCAGTTGTTGAAGGCTGGTTGAAGGGTTGATTGCTAAGTTGCTCTAACACTCAGAATCTTGCTCAGGAAGATGCTCTTCACTCAGGATCTTAGGAATAAATGCTAAGAGGTGCCCCTGAACAAAGGCCAGGAGGTTGGTGTTTCTAATTGTTTTGGATGGTTTTGATTATCAAGCCTCTTACAGGGAGGCATCTCTCTCATCTCAAGACTCATGCTAGGAACTCTCCTTAAAGTTTTTAAAAAGCAAATATGTTGAAGAAAATAGTTTTCTCATTTTGAGAAGCCAGTGTTTTCCAACCAGCTACAGGTATTATCCTAAATTATTATCCCATTTCTCTGGGCACCTTGAGGGTTTTCAAACCAAGACAGTAAGTAATTTAATTGTGTTTCTCAAACATGTTAAAACAAACTTTCTCTACCCTTTCCTTGACTTGGCCACTCTGCTTTTGTGCAGTCTCCTTTGTCAGCAGCAGCTCAGCTCTCCCATGGCAAAGAACTGGCTGGGTTTGGTGGCTGTGGGAGGTAATACACATTCTCCTGCCTTGGGAGACTATTAATAAACCTTGGGACTGCTATTAATAATCTCACTCCTTTTTCCCAAAGGAAATGGACTACAGAATTCTTTTTCCTTAATCCATCACATGGTTCAGAGTCTCTTTTGAACCCTTGCACAAGCAGGCTACAACAGCTAGTCTGTCAGCCAGTTTTTCAGTATGAATTTCCATTATTTATTTCTAGTCTCACCTGAAATTATGTAAAATTGGTCTTAACTGAATTACGTCAAACAGTCACAAATGAGGCTGGTGGAAACAAATAATAACCACATGGAAATCACATCCAAACCAGGCCCAGATCCAGGCTAAGGTTACAAAAGGGAAATCACTGCCAACCATTAGCTTAAAAACTAGGAGTCACAAAATGGCAGCCAGTTAAACCCCTTGAGAGCAAACCACTGAGGAAGAAGACCATCAAAACCAATGACAAAACAGCTGCACGTGAGGATATTTCAATAGACCACCACTCTGCACCTCCAGATTTGTTACTGCTACTCCAATCAAAGCACAGTAAGAAAGTGAGCACAGTTATAAAAGAAAATCAGGAGCATGCACAAAAGATGACTCTGCTGGCACTGCACAGCTCATTGTTTTAGGCCACAACTGATGACTCCACTGATGCAAATTAAATGCAGCTGCAAGACCCAAAAGGACAAGATAGACAAAATGCTGGGGAAAAGAAACAGAAAAATGAAAATCAGCAGTCAAGTGTTATTCATATTTAGTGAACTTTTCAACATTCATCTTTGGTTGTTGGAGGAAAACCAGAATGAAAATCTATGATTTTAATAAAAATTAATGGAAAATAAAGATGTGGAAAAAGCCACTCACCTGCACTAATGGCTACTAAGAGATTTTCTGTACCAAGCACTGGTATTCAGTGATAGCCACAGTCTTGATACTTCAACAACAAATGAAGAACCACTGAAAACATTCAGAGTTCCAGTGGTTCTCCTATACAGATTTTAGAGTCTGCAGGCATTTATCTCAACTCAGCAAAGCAAGTACAACTGTCTTTTGCTATATCAAAAACTGAAAAGCTGCCAGCAATATTTATGCATACTACAGAAACATTCTGCATGACTTCCATCTGGTATTCATCAATCTAAGTGGATGTAAGGATGGCATATGTTACTGTTCTCCCACAGCCCAGAGAAAGTAATCATCTTGCCCTCCTTGATGCAAACAGCACATACTTTTACATGAAACAGATATTTTTATTTAGTAGTTTTTAACAATCTATACATACTTGTATTTAGGAGAACGTCTTCTGGGCATTTCTGCTGGAAATACCAGATTGGATGGAATTCTGTCTAGTTTTTCCAAAGGAGAATACTATCTACAAAGGGAGACGAAGAATCACACTACAAAGCATCAGGTGGTTTGCAACACTGAAAGATGTGAGGCTGTTCTTCTGCCCATGGAGTTGAAATCCTCAGAACAAAAACTAAAATTCAAAAACACTTTGTCTTCCATCATTACTAATGCTAAATTTGCTGCAAGTCTTAAAAGCCTCGTAGACAAGCTAAATTTTTCCAAGATTAAGGCAATAAAATCTCAGGGAGATTCTAATTTCTCTATGTTAATCAATATTTTTTATCTCACTGACAGTGCAGATCTTCTGGGCAGCTTTGTTACAGAGGAAAGTATTGTGTTCATGTGATGTTAACTGCAGAGATGTATTTGCCAAAATACAAACTGAAGGTTTAAGGAATTGACACAGCTGGATTTCTAAGCACAAAGCAAATGGATGAGATAGCTGAAGTCTTTAAAAACATCCCACAAGGGATCAAACTGACTGATAAACCTCTGCTGCAGACAGAGAACATGAAGTAAAGCCCAGTGAACTCATAACAAGGCTCTTTCACACAAATGGACTCAGATCAGGTTCCAGCTTTTTTTTCCTCATGTCTTGTTGATTTTGAAACTATTGATATTAAATAAATTAAACAAGAAACCCTAGACAATGTTAGGGGAATAGACAAAGGAATTCACCAACTATTAAAAACCAAAACTAGGCAAAAAAAATTCTCAGTATTTTAGATTCTACTGAATACAGTCTTTTTTTCCCTTCTCATGACTGTTTTCTTTGAATCTGATGTTCCAGTCCTGCTCTTGGCATTCCTTGGTATTAAACTCCTTGAAAATGAGTAAGAAGCACACAAACCCAAAGAGCAAGCTAGCAGCAGAACTGTACCAACTGCATGGAAATATAATAAAGCTTTCAACAGCATCCGCCATAAACAATACAGTAAGGATTATTTCTAATGCATTGCATTCCACAAGAATAATTTTTCACCAGTATGGACACAAAGTGTGGTATAGAAGAGACACCAGTGTGGAAAACCTGATTCAGATAGACTTTTCTGGACTTTTCCGCTTTCCCTGAGGTAGCAGTGTGTTTATCACTATAAGATATACTTCACACATTTAAACACAAATATTTATTTTTGAGAAATACAGATTCTGCTGAGATACTAGGCTGGCAAGAGAGAAACCAATTTATCTAGAAGTAAGCTTGTAGAGCACAAGGAAATGCCACCCCACAAACACCTGAGCTAGCTCATTCTGTCTCCTGTTAGGAGTTTTTCATTCCTCATGTCACTCCTCTAATCCTTTTCCCCAGCCCCAGGGTGAACTCCTCTTTCTCAAATGACAGCTCATAACAACATTTTAGTTAAGGTCCCACCAAGAAAACAGACAGTAAATGTTATCATGGCCAATCTTTATCCAATGTCTAAATAATATAGGAGGAAAATGCTGAGCGATCAGAGTCTATTCAATGAAAAACATGATTGTTTAACACAAAGTGCTCATAACAGAAGAGGAAAGATACAGTCACCTCACTGCCTTATCTGGGGAGAATGAGTCTGCTATTGGCAGGTAAAAGTGAAAGGCCTCCAGGGAAAGAAAAGCAGAGATTCCACCCTCCAATGCTAAAAAACAACCCACAAAAAACCCCACAAAAAATCCCCACAGCATCACATTTAACAATATGAGAGAACCATAAAATTTCATCCCTTGAAGCATGACATAGCATCAGCAGTGTATTCCTGTGACAGGAGCACCTCTTTTGGTTCAATATGACTACTCCTTACAGAAATTAAATAATTTAACTCTAAGAGTTAACTATTTTGGTGATAAAATTTCATACCAAATTTATAGTTTCAATACAAGTTTCAGATTCCATGTCACTGAAAACACAGGCCAATTATAACAAGGTGACAGCAGAAGCCATTTGAGGAGTAGAACCATAACCATGTTGGCTACCAGCACTTATATTTCCCTGAGGGATTTTTGGGAGTGTTTTGGTTTGTGATGCTGGTTGTTAATTATTAAAGCAGAAAAATCTTCAACCATGAAAATGTTCTGGCTTGTAAGATAAGCATGGATTCTATTTGCCATCTGTTGGAGGTGGGGCAGGTATCTCCTGTTAAGTTAGGCAGTTTTCTTATCTCTCCCAAGAACAATTTTTCGTTCCGGGGAGATATCTTCTGTTAATGGGCCATTGAACAACTCACTGCATGACTGGCAAAGTTCCATCATCCCATGGTGAGATGCTCCATCCAGAGGGAGGAGCCAAGCATTCCTACCTGCATAAAATCAGCATTTTTTGGGACACCAGAGCAGCCCTTCACTGGTTTCCCAGAGGAGCAGTTTCTTCCCTGCTGGATTCCCAGAGGAAGATCAGACCCATCTACTCCATCACCAGACCTTCAGAGAAAACTCCACCCTTCTACAGATCACTGCTTCAGCAGCATTTCATCTGCCACTCCAGGAGGAGCAGCCACCATTTAACTGGACTATTACCAATGCCCTGACTCCTCAGGGTGTCAGGTTTCTGACTCTATCACTAGTTTTGTTTGTACTAATTACATTTGTTTTTATTTAGGTTTTTTTGTTTTGTTTTGTTTTGTTTTCTAGTATAGAACTGTTATTCCCATTCCCATAATCTTTGCCTGAGAGCCTTTTAATTTTGCAATTGTGGTACTTCAGAGGCAAGGGGTTTACCTTTTCCATTTCACAAGAGGCTCTTGCCTTCCTTCACTGACTCCTGTCTTTTCAAATCAAGACAGAATATTGTCTTCCAAAAGCAGTTATCAAACTGGTCCAGCTCACAGGAATGCCTCTGAGGGAAGAACACAACTACCTGCAGAGGTGGGGTTGTGCTGCTTGAGTTTTTTTTTTGTGCTGCTCTGGGGGAAATGCAGGCACAGAGAGCTCCCAAGGCCTCGCGCATGCAGGCTCAGAGACAGAGATGGACACAGTGCTTGACCTAAGGCCTTGGAGAAGGCTTGAAGGCTTAGAATAGAATAGTGAAACACGAAATGAGAATAAAGATTTGTAGTCTAAGCAGAAATATGTTTTAAGCAAGTAGAAATATGCCTCATGTAAACGAAGAAATATGTTAAGCAAGACTGTAGAAAATTTTAAAGTTTAGCAATAGAACTTGTCATAGAGTTAGTAAAAATTAGAAGATACAGCAATAAGTTTCTGTAGATTTCTATGATTGGATAAAAAGAGACCCATTGTGGCAAATCGTGTAAAACGTAGCAATTAATGATTGATTTATGAAGACGCTAGTGAGCTTTGTGGAAGTATCTGATTGGATAATAAATATATAAAAGATATTGTAAGTAGAATTAAAATGGCTTCTGCTGTGATAACTTTGGCTGTAACAACCTTACAGTCTCACCCTTCCATAAGACTGATTCTGCAATAAATCATCTTTTAATCAGTCGACCTCATCTGCTCTGTATCCCAAAACCTGCTCAAAGCCAGGAGATGCAGATCCTGGTTTACCACCTATCTCAGGTCCCCAAAAAGTCTTTCTTGTTACAAGACTCATTCTCAAAGACTCACATGCATAGGAACCTGAGAGAAAGGGTCAAAAGATAACTTTCATATAAAGGTGGGACTCTTTCATATATAGACACTTTTCATAACCAACAACTTCTCTTATAATTCCAAGAGGAAATCTATACTGAAGATGCTTGTTTTTACTATATCAGTGCTTTGGATCAGGAAAAAAAAGTGCTATTGATTTCAGTCACAATTGTCCATTCTTCTGTTTACAGCAGGATAGATTCCAGTAAAATTATGATAAACAGGAGCAATGTTTTATAGCAGTATCTTATTAATGTTTCAGAGATTAACCATATCTTATGAAGCCATGAGCATCAAAAAGCCAAAAACATAAAAATTGAAGATGTGCCTTCAAACTGCATATTTAGCAATCTCTTTAAATGTACTTTATTTTTACATCAGAGTGCTGTACAAGTTCAGCTGTGTATTCTCTAAAACCAATTAAGTCATAATAACTTGACATATCACCATGACTCTCTTCTGTTTTGCCACCTACATTTTACATCGAGCAAATAATGTAAAAGCAAATAAAAATCTGTGAATGTCCTTTTAACCTTGACAGTCTGTCATATTGTGAAAGTCAGAGTAGATAAAGAATTTCTCTTATTTTTCCAGTCTTGCCTCTCATTCAAACACACAGGTTTAAACATTTACATGTCTATTCATAATTTATTGGAGCATTTGCCACTCATGACACAAGTACAGCTCTAGCCTGCAGGAAAAACAAAGACTAATAGTTGAAAGACAGCACTCCAATTAGTCACTGGGAAGTACATCCATGCTTGTTGCTTGTTTCTCAGGTGCCAGTAAACTCCAATAGAGAAGTCTGACATCAAATATGTCATCCAGAAAGATATACTACTTTCAAATAGCAATAGCAGTTAAATCAGAGACTGATTCTCTCTCTCAGCACATAGCAGTAAGTACACTTATCTTTAAAGAAATTCCCAAAATTATGAACCCCTTAAGAAGGCTGATGAGGAAAGCTATGCTCAGAGTTCTGCTCCTGCCACTGCTTCAGACTGTATTTTGTGTTTCAAATTTCAGTGTTAAGCATTGATAAAAGCAGCAGAGCCAGGAGATGCACTGGAAAGTTTTTGTGCAAGATGAGAATCCCACTCTGGCCACCTTTACAA
The DNA here is from genome assembly GCF_048771995.1 of Taeniopygia guttata. Lineage (NCBI taxonomy): Eukaryota > Metazoa > Chordata > Aves > Passeriformes > Estrildidae > Taeniopygia > Taeniopygia guttata. Next base: position 8,418,409 of record NC_133044.1, on the reverse strand, counting down.
CTCAGGAGGAGCCCTGCAATGAGAATACCCTGCAATGAGAAGAGCCTGTTTGTCTCAGCTCCTTCCCTGTCACAACAGGGGAGCCTAGCCAAATGCCATTCAATATTTGCTTGGGTGCCATCTTTGGCATCCTAGTCACAGACTGTTGATCCTTAAATTAACAGACTTGGAAACACAAGCATCTCCTCAATCAGGAAGCACTGCAAGTCTCCAGATTGGCTTTACTGAATAAGCCTTTTGCTCCAGGATTGTGTTCATCTCCATGATCCTCCTTCCAAGACATTGTGCACCTGCAGCCCAAATCCAGATTTTGGAGATAAATTAAAGCCTAAATTTGCTTATTCTCTGTAGACTTAGACCAACACAAAGCATTCACAGAATCCCAGATGGGTTTGGGTTGGAAACCACCATAAAAATGGTCTACCTCCACCCCTCTGTCACAGCCAGGGACACTTTCCACTAGAACAGGTTTCTCCAAGCCCTGTTCCGCCTGGCCTTGAGCCCTTTCAAGTTGCATTTCAAGGGGCATTTTCCAATTAAAAAAATCCAAAATAAATCAAAGTGGATATTAGTCATCTGAGGGCTAGGGCTGCCATGATGTTTTTTTCTTCCAACTTCCTTCCCTTTTTTAAATAAGCTGGCATAGAGCTGGCATAGCCTGTGCTGCATCCCATGCCACAGCCATGGTCAGAGGCTGTGCAGTCCTGCTGTTCAGATGAGTACTGGACCTGCTCCAGTTTCCAGTTACATATGGTCATGATTACCAGCTTGCTTTGTAAAGCTCAGACACTCTGAAAACAGCTCGTCTGGAAGGGGTTTCTCATTTTAAACCAGCTCTCTGTTACATCAAATGAGTTTCTTACATTAAGAGTTTTCAGTCTATTTGAGTACTCTGGATTACATTTTTCTAGGATTTTAGTAGAGAATTTTTTTTACCTTCTTCTGAACGATCAAGAATTTATGGAATCTTAGATATGGCCAGGCAGTTCTTAAGTCCCTTCTGTCTGGACAAGAGGCTAGGAACAGTGGAATAGGGGAAAAAATTGACAAATACCAACAGCCAGCTCCATTAAAAAAAAAAAAAAAAAGAAAAAAAAAAGAAAAGAAAAGAAAAAAAAAGAAAAAAAAAAGAAAAAAAAAGAAAAGCATGTTATCTTCCGGAATATATTATGCTCAATCTTCATGTTAATGAGAAATATATAAATAGAATTCGGCATTAACTGACAATTAGATTTTTTTTTTAATGGGAAGGACATGAGGGATTTTGTTATTAAGGGAGTTAAATTCTAACATCTGTTTTTAATTCTACCAGACTTATTTGTCTGTTTGTACCTACAGGCTTTCAAGACATCATTCAACACTGCTAATTAAAGCTGACAAATTCTGTTCACTGTGATGCTTCCTTGTATCCCTGCAAGGCACTTACTCATGTCAGTGCTGTCACTGCAGGTGACACTGCTGCTTGATGGAGAGATGACAAGGGGTGGAGTGGCCCTGCAGGGATGAGAACAGGTTCACCTTGTCACCTGTCAGACAGAGGGGGAAGAAGTGATGGATAGCAGTGACCATTGCTCTAGCAACATGCTTTTGTCTCTTCTCCAGGCTTGGTCAGAATCATCCAGTTTTCTACCATGGTTAACTCAAAACAAAATCCATGGCTGTGGGAATCCAGGGCTTCCCTCTGGCTGCCCTGGCAGGTCTGGGACCCTGGCAGGGGTCAGGAACCCCCCTGGACAGAGCCCCCAGAGACACTGTCTGTGATCTCTGTCCATGGAAAAGAGTTTTCAATCTTACAGGATGAATTACAAGCTCGGAGTGTTTGATATAAGTAATAATTAAGTGTGGCATGGGTGCAAAAGTAAAATTTTAGGATTCTAGAAGAGGGGTCCAAAAGGGGACAAGATGGAGGAAATTGGGTGTGCTTTGTCTTTTTTCTCCTTCTTCATGCCCTCCATGTTTCACTGTGGTGTTGGCATTTTTCTGTTGGTTTAGGCTGGGGACACACTGTCCAACGTAGGTGACAGATATTGGCACGTTATTGTAAATCCAGCACAGGTAGTTTGTGGTATTTAATGTTTGTAACATCCCACTGAGGGCAGAGCCCCACACGCTGCCCTGCAGGACAGAGCTGCGGCAGGGCAGCAGAACATGTTAGAGATAAACAGAATAAACAACCTTGAAACCAGCACAGACGAATTATGGCTTCTTCTTTGGCAACGGGGCTGAAAGACAGAGACTTTCTACAATCTCGGGATCATCAATACCCACAGATTCCAACACATGGCAATATTCTCTAGTACATTAGTGAAATGCCACAGAAATGGGACTCCCATTTAAGAATACATTGCAGACATACACAAACACACAGGCTGTTTCTCTTGGCAGTAAGAAGCCCATCGGCAGCTATGCCCTCAGGAAACTTGCTATTTGTGCTCCAGTCAGAGCAGCACAATGCTGATTCAGGAGAGCAGCAGCAGCTCACGTGGGAGTGGGCCATGCCTAGGAAAGCATTTGTAGAAGCAGCTGACTTGGCCCAGATAAAATGCTAGAAGCCACAAAAACCAATGCCAAGTTTATTCATTACTTCATATCCTGGCCTGCAGACTTCATAGATCCAAATATGGGCTGTACTAGCTACTAATTTGCATACGTGTTTCTTTAAAATAAACAAATAAATCCCATGCTACACAGAGAATACTGGTGAAAGGTCAAGGAAGCAAGCCAGGACAGCCCATTATAAAATCCAGGCCTCAGAACTCTGCATCATATACACATTTCAGTGCCCTACACACACAGTCACCAATGGAACAGGCTCATGGGTGACTGCTGCCATCCACACTGGGCTGTGCAAGCTGGACATGTACCACAAAGAGCAAACCCAGAGAGGGAACAAGTCAAACAGAAATTTTCCTTATCTTTCCTCAGATAAGAGTTTCACAACCAGAATAGACTTCTTTTCCCCCTTTTATTTCTTTCTTTTTTTTTATTTTTTCATTTTGGAATGACCAACATGCTTTTCAGGTGTATTTTTAAAGCTGTTAGATCTAGAAGAGGCTTTTTGTTACTCAGGTACACAGTGCTCAGTACTTGGGAGCCTGGCTCCCTGGCTGAGGTGTCTAGACATCTCTGCAGTAGAAAAAACAGCACAGCACAGCACAGCACTGTATTGAATGCACTAGTTTTAGCATCAGAAGTCATTTCATGCCCCAGTTGCCACTGTCAAACACATCTGCTGTATGAAAATTATCCACTGCCAACTTGAGAGCAAAGCAAAATATGTCCAAATTATCTGTGTTCTAAAGATAACTTCACCTCCTAAAAGGCTACATGAAACAACACACCCCTCAACATCACCACCACTGCTTTGGTCACTCCAAAACTCACATGACATGCAAACACATCTAAAAATCCACTTTGAGGAAAGATGGACTTAAACTGGGAATGGTAGCTTTGACAGCAATATTCCAACAACTACTACACTGCATGCTAGGAATTTATAAATTATGTATACCAAATGCTTTCACAGAAATAGATTAAAGCACTTCTCTCAATCCTCTAAGAAGCAAAAACAGTCATAGAGAAAACAGCTGTTATTTTAAGGCAGTTTTTAGCTTCATTTGTCTAAAGCTACACTTTCATAATTCAATACACAAAAACATTATGACATATATGCAAATCTGATATTTTCACACAGTAAAGGTGAAATCCCTATATATGAAAGGTTGAAGTCTGATCTTTAAAAGAAGCCTCCAGCTAGTTTCTGTCATCTTTCTTTCTCTCCTTGTTTCAATAAGCAGACCCACAGCTTAAGGAAAATTATACTTTTGTCCACAGGAGAAAAAGAACAACAGACCTCCCCAGAACAACAGACCTCCCCAGACTGAGCCAAGAATTCACCTTTTCTCTAGGGGAAAAGACTCTGGGGCTTCTAAAAATAACAAGGGAGAAGGGCACAAATAAAAATCAGACTCTCCAGGTTTTCAGCTACAAAATTTTGCAAGTAAATAATAATAAAATAAAAGGTAATCATGTAAAAGTATTTCCCACTCATTCGAACACATTTCATTTCCTTCTATCTTTCCTCATATACTCTAGTATTTTCCATAATTACTGAATTGAAGTGGTAAATAGTTTTACTTCCACTCCTGCTCTGTATAATAGAAGTCAATATTCTTCCTTCTCATTCTTCTTCCTCAGACTTGTAAGATGATTGTTGTATGGTTTTCTCCAACCTCAAGTTTAAAAGATACCTTTTACTTATTTATGCTACATCACCCTGGTCCAATAGGTTAAAAGCACATGGGTCTTGTTTTCTAAAAAATACAGACATGTATTTTACTCTACTGGTGAATCCCTCTTTGAAAGGTGAAGCTTATGCTGTCACAGGTTGTCACACCCTTAATTTGAAGATACTTGATCACTTGAACACTTCTCTTGCTCTGGCTCTGTTCTGTCACATTCCCTTCTCCCAGCCCATACTGTACCTTGCTAGGCTGGACCTGTTTTGCAGTTTTAGCTGTAGTTCTCTGCTTCCAAAGTCTGCAAGGATCCGTAAAATTAACAGTCAATTCTCTGAAAAATTTACCTCCCTGCTGAAAATGCTGGAAAGCATTCTTGGGGTGATAGTGAGTATTAACACATCTTTAGCTGGGAAGAAATAAGGTAGGCATCCAATATCTCCTCTGCTCTCAACTCATTCATGCTCTGTATATATCTTAGTCTTGAAAGCTTTCAGTATAACTTGTTTCTTTCAATATTCTCATTAAATGTAAATAAGAGCTTAGAATTCGGTTATGGTCTCAATAACATAGAAATTGGATGCAGGGCTCTAAAAAAATAACCCCTCCAGGCAACACCAGCCAACAGAGCACCAGCAGCAAGCAGAAGCAGAGACAAGTGTATCCACTGGCTAAAATTAAGCTCTCCAGACACCACAGAAACTCAGTTATTAAGCTTGAACTGCACAACAAAAATGACGTTCCCCCCCTCACACAGCCCCCTGAATAATCAGGCTAGCCCAGAGATCCGAGGCTGTGAGGGGAGGAATATCAGGAGATGGTAAAGATTTCCAAAAGAGGCTCTTACCCTGAGACATGTTGGTTCAGCTATCTTCATTCTGTGATGTCCTAGGGGAGAGGAGGGCAAAAGAGAACGAACAGGAAATGTCAGGGGTCTACATAGACTTTGGACAGGGTGGGCTTTCCTGGCTCTCCGCCAGCCCCGTTGGGGCAGGAAGGAGGGGTCCAGAGTTATCTTGATCAGAGTCCCAGGGCCCCGGGGAAGGAGGCACAGAGTGCCCATGAGCTCACTGTAACACAAACCCAAATGAACAGAGCACAGAGAGTGAAGCCCATGACTCAAAGCCTCAGGAGATCTGAGAGCTCACACCTATAAGGATACACAGGACATCCACACACAAACCTCAAAACAGGTTGCTATAAGTATATCCACCAGAAAAAGTTAAAGGTGGCAGAAAAAGTTTCTTAAAGTGATGTGCTTAAACATTTCAAATTCATCCACATTAACAGAGATTAAAATTTTATCAATAAGTCCTCACAAACAAAACAGTCTAGAGGAGGCAATAGAAAACCATCAAACTACTACTTCAGTTTAGCAATGCTTTGGGGATGTGAGTGCACTGCATTTTCTTTTTAAATGTTGAGCTGTCTAATTGAAATGCAGCTCATGTTGCAGCGAGGCTTACTTCTGGATCACTAAGAAATTGGTCCGATTTGAAAATGTCAGGATCTGGTTAGCAATTCAAATGACCACGGTGGTAATTACGGCTTTTCATGTTCCAGCATGTTGCACTGCATCAAAACTGACACAAATGCTTAGTTTTATAATATCACAGAATGGAAATAAATGTCCAAAAATATATGAAAATGTACTGGTAAGAGATTAATAACTGTTATTCTATGAAGAAAGATGGCTCTTTTCTACCAGTATATTTTAAAAAATGTTCTCTGATAGCATCTCTCCTTGAAGAAAACTGTATTATATTATCACTCACAAGCTATAATCATTTCTGTCAGCACCAGTCAGAATTTTTGACAGAAAAGAGGAGGAGAAATTGAATGGGTTGTGGGGAAAATAGTGCAATCCTATAAATAAGTCCAAAGAGATACTACTTAGAGGTTCCCCTCCAGCATTTTGTTGTCTCTCCCAGCCAGCAGACTAGAACATTTCAAGTGTTTTATTTTGATCATAAAGTGGAGGAACTTTGTGAATAGGGAACAATGCATCAAGAGCCATGTGTGCAGCTCTACAATTTGTTGTACCAATGTGTCATTTTGAAATATGGGCCTAAAGCAATATGCATAAAGGAAATTTTTCCTCTTTTTCAGGGAAAAAAGAGGAAGAAAGGTCTATTGAAGTCTAATATGCCCCTAGAAGTCTGCTTATGAAATAAAATAAAATATTTTGCCATCTGATAGGTCACACAAGACACTCTCTAGCCAGATACATGACTGAGAGCACAATGAACAGATCAGTGCAATGTCATCTCAGGCTACCCTGAACTTCTCAAGGCCCATGCTTTCTCTGCAGTCTTATATTTTCTTTCCACCTGACTAAGAGGTCGAGTGTCCTGTGTTTATCCATGAAGTTAACATGGGGAGATGTGCTGAACAATACCCTCCCTGCTGTCCCTAGCAGTGCTGCTGTGTCGTGGGGTTTGCTATTTGTTCTGAGCAGCATCTACACCATTCCCTGTAATTCAGCACAGAACAGGGAGTGATGCCAGAGCTGCAGGTTCCTCAGCACATTACCCCACTGTACCCTGGTCCTGATCCCAGAAGGAACAATTCTGTCTATGCTAGCCGTGCTTCTGGTGTCCCTTGGCCACTCCATCCTCTTAGACCAAGGTAGAAGTTCTTAAAATCACCCAGGAAGAGGATCAGAGAGCTGATGGAGAGTTGATCACCTTGGTCAGATAAACTAGGAGAGGAAAGAAGGGGAAACTGATGGTTCAACACACTTTGTCCTCCGGCTCACAGGAACATAACACAGAGTCCTCATAAGTAGAGTGTTTCCTCGCATAAACTCTCAGGCCAGATTAAAATCTAATAGCAGTGAGCCAGACAAACCAACAGTCAGTTGTTAAGTTAGGAGCTGTCATGGAAACTTAGAGAAAAATATGAAGGTTTCTGCTTTGAGGCATGTCTTAGGTTGCAGATGTAAGATGTGGCTGGGGATGTGTATTCTATTGCCATCTGTTAGAGGTGGGGCAGTCACCTTCTGTCCATTGGGCCACCTGTTAAAACCGAGAGGGGCAGTTTTCTTTATCTCTCCCACAACCAATCCTCCCTCCAGATATTTTCTGAGGAGATCTTTTCTGTTCATGGCCACTGAGTGTCCCTGCATGGCTCAGAAAATTCCATCATCCCATGGGGAGATGCTCTGCCCAGGGGAGGAGCCCAGCATTCCTACCTGGATACAATCTGACCTGGGAACAGCACAGCAGCCTTTGCCCACTGCATTCCCAGAGGAGCAGCTTTCTTCCCACTGCATTCCCAGAGGAGCAGCTTTCTTCCCACTGCATTCCCAGGGGAGCAGCTTTCTTCCCCACTGCATTCCCAGAGGAGCCCAGGCCCATCTCCCCCAGCCCTGGAGCTCCAGAGGAAAACTCCCCCCTTGTGCAGGATCCTGCTCCAGCAGAAGCACAGCTGGCACTGCAGGAGGGCTGAGCCACCCTGGGATGGGACTGCTGCCACCTCCCTGACACACAGCATCAGGGCATGTTCTGACTCTGGCAGTGTTGTTTGGTATTACTGCATTTGCATTTTTGTTTTTCCTAATAAAGAACTGTTTTTCCTAGTCTGATATCTTTGCCTGAGAGCCCCTTAATTTCAAAATTATAATAATTTGGAGGGAGGGAGGTTACATTTTCTATTTCAAGAGAGGCTCCTGCCGTCCTTAGCAAACACCTGTCCTTTCAAACCAAGCCAAGTAAGAAACACTCTGCAGGAGATGACTCTTTCCTCTCATACAGTGTTGAACAACGTGGCTTACACTGATGGCCTTGCAGCCATGATGAGCACAGAGAAAAACCCCAAAGGTAAGTGAACCTTTAGGTGTCCATTTTATCACACAAAACCCTTTCAACTCTGGATTTGGCAGCAGAGATACAGAGTCATCTCTGCCATTGACTTCTGCACTCCCTGTCTCAATTTCTCCCATTCTGCAACAAATTTACATCTATTTTCCTTCTTTATTTATATAATTCCAGAGAAACAAATTGTTGCATATAGGTAAAGCTTTACAAAAGGAAGGCCTTGTAAAATCATAGCTCAGGCCTGTTACTTTGGTTAAGTAGAAAAGGACTATGGGAAAGTGACTCAGCTGAATTGGAAGTAGAAAAAGGAGTTATGTAACTATTACGTGCTGTCATCATGGTTTATGGGGGTTGGCTGAATTACATTTGTTGTGCTTAAATGGAATCTACCTGAAAAGGAGCCTAACTGCTCAAAAAGACCTGGTCTGGCAATAAAGCAGCTCTTATTTGAACCCGCCTGGGGACCCTGCATCATTCTGGACCCTCACAGCACCATCTCCTCTTACAACAAAAGACTAAAGTATTGTATCTATTCATCATTTGTGAAGTACAGCAACCATTCAGTCATGGTAATCAAATTTAATGAAATTTGCCAAGACACAGAGAAATCACAGCTAAAGGCGCACCTGTCATGTCACTTCTGCTGGGTAAACAGTGCATATGATCTTAAATGCACTTTCAAGTGTCCAACACATAACCCTAAAGAGTTCATTTCTCTGTCTCAAGTGCAAGACTTTAAGGAATCAAAATTTCCAGTCGCTGGTGCTTGGACTGTACTATGGATTGCACTTCAAGGACCTCTAGAGACATGAGGAAATTAAAGGTATTTAAATGCTATGGGGAGACTGTAGCAAATTCAGATGCCAAAGATTTCCCTGAACTTCAAGTCCTCTGCCACTAGACACTACATAAACTCAGCTGACATCTTTTGTCTTCAAATTTTTTTACTACTACCATCACATCTTACAGTATTTTGCATCCAATTTCTATGTTATTGAGACCATAACCAAATTCAAAGCTCTTATTTACATTTAATGAGAATATTGCAAGAAACAAGTTATACTGAAAGCTTTCAAGACTAAGATATATACGAAGCATGAATCAGTTGAGAGCAGAGGAGATATTGGATGCCTGCCTTATTTCTTCCCAGCTAAAGATGTGTTAATACTCACTATCACCCCAAGAGTGCTTTCCGGCATTTTCAGCAGGGAGGTAAATTTTATCAGAGAATTGACTGTTAATTTTATGGATCCTTCCAGACTTTGGAAGCAGAGAACTACAGCTAAAACTGCAAAACAGGTCCAGCCTAGCAAGGTACAGTATTATTGCTACACTCAGCCTATCCTTTCATCCCAGCTTAGCAAGAAAATGTCTTACCATGGTGTGACATAAAACAGTGTAAGAACTTCTCTGTTTCTTAAAAGAACCCCCAAAAACATATCAACCAGTGACAATATAAGGGAATTAATGAACTACTATTCTACTAGAATCAATCAAAGAAACAAACAATCTTTTTATCTAGGGGGAAAACCCACACTTTACACACTCAGCAAAGATATTTCTTATTCTACAAACAGGCTGCTTCTATCCAAAAATCAAGGTCTTGGTCTACAGCTGGGATACCATAACATCGTGATTGAGGACAAACCCAAGGAACTCTGCTGAAGAAATGTTGCACAAGGAAGCATTCTCATGTGTCACAAGATTATTTAGAGTATTTCTTGTCTTTAGAGCATAGGAAGTAATAAGCAAAAATACTCCAGAGTAATTTTTTGTTGGGATTATTTTGAACAATGAAGCTCATAAATTCACAGTGAGACAGTGAACCAGTGCAGAGACTTACAATAGATTACAAGGTGTCTACAGGCTCTCTAACTCTTCTTCTTCAGCCTTTATTTTTTTATATGTTTAATAGTGACTTTAAAAAATAACTACAGGGTTAGCAATGAATCCTTATGGCTTTGAATGAACCTGAATATACACAATATTACCTAATACTGCATTACAAATGCAACAAATATAGCATTACACATTTAAACATGGAAAAAGAAAGAAATTGCCTTATGTGAGAGATTGTCTTTCTACTGCAAAGAGCCAAAACCTGAGCTTCCTCATTCAAGCAAACTGACACACAAGACTGGACCTCAAAGCTGACAGCTGTGCACAGCAGGTGACCTTAGCACTCCCATTATAATTTGTGAGAATATACTCAGACAGCTGTCACCATTACAGAAAAATAAAATGTTTAAGAAATTAATTTAACATAAGAAATAAAATATCTCCTCTAGAGAAGTTAGTTTTGTGTAAGACAGTGCTAAGAAAGAAATTCTGAGGCTTAAACTGTTGCAAAAAGAGAATTTTTTTCTGTACAGACTTCAGTATAAAAAGGGCCCACCTACTACATGCACAGGCTCCCAAGTGGGAGTTAAAAACAATAATTGTAGAAGTAATTAAAGAAAAAAAAGGGCAAATAGACAGATTGGATTCCCAGTAGATGAAGGGTGTCTAACAACCTACAATGAACACGTTTGAAGTCAACTTCAAGTAATATGCTAACAAGTATTAAGTGCATCTGTTTCATGCTCCCTGAGAATAATGTCATCAAAACTTAATTCAAATGTTTCAAACCTACAGAGAGCCTGAGCATGTCTTTGACTAATTAAAATTAACCATGTTACTGAGGTTACAAGCTTACCCCTTTGGACATGAGCAGATCCTTGCTAAGGTCACCTCATCAAGCAAAATAATGAATGTCTGTGTTCAAAAGGCATGAACCATACATTTTTTTAATTAACATTTTACTGGATTGAGGGAGATTTATGGAGTCATTTGAATTTTGGAAGACCCACTATAACAGTCCTCAGTCATAATACTATGGAAACATAACAATATGCAATAAAACTTAAGAAAGCAGGTCAACACTTGAACCTTGGCTGAATTATCAATAAGCCTAAAATAGTGTTTGACACCACACTACTCTATTTTTACTAAGGATTATCAATTAGCTTTTATTTTATTTAAAATAAGATAAAGAGAAAGAAGGTAGATTTAATTCTGGTTTGATATCATTGAAGCTGTTGCATCTTCCAAGTTCCTTATGTCAATTATAGTTCTTGTTTTCCTACATCAAATGGAAAAGCAAGCAGAAAATCAGAACTGCTGTCTAAACAGAAAGTTCAAGGTATTGCAACAAGTTCCAAGGCTCTTTTCCAGACTTTGTTCTTCTATAAAATAATAAAAAATATAAATTTTATGATGCAATGCATTCTATTACAAAATATAAAAATATATTTTATAGTATAATATGAAGTGGGAAATTAAAGATCGTGGAACAAAAAATAAAGATTAGGTTTCTTAGACTGCACTATGCAGAAAACCAGATTAGCACAGGAAGGGAATGTAGTGTAGAGAAATCCTGATCCCCCAGTACCCTGCTGCACCAGGCAGGGGATGAGCCCACCCCACGTGTGCAGTTTTCAGTCCCTGTGCCACCAGCTCTGCTTTCCTCTGCAACTTCTTCCCTGTTGGAGGTGCCTCTGGACATCACAGCAATATAAAGAAGAATTTAGGTGAGAAACTGACAGATTTAAAGACCATTATTTCCTTTGCAAAGCATAGCAATCCATGCTAAAATGTTCCCTGTGGGATTTATTCCTGTCTGAACACAGATTTACTCGCTGCGTTCCAACTGCCCACATGACTATAGGCAATTTTATGTTTTTAGCATATTGGCATGAGCAAACTCTGAAACCTACTAAATGAAAATAATCTTCTTATGTCACAAAATAATACCCCCTTATTTTACCAGACACTGATCTGATTATCGTCTGAGTAAAGCTAATCAGTGTAATTACACAGTTTAAAAGTGCACAGTGTGGATCTACAGATCATAACAGACAATACTTCTCTAGATGTCAGCTGTGTTTCAGATTTGTTAAATTGAAGTTTTATGTAAAGGGGGTTTTTTTTGTTTTGTTTTTTTTTCAAAAAACCCATTGGTTTCAAATTATTCTTTCAAATTCAATTACATAAATAGAATTGGAAGAAGTTTCCTACTATTTGCTTTCCAATGAGGACATTCCATTAAAAGCTAACAATTTTAAAGATGAAGCAAAGTCATTCCATGTATTGTGGTGCTCCATCAACAAAGGGCTGGATATGGAAATCCACAGTCCCACTCTATTGCCCTGACAAAGCTGATCAGCAGTTTACTTGACTATTAAACATGGACCATTATCACTTAATATGACAATTGTCATTTAATATCCTAGCATTAATATGTGAGGTTGCCAAGGGATTTTAATCACGGCAATAGCATCCAGGTTTAAAAAAATTAAAAGTAACCCATGAGGTACCCAGCAGCTTTTTCTAATTAAACAAAACCATATCAGAATTTACTACTGTCACTCCTCTAGAGACAAGGGTCAGTGCCCATAGCCTTCTTCCTTTTATGCCCTGTAACAGACAAAATTTGATCTAAGAAAAATTTGATTTTTTTCCAGAAATTCATTGTCTATGATCTGGGAATTCCAACTTTACCCAGTTGATCCATCTCTGAGCTGAAGTATCAATAATATTCTCTTGCATACGAGTTCAGCAGCTCTGGGTTGAAAACCACTTTGACATTCCTGGCTTGATATCCTGCCCTCAACAAATGCATTTGATGCTCATGCTTTGCCTCCTGGCTGCCTGCTGCCACAGCCATCTGTCTGCATGGCACACTGCCTGTGGGCTAGGGGATGTGCCAGCTTTCCTGGGGCAGAGATGCCAAGAATAGGTGGCCCTTAATGCACAGCCAGCACATTAATTCACTGCCACCTTGTCTTGCTGTGCCCTGACCCCCAGCTCAAGGAAGGCAAGAGTAGCCATACAAGAAGAGATAAGGAGTCCATCCAGAATTCTCTCTGATTGCAGGCACAGGTCATTAACATGTGCCTTGAAGTGAAACGAGCATCAAGAGCTGAACAGTTATGAAATAACCTGCTCATCAAAAGCCTGGAAACATTTCAGCTGTAAACATGCACAAGGGCTAATCAGTAGAAAGTGCCATAAACCTTGGAGTGAACCCTGTCATCTAGAACTGAAAATGCCTCAATGCTGTTAAACATGTAAAGCAAATTAAAGCCACTCCAGTCTTAACACAGTGTCTGTGTTTAATACACAGTTGAAATTAATACCAAACTACTCTTTTCTGTGTTTTCTTATCTCTACAATGGAGACAAGCTTTAAATTCAACTATTTTATTGCCTGAATATGATTAAGAGTGATGTAAATACAACTGGTTCTTTTGTACCTTAATTCCTGTGAAAGTTAAAATCCTGAAGAATGAATGCTGTTACTAAATTTTCATGCCTGCCCCTGTCTACCAGACTGTTTGCCATGGGTATCCAGCCTATTTACTGGAGAGGTCCCACAGCCTATGGTGAGGACAGGACACTCCCCCACAATTCCCCCAGCCCATACCTTTAGATAAGAAGCTGGGTGGACTTGCAGGGGATCAAGGACTGTTCACAACTCTCCACTCATATTTTAGGAGTTGGTGAGAAAAAGAGCAGTGAGGAAGAGTATAGGGATTGAAAGACTTGCCCTGGTGCCAGGTTTCATGCCACTGCTGAAGTAGCAAGTTACCAGGTAGAGCGTGTTACCCAGTGTATGCCCATCTGGCTTGCAGGCCAGCTGACAGCCAGGCTCTGCACTGCTGGCACAGGCAGAGCAGGGATTAAACATTAGCCTCAAGGCTAATGGCAACAACACAGGACAGATCAAATCATGCAGCATTAAAAAGCAAAGTTGATGGAGTTCCAATACACACACGGGGTTCCTCTGAGGAGGTGAGATCCAGCCAGCACATATAAATACGACTGACCTTTTTGGCAGAGAAAAGATTTTGTAAATCCATTTGATTTCCCCAGTTACATAGCACACAAAGGTGCCAGTTTTGAAATACATTTGAATGCTGAGTACAACACAACTGCTTTCCAATCCTGAACTAAGCATTACACCATATTTGGACAAAGCCCTTTTGAAAAAACATTAAAACACCACAAAAACCTCAAACATCTCATTCATATTCTGCTCAGACAGCAGAAATTACTTACCCTCTCTCTGCTTTTCCTTATGACTTCATCTTTCTCTCTCTCCATCTCTCCTCTGCTCTTCCCACCCCACACTCCTGTACAGCTTTCAGATAACCAAAGATCAGTCATGAAATACAGTCACCTATATTTGTCAAGTCAGCTACAGCACCAGCTGACTGTGCACCAGAAAAACACTGACCTGAGCCCAGACTTTAAAGTACCAGTGAGTATAAGTTCCCTGAACTCCATGAAACTCCAAGTAGATTTACCACAAGAACAGAACAATGCTGAATTCCACCAGCTGAGCTGCCCCCCTTCTTCTGGCAAGAGGGGACAACACTTAAATTAGAGCATTTCATGTCAAATCACAATCAATCTGGCATTTGCATTATTAGGTGTATAAGCAGACTACATGCACAAGACAAGTATGTTCTTTGTGCCCCACAGCAGTTGCCATTATTTATGAATGCATCTCAGCACTTTGCTGCTTAGAACTGAGCATCACTACCTGGCACTGCTCAAATGTTTCAATAGAAAGAAACTTTCTATGATAATTTATTTGTGACAGCTACAAGAACTGTGAAAAATGTATTTGTAGCTGTAGCCCTAGTCACAAAATAGCATTTCAAGTCTTGCCACAATAGTTTACAGTTTTGGGCATGAGGCCAAGTGTAGTAACTAACACCAGGCATGTTTCCCATGCTGGAGCTCCCACAGCATCCCTGAGGCTCTGCCTCTTTTATGCAGTCAGGTGCATTCCTCTGCAGAATCCTTTGCTACTGGCAGAAAAGGGATGTGCATGTGCCCTTACTGAGCAACTTAGCTGCTCTTTAAGAGAGCAGGGAAAGCATTGGCACAGCAGCAGCTCTCTTCACCTGCTTTTGACCAATGCATTAGCAGCCAGCAGAGGAATCACTCTGGGATTTTCCCAGGTAGTTCAATAGCTAACCTGGGCTGTGAGCAGGTGAGGTTCCCCTAATGTGCAGCCAGTACTAAAATGGACTCTTGAACCTGAGGATAATGAAAATAAAGCATGGCTTTTCTTCCACAGCCTTCCTCTCAACTCTGCTCCAGGTCCTCTGATGGGACACACAGCACTTACCTCACCTTACCTCTGACAAGAAGTCAGTCATGGGAGCTTCACTGGCTTTTTATAAAGAGGTGGCAAAACTCCAATGCATTCTTCCCATGCTGCCTGCACACTCTCTGGGTCAGAATATTTGTTTCATTCAGTGTGTGTGTTGATATATTTATGTAGCTTTTCTGCCAATATCTGTGTTTATTCCCCATTGGAAAACTTGATGCACATTAAGATAAATTCCCTCCATTCTTGCTATTTCTACACTGTAATTACATTACAGTTTTTATAAGCTAAAGTTTTGAAAAGCAACAATTCACTCTATTTGAATGGGAGCAGATTACACTTGCTCAGAATTCTGTAGAATTTGCTTGTTTGCATGATTGTAAACCATTGTAGGAAAGAGGGTTACTGTCACCATCATGTTTGGTTGGTTTTTAAAGGGCTTGTTTTTCTACCACGTAGCAGATATTATCTGTAGTCATCCTGCCTTGGTACTCTGAGCCTCCACCACAGATAATTATAGCAGAGACAAATGAGATAAGGCTGGTTGGAAGATCAGTGAGACTAGCTCTGCTGGTCAGCATGGTGTTAATAATGCCAAGGCTGTGGGTTTGATCCCTGGGTGGGCCATTCACTTAAGAGCTGGACTCGATGACCCTTGGAGGTTCCTTCCAACTCAGAGCATTCTGTAATCTCAGCTGACATATTTCTCTGCAAGCACAACAGTCTCCAGCTCTGCTCTCTATTGGTGCCCTGCTCAATTCAGTTTTCCAAGTCCAAAAAAAACATTTTCCTCTAGAGCTTCTAAGTTTTCTGGAAAATTCCTCTCCCTGCCCCTCACCAAATCAAACAAAAAAAAAATAAAAACCATTCACACCTTTCCTCTTTATTCCTACTCTGGGAGTAAGGATAAAGAAATATGAGAAGGAAATATCCCTACTCTGGGAGTTAATGGCACAGTCCCAGGGCATGCAGGGACTGAGCTATGTATGCTCTTGGGTGATAATTCCACTTTCCTGCTTGCTGAACCATTCACAGTATTCCTTCCACAGGAAGGAGATGCCTTTCCCCATCACCCAGGGCACACTGATCTTTATCTGACCATCTGACTTTTAAATAAAAGCTTCAGAAATCTTGCCAAACATCCTCCCTTCGTGCAGCCATACCCAGACACAGAGCTTGGCAAGATTCCCTCCGAAAAGGAAATTGTGTGCATACACATAGGAACAGAAAAACATCTCAATTCACAGTCTCAATTCACAGTAGCATAAACCCTTGAAAAAGCAACAAGTCACATTGCCCAAACTAGAAATTTAAATGAACATGAATAAAAAAAGCCCACCAAGAACAAATGCCAGAATCCTGTGTCATTTCTAGGCACATGTTTTCTCATATGAAAATAAGACTCTTTCTGTCAAGTGGTATTCTTCAGAAGGGTGCTGTACTGTGCACACAAAAAGTCCCAGGCCACTTTAACAAGCAGAGTTGCTGGAACAAAGTCCCATTGGTGCTGCAAATTAGGCAGAGGTAAGTTACACAGAGCTGCATGTCACAGCCTGGTATGATAGCAAGCAACTTTATGGAGTGCAAAATTGCCACTACACATTAATCCCAGGTACAACAGAAGGATGAGGGGGAAAAAGCCACTCAAAAGAATGTATAAAGCCTCTCTGTTCAAAAGATGTGATAAAGCAATTATTAAAGCATAAACTAAACCCACCATGTAGTGAGAAGGCCAGCAGCCACCTGTAATTCAACACGAGCAATAGTTAAAAGCTATGCAAAAGCAGATGCTGTGTGCAAGGAGCTTTTATTGGATCAAGACAGGCTCCAAACATGACACCCCACTAACAATGGAATAACAGGTACCTAATAGGACCAGAAAGGTGTGTTTCCTCTCTTCCCCCCACCCAAAAAAAAAAAAAAAGAGAGAGAGAGAACCTGAAGACAGAACTGCTCTGTTGCTGCTCAGAGCACTTTGCACCAGTGCTGCAAACAGGACTGTCAAAGGGCAGCATGACATGAGGCATTTGCTGCAGATGTGTGTTTTAAGACAGAAAGGACCCCAGAGCCTTTCACTGTGGTAAAACAGAGAGCAGCAGCTCTTGTGTTATCCCTGCAATACCTGTGGGCCCATGACTGCAGCAAACTCATGCTAAAAATATCCTTACACTCAGGAGGATGTGACTTCTGTGCTCTGTGCTTTTAAACACCTTTGTTCTTTCTTGTACTCATTAGAAATTAGAGACAATGATTTGCACCTTCCTGGATGTAGCTAACAATATAAAAATATAGTAGAAATAAAATCTGAAGTTTCCACCTGGTATTAATGGAAGCAACCCAAGTGCCATTACTTAGCACAGTACTTAGACATTACTTAGTGACCTGCTCCAGCCTTTAATTCTGTTCATGTTTTACTATGATGATTTGGATTTTGCAGCTTTTTCTCCAAGGAAAATTCATAATATGAAGAGCGGAGAGTTAGCCAAAATTAAAATTCATGTATAATACACAGAAAATGTTCATTCCAAGTGTTATCTCCAAGGACTGTTTTCACTTACACACCTCATTCTTTCCTGTAGAGAATCTGGAAACTTTAACTAAATACATCCAATCTCACTGGATACATGTAGACTTGAGAATATCATTTCAGTAATCAAAAAATCATTAATTTGAGAAAAAACTGATATTACTACAGTTAATACTGTGCTGACATAAGTAATTGCACTTGTTAGCATAAAGCCCCTATAAGAAAGGTCACATTACTATACAAATTGCCTTTTACAAAATAAAATTAAGCCTATATTCCTCCTTGTTATAAGAACAGCACAGGTCATTAGTGCATTTAAAATGGCTTTAAAATCAAATCAAATTTCACTGAGTTTTAAATGGTTTCCAGCTTGACCCAGCAGTTGAGCAAGAAAGTAAAAATTTAGCAACTATAATCACAAGTAACTTCATTAAAACAAATTTGTGTGGCTGGAAAAACTGAGTATATCAATAAAATGTCTAGAAAATGCCATAATATAGAGGTGAAAAAATAAATTTCAGGTGCTAGCTTTCATTTTTACACATACCTAATCTAAAACAGCATGACATTCAAGATATGAAGAAGTTTGATTTCTCCTATTCTTTCAGTAAAACAAGTTATAGAAATTGGCACAAATTTTACCAGCCTTTGGTCTGAAATTATACTACTTTGGAAAGTAAATAGTCTTCATTCTGCCACTACTTGAGTTTCTTAGTTTCATAAATATTCTTTCTAATGTCACCTCAATTTAAAATACATTCCTCTAATAGACTTTGTTCCAAAAATGATGGCCAAAATCTCATTAAGAATTTGGAACTACTGTGAAGGATTAACGATGAAAATGCATTTGTTTATTCTGTGAGACAGGACACCCATTTATGGCACACATTGACTCCTAAATTCAGTGGAAATTTTCTAATTCATATGACAAAAGCAGAAACATGTAGCCAAACAGAAATTACCAGCTGAGTGTCTTAAATAAACAAAATCCCTTACTGTTTCGGCTATGGCCTCCCCCCAGTTGCCCATCCATTTAGTTTCTGGTTTCAACCAGTCAAAAGTTGTTTTTTTGAGCTGGTTATTTTTCAGCACCATGTAAACTTAATATATGCTACCTCTGAACAACAGAAGTCTCTTCCAATGACTGTCTCATTTATCTTTAGAACTCAGGAAAACTTGAAGCAGTCTAAACAGAATAAATCATGAGCATTTCATACTCTTCTAAAGCATCTAAACAAAGCCATTCTCAGGTCAGGAAACAGGAGATACCCTGAGATAAGGGGTAGGGTGGATATTTAGGATGTTAGCAGGAATGGCCCCAAAAGTTAGCAGCTCTGTGCCCTCCCAGGGGCCACATCACTGGTTGTTCTGGGAAATCAAAGTCTGTCTCATCCCAGGAAATGCTCTGTGAATTGTCAGGCACTGGTTCCACGTAGTCATAATCTCTTCTGCATACACAGCTCCATTCTTTATCTTCCTCCGTTCTGCATCTTAGGTTCTCCTCCTTCAGGGATGCAACGTTCCTCCAGGAATTCCTCCATTCTTCTCCAGAAAGAACATGGTTTAGCTCTTTTGAGGCAGGGTGAGTATTTCGTGCCCACATGCCCAAACAGATTCCTTAATTCTGTACAGATAAAGAAAAGGCAAACTACCAGAAGATATTCAGCATTTGTGATAAAAATTCTCATGCTCCATTCAGCCTAACCCATACTGGGGTGCTGGCCAGCACATAAATAGCTTTAATGTCTTTTAGTTATAAATCAAAGACTACAGTAAAGATCTTCTACTATGTTTTCAAGGCATCTGCTGAGGCTGCAGAAGTTGCAAAGAGGCAGATGAAGTAAAACAATAAAGGCTTTTAATCCAGCTGAATAACATCAGACTCAATCCCCACAGATGCTTCATATCTAGCATTTCTCATAGAAAAATAAAAATCTAAACATGGATCAAGAGAGCAAAGTCGTTCTTCAAGGACTTAAAATCAGACCCTAGCTGTAAGTGATTAGGGAACAAAATGTATTTTACACTTTTTGTAAGAAGGATAGCCACACATGGCTGTGAGCAGGCCCCAAGTGTGCTCTGGCCATGCTCCAAGCTAGCTGGAAAGCATGGAACTATTAACCTAGCCCTGAGGAGATCTGACAGCCCTTCTCTTGTGAGCATGGCTTGCCAGCTCAGTTTCAGTGTGAGCATGGCCTTGCTGACTGGATGCTGCCAGCATCCAGGAACACTGGACAAATGCATTGTAACAGGGGATGCTCCTGGTTGGCAAATTTCTCCTCAGCCATTCCAGTAAAACTACACCTAAACCATACAGATGGTGTAGAAGGGAGCACGAACTGCCCACAGGTTCCAACTCTATGGCCACACTTGTTCTTGAAATCTGAACCCCTCTACCTCAGCTTATGAAGCGAAATAAAATGGCACGTTTTAGGAAAGCACAGCTCCAGACTGGGCTGCAGAGCCAGGAAAGGTCATTCCACACTTCAAAGAAAGAGCTTGGAACTTTTTCAGCGTCTGTAGAGCAGATAGAAATAAATGCTATTCCATTTTAACAGGGTTTTTGGTTCTATTAGCAAATCTTCTTGGCAACTTTTTTTCATGTGGAGTTTTACTTTCAGAAACAGGCTTCAGAAACAGACACCTGAAAGACACACAAAGGTTGCTAAGTTTGATATTCTTTTGTATGTACACTGCCCCTAAGGTAAGTGGTTTCCTCAGGAAAGGAATACCAGCATGGATGTCAGTGGTCCCCAAAGTGTGGACACATGGCAATGCAGTACCAGTCCATAGTGTACTGTACTGCAGTTTAAAATCAGTCTTCTGCATTTTGGTTACAAATCCTGGGTAGTCAACAAACAGATTTTAAAAACAACACAGGATGGTACAACCCAAGAGGTTGAACTTGTCAGGGGTAGTGTAGGGCTTGCATGCAGCAGTTGAGGATGAGGGAACCACTACCACCTCTACAGACAGCAGCAAGAGGTGGGCAAAGGAAGGAAAAGAAAAAGAAACCTGCAAAAAACAGTAGGGTTTGAAAACTTACTCCATTTTTACTCAAAAAACTGAAAGCATGATCTTGCTTGGTATATTTCTTTAACAAGCAATATAAAAACAGCAATCAAAACTTCTTTTACCTGCATGAGCTGCTATCCATGCTCAATTATTTGTTTGTTCATTGGAATAAAAGTCCTGTTTCTGAACCCCAATTTCTAACAGATACATGATCTACCATGATCTTGGTTATCAGGATTGAAACAGAGGTAGCCTGAGTACACACACACAAATACAGGCAGACCATCAATGAGCCACACTTACCACCAGCACATGGTGCAGCATGGAAATAATAAAGGACACATCAAAGCACTTCCCAGCTGTAAAAGATTCTCCTTTTTAATTCATCAACTCATTCAACAGCCACTTTGTTACAGATTATATTCAATACAAAGTAATCAGAACTCTTTTACTGGACTAAATATGAGCTAATTTGTAGCAATTTGATCCAGAAGTCTATAATAAAGGCCTGAATATCACCTTTTCTTTTATTAGAAAGCACTTTCATGATAAAAGCAAAGTTTCTTGACTTTCAGTAATTCAACATTTGGTCCTAATGCACTTAAATGGAAAAAATACTTAGAGGTTTTGAAAAGCCTAAAATAGAGAAACATCTGCTAAAATTTAGGTGCAGCTGCTTAGTGAAGAAGTCCAACTCTAGAAAAGCCAGTATTGAAAGCTCCCTCTGCAATCAATAAAAAGTCTATTTAAAAAGCCATGGAACAGGGTGAAGTATTTGTTCAGGTTCAAAGTGATTTTTTTTATTTTGTTTTGGTTTTAAAACACTGACATCTTTTGGTCATCAAAACTTGGATGAATTTCTTAATTTAGTGTCAAACAGGTGTTTTAATCAAAGCCCCAACTGGGCCAAATTACAACCGGGCCACAGTTTGTGCTCTTTCAAAGCAGACAAAATTATTTCAGTTTTAAGAATAAATATCCCCAAAATAGTCTAACTTTTGGTACGAGAGGCCTGTTTTATTTTCCTGCTTAGCAACTAGTGTCATTTCAGTGATGAACAAAGTGACTTCATGTTTGCCTTATTACCAGCTTTAGGCTCTTTTATACAACTCTACACAGATTTGTGTGAAAAGCATCTTACATGGTATTACTCCATTGTTGTCCAGTTCAGGGGAAATCTGAATGGCATTTACATAAAAGCCAAATTCATATGACATTTGCATAATTTCAGCCCAGGGAAGAATGAATATAGACTATTACAACCCTCAGCCTCAGTGAGGAAGGTAGTATCCTTCAACATTGTAGATTTAACTCTTTATTCAAAAATTAAATGGAAGGGACAGATAAATTTCATTTTTTCAGCAATAACATTAATCACTAAACATGCACCAGGCAGGTAAGATTCCTGCTGAACAGGACATAGACTGTTAAAATTAGAACATTCCATTTGCTACTGTACACAAGAGAAATCTGAGTTTAAAAAAAAGAAAAAGTGAAAATATGAGTCTCTACACATAAGGCTCATGTCTGCCTGCCTAATGCTATCTAGTACCTGTGAGTACAGTGAATTCAGTGCAATACCTTATATAAATAGGAGAAGAGAATTAAAGGGTTGAGTATTATAAGACACACTCTTCTGCTAATTATCCAAAACAATCACTGGAGCAAAGTCTGACTGTTACATTTCATACACATAACATCAATATTTCTTGTACTTTTTGCATAGCTCCAAATACTTCATCAACATCATAATGTAGTAGTATTGTTTTTCAAGAACATGATAAAACTTATATTTCATTTCTGTTTCTGCTGGAGAGAGAACAAGCAGGATTCAAAATGTAATGCACAACCATGTTGGTTAACAGAACCACAAGCTACCAAAAAGATTCAAGCGGGTTTTGATTCATGATAATTATTGGGTTTGCTCTATATCCTGGCTCATTGCATCACACATCACTGTGGGCTTCCCACAGTCCTATATTCACCCCAGGTGTCCCTCATTGTCCTGTCCTGGAGCACAAGCTCAAGGGACTTTTCATCACTTCTAGTACAGTCCCACATTCATGGTTATCCTCCAGGGAAATCTTTAGCAGAGAGCTAAAGTTATTAAAGATAAAATATGTATTACTTTGCTGATTTTTTCAGATTAACAGCAATGGACTGAGGCAACAAGATAATTTTTATATTTTAATTAGTTGGGTCAAAAGCAAATGGCTTGTCGAAGTTAACCTTACTGCTGCACAACACATTTCTGTGAGTGCAAACACTAGCCAGAATATCCAAGTGACTTTTAAAAGACTTTTATGGATATTCCACTCTCAAAGGATCCTGGATGAGATCAATGGATGCCAATCGAGATCATTATGTATGACCTACCTTGCCCATTTCCTTCCCTTTTTGCCTTTGAGGCTCTTTTAGTGCACTGAATGTCTTTCTGGGGAATTTCATTTAATATCTTGGCAGCACACTCAATTCCTCCTGTCAGATCCTTGAGGCAGTCCTATAAATAAAGGGCAGAATGCTTTATAACTAGAGTCAGCAAAAGAATTGTGCACAGTGATGCCCTTATTCATACCACGTTATTAAAATGTGCATACAATTTCTATGGTTCAGAGGCAAAAGGAGGCAAGCAATTGCAACTTGATGGCTTGTTCTCTCTGCTCCCAGATCTGTGTGCAGGACTTAGTATTTTGAATTCTGCTACCATCTCTGCCTCCTTTACTTCTGTTCACACAGCCCCACATCTTGCTGGTCTTACATGAACACATGCTTTATTTGTGTTTAATGCTGATATGCAATTAGGATCATGCAAACCTGCCATGTCAGCTGTTAGCAAGTGGCAGCCTGGTAGGTGAGAGAGCGCTGCACTATGGTTGGGGCTCAGGGTTCCTAATCTACCTTTGCATTTCCAGCTGCCCAGAGTATGCCAGAGACCTGGAAGAAGTCACATAAGGTCTCCCATTCCACGTCCACTGCAAATTCTACAGCCTGTTGCTTTGATCTAAAGTAAAACAGACAGCAGGTTGTTGCTAAATGTACTAATTTAAAACCAGCCTACTTCAAAAAGACTTCAAAGTCCTTGCTAGTATTACAGAACAATCCAGTCAGGGATGACTTACAAAAACACATTGCAGCCAGACTCATGAGCATTTTCCCCATAATGCTCATCTGATTTGTGAGTGCTCTTCCCATGGGCTTACTTGGTAAGGAAGAATTTTACTCTTTTGAAAAAGATATTTCCAACATGAGGAAAGCACTAAAATAGAACCCAAACCTACCATTTCATTACTCAGTAATTGTAGTCCAACAAACAATAACATTCAAGACTTATACCAGTTTAAAGAGGGCAAGGTTGCATCAGGAATTCATTTTCCCATTTTAAATTATTATATAGTTTATTTAAAAACTTAAAACTTAGTATTGTGTAGTGACAAAGTCCAGAAAGCATTAGCAGCATCTTACTCGTGTGCAGCAGCTTCAAAGCAAACACATTTACCTTACAATTCCCGTTTCTGAGTAGCCAGAAGGTATTCATCTTCCCAGGGGGAGAAAAGCTAGAACCAAGAGTATCCTCAACACTTCAAGATGGGATATTATATTAAGAAATTAATTTCAAAATAGTATATATTTAAGGCTTATAAAACTTCAGCAAAGCATTATGAATTTACAGTTCACTGCAAAACTGCATTAGCAGCCTCTTCCATGAGAGAGAGCAGGAAAGGAGTCATGCCCCACTTGAATGAGGTTGTAAAGTTATTGTAAAGTTCCCTCGCTACACAGGAATGTGCCAATTGTCAAATTTCATTTATTTTATGACACAGTACATACATTTTCCCCAAAATGCAGCCTTACAATGGGCATAAATTCCATTAGGCTGCCTCCTTATGGGAGCAACCAACAAAGAAATGAACTATCCATATGTGCACAAAGATAGCCAGCATGCACCACTCCCTCTCTAACACTCCAGATTCTGTTGCAAATAAACTGCACAGGCCAACTGAGTTACTCTTACCCCTACTCCCATCCCCTTGACCTCACATCCTCAACAAAATTGTTAAACTGATGCCCTTCAACAGAACTTTATGGATGAAACACAAGATTCAAGAGACTGTAAGTCCCATATCACTAACTAGAACTTTCAAGGGCTTGTGGAAGGCCTATTAAACTAACTGCTGGGCTCATTTCTTGGCTCTCATTTCTCATTTCTTGCCTGTTCAGCTGCTCAGCCACAGAGCAGTAAGATGTTACACACGTTATTGCTACGATACCTGATAGGTGAGGTGGAGGTTGGGAGGAGATTTCTTTTTCAAAAAGAACGTTGCAGAAGAGAGGCCTTCCAAAAGTCTTACAAAACATCTCTTTCAGAGCTACCCTGCATTACTAGAGCAGCACTTCTACTTAAAAGGAAAATGAATGATCTTTCTTCTAGTTACACTTGGTGCTTTTCTGGATTTTAGTACTGCTGCACCTCACAGGCTGAGATGACTCCAACCCACACACCTTTCACACAACAAGGCCATAAAAGACAAAATATCAGTGTGATGTCCACCCTGGGCAATTAAGCTACCAGTCAACTCCTATTCCAACTCTTACAAATCAAACTTACTTCCCAAATTCAATGTTAAAATACACTTCCTTTCTTATTAAAATGCTTACATAAGGAAGAAAAAGGTTTCAAATAGCAAAAATATTGCTGGTGTAGGGCTCCAGCAGATGTGGAACAGTATGATTTCAGTGATCATTATTTAGTGTTTACTCAATAAAACTCATTCTGTTCAGCTCATTGACTGTCCCAATATATACCGTAACAGTCAAATGCAGAATTTTTAATAGTAGCTTCCCATGAGGATTTCACTTGTACCAGAACTTTGGCAAAATACAGTAATACAGTTCAAGGAGACTTCATTTATGCACACAGGCATTTTTTTCACACAGACACAAAAGAAAGATCTTTTCACAGGACATCTCTTGATGTTACATAGAAACTTTCATTTATCTTGACAACAACTAAAAGTGTCTAAGGTCTCAAGAAAAAAAGGCTGTAAAATGATTTATTTAGACTTGTCTGAAAAGCCAACAAAATAATAGAGATACATCAAAATAGCATATGCATCCAAAAAAAAAGTTCAAAAATTAGTTTAGCAACACACAATGCAGTTATTAAATATAAATAATTTTTTTTTTCTGATATGTACACACAGTTTTATATATATGTATGGTTTTATAGTCAGGAATTAAACAAGCAGTGTGGGAAGGACTAGGCTGACTTGCATACTTACTAAGGAAAAAAGAAAACACTTTAAAATCACATACATGTGGTTTTAACCACAAGCATGCAATAAAATTCCTCACTGCCTTTGGAACAGGTATCAATGTCAAACTCAGGGCTGGAATGTCATCACTGCTGGCAGGCCACTACTGCCAGGACACTCATGTATGCAGTGGTCCCACTGACACCATCAGGTGTTGTTTATGCATGATTCAAGTCTAAATGTCAAGGCAAAACAGAAGGAGCCAGCAGGAAATACACTATGGAAAACTAAGAAGAGAAGGATTAGCTACACAGATACCAATAAAAATTATTCTTCCCCTGCTCTTTCAAGAGGGAAGTGTAGGGGTTTTAGGAGTTCTCCTTTTGCTTGGTGGTTTTGTTTGTTTTTGTTTTTCTCTTAAGGAATTTTCCCTCATACATGTTAGGAGGAGCCAAGGATACTAAGGAGAGACAAAAAACGTAGTCACAGCTCAGGGGAGGGGTGCAGCTGGCTGCTCTCTCTTTACCTGGGATTTCTCATGGAGAGCAGAGATAGCAGGAGATTTTTGGACTGGGGAAACGAGGTTTGGTGCAGCCCCTATCTCTCGTCTCGGCATTTGGAGGGGAGGGAGGCTGTGGTTGCTGTGGGCAGAATTCATCACCATTGTGGGGTTCAATCCCCTGCTGCCTTTCTTCTACCCTGAGTGGAGCTCTGCTCATAACAGCAGCCATTGTACTTGGACCTTATCAACACCCTGCCTCACTAAAAAAGGGACTTGTCACTGGCTGTCTCGAGACCCTGGCAGGGGTCTCAGAGACCCTGGCATGAAGTCAAAAACACCTGTGGCTTCGATTTTAGCCTGTGGAAAAAGCTGTCAATTTTGTATGAGGAATTACAAGTCACAAGAGTTTTAGTAGTGTGATATTTGAACTAACACAGGGTGGAAAAGTAGAATTTTGGGATTTTTAGAATGGGGTTCAAGGGGGTTAAAGATGGAGGAATTTGAGCATGTCCTAGTCTTCTTTCCCTTCGTCTTGTCCACCATGTCTTGGTGTGATGGTTTTCTATTGGTTTAGGATAGGGACACACTGTCCAACAAAGATGTTAGATATTAGTGCATTGTTATAAACAGACTATAAGTAACTTTTTATATAAAAGTTAAACACCACCCAGGAGGGCACCACAGACTGCCATGCCTTCCTTTCTGGATGGAGCTCAGCAAGTCAGAGAAAGAATGATATAGCTAAAAAGAAATAAACAACCTTGAAAACGCAATCGGACGCATTCCAGGCTCCTTCTTTGGCTGTGTCAGGCTAGGGAAGCAAAGACTCTACAATCTCTTGGGGTAAGCCTGACCCTTAGGAACCCCAAGAGAAATCAACAACAAATGACTTCTCAACTAATTAAAGTTGAAAAGAAGGTATATTTATTACCGCACTAGACACATGTGGAATAGTTTCCAAAGGCATGTGTAAAAAGTCATAAAGCTCCTTCTCTCTATTTATCCAGAAAAGGTTTACATATTCAGATGGCTTTCAGGATGGTTTCTACAATGCCTATTACATGACCATTAGTCCTTGCCTAGTATTATAATTAGCTGAATATTCATTATGGTGCGCAGTTGTCCTCTTTAATTTGGTTTGTGGGCTCTGGAGAAGAAGTAAAATGTCTTCCCTATGGTAAACTCTTCACCCATGTCAAGTTGGCATGGGTCCTTGACTTGCTGGTCACAGGCCAAACCTCCTCTCATTGTTAGAACCCAGTGGTATTTATGGTTCCTGCACTTTTACAATACTTCATATATCAACTGTAATTCCTAACCTTGTTTCAGTTATCCCCACCAAATATCACACTATATATTCTTTGCGAACTACATTTCTAACATAATCCCTTAATTTATTTAAGCTCTTCATTAAAATATATATAGTTTTCACTATCTTAGTTGCACTCCTTGCTCAAACCCTTGATCAGTTACACACACATATTCTAGTAAAAAACTGTTATTTCCTTTCCATGTCTTTGACTGAAACTCTGTAATTTCAAAGTTATAATAATTTGGAGGGAAGGGAGATTCCTACCTTCCTTGGCAGTCACCTGCCTTTCAAACCAGCACAGGACTCAGATAGTAATGGACCATACAGACACTCTCAAAAGACTAATCATAGTCGAATTTATTAGGAAATTCAATAATTGCTGCATCTGAATGAACTATAAATTCTTATTCCCTTGGACTCTAATAGCAGTCATTTTGCAAATATAAGCCCTTAACTTATCCATTCAAACTCCTTTTATAAATAAAGCAAGTCAGAAGATAAACCATCAAAATGAAAGGCAAAGACCTAAGGAGTAAAAGAAGCAGGACCCTGCTCTAAATTATCCCTCATGTTATGTATAGAACCTTTTAACAGTCAAGGTTACAGGGGAATTACAGGGAAATTAATTGAATAAGGTTATTTTGGAGAAAAAAACAAGTGTTGTCTGCCTTCTTTCTGTTTTAAAATAACCCTTATAGATACATATGTGAAATTCAAGCAAATTGATTGTAGAAAATTGATTTTAAGATCAAATATAAGGCCTTAGCTTCCCATTGCACAGCTTCAGATAAATACATTCATCACATCTTCCAGATATACCCTTACAAATAAATCCAACAACACATCTTGACATTTATGATGCATAGGGAACCATCTAGATCTGCTTGATTCAAAATTCTCCACCTATTTCATCCTTGGTATGCAGATCACCCGAGTTTAGCAGCCCTGATTACTCTCTTCACAAATGTGAAGTTGAACTGCAGAGAATCAAAGGATCAGCCCTCCAAAGACTTGTTTCTTGCACTGAGGAGCACCACAGATCCCTAAGCCATTCTCACCTGTGTCATCCATCACAGTGAAGGAGGATTTTAAGCTCATCCAATGCCTCACGGAGAAAGTCAGCATATACCGGTGGTGTTCACACAACACTCACACTAAGCTAAATGTCATCTAAATTACCTTTTTCAGAAGAAGGTACATCTTACTTTTGCTGCAGGAGTGCATTTTCCTCTTTTAGAGTTCAATCATCTGACATCTTTGTGAGTTGTCCACTTGAAAATCTTTCTACTGACAACCAGTCAGCTATCATTCTTCTGTCTGAAACACAGCTGACATAAAATGAAGTGACATTCCTCTCTTACCCAATGCTCCAGTGATCACAGATGTGTCCAAGATGAAGGAAGTCCAATTTCAGTTTCCTCTTTTGCTTGAAGGAGGGTCAAACTTGCACCTTTTACTACTCTACCAGCCAGGAAACCTCAGAGCCTGGGAACTCACAGTCAGTCGTGGGCAGAGAATGATGCAAACTGAAGTGGGAGACAGACAGGTGGGGAAAAAAAATTCTCAGTTTTCCATATGCAGGAGATTGCCCTAAAAGCTAAGCCATTAATGCAAGAATTTCACCATCATTTCACCCCTCATTTTTTTTCAGATCTGAACTGAGAGTTTTGACTGATCTTGTAGTATGCACTGCTGTGTTCAAAGCATACCCCCCAAGATGTCACTTGGAAATAGAAAGGCTGCAAGCAACTTAGTGGAAGACTCATGAGGCAGAGACAAGAAGCACTGTGCTATTCTCAGGGCAGTCCAGAGCATATGCTCAGGTACAGCCTTGTGGAAACTCCCTGATGAGCACAGATGCCTGCACACTGACACAGTGGATTTTAAGGACTGTACTTTCAGGCTTGGACACCCAATTCTACATACATCCCAATATCAACATCTTAAAGATTTTGGAGCTGCTTCTTAAGCATTTCTTGAGAATAGGAAAGCAAAACTCACTCTTTCAAGTCCCAGTCTCATTCCTATTTTGCTTGGCAAAACTAGCTCACTTCTATAATTCTGCACCCATATTACTTCCTGAGAGAAAAAAAGGTTGATCAATTTCCAGCAGCTTTTGGCTGAGTTTTATATATTTATTGGACAATAATACCAGGCATGAGAATTCAACTGGTGTTCAAACAGCTGAATTAGGAAGGATGTCTTGTGGGTAAAGCGTGGCCTGCAAACTTAAATCTTTCCTAATTCTGTCTTACACTGTTTTAAAACTCAGGGAGGCCATCAGTTCCTTTTTCTCAGACCATTTCTCCAGATGATAAATAGAGATAAATATAACTCTGTTGTAGCATGCTTTGAGAACTACATAATAGAAAAATTACTTTAGTACAAAAATCGACACCTCACAGTAGATGACACTCCATCAAAGCATTGGTAAAGAATCACTGCATTTCAATTTAAAATAAAACAAAATCAGGTGATTTGCAAAGAGAGTAACCACCAGCTTGGAATCTTGTTTTCTCAGTCACAGCTTTATAACAATCATAAAATCAGTTGGTCCAACTTGTCTGTTTTCTAATTTTCAAAAGGAGAACAGACTCCAGCATTTGCTCTGGGGCATGCCACCAAAGAATTGATGCTGACTGCCCAGGTCCACAGCAGTACATACTACAAAGTCTGAAGCAACCCTGAGCCCTCAAACACTTTTTTTCCATAGTCAAAATACGAAAACCAAACCTGGTTTACCTTACAGAAGAAAGAAGTTACTAGATGGGAAAAACACAACCCAGAAGAATGTTCATGTTTTATTATTAGAAGGTAATATCTTAGAGAAACATGTTACAAAACTAAAGGGAAGTTTTACTCTGACAGTACTCAGCCTTTTTAAACTAGGAATATTTTTTGTTGTATGATCCAACAGGAAGGAAACAAAATATAAACTAGAAACAACTTTGAGATTATAGTACCCATAACACTAACTGCATAATTGAATGGAAAAACTAATTTGCTTATTACAACAGTATTTCTTTCTTTGTGCCATAAATTAAGGATATTTTTTGTCAATTCTCCCTTGCTAGGAACAATTTTTTTATTGATGAACCTGCTAATTTTAAGGGCTGAGCCTTTAGAGCCCATTAGAAGAACATCATCAACACATTTTGTGTTTTAAGGCAAGGGACAGAAACATTAAGCAATCTGCCATTCCCATTTTTCAAAGTAAATCTTTTTCTCTCTCCCACAGTTATAAACCAGTACACAAACCTGATTTCAGAAGTTATTTCTGATTTCCATGGCTGTGGAAGCAGTCACAAACCCATAGCATACATAAAGACATTTCTGCAGCACCTCCTCATGCTGCTGAGTCTGCATGCATCTAACTTAGGACAGCAGAGGAATTTCAAGTGGAATTTCAAAGGGAAAATGTGCCTTGCTTCCCAGGCTACACATTGCTATTCATATTGCCAAAGTGCCCTGAGAACAAGACTCAGGTTGGTGTGTATATCTCTACACAAAACATTTCTTGAATATTTACCACCCAAACAGATACCAGCAAAAGTAGAGCTAAGGAGCTGAGAGAAACCTCCACCAGGGCTTCCTCAAGGTCTGCCAGTGCACCTGTGACAAATATAAGTGCAGCCCAGGGACACAGTTCTATATTTCCTCTCCACTTGGACAATGTTTTTTGATACAACTTGGTATCCTTCTGAAATATAACACAGATACAGCTTTAATTTTCTTTTTTTCATGTATTTGTGGGGAAACAGCTTCAATGAAAAAAAAAAAAAATCTTTACCTCTGGAAGTGTATATCAATACATATCAATACTTGCATGTATTTTAGCTATCTCCTTTTAAAAACAAATGGGGAAGTGTAGTAGAAATCAAATTCTTGTCATTTGAAGGTATGGGTCAAAAAAAAAAGGTGGATTTCTCCATTGTAATTTCACAATCTTTGTGTATGTAGGCAGATTTCCTGAAAACAGCAAGTAATTCTCTTCAAGTCCTTGGGTCAAAAAGGTTCAAAGGGGAATTGAAATTTATCAGATACTTTTAAAAAGCAATTTCCTAAGTATTTATGGAGCTCCTGCCTAAAAACACAAACACTCCTGTTAGTAGGGCACATTATAAAAACATCTAGCTCCTGTACTTCAGTTAGTTATTGACTTTACACCAACCAAAATTTATGATCACTATTTGTTCATGACCCACATCTTTACAAAAAACCCCAGAAACATAAATAATAGTTTCATGCTAACAATATAATAATTTATCCACCAATTAGTCACAGATGAAAACCAGAAGAAAAATATTCATTAGCACTTCCAGTGACAGATTTCAACCTGAAATAAAACAGCAGACAGCTCAGAAATTATGTATTTTAAGAGATGCCATAATTTTTATCAGCAGCTCTAGGAAAAGGTGCCATTTCCATCCGTATTATCCTCCAATGCGTCAGCCCAAACCAAATAACACAAAAATGCAATAGAGATTGCTTCCACCTCCTCCTCTTTCCCTCTTTATTGGGAACACCAGTTGTTTACACCAGACCTTCCCTCCATGTCAAGCAAATATTCAGATCAGGAGCCTTTTAGGCAAGCTGTCTTCTACTGCACTCTTTTGGTTTTGATGCCTTCAGAGTCCACCTAGAACAGAGGCTGGACTGTGTTAAAAGAATAAAGAAGGATTTATCAAAAGGCCTTCAAGGATACACCTTGGGCAGCACAAGAGCCTTGTATTTGTTTTGTACTTGGCTTGTTTTCAGTCTATGAGCACTGGGAATGCATCATCTGTAAGGGAGCCTACTTCCATATTTCTTAAGTAATAAACAGTGAAATTAAATACAATTTTCCATATCGATACATAATATGGGACTGCTCAATTATCAGAGCATTAAAGCAGTCTTATTTTCAACATACATGGGAGAGGGTAGGAAAGAAATTACGACCCTCATCAGTATGGCCAAAAAACTCCAAAAAGTCGGTCCTGAAAGTCAGCTTGCATAGCATGTTCATCAAGACATTGCTGAAACACTAGTGAGATCACTTGTGTTTTTAACAAGGCATTTTCTCATCTGGAGAAAGAGTCAGAACTGCTGAAACTACCTTACTTCCTCTGAAATCAACAAATTCCTAAGAAATGAAGAGGATTTGAGTACCTGAACACCAGGTGAGCTCTGGCTTCAGTTTCATAGTTTTGCAAAGAGCTAAGATAGCAGCCTGAGCAACTGTTTCATAATAAGAGGAATCTTAAAACCTTTTTTTTTTTTTTTTTTTTTTTAAGCACATCGGGTATTTTTATCATGCAATCATTCATTTTCTGCTTGGGGACAGAAAGAGAGAAAGCAGGAGCTGAACTCAATTTCCCAATCTCCAACACAACTCATATTTTCCCAGCATGTTGTGCATTTATTCTCACTGGCTCCCTAGGCCAAATGCACAGCAATTTCACCAGAAATTGGGTCAGACCTTTAATACCAAAAGTGGCCTTCTGTGAAAGGGCCACATCCCTATTGCTTAACAACATTAGGTCCTAACCCTGATAGCCATCCTAAATCTGAGAGTCATTCTGCAAGAAAGCATATTTGCTTTCCTTCTGCATCAGAGAAAAAGTTAAAAACACAAGAAGAAGCAGAGGAGAAACCTCTCTCTAAATGCTCCTGGGTAAGATACAAACCTGGGAGATAGGAAATCCAATCTCACTTGCTGCTTTCACCCATCTGAAGCAGGGTTTTGCACCAGCTTTCCCAAGCATTTGAGCAAGACTGCTGGCCCAGCAGCTATGGCCCTAAGCTGGATACTCTTTTTTCAATAGGGAAAAACTACCAACAGATAAACCCAAAACCAAACCCTCTCAACTCCAAAGCCTTCCTTGCCCAATTGCTCATCCTAGAGACTGCTTAGCTTTAAAATCATCATCACATTCTAGTAATAGTTGTGCAAAAGATATGCACTACATTCCTCCAACTTTGGCACTGCCACATGAGTGGTCCTATCAGCCTTGTAGCAGTGTACTGTCCTCTGTCACATCCATTTTCACTGCACTTCTGTCTATTGATCCATTCAAAGGCTCTATTCCTTCTATAGAAGAAAATAGCCTTTTTTTCTGGCTATAGGGAAGCTAGTTCATCTGGGGCACAAACAGGAAGAACTTCAAGCCACCTATTACATGCAAGTGATTTGTCTCCATAAAACAGTCCTAGTGCAATGGATTGCCCCAACATTCATTTTCTCTACACTACTTCTAATCAGTCAAGTCAGAGGGTGCAAAGCACATCCAAATGTGGCAAGTAAAAACAAATAAAGGCCACATAGCAGAGGCTAAGATAAATTACATACTTACAAGAAAAATAAAGAACAAACAGCTATTTACTTCTTGTTCAATAATTGCACCTATAGTGCATTTGACTAAAAGAGGGAGCCTGCAACAACTGCCATTCACATTCCCGTAACTGCTGTTTCCCAGCACAGTTCCAGCAACTTGCAGTCCTGACTCATAATCTCCTAGCTAAAGGAGACCCATAATCTTCACCTCTAGCTAAAGCAAAACTTAACCTAAATAGCGCTTCAGTTCTTCCATGTGGATTCAGCTATTTCCGCCCCCACCCAAAACCAGTATTTCCACTATCTTTCATAAAAAACATATAGAAAATATTGAATTGGAAAAGTTGGTTTAAGAAAATAAATAGGCCAGAATATAATCTCGCTGACAAGTGCTTGGATCACACATCGTTACAGAATATCCCAAGTTGAAAGGCGCCCAGAAGGATCATCCAAGTCTAACTCCTGGTCCTGCACAGGGCACCCCAAGAATCCCATCATGTGTCTGAGAGCATTGTCCAAACACTCCCTGAGCTCTGCCAGCCTTGGTGCTGTGACCACGGCCCTGGGGAGCCTGTTCAGTGCCCAGCCAGCCCCTGGGGAAAGAAGAACCCATTTCTAACATCCAACCTTAACCTCCCTGACACAGCTTCAGGCCATTCCCTCAGGTGCCATCGCTGTCACACAAAGCAGAGATCGGTGCCTGCCCCTCCTCGTCCCCTCCCCAGGGAGCTGCAGACTGCCATGAGTCCCCCTCAGCCTCCTCTTCTCCAGCTGAGCAGAGCCAGAGCCCTCAGCAGCTCCTCACAGCTTCCCCTCAAGCCCTGCCCTGTCCTCGTGGCCTCCTCTGGCCTCTCTCCAGCAGCTCAATCTCCTCCTCACACTGTGGTGCCCAAACCTGCCCCAGCTCTGAGGTGAGGCCGCCCCAGGGCAGAGCAGGACAATCCTGATGGCCCCACGGGCAATGCTGGCCTGGAACCCCAGGACAGGGATGTCCCTGCTGGCTCTGACCCCCCTGGCCACTGTCTTGGTTTGGAAAGACAGGTGTATCCCCTGAAATGGAAAAATGTAAACCCCTTCCCTCCAAATTGTTATCAATTTGAAATTAAGGGGGCTCTCAGGCAAAAATATGGGACCAGGAACAACAGTTCTTTTTTAGGGAAGAAAATAAAAAGATAAAATAAACAATGCAGTGAACCAAAACAACACTGACAGAGTCAGAACATAACCTGACACCCTGTTGGACAGGGCGTTGGCAGCATTCCAATTGGAATTATGGCTGCAGTCCTCCTGGAGTGTCAAGTGTGGTTCTGTTGGAGCAGTGATCCTGTAGAAAAGGGTGCAGTCTTCATCTGAAGAGGCAGTGGAAGAGGCAGCTCTTCCTCTGGGAAATCCAGCGCAGGAAAAGCCATGCTGGTGTTCCAGAAAATCAAGATTATATCCAGGTAGGAATGCTTGGCTCCTCCCTCTGGGCAGAGCATCACACAATGGGACATTACAGTTCTTATCAGTCATGCAATGACACTCAGTGGCCCATTATCAGCAGATGTCTCCCCAAGGGAGAATTGATTGTGGAAGAGATAGGGGGAAAAAACTGCCCACTTAACACAAGATAACTGCCATACAGATGGCAAATAGAATACATCTTGCTTTTCAATATGGGACAGCCACCAGCCAGGACCCCCAGGTCCCTTTGTGTAGTGCTGCTTCCAGCATCTCCTTCCCCAGTCTGTACACACAGCCAGGGCTGCACGGGGCAGAATCCACAACTTTCCATGGTTGAACTTCATCCAATTGGTGATTGCTCAGCCCCCTACTTTGCCGAGGTCTCTCTCTGCAGGGCCTCTCTGCCTTTGAGGGAGTCAACAGCTCCTTCCAGTTTTGTATTATCTGTGAATTTACTTTGTGTCACTTTAAGTCCTGCATCCATGTCATTTATGATGATGCTGAAGAGCTCTGGGCCTCAGACAGAGCCCTGAAAAATCCCACTAGTGACCAGTTCCCACCTCATGTCACCTCATCCATAAATGATTTGTAAATTATACAAATCCTAGACAGTCTGTGTAATAAAACCCATGACAGAAGCAAAACTCTCTCCTTTGGAAAGCTCCATGAAGGCATGGAAAAAAGTGATCAGCTCCTTGTACATCACACTTGAAAAGTCATTTTCAGTTTGCTTACATAAGATCTAAAGGACTGCAAGTATTTGCAGTGTCACCACAGGGAATGGAAAGTTCACAGCAGTGTTTTCAAAGACCATCACTCAGGCAGGATGTCAGTTCCATGGCTCTGGTAAAACTTGAGTAATAAGCTCCAGGAAGATGATCTGTTCAAAGGTATTAAGATGGCAGTTTTAGGCACAGCCATTATTCACATAGATCTCTGCCACCAAGGGAAATTTATTAGAACTTTCAGTGTGATCGCAACAATATGTAAATTGGACTGCTCAAATGAGGATATATGGTGATGATGTATGGTAGGAGTCACCAACTAAAGATTGGAAGTAGGGATGAAAAAATGATGTGATTACTGTGGTCAGGCATTCTGAAGGTCTTGGATTAACAGACTGAGCAAGATGTACTACATCAGAGAAACCCTCTAGAATACAGTTGCTCAGTAATAATAATAAAGTGACTGTCTTAAGTATTGAACTATGGAATACAGTATATCAAAACCAGGTTATTATAGAATCAGAAACACAAAAAGACATGAAAAAATAGATGAGTTGTATGGTCTTCTTGACCATATTTTGTTAATATAGATTCTGCAAGCAGTAAAATTTATGAAAACTATCAGATTCCTATACTAAATGGTCTCTGTTTCATCTGCATTGCTGTTCAGATGTGAAGAGTTCTTTCAAATGAGGAAGTGATAATACATTTGAGAAAAACTGGCAGACAATATTAACTAGAACTACACTAAGAGATCACTGGCCTCTTTATTATTTATTTATTATTTTAAAACACTTTATTTATTTATTCTTTATTTATTTATTTATTCTTTATTTAGTTTATTTATTTTTTTAAAACACTTTCTCCTTTAGTCTTGTATGAGGAAAAAAAAAAAAACAGAACTCTTTTACAAAGCAAATCCACATTTACATTATTAAGAGTAAAGATCTACAGGGTCAGAAAGCATGTTTATTGTCCTTCAGATTTTAATGGGG
This sequence comes from Taeniopygia guttata, assembly GCF_048771995.1. Lineage (NCBI taxonomy): Eukaryota > Metazoa > Chordata > Aves > Passeriformes > Estrildidae > Taeniopygia > Taeniopygia guttata. Next base: position 8,381,105 of record NC_133044.1, on the reverse strand, counting down.
ATGAAATTCTCCTCCAAGGGAAAAAGCATTGAATGGACTGATCATACATTCTCCTCCAAGGGAAAAAGCCTCCAAAATTCCTTTGCTGCCCACACCAGCATAGCATCAGAACTGAAACCTGTGAACAGGTGTTTGAATGGTCTGCCTGTATTCCTCCTGCAGCAATTCAGTGAACAGCTGATAACTGGAAGTGACAGTTGAGCAGTAAATAACAAGTATCTTTCCTTAAGATGAAAGGGACTGGAGAAAAGCTGGCATTGCACTTTAAACTGATGTGTCTAAACACAGAAAGCTACTGAGTTTTGAATCACTATACCATAAAAAAAAATCCTATGTGGCAGGAAAGTCCTCATTTCAGTCTAACTTTTTTAAGCTGGAAAATAGGGGATATAGCATTATATATTATAGTTATTGCATTCTTTAACCTACAACTAGCAAATTCTGAAATCTGATTTCTACTTAGCCGGCATCTAGTTCCACCCATCAATAACAGCAGAGATTTTATTTTGGATATGTACCAGTTGTTTTGAGCAGTCTTCGATGGCTTTACACTCATTGAAACATGAAATAGTGGAAATAACAGTTGAACTTCATGATCTTAGTGGTCTTTTTCAACATTAATGGAATAAATATAATAAAATAAAATATATTTTATGTATAATGTAACCTAACATATCATAATACAAAATAATATAATATAATAATATGGAAGGACTCTCAGAAAAGGTGAGGCAGAACTGGGTACTGCTCAGAAAGAGAAAAAACTGCTACTTTGGGAGAAAAAACAATGTAATCAACCACAGTATCTATGGGTATTCCTACAAGATAAGACCTCCAGATGTAAATAACTACAGTTTTGCAAATGGCTTGCATCCCTGTTTTCCTGCCTCAAGGAAAAGCATCCTTTTAAGGTACCTCACACAAAGCTAAAAGAAAAGAAACTGTGCAATATGTACTACTGAAAACTGAAAGCAGAGTATACACCCCATTGACTGGCATAGGTCAAAATAAATCAATTGTAGTGGTGAATTACCTTCCAGGTCTTCTTCAGACAGACATAGAGAATTCAATCCAGACTAGGCTACTGTAAAGTTATCCCTGGATTTGGTATTTCTTAGTGATATTTGGCATAACTAACCTCAGTATGATACAGGTTAAAAAAGTAACTTGTTCTATGCAGAGGTCCCTCTGAGGGCCATATTCACACAACCTAAATTACACTCAAGTCCCTGTACTTTATATTTTCTAAGAGCAGACTGTGGTTTGATAACGTATTTCAGTCCCATGAGTTTTCTTTTCCAGCAGTTGCTCCATCAATGGATCTGTCACCACTGACAAAACACAAGGAACTTAAGGGATTTTAAATCCAACATCCATCTCTTGATAAAGTAACATGATGAGATTTCTGAGATCATCTTTTAAACACAATGGGCAATGACTACTACTGCACTACTGCCTACCTGCCTTTCCACAGTCTTCAAGAAATGCCTTTTCTAATGATTTCTTAGAATAACTGTCATCAAAAAGAAAGATGCATAACTGCATATTCCCTTTAGAACACAATTAAGCAGAACCTGTACTCTCTTGATGCTGAGATCTCAGCAGTGAAGTCTCCTGTTTATCTGTTGCATCCTAGGGCTGAATGAAGAGAAGGAAAAAAAATAATAATAATAATCAGCACCTTCAGCTTCAATCAGCAGCATATTCCAAGATCACAGGATCTGAAATTCAAATGATCAAAGGGCCATTAGAGACAGTATAGATGAAGCAGATGTATGTTCATCCTAGTGTTATTGTGGTGGGGGGACACACCAGGGGAGGGAGGAGGAAATACTGAAGTATTAATTCCAAAGAAATAGAAAAAGGAAATATATTTGACCATATTCATCCTTTCACAGAATAGTTATGTGTCTCTAAAAGCATACCTACTGTCCAATCTTTAATGTTTCATGTGGGCAAAAAATTTAACACTAAATATTCCCCATCCAGCTCTAACTTTAATGACTGTTACTTACAGCAATAGTTTTGCTTATAGGATAAAAAGCTACTCCAGAGTTCTCTCCCTACAGACTAACCTTTACATGACATTCCATTCCACGTGGACTGGTCATACATTCTCCTCCAAGGGAAAAAGCCTCCAAAATTCCTTTGCTGCCTATGCTAGATAGCATTAGAACTGAAAAGAGTGATCTTGCAGTACAGATTTTGCTATTTAAACTCTCCAAACAAAAAACCTATTCCTCTTCAAAGGCATTTCTAACAGTTATTTCTGCAAAGACATAAAAATAACCCTTATCCATAAAGCCATTCAACAAACACCTACATGTATTTGCAAACAACTAGAAGAAAATTCTAGGGAGTCCTTTAATTTCCATATGTAGGCATTGATGATCAGCATCACGAAGATTAAAAAACATACTTTTCAACTAAAATTTTCAGTCTGCAAGCTTTGGGACTGTATTGTCACAGTCACATCACATTATTTCCATCAAAACAGCTGGAGGTTTCCAGTGTAGGAAGCAATTATTATGAAAAGTGTCAATGTGTCACTTTGTGATTAACTTCACATTATAGCATTTGACAAGTAGCCAGCTCCAAGTCTCCACCAAGAAAAAGGGGAATGGAGAGAGAATACACTTGCAAGTCACAAGAGAAAATAACAGTTCACCCACTGCTATGCAAGCAGTTTTGACATTGCTGACTGATGCCACAGTTGTGATAAACTTCTAGAGTTTAATTGTTTTGATGTAAGGGGCTGCATGCATGAATAAACACAGTTTGCCTTGTCCTGACAATGCAAGGTGTCTATCTAAAACAAGATGCTCAGTAATTATATCTTCAGTGAATGGTGCAAGGAAATTAAAGGAAATTTTAGGAGGCAACAGTCACAATTCATGGCAGGGATGAGAGAAAATTTCCCACCTGTTAAATGCAGGGAAAAGAAACAGAGATACCTTTCAGACCTAAAAGGCTCAGTTTAATGACAGTGCTAGGTACAAAGGACCACACACATCCCTGTAGATTCCTGGACCAGTGACATTCCCAGGATATGTCCTCACAAAGAAACAAAGGTGTGGTGATAGCCTCAAGCAGGTGTATTTCTCAGTATGTTAACATCTGCTACGTTAACCCATGTCATCTGACCACTTGTGTTAGAAAACAATAAAGCAAAAGACAAGACAATAACAAGCCAACAACCTGGGTACACATTGCCTAAAGCAATCACAAGTGCCTTCCTCTACATCCTACCCCCATTTTCTGGTTAGTAGGTGTGGGAAATGAAACCACAGAGAGCTCCCAATGCCTCAAGCTCAGAGATAGAGATGGATACAGTGGATACCTAATGTGGGAATCCAGGGCTTCCCTCTGGCTGCCCTGGAAGGTCTGGGACCCTGGCAGGGGTCAGGAACCCCCCTGTACAGAGCCCCCAGAGACACTGGCTGTGATCTCTGTCCATGGAGAGGAGTTTTCAATCTTACAGGATGAATTACAAGCTTTGAGTGTTTGATAAGAGTAATAATTAAGTGTGACACGGGTGCAAAGGTAAAATTTTAGATTTCTAGATTAGGGGTTCAGAGGGGACAAGATGGAGGAAATTGGGTGTGTCTTGTCCTTTTTCTCCTTCTTCATGCCCTCCATGTTTCACTGCAGTGTTGGCATTTTTCTGTTGGTTCAGGCTGGGGACACACTGTCCAACGTAGGTGACAGATATTGGCACGTTATTGTAAATCCAGCACAGGTAGTTTGTGGTATTTAATGTTTGTACCATCCCACTGAGGGCAGAGCCCCACACGCTGCCCTGCAGGACAGAGCTGCGGCAGGGCAGCAGAACATGTTAGAGATAAACAGAATAAACAACCTTGAAACCAGCACAGACCAATTATGGCTTCTGCTTTGGCAGCAGGGCTGAAAGACAGAGATTTTCTACAATCTCGGGATCATCAATACCCACAGATTCCGACAACCTAAGCCTTGGAGAAGGCTTGAAGCTGTAGAATAGAATAGTGAAACAGACATGAAATAAGAATAAATATCTCATGTTTAAACAGAAATATGTTTTAAGCAAGTAGATATGGGCCTCCTTTAAGTGGACAAATATTGGAATAAATCATGTGGGACTCCATTTTCTTCATGGTAGAAAAAGCCCCCTCTTTATTCACATAACTCCTTTTTATAGAGTTTTACAGACCTGGTGTGTGACTCCAATTGGTCAGGAGCTTTCTTGGTAATTACTTTATTGGTCAGTAACAAGTTGCTATTTTGTATTGATTGGTCACTCCAATTCCTGGTGTGTACATGCAGGGAAAGGTTTTGTGAGAGGTAGTTTTCATTTTTCCATCTAAGGGTATAAAAACAGTTTATACAGGTGCAAGTTATCTTTCACCCAGGAATAGATTGTTGTGTTAATGAACTGCTCACACCAGGATTGCTTTCACATGGGAACTTGCAAAGGGCTAGCCTGACAAGACCAGCCACTGATTCCAGGAGAGCAGACTTGATGTTATTAATTTATTGATTTTCTTTGTGATTTTCCTACCTTACTACAACAGACAAATATATTAAGCAAGATAGTAGAAGATTTTAGAGTTTAACATTAGAACTTGTTGTAGAGTTGATAAAAAGTGGAAGATACAGCAATAAGTTTCTGTAGAGTTCTATGATTGGACAAAAAAAAGATGCTTTGTGGTAAATTGTGTAAAACGTAGTAATTAATGATTGGTTTATGAAGACGCTAGTGAGCTTTGTGGAAGTAGCTGATTGGATAAGAAATGTATAAGAGACATTGTAACTAGAACCGTAATGGTTTTCTGATGCACAGCTTCTAATGTGATAACTTTGGATGTAACAACCTCATTGTCTCCCCCTCCCATGAGAGTGATTTTGCAATTAACCATCTTTTAAACTCCTCATCAGTCAACCCTGTCTTTCTGCATCCCAAACAAGCAGGAACATTCTGCTCAGTCCAGGGCACGCTGCAGTCTGGCTGTCCTTGGGAGGCACAGACAGAGCCCTGGTGCCTTTGCTCCAGAGCCTGCTCTGCATTGTCAGGGAGCCCTTGGCTCCTGCCGAAGTCAGCACACGCCAATGAATGGTTATAGATGCAACAGTTTAGTCAGAGAGAGAAATAACTTTCCCAGGCATCATGCTGGAGAAGTTGTGAGAAGCTCAGAGACAAGAATTAAAACAATTCTTATCTTAGTCTCTACACCTCACATTCACAGTGTTTGTGAACTTGTGGAATGTTTGTACATGATGTTTATAGAAAGGAACTCACAAGAAGGTGTTGTTCCTAATTAACCAACGGTGTGAGAGGTGTTGTTAAGAACTAATCAGGTTCTGGGGGAAGGATCCTGTCTATAAATATCTGTAGTTTTCTAATAAAGCTCATTTTTGTGCCTACTAATCATAGGAGTCAATGTCACTTTTCTTCAGCCTAACTCAATGGTTGGCAGCTCCAAACTGCTGACTCAGACCACCCACACAGGTCCTGCTCCAAAAAAGAAAGTTCTGAGGGGGGTCTTCTTTTCAGGAACCTGCACAAGTCAGACTGCATACCAAAGAATGCCATGCAAAGGTAGCACAAACTACCCCAGCAGCTTGGAGTGCCAGAGTCTCGTTTTTCCATTTCACTTGGCACTAGGAGGACCATGCTATCAATTTTGAAGGTAATAATTTGTGAAAGTATTTGGAGGGGAAGCAAAAAAGCAACTTAGGAGACTTCATCAAAAAGAACTTCAATACTTTTAAGCTGGAGTCAAGACAAGGAAATGATACAAAACATATGAGATCCCGAATCCCAATTTCACTTATAGCAGGCATCTCCTGTTTGTACAGTCTATTCTCCAGCTAGTCATGGTATATTAAATTAATGGAAACTCTGAGCTTTAGCATGTGCTTAATAGCTACAGTGTGCTTTTTTGAGCGATGATATGACTTTCCTACTGTACAGAAAAACACACATGGATGCATTTATGTATGTCAAAAATAACCATGCAGGCTTTGATATTAATCAACAACACATATCATCCTTGGTCAAATGGTACTTTAGGCTGTATTTAACAATGTAGAGGTAAGCTGGTAAAAAGTGCCCCAGTTCCTCAGAATCTAGAAGAATTCTAAAAAAAAAAAAAAAAAAAATATATATATATATATATTAAAAAAAACCACAAAAAAATAAACAAAACCAAACAAAAACTTCTGACAAAACTAAACAAAAACCCAAACAAAAAAACGACAACAACAAAAATCAGTTGCAAGAAAGACATTCTTCCACAACCAATCAGAGCCCAATAAGCCTCTGGTCCTTCCATAGTATGGCTGTAACATCACCCCATAACCCAGATGTCCCTCACACTCACACAGCTGTAAAGATCTGTGGAACACAGCAGGACAAGGGGCAATATTTCGTCTGTGTTTCAGTCAAAAAACTGTCATTAACTAGACTAGGCAGGTTTGGCTAACACTTAGTGTTAACACCCAAAACACGAAATCCAAGTTCTAATCCTCAATATGTGCCACCCAGAAGGATGAGGGTGACATCATTTGCACATTTGGAAGGTGCTACATATTTGAAATGCATCAAGTTGTTTCCAGTGCACCAAAACAACTGCAGAAATGTAATTGCTTACTCTAAAAGCACAGGTAGAGGGAAATCACAGATGTTTTTTAACTGTGGGTTTGCATCCGAAACAGCTATATCCACAACCTGTAGTGAATTAGTGTTCCCCAGTGGCAGGAATGTTGGGCAGATACATGTTGGATGCTCAGATTTGGGAACACCATCCTGTCTCCCTCCCATAATACATGCAGCTGAGGCAAAACATTGTACCAGGACACAGGACAGCTGCAGAGGGGCAGGGGCAGAGCAGCCCGGCAGGGAAAAGCAGTGAGGCATGATCACCCAGGGCTTCTCCTGTGAGCCAAGAGTGACACCTGCGGGATCCAGGCTGGCCTCACCTCGGGAGAGAAGGAAAACCCAGCCAGGAGAGCCCTGAGTGCCAGCAGTGAGTGCTTTACCTCCCCAGGCACACACACACACCCCACTGCCTGCATTCAGAGCCATCCACACCCTCAGGAAGCTTCTAGACGAGCAACACCACATCACACACCTCAACAATGACACACCACAGCAAAACTGTGCAGTAAAAAGAAGTCAGTGTTTGTGTAAGGAATAAAGGACAACTGAGTCCGCTTCAGAGCAGTGAAGGAGACAAAAAGCAGAGATATTGAAAGGTCAAAGGCACTCACTGCAATCCTTCCCACACCTGTCCCATATGACTTTGAGAGACACTGACACCACCCTAGAAGTGAAACAGAGAATGTAGCTGCAAGGAAAACAGAACTTACTGAACTTTCATCACTGAAAATGATGTGTTTGTGGTCAAGATGGTGCCAGTCTTGAGAAAAGGTTACAAGAAGTTCAGTATCCATCTGTTCTGAAGACTTCTAGAAAGTTTAGCAAAGAAAAATTATTTTGTGCAGTAAGTAACAGAAAATTAGCTCTATGTTGTAATGTGACTGAGTACTCCTTTTCCTTAGATCTCAACCTGTATTAGCTCTACAGTGCTACTCCTGGGGGGCTCCGTGGGCCCTGCAGTTAGCACAGGCTTTGCAGTGGTAGTGGGGTTAGTGAGCACAATGTAACTAACACTATGAACTTACTCCCTGCCATTTTCCTACAGTACCAATCTCTAATAGATTCCATTCTCTGTGGTTTTGAAGTTGGAGACCCCAGACTGAAACTCAGAGCACAAGCATTTCCCATTCCGTTCCACCCCATCTGTGGCAAGCACATTTCTCTCCCTCTCAGGAGTCTTCATAGAGGAGCACAGAGAGAAATGAAAGAGAAAACAATTTCTATTTCTGCTCCTTGTTTTTCCCATGTGGAATGTGTTTGGAGAATTGTTTACCTGGAGTGAGTGCTTGGTTGGATTCTGGTGAGGATTGCTTGAGCCTGATGGCCAATCCAACCCACCTGGGGCTGGGCTCTCAAGAGAGGGTCACGAGTTAGGTTAGAGAAAGTAGTATGTAGTTTTAGTATCCTCCTTTTATATAGTATATTAATGTATTTTAGCATAGTTATAATAAAGAAATAATTCAGCCTTCTGAATTGAGTCAGACATTGTCATTTCTTCCCATTGGGTTCACCTGCATTAACAGTACCCATCCACTCCAGATATCAGGGGAAAATAGGAGTTGGGGGGAAAGGGAGAGATAAAGTAACATCCAGGGAAAAACACTTCAGCTTTGCGTTCTGCTGCTCTAACTTCATCTGTTCATAACGATAGAGCATTGCTGCCACCTTGTGCTACAAGAGATGTCTGCAATCAACGAGTTTTTTGGTCTATTTTAAACCACAAAACCAGAGCTGCTCCTTACATTGGCACATTCAGCCAGAGGGTGAGCAAAGCCCCCGTGTCCCCTCTCAAAGCACAGAGCTGGCTCCCCTCCCTTCCAGTGCCTGGGGCACAGCCAGAGCAGGTGCCCAGGGCTCCCCAGGCAAACCCTGCTGCAGACACAGCATCCCCAGGGCCAGGTGTCCCCAGCCCCCTAAACCAAAAGGCACCAATGATTTTGGATCTTCCTTGAGCATCATTAGTCAGTGGCACAGACTGCCCATGATTTTATTTATGGGAGGAAGCTCACCACAAGTGCTTACAAGGTGGCATGGCTGTCATTGACCTGTTCAACCAGAGGCAAAAATCCACTCCTTATTGGCAGTCATCAGAGGGGCTAAATCTGTGTGATGCATCAGTAATAGGAAGGCTGACTCTCACAATTAAAAGGAAAATATCATGTATATATGTTAAGATAAGTTTTATAGATTTATAGATATGGTTTACCCCCCTTGTGCTGTTATCAGGGGTGCTCTGGGTTTGGGATATTTGGGAGGGTCGGCTCATTACCATGGCAGCAGCTGACCCCAAATCAGGATGTCAGAAGTGATCCCAGCACTGGGCAGGGAAGGAGGAGTTCAAGGACAGAACTCTGGGAGGGGCTAAAGGGTTAAAAAACCCCCATTGTGTGGGTGAGCACATGGTAGGAAAATCCTCTGCTCCCAGAGCTGTGATATTTTCTCTATCTGTTGCATTTTTTGATGAAATTTTAATAAACCTTCTAAATTTTTTGGAAGTGAGTAGCATTTCTCACATTCTGGCTGAAATTTATTTAACCTGCTAAACACCACAGCTTACATTACAAGAACTGCTGGTCTGGCAAGGTTTGTGTTTGTTTCCATGCTCAAGCACATTTTGAATGAAGTCATATTCTTATGGAGAGATTTTTGCTACATTGGTTTCTGAGAAAGATGTTTAAAGGGAGATAAATTTTGACTAAAAATTAATTTTAAAAATATACAAGTGATTGTTCTCCCATAGCAGTGAGTGCTAACATAAAAATTATACCTTTGTCCAAAAATGCAAGCATATTTTGATGTATTTTAAATCTTTTAAAAGTGCTATCCCAGAGATAGAAACAAATGCAACTGGTGAACCAGACAATAAAGAAAACTTTCTCAGAGACAGAGACCTTTATTTCTTAACCACTCTAAAGGCCTGCAACAAGACAGTGTTCAGATTTTCTTGAGTCCAAACAGACATTGGAAAGCATATTAAAAAATCTGGCTTTATGGCTGTCCACTATGGTTCTTGCCTAAAAAAATTTTCACTATCAGAAAAGGAAACTTGAAGGCTCCTCCACCCATTGTCACAGAAAGCTTCACAGAATTGCCCATCCCCTTATGTACAATTTGGTTTGTCTTACCTGACCAAAAGATTGGCTATAGTCAGGTATGTTCCTTATCCAAAGAAGATTCTGGGCTGTTCTGCTGCTTTTGCTTTCTTAGAACTATAAAAAACACCAAACAGCCCTAAACCTAGAAACTGTTACAGAATTGTTTGATGTTCACCTCCCCTCCATTCCTCTTCCCTGTTCTGTGCTAGACACTGTCATTCAGCAAGTTATTTATTGTATTTTAAAAATTATGTATGTATTTAAAAAATCTGTACCAACCAGCAGTTATTTTACTTTGGGTTTGTTACTCCTTTTTACCTGGTCTGCTACTTCACCATTATTTTTCCTATTCTTATCCACCACCCACCATCCTCCCCTCTGCTGTCCTCAGTGTCATCCAAACAGTATTCAGGCAAGTGAAGTTGTGCAAAATGAATCAGGGTGTACTGACAAGGGTAATTCTCATTTTAATCCCTACTTCATCATTTGAAATTTAAAACAAATGGAGGATGAAAAAAACCTCTACTCTGAATCAGCGAGAACACAAAGTAAACACCCCAGTCTCATGATGTGGCTACCCCTTAAGGGACAAAAATGTGCATACCCCAGTGCAAACACATTTTCACTTCTCCAAAGCAGAGTGAAAAACATAGAGCTTCATTTTGCTCCAGCAAGACTGTCCCAAACGACTGAAGCACCTGAGGGCTGTTAAAATATTCCCAGACACAGAAAACTTGTAATACTTTGTTAACAAATTTAATTCCTCTCTGTTACTCCAAATTGGGTCTAGCAATAGGAAGAAGAGTTAGGGCAAGGTAAGTTCAAGGTAAATGCAGACACAGCTGTGTCTCCTCGGAACCAGGCCAGCTCTGCTGTAGAGGCAGGCAGCTTTTTGCCCTTATTCCAGCTAAAGGCACTCACCAGCTCACTGAGGAAGATCCTGCAGCTGTTTCCAGTCCAGAAGAAGTGGTTCTGACAGGGCCTACAGCCAGCCTTTGTGTCTGGAGGAAAACACAGCATTACTGTTCAGTCCATCCTCCAGCACACACACACAGCATATGTGTTCTGACAGGCTCTCAGGACAGGAGCTTGGCTCTCCACTGCAGCTGTCAGCACTCATTGTTTGAGTGTGGAGCCCTCCAGTTCAGTCCTGCAGGGTGAGCCAAAACCATGGCTGCAACACAGATATTGTGGAAATACCAGCAGACAGTCTGAAAAGTTAATGCTTTGCTCAGATATATCCAGGGAAGGCACAGAGGTTGGACCTCTCCAGTACAGACTGCAGTGCAATATCTGAAGGAAAAAAAAATTATCATTTTATCCTTGCCACCTGCAAAGAAGCAATGCTGACAAAGTGGTGGCACCTCTGACACAGCAGTGTCCTAGCTGATACACAATTTTGCTGTGTTACAAGCTCCAGCTTACCTTTTTCATTACAGACTTCAGTTTTATAATCTAACTACATAGGTCCTGTTCAGATAGGTCATTCTGAGCTTAAATAAGACATTTGTCTCCTACAATGGGATAGGAGTAATGAATATTATTTTAGTTATGGATTAAGTGTGCTAATAGAATACTTCATCTAATCCTGTTTTCTAAGCAGCATGGCTACTTACAGTCTCAAAATTAACTGTGCCATGAGAGTGGTTTCATACAGCACCAGACTCCTCCTGGTTTGATGCAGATGTCAGAGATGTTGTGTTTAACATCCACCACTGATGATCTGATTAAGCCTGCCCTGAGTGGTACTGGAACACACTATGAATTAATTACCATCAAAGGGGTGAAGGGTTGAAGGTGTTTGGAATTTAAATTTGTCATGTTTATACAAATAAATCAGAGATAAACGAATACATCAAAATACCTTAGTGCTTAAAATTGATTTGCTTCTGTAGAAAAGAAATTAAATTCTGGATATGAACCAGTAAACTCTGGAAGACATAATACAGATTTTCATTGCAAGAAAGGCAATTTCTGCTTTCCTATTTCCATTATTGTCACAAATTCATAAATAACTACTTGAATACGATCCTTAACTCCTATTGAGTAGTATCGTGGGATACAAGAGCAAATATTTTATCAGTTGGTGTTACTGGGTATAACTGGGGAAAAATGCTCAAGTCCGCACAGCTGTTCTTTGTATGAATTGTCCCCTAAAGACATGGGTCACACTGTGATTCCTGTAACTCTAATGTACCTCTGCAATCATTTCTGTCACAGAAAAATGGTGGGAAATGGTTCATCCCAAAGCATGTGGACAGTAAGATGAATAAATTGTAATGATTTATGTGATAGCAGTTGACACAGAGGTTCCAGGGTAGTCACCAGCTTCTGTCAGGCTGGGTTCCCCTGAGTTTCAGCCAGCAATGAGGAGTTAAAGCCACTCTCAGGCCTTCAGGAAGGCCATTTAATGTGAGGATGTAGCTTAGCCTAAGCACTGCAAATCTTTCTATCAGAAGCAAAGAACTGAACCTAGTATTTCTCACAGAAATGCATTAAAGTACGCTATGCTTTTATAGCAAATCTACTTCCCCACATCAAAATTGGAACTAAAAACAAAGGTTTTCTGGACCATGGTGTTGCATACTGTAGATCAGGGAGAGGACCCACAAAGACAGCAATAATTTGGGATCAGTCAGTGGTCTGAATAGTTAATGCTTTGCTCAGATATATCCAGGGAAGGCATAGAGGAACCCATGACATCACAGCAAGATTGGGGCACACCCTAGGATATGGGAGCATCACCCTCTCCCCCTACACAAAAAACCTTGGCGAAAGGCACTTGGAACAAGCACAGTGCTGTGAGGAGATTGTCAAGAGATGCTCTGTGATCCCTGCCCGGGCACATCTTGGGGGATGCTTTGACCTAAAAAGGGTTTCAGCCACACACCGTGATTTCTTTCTGCTTTTGTTGAGAGTCCTTCTGGAGGATCCCTGAGGCTAAGCTGAGTTTCTCGTAGTCTTTTTGCATCTGCAGAAACTTGGCTTCCATGTGCTGGCGCAGCTCCTGATCCTGCTCCAGGGAAGGAAGAGCATTAGGTGATGACCAAAGGGGGTCTGGCTGCTCCACAGGGCCGACCCACATGACTCAGCCAGTGGCCATGAGCTCTCAGTGTCAACAGGACGTTTGCATCAAGGCTGTAATCTGCGTCCATGCTGCTGACTGGTTGTCATGGTTTGACATGGGAAGAGAATTTTTTTTTTTGAAGGAAGAGGTCACAGTCAGGGGTCAGGTTTGGATACTGACACTTGGGGTGACCAATTGAAGGTGGACACGCCTCTGAGAACACAGAGGGGTTAAAAGCGGAATTCCCAGGAGGACTCGTCCTTCTTTGGTTCCGGTCACCGCGTGATACGGACCTCCCCTGCCCAGCCCGGGCTGGGTGGGGGAGGGGAGCCATGCGGCCTGCAGAGGTAGGCCAGGGGGTGAAGGATCGGAACTGGGCTGGGCCAGCTCCTGCAGATGGAAGGGTGGAGAACATCTGGGATGTCTTTGTTCCCCCTCCCCTAAGCCAGAGGGAAAAGAGATAGAGAGCCAGCAGACACCTAAGAGTTTGCCGACAGAGGAGAAGGAGAAGGGGGGGAAGATGCCCAGCGTGGGAGACAGGAGACAGAGTCCTGAGCTGAGATTGCAGCCGTCCGGGGAGTCCGGGAATTTTAACCCTTTCCTGTGAAATGAAGGCTTTATGAAATATTACTCCTCCTGAATTTGAAGAAAAGAGAGACAGCCTGGGACCTCAGATGTTCAGAGAAGAAGGTTGGGGGGAGATGATAGAGTGGCTTTTGGCTGGACTCTGCTTGTTTACCATAGACTGAACCACTCTTTCTTTCAAGAGGGACTGCATTTTAGGGGGATGCATTGGTGAGCCAAGAGACCTTCTTCAGCAACTACCAGTTCTGGAATGGACAGAGAGAGAGCTGAGGAGGGTGTAAGGATGCCCTCCATCTTCAGAGAAGAAGAGAAGGCGATCTCTGTCTTTGGATCCTCGGCCCCAGGGGAAAATGGGGGGGACTCTAGTCCCGAATTGCGATACTGGGCTGTTGTTCCTGGTGGTCCTTGGCAAAGCATCCTTAAAGGGGCCCTATAAGCAGTCTCTGTCCATGCACGGTGGTGAGAGCACTGTGACATGGAGAGGAGAGTGTCACACTAGCCGGTGTGTCTGCGCAGTGCCACGTGTGACATTGGAAACACAAGAGGTGGAAGCTGTGTTTCCTGAGGGTCTATGGTGCAAGGGGGACTCCTCTCTTCCCCGATGGACTCAGTATTGATTATATTGAGGAGTGAAAACTTGATTAAGGATCCAAATGGGTCTCGCTGGGGTTTGGTAGAGTTGGGTGGAGGGAGGAGAAATGTTTTGGAAGGTTTTCATTTCGAATTTTGTGTGTTTTTTTCTTTCCTTTCTTTTCCTTTTATAGTAGTAGTAGTAGTAGTGTAATAAAGTTTTTCCTTTGTTATTAAGTTTGGCCTGCTTTGCTCTGTTCTTGATCACATTTCACAGCATTTGATTAGTAAGTTGTATTTTCATGGGGCGCTGGCATTGTGCCAGCGTCAAACCATGACACTGGTCCAGGCCAATTTGGGCAGTTTGGGCCTCCCCCACATTACAGCAAAGCACCACAGAGCATGAGGATGTGGCATGGACCTCCAACATGACCAAGCCAAGGGTGGTGGGAGTGCTCCCCCAGGACCTCACCTGCTCGTTCAGCTGGTCGGCTGTCTCAGTCACCATCTCCTCCAGCATGGCATTCCTCATCTCCTGCTGCTCTCCCATCTTCTGCAGCTCACGTTTTGTGTCCTGACGCAAAGCCCTGGCCAGCAGGATGGGGACAAGGTCAGGGTTTCCCCTGCAGGGCTGCAGGGCACTGTGCTGTGCCTGCAGACCAGGATGCTGCCAGACCCCCTGGGCTCCCTTGCAGCCCCACAGGGTATGAGACCCACTCCTGTCCTCTTACTCAATTTGCTGAGAGATCTTCTTCTTGCTCTTTTCTTTCCACTTGGCTGCATCCTCCCTCAGCTTTTTAAGGTCCTCCTCCAGCTTCTTCATCTGGAAAGCCAGTGCCGGGGCAGTGAGGGCAGTGCCAAGCAGTGGGGTGCTGTTCCTCATGCCGGAGGTGCAGGAGGAACCCCGTGAGCCCCTCGCTGAGCTATAGGGTTGTTGGGGCATAGACTCCTTTCTCCTCTGGAGTTCAGGGCAAAGAGTCTCCCTGGGTGAAGCCTTTGTACAATTTCCTCCAAGGCAGGTTTTATGTCAGTTTGACAATCCATAAAGAAGACAATGGAATTATTTCTCCTGCTAATGCCCCCAAGACTGTGGGGGAAGACAAACCAAGTTCTTCCCTCCAACACCTGCCATCCACTCCATCTGCCCCTTTTCCAAAACATGCTTTGTTAACCCCTAGTCCTTCCTGCTTCAAAGCCCTACAGCAGGTAATTGGGCTTGCAGTTTATAACTTTTAATTAGTTTTTAAATTAATCTTTAGAACTGTAAGTCCACCTCTCGGCCAGCTGGTAGCTAAACTTCTTTCCACAGTGTGTTATTATTAGAGTTTGATTGGGAAAATCAGGAAATTTTTTAGTTTTGCTAAACTAACACTTAAGAGCTTCAGTGAACAAAGCTGCAAAGTGGACATGTGAAATGCAGGGTTTATAGCCCTCCAAGGAGTTGTTGCAGAGACCATTAGACAATGAAGAGATTAATCAAGGCAATTTTGTATATGCTGAGTAACTCACTGCCTTGGAAAAAGATAATAAAGAGTCAGAGAAATGTGTGCTAATTAAGATGAGAAGCAAGAAAGTTCTAACCAATAGAGGTTAGAATACTAACTAATAAAGAGGATTATGTAATTGAGAATGGATGGCCATTGATTTCTTTGTTTGCTAGAAGCAGATAACTAAGTGAAAAGTTTTGTGTGTATGTGGCTGAAACTATCCGCTCCACACGCCCTGACCAGCACAAAGTAATGCCTAACTCACTAATACTAAAATGATCCTGTTTGAGGATTTCATTTATCCGCGTTTTGGAGACCATTTTTAGTGACCCAGATGGAACCATGCTCCTTCTTTTCTCCATGGATTCAGAGGATCAAGAGGACTCCAGTGCACTCCAAAGATTTTTCAGGGAGATCCTCCAATGCCCTAATCCAATGAGTTCAAGGCAAAGACCCCTGGGATTTCAGTAAGGCAGTTTCAGACACACCTTTAACTGCAGGTGGGGGAATTGTGATAATGGCAAAAGTGGAGGAAGAGGCTGAGAGAGGGCATGCTCAGAATGTTCAGCAAGGAACCCTGGATCAATATTTCCCTCCTGCACATCCCTGCTGGAAGGAGGTAGAAAACACTGTCACTGTGTTGATGTGGACCAACGGAATTCCCGGGAAATCCAAGCAGTGGAACCAGTAAGAATTCTGTTTGAGCCTGATGGGCAACTGGTTGGGCAGAAAAAAATTATTCTTTGAAGTCAGAAGCGAGAAGAGGGTTAAATGAATGAATTGCTAAGTTTTGCAAGATGGACCACTGAGGGCATGTGAGCCACAATATAGGACTCCTCTCCTGCCAGTAAAGGAGCCACATACTAATGAACACAGGCTGGTACAAGATGTCAGAGCTGTCAGTGAAATAGTGTGAGACTTAGACCCAGTGGTAGCAAGCCCTTATACACTTTTAAGCCCAATTAAGTAATCTGATGAGTCCTGAAGAGTCCTCTGTTGTGCATGTTAAGGATGCTTTTTTTCTGCATTGCCCTTGAAACCGAAAGTCAACTCTTGTTTGCCATTCAATGGAAAGTTCCTTGAGGGGCCATGAAACCCAACTGAAGTGGACCTATTTTCCTCCAGGGTTCAAAAATCACCCCACATTGTTTGAGAACTGTCTCAATTTGAGACAAGTTCAGAGGAGACAGGTTTCAGCAGTCCCTCCCACAGCAAGGAATGTTTTGGAGGAAACAGAAAAAAAGCTGTTTATTTAACACACAGAGTGCAGACAAGCGCAGGAAACAGAATGAATAATGTCAGATAGTCAAACCTTCTCGCTGTGGAGAAAGCTGTGGATTCACAGTTCTTTCTGTAGGAGTGGCTCAGCTCCTCCCGCGTCTGGAGCCAGGACGCCCATCCCAGGGCCTCCCCTCCGGGCTGGGGCGCAGGGCTCCCGGCGATGTTCGGGCCGGGGAAAAGCCCAACAGTTCCAGGAGGAAAAGCCACAGGCCTGGAAAAACTTCTGGCATTGTCAAACAAAGAACGAAGGAGCCAGCTAAAAGCAAAGATGTACTCCCTCTGTCCATGCTGCACAACACAGCTGAGCGAGCCTGGGGGAGGATGTGTGAAAACCACACCAAAAGAATTCCACCAGCTTTCCACCCCTCTCTCAGACCTAGATTAAAGTTACAGGACCCCTGTCTGGGCATTAAGCAGACAACAGGGGCACAGTATCATACTGACACCCCAAGACAAGAACCAAGTGGCAAAAGAATTGGAGGTATGGTGTTGCAGTTGGATTTATTTTATTGATTCCTTGTTAAGTGGTTCGTCCTGTTGCACCCCCATGTTCTCCCCGAGTTTGTTTAGCCCTGGGCTTTACCCTCCCTCAAAGCTGTCCCTCATGCCATTCCCCACCCTTGGTCCAGCTCTTTCCCTGCCTGTCAAGGCAATCCACGCCTCGATTCCCGAACCTTCTGTGCCACTCTGACCTTGGGCCAATCCCTGTCTGCAGCACCCTTTGGAATTCTCCTATCCCTGGAAGCCCCGCTGGCGCGTGTGCCCCATCCTCCCCACCCCCCTGCCCCAAGTGGCCCCAGACACTGGATGTGATCCCCTCACTCCTCCCCTGAGGATTCCCTCTTGGTTGGCTGTTTGCATCCACCCCTGACTTGTATCTTTACTAAACCCCTGCACAGGAGTGCCTGGGACTCTTTGTTTGAGCTCCCTTCACCTGGAGTGAAGTGTTCCTTGTGGAGCCTCAAGGCAGAGAGCCTCCTCCTTTCTCCTCTCGTGGTCCCTGTGGTGGCTTGTGTCTGGCACCTTAGAGCAAGTGCCTCTAAAGGTTCAGCCTCAGGTAAATCCCATCCCGAGGCAGTTCCCCACTCCTGGCCAGGCAGCGGAGTTGTAAGAGCCAGCCAAGCTCCGGCAGTCCCTTCAGGATGGGAAAAGGAGAATGAAGGGACCACTTTGCTACAGTATGTGGGTGATCTTTTAACTGCTACAGGAACTCAAGCTAGATGCATTGAAATAATTCTCAGTTTCCTGAAGTTTTTGGGACAAGCCAGTTACAGGGTGTCCAAGAAGAAGGCCCCAAGTGCTAAAGAGCATGTTCTATATCAGAGGTTCACCATTTCCCAGGGGCAGCAAAGCCTTGGAACCAAAAGGCTGGAGGCAATTTGCCAAACCCCAGAGACAAGGTCTTTTTGCAGGTTAAGAACATTTCTAGGAATGGGTGGTTGGTGTGGGCTCTGGGTTCTTAATTCTGGCCTGTGGTAAGAGCTTGATATGTGGCCCTGTGAAACCCCCAAGGAGGTGCTACAGCAAGGAGCTGCTACAGTGGACCCCAGATTGCCAGAGGCTTTCAGAGACCTCAAGAGAGCTCTAATGTCAGCCCTGCACAGGCATTACCTGACGTGACCAAGCCTCTGGAGCTGTTTGTTCACAAACACTGACATGCTGCACTACGGGTGTTAGCTCAGAGGCTGGGGACATGGAAAAGGGCCATAAGATATTTTTCCAAACAAGTGGACAGTTTAAGTTACCTGGTGAACTGGTGCTTCTCTGCAAATGAGGAGAAAAGTTGATCTAGCTGTCCAGTTATTTAATTTGTGAAACCTCAGATCAGTGGACTGTAGTTTTACTCCCTTCCTTGGTAAATGTTTATCCTGCTATTGATGGTGTGGTTCCACAGACTTTGCTAAAATGAGCATCGTATGAGCCCACCAGGAGCTAACACTTCTTTAGCTGGCAACAGCATGAGAATTGAGAAATCAAAACCAAATGGAAGATAGAATATTATTTAATGAACAGAAATATGAAATTTATAGGCAATGAGCATTAATTCTTTTCATAAAAATACATAGTGAAAAGTTTAGAGAGTGGATGTGCATGCTGAGTGGAGCTATTCCCAGACATCCCAGTGCTGGGAATGAAGTGATGCCTGATTCCTAACAGTAAAAATAATGTAAGACAGTTTGATTTATAACGATGTTTGCAGTGACAGTGGGAAAAGGCTCTGCTTGTCTTTCAGAAGACTTTTATTTATGAAACGAAAAATGATTTAACAGACAACAATTGTGGCAGACTTCTCTGTCTGCTGAGAAGACGTCCCTGGTGGAGCACTGGGTTCCCAGTCCTGTCCGGCTACTTGAGGGCTGTGGAAGTGTGACGGGGCTGGGCTGGCAGGAGGAGCCCTGGTGCCCTGGAGACGTGTCGGGGGGCAGTGCCTGGCCGGTGGTCCCGGGAGGTGGCAGGGCCTGGGGGTGAGAGGCAAGGGTGAGCCCCCAGTCCCCGGGGCTGCCCCGTCTGGCTCAGCTCAGCCAGCCCAGGACAGGGCAGCAGGAGGGTCACCTGCTTGGCCAGAGACCCCCAGGGACCAGGCGCAGACCCAGCAGACAACCAGTCTCTTCTCCCCTGATCCCCGTGCCCTGACAGGGCCACACCTGGCTCATCCAGTGTCCTGGTCAGCACAGGAAGCTGGTCATTGCAGCCCCTCGGGATGTGTCCACCCCTGCCCAGCAGCTGGCTCACTCTGGGCTGGGAAGGAGAGAGCAGTTGGCTGAAATGCAGGGCCCAATTCAGCATTCCCTAGCAGCCCTCCCAAAGCAGCTCTGCCCGAGGAAACTGAAGGCACAAATTCACCCTGGATCCTCAGCATCACGCTGCCAGTCCGCATTACACATGCCATGTCCCCACCTTCTTCACCCCTACCTTGTTGGGAAGGGTGACGGGTCCCTGCGGAAATGCCTTGTTCTGAAGAGAATGCTGAATGGGGGGCAGTTTGAAACTGCTGCTCTGATGGTCCCCAGAGCTCGGTGGCACACGGGGGACACTGCCATGGGCCACCGGCCTCCTGTGGGATGGGTCAGAGGACACTCAGTGCCCAGCCCTGTGGCATCCTGGGCTTCACCCTGCTGTGCCAGGGAGGGGACTGGCAGTGCTGCCTGCAGGGGCATGTCCCTCCCAGCTCCTGTCCACCTGCTGCAGGAGCCCCAAGCAGGAAGCAAAAGCCTGTGCCACACCGGGAAAAGCCCTCCTTGCTGTGTCAGGGCGTGCCTGCACCCCGGGAGCTGGGCATGTGTCCTCAGGGCCCTTACCTTTGGCTGGGCGGTGGCTCCTTGCTGGGGGGCAGCGGCGGCAAATACGGGAGTGTCTCGGGGCACCTGGGGAGGGCAGGAGTCACAGGGGTGTGACAGGGGACAAACAACCTGTTCCTCTTGGAGGCAGCACCCCCAAACCCAGAGGATTGTACCCCATGGTACCCCGCTGCCTGTAGCCCTTGGGATGAGTGCCCACACCCCTGCTGCCGGCAGGGCTGCAGAGGGGCTCCCCACATCAGGGCCTCCCAAGCAGACCCTGTCACCCTGTGCCCAGCACAGCGGTCACTGCTGGCACCCATCTCCCCCCATGCCAGCCCCGCTGCCCCCGATGCACTGGTGCTACTCACTGGCCAGGGATCTGCACGGTGAGCATGCGGTCACAGGACAGGCACGAGAAAGGGACTGGCAGCTGCCTAAGGAGGGTGAGAGAAGAGGGCTGGGGGAGCTCCTGGGGCCACAGCCCTGCCCGCACACAGGCAGCAGCGGCTGGCAGCAGCCGGGTGCCGGGCAGGTCACTGCACAGGGTCACGGCGTTTGCAGGCTGAACCGTGGGCTCTTGAGCCTGTTTCTCCCCATCCCCAGCGTGCTGGATGATGCCAGCTGAAGGGCACAGGCACCCATATCACCATCCCAAGCAGCCCCTGCAGCGCTTTCAGCCCCTCTCTGGCACCAAAGTCCCCTGTGTGCACGGCCAGGAGGGCAGGGCATGACCCAGCTCTGGGACCCTGCGTCCCACAGCCCTGCCTGGGAGGAGCAGTTCCCATCTCCCACCCTGGCTTCTGGGAGCCTTTACACCCACAGCCCCATTTTGCTTTGGGAGGGCTCTGTCCTGCAGGTGCCCTGTCCTTGTGCCTCCTTTCCTGTGTGGAACCTGCTGCTGGTGGAAGGAGAAGGTGCAGCTGCTTCATCAGCATCCCCCTGGTTCATTGAGCAGCTGAATTGGTCCCAAGGCAGGGGAGTACACGGGGAGCGTGTGGGACAGCTGGAGGGAATGGGACCATTGCTGTCCCCAAAGCCTTCAGAATCTGCATCACACTCACTTCTTAATCCCAGCAGCGTTTTCACGCAACAGCCTGTTCTCAAGTTCCTCCATGTTCCTGTTCCAGGCCTCGTCCAGGTGCTTACGGAAAGCCTTCAGCTCCAGGCGATCCAGCTGTGAACAGGTGCACAGCCTCAGCCAGCTGCCCCGGGATGTGACATGGAGCTCTCCAGGGAAAAGCCTGGAGGGGGATCCTCAGAGGGATGCTGCCTCAGGCTGTCCAGTCCCAAAGGTTCCAGTTTGTCATTTAGGTGATGAGGGACCCCTCACCTTCTCTTCAATTGCATCGCTTAACTGACGCTGCATATTGTTCCAGTGCTCCTCCTGGCCCGAAATCTGGCTCTGCAACTCCTGCATCCTCTCATCCATCTCTTCCATGTTCTCTTCAAATTGGCTGCAGTTGACTTTGCTGCCCAGGGCGGCTTTGTCCGCCTTCTAGCAGAGGGGAACGGCAGGAGAGCGGTGGGGAAAGGGATGAGGAACGACAGGCAGGGCCAGCGCGTGTGAGGGGCAGAGGGAGAAGTGCTTCCTCCAGGCCATCGTGCCCCTTTCAGGGTGCTGTGGCCCCATGTGCCCCATCACCCTGGTGGGTTTGGTCCCACCGTCGGGAGGGTGAGGGAACCCCAACATGCTCGGGAAATTCTCCCTCCCCAGGCCAGTTCTGCCACCCAGCCCCCAAGGGACAAGGGGCATTTGGCACCCTGCCTGGAAACCCTTGGGCTGGCAGAGAGGCCCATTGAGACTGTACCATGTCCATTGCTGCCATCACGTCCTGCTCATTTGCCTTCTCCTTCTGAAGCTTCTCCAGAGACTGGAACAGCATCTTTCAGTACAAAAAGGAACCCATGACATCACAGCAAGGTTGGGGCACACCCCAGGATATGGGAGCATCACCCTCTCCCCCTACACAAAAAACCTTGGGGAAAGACACTTGGAACAAGCACAGTGCTGTGAGGAGATCGTCAAGAGATGCTCTGTGATCCCTGCCCGGACACATCTTGAGGGATGCTTTGACCTAAAAAGGGTTTCAGCCACACACCGTGATTTCTTTCTGCTTTTGTTGAGAGTCTTTCTGGAGGATCCCTGAGGCTAAGCTGAGTTTCTCGTAGTCTTTTTGCATCTGCAGAAACTTGGCTTCCATTTGCTGGCGCAGCTCCTGATCCTGCTCCAGGGTAGGAAGAGCATTAGGTGATGACCAAAGGGGGTCTGGGTGCTCCACAGGGCAGACCCACATGACTCAGCCAGTGGCCATGAGCTCTCAGTGTCAACACGATGTTTGCATCAAGGCTTTAATCTGCGTCCATGCTGCTGACTGGTCCAGGCCAATTTGGGCAGTTTGGGCCTCCCCCACATTACAGCAAAGCACCACAGAGCATGAGGATGTGGCATGGACCTCCAACATGACCAAGCCAGGGGTGGTGGGAGTGCTCCCCCAGGACCTCACCTGCTCGTTCAGCTGGTCGGCTGTCTGAGTCACCATCTGCTCCAGCATGGCATTCCTCCTCTCCTGCTGCTCTCCCATCTTCTGCAGCTCAAGTTTTGTGTCCTGACGCAAAGCCCTGGCCAGCAGGATGGGGACAAGGTCAGGGTTTCCCCTGCAGGGCTGCAGGGCACTGTGCTGTGCCTGCAGACCAGGATGCTGCCAGACCGCCTGGGCTCCCTTGCAGCCCCACAGGGTATGAAACCCACTCCTGTCCTCTTACTCAATTTGCTGAGAGATCTCCTTCTTGCTCTCTTCTTTCCACTTGGCTGCATCCTCCCTCAGCTTTTTAAGGTCCTCCTCCAGCTTCTTCATCTGGAAAGCCAGTGATGGTAGAGTCAGGGCACGGACATCCTGTGGTCCCAGCGTGGGGGCCCTTCAGCTACATGGGCAGACCCAGGCTCCTCCACCTGGTCCTGAGACCCTGATCCCAAACCCTGCTCTTGGAATCACATTGATGTCCCCCATTAGAGCCTAAAGATTACACGGCCCAACAGCTCACTAAGGCAAGGGACTCCTTAATCTTCTTTATGTCTCCCTCCATGAGGATCTGTGTTGTCTTTATCTTGTCCATTTCCTCCCGGAGATCCCGCATGAGAGCCATGTCCTAGGAGAGAGGAGTGGTGGCAGTGAGCCTGTGGGAGGGTCAGTGGGGACCTGCAAGGCCCTGACCCCTGCTGTGCTTTGTGGAGCCCTGGGGACAGCGCAGGGCCGGGCTCAGCCAGGCTGGCAGGGCTCTGCAGGCAGCACGGTCCATGCATCTGGCAGGGCCAAGGGTACTGAGCCTCCAGCCAGCAGGGCCGAGGGTCCAGGCTGCTCTCTCAGACCCAAAACTTGCTCCCAGCAGCACTTCACCTCGTCCCGCGACATCTGGATCTTCTTCATTTCCCCTGCCGTATGACGCATGGCAGCCTTTAACTTTTCAATTTCTTCCTCATGCTGAGACATAGCCATGGTCTAAGAGAAAGAATTGTCAGAGACAAGTCTCTGGAGAGTGATTGTGGGAAATATGACCTTGAGAACCACAGTGCTCTGCACAGACCTGTGTCTCCTGGAACTTCTTCATGTTCTCGGAGAGGTGGGAAAGTTCTGCCTTTATCCCACCAAACTCCTCACGAAGAACCTGTGGAACAGTCCAACCAACAGGGATGTCAGAGGTGATGGCCAGGGCAGCAACACCCCAAAGAGCCCCACCCTGCCACGGGCAGCCCGTGGCAGTCCAGGTGGGCAGGGAGAGTCCCAGTGCCACCTGCCCCAGCCCGGCTCGGTGCCAGAGCACTGAGGCCCATCCAGGTGGCAAAGAGCCCCTGCCAGGGGCTGTGCCGGGGCAGTGAGGGCAGTGCCAAGCAGTGCTGTCTGAGGAGGCGGGGAGGGGCTGTCTGCTGGGGGAGTGCCCCGGGGGCTGGGAAGAGCCTCTACCTTGGACATGTGTTTCTTGTAGTCTTCCATGTCTTTCTTCATCTTTTCCATGTCAGTGGCCACATCAGCAAGTGAGGGGCCACTGAGCTGGCCCAGCCACGGCTCCTGGCTGGTCAGGTACTGCACGTCCAGGTGACCCAGCACAGCCTGCAGCAGTTTTCTCATGGCTGCAAAGTGAATGATCCCCTTCTGGGGCGTCCCGATGGCGAGATCCAGCATCTGGGAGAGGCTGAGTGTGTCCAGGGATGCTGCCATGTCTGCACACACTCAGTCCCTGCTTGGTCACAAGCCTTCCTGCCCAGCTGGGTCTGTCAGGGGTCAGCAAAAGCAATAATCAAAAGGATCAGTAGCCAACAGGCTCCTTCCTCCTTCCGTGTCCTTCAGAGGACTGGAGCCTGCTCTGCTCAAACCCCTTTTCATCACAATTCCCGTTGCCAGGCAGCACACCTCACCCCTGGGACCTCACCACTGTGTCACAGACTCATGAAGTCATAGAGTCACGGAATGGCTTGGGCTGGAAGGGACCTCAAAGATCTTCTCATTTCACCCCCTGTCAGGGACAGATAAAGGAACCATTTCTGCTAGACCAGGTTGCTGCCAGCTCCATCTAACCTGGTCTTGGACACTTCCAGGAACAGGGCAGTCTCTGTCAAGCATCACCATGCTGACAGGGAAGAGTTTCTTCCCAATATCGCACATAACTCTCCCCTCTCTCAGTGTGAAGCCATTCCCATGCCAGGTCCTTGTGCCAAGTCCCCCTCCAGTCGTTTTGTAGTCCTTATATCTGCTGAAAAGTGATTAAAGGTCTCCCAGGAGAGAACAGCCTCATTGCTTTTCTTTTGGTCAGTTTAAGAGTTGCGTTTCATCTAAGCCAGTTCCTGCACTGCTGCAAACCCAGGACCTGGGTGGGAGCATCCCCTGGGATCAGCCTTTGCAGGGGAAGCAGTGGGGTGCTGTTCCTCGTGCCGGAGGTGCAGGAGGAACCCCGTGAGCCCCTCGCTGAGCTATAGGGTTGTTGGGGCATAGACTCCTTTCTCCTCTGGAGTTCAGGGCAAAGAGTCTCCCTGGGTGAAGCCTTTGTACAGTTCCCTCCAAGGCAGGTTTTATGTCAGTTTGATGGTCCATAAAGAAGACAATGAAATAATTTCTCCTGCTAACGCCCCCAAGGCTGTGGGGGAAGACAAACCAAGTTCTTCCCTCCAACACCTGCCATCCACTCCATCTGCCTCTTTTCCAAAACATGCTTTGTTAACCCCTAGTCCTTCCTGCTTCAAAGCCCTACAGCAGGTTATTGGGCTTGCAGTTTATAACTTTTAATTAGTTTTTAAAATTAATCTTTAGAAGTGTAAGTCCACCTCTCGGCCAGCTGGTAGCTAAACTTCTTTCCACAGTGTGTTATTATTAGAGTTTGATTGGGAAAATCAGGAAATTTTTTAGTTTTGCTAAACTAACACTTAAGAGCTCCAGTGAACAAAGCTGCAAAGTGGACATGTGAAATGCAGGGTTTATAGCCATCCAAGGAGTTGTTGCAGAGACCATTAGACAATGAAGAGATTAATAAAGGCAATTTTGTATATGCTGAGTAACTCACTGCCTTGGAAAAAGATAATAAAGAGTCAGAGAAATGTGTGCTAATTAAGATGAGAAGCAAGAAAGTTCTAACCAATAGAGGTTAGAATACTAACTAATAAAGAGGATTATGTAATTGAGAATGGATGGCCATTGATTTCTTTGTTTGCTAGAAGCAGATAACTAAGTGAAATGTTTTGTGTGTGTGTGTGGCTGAAACTATCCGCTCCACACGCCCTGACCAGCACAAAGTAATGCCTAACTCGCTAATACTAAAATGATCCTGTTTGAGGATTTCATTTATCCGCGTTTTGGAGACCGTTTTTAGTGACCCAGATGGAACCATGCTCCTTCTTTTCTCCATGGATTCAGAGGATCGAGAAGACTCCAGTGGACTCCAAAGATTTTTCAGGGAGATCCTCCAATGCCCTAATCCAGTGAGTTCAAGGCAAAGACCCCTGGCATTTCAGTAAGGCAGTTTCAGACCCACCTTTAACTGCAGGTGGAGGAATTGTGGTAATGGCAAAAGTGGGGGAAGAGGCTGAGAGAGGACATGCTCAGAATGTTCAGCAAGGAACCCTGGATCAATATTTCCCTCCTGCACATCCCTTCTGGAAGGAGGTAGAAAACACTGTCACTGTGTTGATGTGGACCAACGGAATTCCCGGGAAATCCAAGCAGTGGAACCAGTAAGAATTCTGTTTGAGCCTGATGGGCAACTGGTTGGGCAGAAAAAATTATTCTTTGAAGTCAGAAGGTAGAAGAGGGTTAGATGAATGAATTGCTAAGTTTTGCAGGATAGATCACTGCGGGAATATGAGCCACAATATAGGACTCATCTCCTGCTAGTAAAGGATCCACATACTAATGAACACAGGCTGGTACAAGATGTCAGAGCTGTCAGTGAAATAGTGTGAGACTTAGACCCAGTGGTAGCAAGCCCTTATACACTTTTAAGCCCAATTAAGTAATCTGATGAGTCCTGAAGAGTCCTCTGTTGTGCATCTTAAAGATGCTTTTTTTCTGCATTGCCCTTGAAACTGAAAGTCAACTCTTGTTTGCCATTCAATGGAAAGTTCCTTGATGGGCCATGAAACCCAACTGAAGTGGACCTATTTTCCTCCAGGGTTCAAAAATCACCCCACATTGTTTGAGAACTGTCGCAATTTGAGACAAGTTTGGAGGAGACAGGTTTCAGCAGTCCCTCCCACAGCAAGGAATGTTTTTGAGGAAACTGAAAAAAAGCTGTTTATTTAACGCACAGAGTGCAGGCAGGCGCAGGAAACAGAATGAATAATGTCAGATAGTCAAACCTTCTTGCTGTGGAGAAAGCTGTGGATTCACAGTTCTTTCTGTAGGAGTGGCTCAGCTCCTCCCGAGTCTGGAGCCAGGACGCCCATCCCAGGGCCTCCCCTCCGGGCTGGGGCACAGGGCTACCGGTGATGTTCGGGCCGGGGAAAAGCCCAACAGTTCCAGGAAAAAAAGCCACAGGCCTGGAAAACCTTCTGGCATTGTCAAACAAAGAATGAAGGAGCCAGCTAAAAGCAAAGATGTACTCCCTCTGTCCATGCTGCACAACACAGCTGAACGAGCCTGGGGGAGGATGTGTGAAAACCACACCAAAAGAATTCCACCAGCTTTCCACCCCTCTCTCAGACCTAGCTTAAAGTTACAGGACCCCTGTCTGGGCATTAAGCAGACAACAGGGGCACAGTATCATACTGCCACCCCAAGACAAGAACCAAGTGGCAAAAGAATTGGAGGTATAGTGTTGCGGTTGGATTTATTTTATTGATTCCTTGCTAAGTGGTTCGTCCTGTTGCACCCCCTTGTTCTCCCCAAGTTTGTTTAGTCCTGGGCTTTACCCTCCCTCAAAGCTGTCCCCTATGACATTCCCCACCCTTGGTCCAGCTCTTTCCCTGCCTGTCAAGGCAATCCACGCCTTGATTCCCGAACCTTCTGTGCCACTCTGACCTTGGGCCAATCCCTGTCTGCAGCACCCTTTGGAATTCTCCTATCCCTGGAAGCCCCGCTGGCGCGTGTGCCCCATCCTCCCCACCCCCCTGCCCCAAGTGGCCCCAGACACTGGATGTGATCCCCTCACTCCTCCCCTGAGGATTCCCTCTTGGTTGGCTGTTTGCATCCACCCCTGACTTGGATCTTTACTAAACCCCTGCACAGGAGTGCCTGGGGCTCTTTGTTTGAGCTCCCTTCACCTGGAGTGAAGTGTTCCTTGTGGAGCCTCAAGGCAGAGAGCCTCCTCCTTTCTCCTCTCGTGGTCCCTGTGGTGGCTTGTGTCTGGCACCTTAGAGCAAGTGCCTCTAAAGGTTCAGCCTCAGGTAAATGCCCATCCCGAGGCAGTTCCCCACTCCTGGCCAGGCAGCGGAGTTGTAAGAGCCAGCCAAGCTCCGGCAGTCCCTTCAGGATGGGAAAAGGAGAATGAAGGGACCACTTTGCTACAGTATGTGGGTGATCTTTTAATTGCTACAGGAACTCAAGCTAGATGCATTGAAATAATTCTCAGTTTCCTGAAGTTTTTGGGACAAGCCAGTTACAGGGTGTCCAAGAAGAAGGCCCCAAGTGCTAAAGAGCATGTTCTATATCAGAGGTTCACCATTTCCCAGGGGCAGCAAAGCCTTGGAACCAAAAGGATGGAGGCACTTTGCCAAACGCCAGAGACAAGGTCTTTTTGCAGGTTAAGAACATTTCTAGGAATGGGTGGTTGGTGTGGGCTCTGGGTTCTTAATTCTGGCCTGTGGAAAGAGCTTGATATGTGGCCCTGAGAAACCCCCAAGGATGTGCTACAGCAAGGAGCTGCTACAGTGGACCCCAGATTGCCAGAGGCTTTCAGAGACCTCAAGAGAGCTCTAATGTCAGCCCTGCACAGGCATTACCTGACGTGACCAAGCCTCTGGAGCTGTTTGTTCACAAACACTGACATGCTGCACTACGGGTGTTAGCTCAGAGGCTGGGCACATGGAAAAGGGCCATAAGATATTTTTCCAAACAAGTGGACAGTTTAAGTTACCTGGTGAACTGGTGCTTCTCTGCAAATGAGGAGAAAAGTTGATCTAGCTGTCCTGTTATTTAAATTATGAAACTTTAGATCAGTGGACTGTAGTTTTACTCCCTTCCTTGGTAAATGTTTATCCTGCTATTGATGGTGTGGTTCCACAGACTTTGCTAAAATGAGCATCGTATGAGCCCACCAGGAGCTAACACTTCTTTAGCTGGCAACAGCATGAGAATTGAGAAATCAAAACCA
This sequence comes from Taeniopygia guttata, assembly GCF_048771995.1. Lineage (NCBI taxonomy): Eukaryota > Metazoa > Chordata > Aves > Passeriformes > Estrildidae > Taeniopygia > Taeniopygia guttata. The sequence goes on along the minus strand of NC_133044.1, from coordinate 8,352,309 downwards.
AATGGAAGACAGAATATTATTTAATGAAGAGAAATATGAAATTTATAGGCAATGAGCATTAATTCCTTTCATAAAAATACATAGTGAAAAGTTTAGAGAGTGGATGTGCATGCTGAGAGGAGCTATTCCCAGACATCCCAGTGCTGGGAATGAAGTGATGCCTGATTTCTAAAAGTAAAAATAATGTAAGACAGTTTGATTTATCCCGATGTTTGAAGTGACAGTGGGAAAAGGCTCTGCTTGTCTTTCAGAAGACTTTTATTAATGAAACGAAAAATGATTTAACAGACAACAATTCTGGCAGACTTCTCTGTCTGCTGAGAAGACGTCCCTGGTGGAGCACTGGGTTCCCAGTCCTGTCCGGCTACTTGAGGGCTGTGGAAGTGTGACGGGGCTGGGCTGGCAGGAGGAGCCCTGGTGCCCTGGAGACGTGTCGGGGGGCAGTGCCTGGCCGGTGGTCCTGGGAGGTGGCAGGGCCTGGGGGTGAGAGGCAAGGGTGAGCCCCCAGTCCCCGGGGCTGCCCCGTCTGGCTCAGCTCAGCCAGCCCAGGACAGGGCAGCAGGAGGGTCACCTGCTTGGCCAGAGACCCCCAGGGACCAGGCGCAGACCCAGCAGACAACCAGTCTCTGCTCCCCTGATCCCCGTGCCCTGACAGGGCCACACCTGGCTCATCCAGTGTCCTGGTCAGCACAGGAAGCTGGTCATTGCAGCCCCTCGGGATGTGTCCACCCCTGCCCAGCAGCTGGCTCACTCTGGGCTGGGAAGGAGAGAGCAGTTGGCTGAAATGCAGGGCCCAATTCAGCACTCCCTAGCAGCCCTCCCAAAGCAGCTCTGCCCGAGGAAACTGAAGGCACAAATTCACCCTGGATCCTCAGCATCACGCTGCCAGTCCGCATTACACATGCCATGTCCCCACCTTCTTCACCCCTACCTTGTTGGGAAGGGTGACGGGTCCCTGGGGAAATGCCTTGTTCCGAAGAGAATGCTGAATGGGGGGCAGTTTGAAACTGCTGTTCTGATGGTCCCCTGAGCTCGGTGGAACACGGGGGACACTGCCATGGGCCACCGGCCTCCTGTGGGATGGGTCAGAGGACACTCAGAGCCCAGCCCTGTGGCATCCTGGGCTTCACCCTGCTGTGCCAGGGAGGGGACTGGCAGTGCTGCCTGCAGGGGCATGTCCCTCCCAGCTCCTGTCCACCTGCTGCAGGAGCCCCAAGCAGGAAGCAAAAGCCTGTGCCACACCAGGAAAAGCCCTCCTTGCTGTGTCAGGGCGTGCCTGCACCCCGGGAGCTGGGCATGTGTCCTCAGGGCCCTTACCTTTGGCTGGGCGGTGGCTCCTTGCTGGGGGGCAGCGGCGGCAAATACGGGAGTGTCTCGGGGCACCTGGGGAGGGCAGGAGTCACAGGGGTGTGACAGGGGACAAACAACCTGTTCCTGTTGGAGGCATCACCCCCAAACCCAGAGGATTGTACCCCATGGTACCCCGCTGCCTGTAGCCCTTGGGATGAGTGCCCACACCCCTGCTGCCGGCAGGGCTGCAGAGGGGCTCCCCACATCAGGGCCTCCCAAGCAGACCCTGTCACCCTGTGCCCAGCACAGCGGTCACTGCTGGCACCCATCTCCCCCCATGCCAGCCCCGCTGCCCCCGATGCACTGGTGCTACTCACTGGCCAGGGACCTGCACGGTGAGCATGCGGTCACAGGACAGGCACGAGAAAGGGACTGGCAGCTGCCTAAGGAGGGTGAGAGAAGAGGGCTGGGGGAGCTCCTGGGGCCACAGCCCTGCCCGCACACAGGCAGCAGCGGCTGGCAGCAGCCGGGTGCCGGGCAGGTCCCTGCACAGGGTCACGGCGTTTGCAGACTGAACCGTGGGCTCTTGAGCCTGTTTCTCCCCATCCCCAGCGTGCTGGATGATGCCAGCTGAAGGGCACAGGCACCCGTGTCACCATCCCAAGCAGCCCCTGCAGCACTTTCAGCCCCTCTCTGGCACCAAAGTCCCCTGTGTGCACGGCCAGGAGGGCAGGGCATGACCCAGCTCTGGGACCTGCGTCCCACAGCCCTGCCTGGGAGAAGCAGTTCCCATCTCCCACCCTGGCTTCTGGGAGCCTTTGCACCCACAGCCCCATTTTGCTTTGGGAGGGCACTGTCCTGCAGGTGCCCTGTCCTTGTGCCTCCTTTCCTGTGTGGAACCTGCTGCTGGTGGAAGGAGAAGGTGCAGCTGCTTCATCAGCATCCCCCTGGTTCATTGAGCAGCTGAATTGGTCCCAAGGCAGGGGCGCACACGGGGAGCGTGTGGGACAGCTGGAGGGAATGGGACCATTGCTGTCCCCAAAGCCTTCAGAATCTCCATCACACTCACTTCTTAATACCAGCAGCACTGTCACGCAACAGCCTGTTCTCAAGTTCCTCCATGTTCCTGTTCCAGGCCTCGTCCAGGTGCTTACGGAAAGCCTTCAGCTCCAGGCGATCCAGCTGTGAACAGGTGCACAGCCTCAGCCAGCTGCCCCGGGATGTGACATGGAGCTCTCCAGGGAAAAGCCTGGAGGGGGATCCTCAGAGGGATGCTGCCTCAGGCTGTCCAGTCCCAAAGGTGCCAGTTTGTCATTTTGGAGATGAGGGACCCCTCACCTTCTCTTCAATTGCATCGCTGAACTGACGCTGCATATTGTTCCAGTGCTCCTCCTGGCCCGAAATCTGGCTCTGCAACTCCTGCATCCGCTCATCCAGCTCTTCCATGTTCTCTTCAAATTGGCTGCAATCGACTTTGCTGCCCAGGGCAGCTTTGTCCGCCTTCTAGCAGAGGGGAACGGCAGGAGAGCGGTGGGGAAAGGGATGAGGAACGACAGGCAGGGCCAGCGCGTGTGAGGGGCAGAGGGAGAAGTGCTTCCTCCAGGCCATCATGCCCCTTTCAGGCTGCTGTGGCCCAATTTGCCCCATCACCCTGGTGGGTTTGGTCCCACCAACGGGAGGGTGAGGGAACCCCAACATGTTCAGGAAATTCTCCCTCCCCAGGCCAGTTCTGCCATCCAGCCCCCAAGGGACAAGGGGCATTTGGCACCCTGCCTGGAAACCCTTGGGCTGGCAGAGAGGCCCATTGAGACTGTACCATGTCCATTGCTGCCATCACGTCCTGCTCATTTGCCTTCTCCTTCTGAAGCTTCTCCAGAGACTGGAACAGCATCTTTCAGTACAAAAAGGAACCCATGACATCACAGCAAGGTTGGGGCACACCCCAGGATATGGGAGCATCACCCTCTCCACCTACACAAAAAACCTTGGCGAAAGGCACTTGGAACAAGCACAGTGCTGTGAGGAGATCGCCAAGAGATGCTCTGTGATCCCTGCCCGGACACATCTTGAGGGATGCTTTGACCTAAAAAGGGTTTCAGCCACACACCGTGATTTCTTTCTGCTTTTGTTGAGAGTCCTTCTGGAGGATCCCTGAGGCTAAGCTGAGTTTCTCGTAGTCTTTTTCCATCTGCAGAAACTTGGCTTCCATTTGCTGGCGCAGCTCCTGATCCTGCTCAAGGGAAGGAAGAGCATTAGGTGATGACCAAAGGGGGTCTGGCTGCTCCACAGGGCAGACCCACATGACTCAGCCAGTGGCCATGAGCTCTCAGTGTCAACAGGACTTTTGCATCAAGGCTTTAATCTGCGTCCATGCTGCTGACTGGTCCAGGCCAATTTGGGCAGTTTGGGCCTCCCCCACATTACAGCAAAGCACCACAGAGCATGAGGATGTGGCATGGACCTCCAACATGACCAAGCCAGGGGTGGTGGGAGTGCTCCCCCAGGACCTCACCTGCTCGTTCAGCTGGTTGGCTGTCTCAGTCACCATCTCCTCCAGCATGGCATTCCTTCTCTCCTGCTGCTCTCCCATCTTCTGCAGCTCAAGTTTTGTGTCCTGACGCAAAGCCCTGGCCAGCAGGATGGGGACAAGGTCAGGGTTTCCCCTGCAGGGCTGCAGGGCACTGTGCTGTGCATGCAAACCAGGATGCTGCCAGACCCCCCGGGCTCCTTTGCAGCCCCACAGGGTATGAAACCCACTCCTGTCCTCTTACTCAATTTGCTGAGAGATCTCCTTCTTGCTCTCTTCTTTCCACTTGGCTGCATCCTCCCTCAGCTTTTTAAGGTCCTCCTCCAGCTTCTTCATCTGGAAAGCCAGTGATGGTAGAGTCAGGGCACGGACATCCTGTGGTCCCAGCGTGGGGGCCCTTCAGCTACATGGGCAGAACCAGGCTCTTCCACCTGGTCCTGAGATCCTGATCCCAAACCCTGCTCTTGGAATCACATTGATGTTCCCCATGAGAGCCTAAAGATTACACGGCCCAACAGCTCACTAAGACAAGTGACTCCTTAATCTTCTTTATGTCTCCCTCCATGAGGATCTGTGTTGTCTTTATCCTGTCCATCTCGTCCCGGAGATCCCGCATGAGAGCCATGTCCTAGGAGAGAGGAGTGGTGGCAGTGAGCCTGTGGGAGGGTCAGTGGGGACCTGCAAGGCCCTGACCCCTGCTGTGCTTTGTGGAGCCCTGGGGACAGCGCAGGGCCGGGCTCAGCCAGGCTGGCAGGGCTCTGCAGGCAGCACGGTCCATGCATCTGGCAGGGCCAAGGGTACTGAGCCTCCAGCCAGCAGGGCCGAGGGTCCAGGCTGCTCTCTCAGACCCAAAACTTGCTCCCAGCAGCACTTCACCTCGTCCCGCGACATCTGGATCTTCTTCATTTCCCCTGCCGTATGACGCATGGCAGCCTTTAACTTTTCAATTTCTTCCTCATGCTGAGACATAGCCATGGTCTAGGAGAAAGCATTGTCAGAGACAAGTCTCTGGAGAGTGAGTGTGGGAAATATGACCTTGAGAACCACAGTGGTCTGCACAGACCTGTGTCTCCTGGAACTTCTTCATGTTCTCGGAGAGGTGGGAAAGTTCTGCCTTTATCCCACCAAACTCCTCACGAAGAACCTGTGGAACAGTCCAACCAACAGGGACGTCAGAGGTGATGGCCAGGGCAGCAACACCCCAAAGAGCCCCACCCTGCCACGGGCAGCCCGTGGCAGTCCAGGTGGGCAGGGAGAGTCCCAGTGCCACCTGCCCCAGCCCGGCTCGGTGCCAGAGCACTGAGGCCCATCCAGGTGGCAAAGAGCCCCTGCCAGGGGCTGTGCCGGGGCAGTGAGGGCAGTGCCAAGCAGTGCTGTCTGAGGAGGCGGGGAGGGGCTGTCTGCTGGGGGAGTGCCCCGGGGGCTGGGAGGAGCCTCTACCTTGGACATGTGTTTCTTGTAATCTTCCATGTCTTTCTTCATCTTTTCCATCTCAGTGGCCACATCAGCAAGTGAGGGGCCACTGAGCTGGCCCGGCCACGGCTCCTGGCTGGTCAGGTACTGCACGTCCAGGTGCTCCAGCACAGCCTGCAGCAGTTTTCTCATGGCTGCAAAGTGAATTATCCCCTTCTGGGGCGTCCCGATGGCGAGATCCAGCATCTGGGAGAGGCTGAGTGTGTCCAGGGATGCTGCCATGTCTGCACACAGTCAGTCCCTGCTTGGTCACAAGCCTTCCTGCCCAGCTAGGTCTGTCAGGGGTCAGCAAAAGCAATAATAAAAACGTGAGAAGCCAACAGGCTCCTTCCTCCTTCCGTGTCCTTCAGAGGACTGTAGCCTGCTCTGCTCAAACCCCTTTTCATCACAATTCCCGTTGCCAGGCAGCACACCTCACCCCTGGGTAACAGACTCATGAAGTCATAGAGTCACGGAATGGCTTGGGCTGAAGGGACCTCAAAGATCTTCTCATTTCACCCCCTGTCAGGGACAGATAAAGGAACCATTTCTGCTAGACCAGGTTGCTGCCAGCTCCATCTAAACTGGTCTCGGACACTTCCAGGAACAGGGCAGTCTTATTCAAGGCATCACCATGCTGACAGGGAAGAGTTTCTTCCCAATATCCCACATAACTCTCCCCTCTCCCAGTGTGAAGCCATTCCCATGCCAGGCCCTTGTGCCAAGTCCCCCTGAAGCCGTTTTGTAGTCCTTTTATCTGCTGAAAAGTGATTAAAGGTCTCCCTGGAGAGAACAGCCTCATTGCTTTTCTTTTGGTCAGTTTAAGAGTTGCGTTTCATCTAAGCCAGTTCCTGCACTGCTGCAAACCTAGGACCTGGGTGGGAGCATCCCCTGGGATCAGCCTTTGCAGGGGAAGCAGTGGGGTGCTGTTCCTCATGCCGGAGGTGCAGGAGGAACCCCGTGAGCCCCTCGCTGAGCTATAGGGTTGTTGGGGCATAGACTCCTTTCTCCTCTGGAGTTCAGGGCAAAGAGTCTCCCTGGGTGAAGCCTTTGTACAATTCCCTCCAAGGCAGGTTTTATGTCAGTTTGATGGTCCATAAAGAAGACAATGAAATTATTTCTCCTGCTAACACCCCCAAGACTGTGGGGGAAGACAAACCAAGTTCTTCCTTCCAACACCTGCCATCTACTCCATCTGCCCCTTTTCCAAAAGGTGCTCTGTTCACCCCTAATCCTTCCTGCTTCAAAGCCCTACAGCAGGTTATTGGGCTTGCAGTTTATAACTTTTAATTAGTTTTTAAAATTAATCTTTAGAAGTGTAAGTCCACCTCTCGGCCAGCTGGTAGCTAAACTTCTTTCCACAGTGTGTTATTATTAGGATTTCATTGAGAAAATCAGGTAACCTTTTAGTTTTGCTAAACAAACACTTAGGAGCTTCAGTGAACAAAGCTGCAAAGTGGACATGTGAAATGCAGGGTTTATAGCCATCCAAGGAGTTGTTGCAGAGACCATTAGACAATGAAGAGATTAATAAAGGCAATTTTATATATGCTGGATAACTCACTGCCTTGGAAAAAGATAATAAAGAGTCAGAGAAATGTGTGCTAATTAGGATGAGAAGCAAGAAAGTTCTAACCAATAGAGGTTAGAATACTAACTAATGAAGGGAATTATGTGATTGACAATGGACAGCCATCGATTTCTTTGTTTGCTAGAAGAAGATAACTAAGTGAAAAGTTTTGTGCGTGTGTGTGGCTGCAACTATCTGCTCCACACGCCCTGACCGGCACAAAGTAATGCCTAACTCTTGTTAGCTCTGAAATATGCATTTTCACATCAATAACAAGGAAAGGTGGCCCAAGGCAGTTATGGGGCTCTCTGGCCGCCTAAAGTAGACCGTGTATATCCCTGGCTAATGAACGCTAATTCCATCTGGATCGGCCCCAGGCTGCGGGACAGCCGGGGGTGCCTGGCTGGAAGCAGCTCTGGCTCCTGACAGGAGCTGTGGGCAAGGGGCTGCCAGGCCGTGCTGGGCCAGCCCCTCAGGCCGCCCCTCAGCGAGGAAGAGGAGGAGGAAGCTGACAACTGAGCTTGCAGCCTCCCCGTGCAGGGATGAAGGGACGAGGGCACTGGGGCGCCGGGGCTCGGGGCCAGCCGTGGGGCACGGCTGCAAGCGGCTCCTGAGTCGGCGCCAGGGCTGCCTGTGAGGATTTCAGGCGGCAGCCGAGAGCAGCAGGGCCGGCAGTGCCAGCCGGGCCCCGCGGGGATCTGCCCGAGGCCGCCCAGCCCGGCAGGGCCGCGGCTGTGCAGCGCTGCTCCCGCTGCCACAGCGGGCCCGGCTGTCAGAGCTGCCCCGCGGGCGCCGCGGGACCGGCAGCAGCCTCAGGGCCCGGCCCAGGGCTCCGTCTGCTCGGCCTGGGGCCGGCCACAGCGGGGCCAGGAGCTTAAGGAGCGTCAGGGAGCCCGGGGAAGAGACAGGCTGCTTAGACAAGGCTCTGCCTACAGTTTAACGGGTTTTATTAACTTAATACAACAAAAACATCATGCTTCTCAACAGCAGCGTCACAGGCGTTTCTCGCTTCTGAGGAGATGTCCCAGATCGAGCACTGGGCGCGGAGTCCTTTCCAGCTGGCTGGGGGCTGTGGATGTCCGGAGGGGCTGGAGAGGCTGGACGAGCCCTGGTGCACTCGAGATGTGTCGGGGGGCTGTGCTTGGCCGGGGCCCTCGTGAGGCGGCAGGGCCTGGGGGTTGAAGGCCAAGGGTGAGTCCCTCATTGCCAGGGACTGGCCCTGGCTGGAGAGACTCTGCCGGCCCAGGGTGGCCAGCACAAGTGTCACCTGCCTAGTGAGAGACCCTCAGAGAGCCAAGCTCAGCTGCCCCATGAGCCAGTCCTTCTCCTCCATTCTGCTTCTGCCCCTTCCAAAGCAGGTCAGAGCCCCAAGCCCCATCCCAACCTGCCCAGCTCTGCACACGGAGCTCATCCCCCAGCCGGTACCCCACAGATAATCAGCCCCCTGTCCTCGTGGACCCCCATGCCCTAACAGGGCCATACCTGATGCATCCTGTGTCCTGATCGCCGTAGGATGCTGGACTTTACGGCCCCTTGAGATGTGTCCATCACTGTCCAGCAGCTGGGTCACACTGGGCTGAGGAGGAGAGGGCAATAAGCTGAAATGCTGGGCCCAACCAATCCAGCATCCCCTAATAATCCTCCCAACCCAGGTCTCCCTGGGGACTGAAGGCACAGATTCCCTCTGGATAGTCAGCAATGCCATCAAGCCTCAGTCGTCATTCTGTGTCCACCCCTTCATCATTCCTACCTTTTTCTGGACTGTCAAGAAGGCCTGTTGCTGACCGCTTCTCTGTAGGGAAGCCCTGATGTTCTGCGTTGTGGAGCTGCTGCTCTGATGGTCCCCAGAGCTCTGTGGCACACGGGGGAACCTGCCATGGGCCACCGGCCTCCTGTGGGACAGGGCAGAGGACACTCATTGCCCAGCACTTTCGCATCCTGGGCTTTACCCTGCTGTGCCACTCTACTGCTCTTGGCAGGGCTGGGTTTTGGGAACTGCTTTCACAGGAGGCACACAACTGCCCACCAAGCCTGAGCTCAGATTGAAAACAGACACAGCTCATCAGATGTGCGTTCAGCAACCTTAGGACAGAGAGGTGGGCCACACATGGCAGTGCAACAGGGGGACTGCAGAACTCCCCATACCGGTGGGGAGGGTCCCACAAGTCTGTGGTGACATGGAAGGATCCTCATTCAGCAGTGAGAAGCCAACGTAAAGGTTGTGAAGGGCTGAGTTAGACGCTGTCCTCAGGGCCTTTGAGGTATTTTTGGAACCAATCAATATTGCTACAGATTTGTAGTATGTGGCAGGTGTGGTACCCAGGGCAGAGCATGCAGTGCTCAAGGTTTCCAACCCAGTAATATTCAGCTTGCTCTCGGAGCTGATCTATCTGGTTTCCCACGGAGAGCAACCCTGTTATGTAATGCATGTGAGGTCGCACACTGACCTCCCTGGTTTTATCTCAGAAGTGAACAGTAGGGCAGATGCTCTGGCCGCTCCCCTACAGCTGGTTGGCCAACCTAACATCTTCCAACAGGACAAACTAAACCATCAACAGTTCCACCAGAACGCCCCATGTCTGGTCCGCCAATTCCACCTGCAGCGTGACCAGGCCAAGGCAATTGTGGCCACATGCCCCGGCTGCCAGGAGTCCGCTTTACCATCTCTGGGTTCTGGTGTGAATCGCAGAGGACTCCGCGCTTGTGAGGTGTGGCAAACAGACATCACCCACTTACCTGAGTTCAGCAGATTTAAGTATGTACATGTTTCTGTGGACACTTTCTCCGGAGCAGTCTTTGCCTTGGCTCACACAGGAGAAAAGGCCGCGGATGCACAAAAACATTTCGTGCAGGCATTCACGACCTTGGGGGTCCCCACCACCATCAAAACTGACAATGGCCCAGCTTAAATTTCCAAGGCGTTCGGTGAGTTTTCACAGGAATGGGGGGTTAACCATCAGAGGGGGATTCCACACTTCCCCACTGGCCAGGCTGTCATATAGAGAACACACCAGATGCTAAAGAAAGTCTTCCTTTGCCAGCGGAGAGATGTTTGAGTTTCATCACCACAGCTCAAGCTCCACAAGGACCTTTTCACTATTATTTTCTTGAACTGTTCTTTTGATAGGCCTGAGCCGCCAGTCTTGTGTCATTTTAAGCAGCACCTGCAGTTAAGACCCATTGAAAGACCGCCAGTATTAATTAGGGACCCAGACTCTGGGGAAATCCAGGGTCTGTACCAGTTTATCACCTGGGGACGTGGGTATGCATGCGTGTCCACGTCCTCAGGAGTCAAATGGATCCCTAAGAAATTAATCAAACCTTACACACCAGAATAGGAAGTGAGTCCATCAGAGTGTGCCTCCCCAAACATGTTGAATGACCCCACAGATGATGCAGTCGCATCCAATAGACGTCGCAAGGGGAGAAAAGACCCCTAGTCCCTTCTTTCCCTCAGTACAGTTAAAGCAAGTGGCATTTTCTTCCCTAGTGTCTTCTTACTCCATTTTATGTTTTCATTTTCTTTCAGACTCCCACCATGTCAATTTCTGCATTCATGATCTTCATTTGTCTCCAGTTTATGACCCTCTACCAGTCCTTGCTGGATGCGTGGATCATCCCACAGCCCCGAAAGAATGTGTGGATAACTCCAGCCCATGCCCTCCAGCAAGACCATCTGTGCCTTTCAACATCTGCAGCAGAAAATCCGATGTCTACTTGCCTGGTGGGGATTCCAGGAAAAATAAGTGAGTACCCCAGCACCCTGGTCAGGATCCGGGATGAGTTTAATAAAAAGAACCTGCCAAACACCTGGGCAGAAATTTCTAGATATTGGGGGATTTCTGAATATGCAAAAACAGCTATTACCAACCCCCTAGGGCTGTGGTGGAAATGGGTATAAGACCTGCCCACTGCCGATGCAGAGCCCCAGGAATTTGAGCTACTGGGCTCCACAAAGACTGAATACTGTGTTCAGTTTGACTTTATGCCACATGCCCACCCGGATCTCTACGACCATATGAAACAACATAAGGTAGAAATTAGAGCTGACCAGTGGTGCACTTGTATCACCAAAGTGGGTGCTCCCTCAGCTGCTGATTCCTACGCCTGCAAGTTAGACAAGGGGATGTTTTTAATCTGTGGAAATCAGGCATATCCAGGAATCTCCTCTCGCCTCCTAGGGGCTCCATGCACCCTGGGGCATCTTTCACTTGCTTTCCCCAACATGACCCAAATTCCGATCTGGCAGGCCAAACAGAAAATTGTTAAAAGGGGTGCAGAACAATTAGACAAACATTGTAGCAAAATTTATCATTGGGCCAAATCCAAAAGAGTTGCCATCTCTGTTTTTGTACCCTGGGTGGCAGCAGCAAAGTCTTTAAGTGAATTGGGACATCTAGAATGCTGGGTTACAAAGCAAGCCAATTTAACATCGATTGCCCTAAGTAACCTCCAAGAAGACGAGGAAGTTACCAGGAAAGTGACCTTACAAAATTGGGCTGCCATCGATTTTCTGCTGCTGGTACACAGGCATGGGTGTCAAGAGTTCAAGGGGCTGTGCTGCTTCAACTTGTCATCAAGAAGCCAAAGTGTCCACTCGTCCATCCGAGAAATGAAAGACCTTATCGGCAGCGTAAAACAAGAGAACAACGACTGGATCAGAGACATGTTTAAGAACTGGAACCTCTCTGGGTGGATGATATCTACTATGAAAGACGTTGGTTGTCTTATAGTTGTAATATTTTTAGTTTCATTAACATTTGGAGTTCTTAAATAAATTCTCTCTACCAGCCCTGCCAAATCTTTGGCTTCTGAGACTGTCGTTGCTGAGGCAGCCACCACCAAAAATGAATGGTGGGAAGGCGACAGATAAGACAGCAATGAAGTCTAGAAGAGCTGCTACTCTACCTCTCCCCGAAGCTCCATCAAACTTATAAAACAGAGAAGGGGGAGATGTGGGGGGGTGTGTTTTTATAGGGTTTGACAGTGCTTTGTTTTAAGAGTTAGGAGTTTAATGTTAGGAAGTTTCAGTTGGTGTGTTCCTTGTACCCCCTATTTCTTCCCCTCACAATGCTTTTTCCTGCCACTTGACTGTCCCTCAAAGTGCCAATCTCCCCATTCCTCCACTTTTACCTATAAACAGTTCTGTCAATCCAAGTTGTGCTGCACACCTCCCCTGTCTATCAGTGTAGCCACCCCCGTTTTGTTCTCGAAAGTTTCCTGTCAATCACCCATGTTCTAATAGTTGATTAGTCCTCAAGGTTTCTCCCCACCCTTCTCTATGCTCCATTAGTTGTAACCCATGATGTAATTCTCCTGTAATTACCCTCACTGGTTGTTCCATGTTGCCACCCCTTCATGCCCACACCCTTTATAAGTTGTAGCCCGACCCCATTTTCTCTGACTGCTCCCTGACCGTTTCATGGAATAAAACCTCCTTGGACATCATACAAGTGTCCTCTCCTTTGTTCCTTCACCTCGGATCCTCGCAGTGCTTCAGCGCAAGCACTACCCATGCCGCTGCACACGCTGCCACCTGGGAGCCTCGGTAGACACCCAGGGGCAGCCACTCCCATAGCCCTCACCGGCCACACCGGCAAACTGCTAGCTGGGATTTCAACAGCCAGTGGCTGCATTGCAGGAGCTCCAACTCATGAAGTCATAGAGTCATGAAATGGCTTGGGCTGAAGGGACCTCAAAGATCCTCTCTTTCCAATCCCCTGCCATGGGCAGGAACACCTTCCACTAGACCAGGTTGCTCCAAGACCCATCCACAACGACCCAGGACACTTTCAGGAATGGGGCAGACACCATTTCTTTGGGCAACATGTGACAAGGCATCGTGACCCTTGCAGGAAGATTTTCTTTCCAATAACCCTGCTGTCTCACAGTGTGAAGCCATTCCCCTTGTTCTGTCGTTCATGGCCCTTATGCCAAGTCCCTCTCCAGCCCATTTGGAGCCATTTAGTGACTGAAGAGCGCTTGAAAGTCTCGCAGGACTGGAGAGGCCTCACTATTTTTCTTTTAATCCGTTTAAGACTTGAGTTACAGCTCAGCCAGTTGTTCATCTGCTGTGTCAGTGTCCCGTCTGTGGCATCTCATGTTCTTAGTTCCTTCCTGCACCGTGGAGCAGGCACTAAGCCTGGCTTTGCTGTGCAGTGAAGTGTCAGTGTGAGTGACCACGGGCTGGGCACCGCAACAACCACAAAGACCCAGGTGAAGCCCAAAGGGTCCATTTATGTTTGTTTCCTCACCAAGAGAGGGATCCCCCAAGCAGCTTCTGGGCAGAGGCCATGGGTAAGGGCCAGCAGCCCCACAGAGCTCAGTCCCTGTGAGAGAATCACCAACCTGCTGCTTCCACCTGGGTTTCAGATGTGGCCACTCGCTGGTTTGGCACAGTAAACCAGGGCCTGGCTGGGAGCATCCCCTGGGATCAGCCTTTGCAGGGGAAGCAGTGGGGTGCTGTTCCTCATGCTGGAGGTGCAGGAGGAACCCCGTGAGCCCCTCGCTGAGCTATAGGGTTGTTGGGGCATAGACTCCTTTCTCCTCTGGAATTCAGTGCAAAGAGTTTCCCTGGGGGAAGCCTTTGTACAATTCCCTCCAAGTCAGGTTTTATGTCAGCTTGACGGTCCATAAAGAAGACTGTCCTGTGCCTGCAAACCAGTATGCTGTCAGACCACCTGGGCTCCCTCGCAGCCCCACAGGGACTGTGGGAAGACTGTGGATGCTCCCAACCAGGCGCTGGGTTTGCAGCAGTGCAGGGACTGGCTTAGATGAAACGCAACTCTTAAACTGACCAAAAGAAATGCAATGAGGCTGTTCTCTCCTGGAAGACCTTTAATCACTTTTCAGCAGATAAAAGGACTACAAAACGGCTGCAGGGGGACTTGGCACAAGGGCCTGGCATGGGAATGGCTTCACACTGAGAGAGGGGAGAGTTAGGTGGGATATTGGGAAGAAACTCTTCCCTGTCAGCATGGTGATGCCTTGACAGAGACTGCCCTGTTCCTGGAAGTGTCCAAGACCACATTAGATGGAGCTTGCAGCAACCTGGTCTAGTGGAAAAAGTTCCTTTATTTGTCCCTGACAGGGGGTGAAATGAGAAGATCTTTGAGGTCCCTTCCAGCCAAAGCCATTCCGTGACTCTATGACTTCATGAGTCTGTGACACAGTGGTGAGGTCCCAGGGGTGAGGTGTGCTGCCTGGCAATGGGAATTGTGATGAAAAGGGGTTTGAGCAGAGCAGGCTCCAGTCCTCTGAAGGACACGAAAGGAGGAAGGAGCCTGTTGGCTACTGATCCTTTTGATTATTGCTTTTGCTGACCCCTGACAGACCCAGCTGGGCAGGAAGGCTTGTGACCAACCAGGGACTGACTGTGTGCAGACATGGCAGCATCCCTGGACACACTCAGCCTCTCCCAGATGCTGGATCTCGCCATCGGGACGCCCCAGAAGGGGATCATTCACTTTGCAGCCATGAGAAAACTGCTGCAGGCCGTGCTGGAGCACCTGGACGTGCAGTACCTGACCAGCCAGGAGCCGTGGCCGGGCCAGCTCAGTGGCCCCTCACTTGCTGATGTGGCCACTGACATGGAAAAGATGAAGAAAGACATGGAAGATTACAAGAAACACATGTCCGAGGTAGAGGCTCTTCCCAGCCCCCGGGGCACTCCCCCAGCAGACAGCCCCTCCCCGCCTCCTCAGACAGCACTGCTTGGCACTGCCCTCACTGCCCCGGCACAGCCCCTGGCAGGGGCTCTTTGCCACCTGGATGGGCCTCAGTGCTCTGGCACCGAGCCGGGCTGGGGCAGGTGGCACTGGGACTCTCCCTGCCCACCTGGACTGCCACGGGCTGCCCGTGGCAGGGTGGGGCTCTTTGGGGTGTTGCTGCCCTGGCCATCACCTCTGACATCCCTGTTGGTTGGACTGTTCCACAGGTTCTTCGTGAGGAGTTTGGTGGGATAAAGGCAGAACTTTCCCACCTCTCCGAGAACATGAAGAAGTTCCAGGAGAGACAGGTCTGTGCAGACCACTGTGGTAGTGAAGGTTGTTTTCCTCACAGACACTCCACAACTTGCATCTCTCACCATTTTCTCCTACAGTCCTACATGGCTGCAGACATGAAAAAGATCCAGAAGATGCAGGACAAGGTGAAGTGCTGCTGGGAGCAAGTTTTGGGTCTGAGAGAGCAGCCTGGACCCTCGGCCCTGCTGGCTGGAGGCTCAGTACCCTTGGCCCTGCCAGATGCATGGACCGTGCTGCCTGCAGAGCCCTGCCAGCCTGGCTGAGCCCGGCCCTGCGCTGTCCCCAGGGCTCCACAAAGCACAGCAGGGGTCAGGGCCTTGCAGGTCCCCACTGACCCTCCCACAGGCTCACTGCCACCACTCCTCTCTCCTAGAACATGACTCTCATCCGGGATCTCCAAGAGGAGATGGACAGAATAAAGACAACACAGAACCGCATGGAGGGAGACGTAAAGAAGGTTAAGGAGTCACTTCCCATAGTAAGCTGTTGGATCGTGTAATCTTTAGGCTCTCATGGGGAACATCAATGTGATTCCAAGAGCAGGGTTTGGGATCAGGGTCTCAGGACCAGATGGAGGAGCCTGGGTCTGCCCATGTAGCTGAAGGGCCCCCACGCTGGGACCACAGGATGTCCGTGCCCTGACTCTACCATCACTGGCTTTCCAGATGAAGAAGCTGGAGGAGGAACTTAAAAAGCTGAGGGAGGATGCAACCAAGTGGAAAGAAGAGAGCAGCAATGAGATCTCTCAGCAAATTGAGTAAGAGGACAGGAGTGGGTTTCATACCCTGTGGGGCTGCAAGGGAGCCCAGGGGGTCTGGCAGCATCCTGGTCTGCAGGCACAGCACAGTGCCCTGCAGCCCTGCAGGGGAAACCCTGACCTTGTCCCCATCCTGCTGGCCAGGGCTTTGCGTCAGGACACAAAACTTGAGCTGCAGAAGATGGGAGAGCAGCGGGAGATGCGATATACCCCACAGGAGCAGCTGGTGACTGAGACAGCCAACCAAGTGAACGAGGAGGTGAGGTCCTGGGGGAGCACTCCCACCACCCCTGGCTTGGTGCCCGAGTCCTGCAGGGGTTCCTGGCCATATTCTCTGACTGGCTGGGGCCACCTTGCACTGTTGATTCCATTCATCCCACCGTTGAGCCAATTTCTTCTGCCTCTCCTGCAGTTTGGCAGTACAGGAGAAGCAACTCTGAGCCTACTGGAGGAGCTGGAGGATGGGAATGGAGACTGCTCCAGTTGCACCCTCAAAATCAGGGCCTATTTAGGGAAGCTCCTCCTGCGCTACGAGAAACTCCAGGAGAAGGTGGAATCCCTGGAGTCCCGGCAGATGCCCAGGGGAAAGCTCAAGAAAATGATGAAGAATTGGGGACAGGTAGGCTGTGGGCAGCATGGGGGACTGAGGACATCTCCCAGCTGGATGTGCTGTAGTCTGGGGGAGGCCCAAACTGCCAAAATTGGCCTGGACAGGTCAGCAACATTAACACAGATTAAAGCCTTGATGCAAACGTCCTGTTGATTCTGAGAGCTCATGGCCACAGACTGAGAAATGCTGGTCTGCCCTGTGGAGCAGCCAGACTCCCTTTTGTTCAGCGCCATGCTTTTCCTTCCCTGAAGCTGGAGAATGACCATGAGCGGCTGCACTACATGGAGGAAACACTTGTACAGATGAAAGAAGACTGTGAGAAGCTCAGCTTTGTTTCTGGGAGCCTGCAGAAAGACGCTGAACAAAACCAGAAAGCAATCAAGGTGTGTGGCTGAAACTCCTGTGGTGCCAGAGCACGCCCCAAGCCCTCGTGATTCCAGGCAGGGGACACAAGAATGTCTCTGGCTGAGACTTTCAGCACTGTGCTGGTTCCAAGTGCCTTTCCTCAAGGTTTTTGGGCAAGGGGAGTGGGTTGTGTTCTCCTGGCCAGGAGGCAGCTCCAGCCTTGCTGTGGTGTCATGGGTTCCTTTCTGTACTGAAAGATGCTGTTCCAGTCTCTGGAGAAGCTTCAGAAGGAGAAGGCAAATGAGCAGGACGTGATGGCAGCAATGGACATGGTACAGTCTCAATGGGCCTCTCTGCCAGCCCAAGGGTTTCCAGGCAGGGTGCCAAATGCCCCTTGTCCCTTGGGGGCTGGGTGGCAGAACTGGCCTGGGGAGGGAGAATTTCCCGAGCATGTTGGGGTTCCCTCACCCTCCCGATGGTGGGACCAAACCCACCAGGGTGATGGGGCACATGGGGCCACAGCACCCTGAAAGGGGCACGATGGCCTGGAGGAAGCACTTCTCCCTCTGCCCCTCACACGCGCTGGCCCTGCCTGTCGTTCCTCATCCCTTTCCCCACCGCTCTCCTGCCGTTCCCCTCTGCTAGAAGGCGGACAAAGCTGCCCTGGGCAGCAAAGTCAACTGCAGCCAATTTGAAGCTCATATGGAGCGTCTGGATAAGAGGATGCAGGAATTGCAGAGCCAGCTTTTAGGCCAGGAGGAGCACTGGAACAATATGCAGCAGCAGCTCAGCTGTGTGGTGGAAGAAAAGGTGAGGAGTACCTTGTCCCCAAAATGACAAACTGGCACCTTTGGGACTGGACAGCCTGAGGCAGCATCCCTCTGAGGATCCCCCTCCAGGCTTTTCCCTGGAGAGCTCCATGTCACATCCCGGGGCAGCTGGCTGAGGCTGTGCACCTGTTCACAGCTGGATCGCCTGGAGCTGAAGGCTTTCGGCTCCCAGATGGAGGAGACTTGGAAGAGAAGCATTGAGGACCTCAAGATGAAGGAAGGTGACAGTGCTGCTGGGATCAAGAAGTGAGTGTGATGGAGATTCTGAAGGCTTTGGGGACAGCAATGGTCCCATTCCCTCCAGCTGTCCCACACGTTCCCCGTGTGCTCCCCTGCCTTGGGACCAATTCAGCTGCTCAATGAACCAGGGGGATGCTGATGAAGCAGCTGCACCTTCTGCTTCCACCAGCAGCAGGTTCCACACAGGAAAGGAGGCACAAGGACAGGGCACCTGCAGGACAGTGCCCTCCCAAAGCAAAATGGGGCTGTGGGTGCAAAGGCTCCCAGAAGCCAGGGTGGGAGATGGGAACTGCTCCTCCCAGGCAGGGCTGTGGGACGCAGGTCCCAGAGCTGGGTCATGCCCTGCCCTCCTGGCCGTGCACACAGGGGACTTTGGTGCCAGAGAGGGGCTGAAAGCGCTGCAGGGGCTGCTTGGGATGGTGACATGGGTGCCTGTGCCCTTCAGCTGGCATCATCCAGCACGCTGGGGATGGGGAGAAACAGGCTCAAGAGCCCACGGTTCAGCCTGCAAACGCCGTGACCCTGTGCAGTGACCTGCCCGGCACCCGGCTGCTGCCAGCCGCTGCTGCCTGTGTGCGGGCAGGGCTGTGGCCCCAGGAGCTCCCCCAGCCCTCTTCTCTCCCCCTCCTTAGGCAGCTGCCAGTCCCTTTCTCGTGCCTGTCCTGTGACCGCATGCTCACCGTGCAGGTCCCTGGCCAGTGAGTAGCACCAGTGCATCGGGGGCAGCGGGGCTGGCATGGGGGGAGATGGGTGCCAGCAGTGACCGCTGTGCTGGGCACAGGGTGACAGGGTCTGCTTGGGAGGCCCTGATGTGGGGAGCCCCTCTGCAGCCCTGCCGGCAGCAGGGGTGTGGGCACTCATCCCAAGGGCTACAGGCAGCGGGGTACCATGGGGTACAATCCTCTGGCTTTGGGGGTGCTGCCTCCAAGAGGAACAGGTTGTTTGTCCCCTGTCACACCCCTGTGACTCCTGCCCTCCCCAGGTACCCCGAGACACTCCCGTATTTGCAGCCGCTGCCCCCCAGCAAGGAGCCACCGCACAGCCAAAGGTAAGGGCCCTGAGGACACATGCCCAGCTCCCGGGGTGCAGGCACGCCCTGACACAGCAAGGAGGGCTTTTCCCGGTGTGGCACAGGCTTTTCCTTCCTGCTTGGGGCTCCTGCAGCAGGTGGACAGGAGCTGGGAGGGACATGCCCCTGCAGGCAGCACTGCCAGTCCCCTCCCTGGCACAGCAGGGTGAAGCCCAGGATGCCACAGGGCTGGGCACTGAGTGTCCTCTGACCCATCCCACAGGAAGCCGGTGGCCCATGGCAGTGTCCCCCGTGTGCCACAGCGCTCTGGGGACCATCAGAGCAGCAGTTTCAAACTGCCCCCCATTCAGCATTCTCTTCGGAACAAGGCATTTCCGCAGGGACCCGTCACCCTTCCCAACAAGGTAGGGATGAAGAAGGTGGGGACATGGCATGTGTAATGTGGACTGGCAGCGTGATGCTGAGGATCCAGGGTGAATTTGTGCCTTCAGTTTCCTCAGCCAGAGTTGGTTTGGGAGGGCTGCTAGGGAATGCTGAATTGGGCCCTGCATTTCAGCCAACTGCTCTCTCCTTCCCAGCCCAGAGTGAGCCAGCTGCTGGGCAGGGGTGGACACATCCCGAGGGGCTGCAATGACCAGCTTCCTGTGCTGACCAGGACACTGGATGAGCCAGGTGTGGCCCTGTCAGGGCACGGGGATCAGGGGAGCAGAGACTGGTTGTCTGCTGGGTCTGCGCCTGGTCCCTGGGGGTCTCTGGCCAAGCAGGTGACCCTCCTGCTGCCCTGTCCTGGGCTGGCTGAGCTGAGCCAGACGGGGCAGCCCCGGGGACTGGGGGCTCACCCTTCCCTCTCACCCCCAGGCCCTGCCACCTCCCGGGACCACCGGCCAGGCACTGCCCCCCGACACGTCCCCAGGGCACCAGGGCTCCTCCTGCCAGCCCAGCCCCGTCACACTTCCACAGCCCTCAAGTAGCCGGGCAGGACTGGGAACCCAGTGCTCCACCAGGGACGTCTTCTCAGCAGACAGAGAAGTCTGCCACAATTGTTTTCTGTTAAATCATTTTTCATTTCATTAATAAAAGTCTTCTGAAAGACAAGCAGAGCCTTTTCCCACTGTCACTGAATACATGGGGATAAATACAACTATCTTACACTATTTTTACTGTTAGGAATCAGGCATCACTGGGATGCCTGGGAATAGCTCCACTCAGGATGCACCCCCACTCTCTAAACTTTTCACTATGTATTTTTATCAAAGGAATTAATGCTCATTGCCTATAAATTTCATATTTCTCTTCATTAATTAATATTCTATCTTCCATTTGGTTTTGATTTCTCAATTCTCATGCTGTTGCCAGCTAAAGAAGTGTTAGCTCCTGGTGGGCTCATACGATGCTCATTTTACCAAAGTCTGTGGAACCACACCATCAATAGCAGGATAAACATTTACCAAGGAAGGGAGTAAAACTACAGTCCACTGATCTAAGGTTTCATAATTTAAATAACAGGACAGCTAGATCAACCTTCTCATTTGCAGAGAAGCACCAGTTCACCAGGTAACTTAAACTGTCCACTTGTTTGGAAAAATACCTTATGGCCCTTTTCCATGTCCCCAGCCTCTGAGCTAACACCCGTAGTGCAACATGTCAGTGTTTGTGAACAAACAGCTCCAGAGACTTGGTCACGTCAGGTAATGCCTGTGCAGGGCTGACATTAGAGCTCTCCTGAGGTCTCTGAAAGCCTCTGGCAATCTGGGGTCCACTGTAGCAGCTCCTTGCTGTAGCACCTCCTTGGGGGTTTCTCAGGGCCACATATCAAGCTCTTACCACAGGCCAGAATTAAGAACCCAGAGCCCACACCAACCACCCATTCCTAGAAATGTTCTTAACCTGCAAAAAGACCTTGTCTCTGGGGTTTGGAAAATTGCCTCCATCCTTTTGGTTCCAAGGCTTTGCTGCCCCTGGGAAATGGTGAACCTCTGATATAGAACATGCTCTTTAGCACTTGGGGCCTTCTTCTTGGACACCCTGTAACTGGCTTGTCCCAAAAACTTCAGGAAACTGAGAATTATTTCAATGCATCTAGCTTGAGTTCCTGTAGCAGTTAAAAGATCACCCACATACTGCAGCAAAGTGGTCCCTTCATTCTCCTTTTCCCATCCTGAAGGGACTGCCGGAGCTTGGCTGGCTCTTACAACTCCGCTGCCTGGCCAGGAGTGGGGAACTGCCTCGGGATGGGATTTACCTGAGGCTGAACCTTTAGAGGCACTTGCTCTAAGGTGCCAGACACAAGCCACCACAGGGACCACGAGAGGAGAAAGGAGGAGGCTCTGTGCCTTGAGGCTCCACAAGGAACACTTCACTCCAGGTGCAGGGAGCTCAAACAAAGAGCCCCAGGCACTCCTGTGCAGGGGTTTAGTAAAGATACAAGTCAGGGGTGGATGCAAACAGCCAACCAAGAGGGAATCCTCAGGGGAGGAGTGAGGGGATCACATCCAGTGTCTGAGGCCACTTGGGGCAGGGGGATGGGGAGGATGGGTCACACGCGCCATCGGGGCTTCCAGGGATAGGAGAATTCCAAAGGGTGCTGCAGACAGGGATTGGCCCAAGGTCAGAGTGGCACAGAAGGTTCGGGAATCAAGGCGTGGATTGCCTTGGCAGGCAGGGAAAGAGCTGGACCAAGGGTGGGGAATGGCATGGGGGACAGCTTTGAAGGGGGGTAAAGCCCAGGGCTAAACAAACTCGGGGAGAACATGGGGGTGCAACAGGATGAACCACTTAACAAGGAATCAATAAAATAAATCCAATCACAACACCATACCTCCAATTCTTTTGCCACTTGGTTCTTGTCTTGGGGTGGCAGTATGATACTGTGCCCCTGTTGTCTGCTTAATGCCCAGACAGGGATCCTGTAACTTTAAGCTAGGTCTGAGAGAGGGGTGGAAAGCTGGTGGAATTCTTTTGGTGTGGTTTTCACACATCCTCCCCCAGGCTCGCTCAGCTGTGTTGTGCAGCATGGACAGAGGGAGTACATCTTTGCTTTTAGCTGGCTCCTTCGTTCTTTGTTTGACAATGCCAGAAGGTTTTCCAGGTCTGTGGCTTTTCCTCCTGGAACTGTTGGGCTTTTCCCCGGCCCGAACATCGCCGGGAGCCCTGCGCCCCAGCCCGGAGGGAAACGAAGCCACCAGACTGGAAGAGACGCAGAGCAACGCTGACAAAAGCAAGGAGCCGTCCTTCTGGGGGTATCAGAGTTCCCAGTTTATTGCCTCAAAGAAAGATAAGCTCCAAAAGGCGATGAGCACCGTGTGCCCTGCTTGTTAAAGGGGGGTGGTAACAGGGGGAGGAAACAGCAGCCAACTAATGGGATAAAAACTGGGGGTGGTAACAGGGGTGACACACAGGGGAAACTTCCAATGAGGTAGCAGGGAGGGAGGGGACCCCGGAGAGCAGCTTATCACTCGAGGCCCTGGATGGAACTTTCTAGGTGGAAGGGAGAGGTCTCTGAGAGACAGACAGGCTCCAGGGTGGGGTTGGGGGAGATAACTCAGCAGGAATACAGTGAACTGGGTGGAGGGAGGAATGACGGGCAGACGAAGGGGGGAGGAGAAGGGAGGCTGGAGCATTTTACAAAAACAGGGGGAGAGGGAGCAACCAGAACTGGGGGAAACCTAAAACACACCCCCAACACTGTGTGTTAAATAAACAGCTTTTTTCACTTTCCTCAAAAACATTCCTTGTTGAGGGAGGGACTGCTGTAACCTGTCTCCTCTGAAATTGTCTCAAGTTGAGACAGTTCTCAAACAATGTGGGGTGATTTTTGAACCCTGGAGGAAAATAGGTCCACTTCAGTTGGGTTTCATGGCCCATCAAGGAACTTTCCATTGAATGGCAAACAAGAGTTGACTTTCGGTTTCAAGGGCAATGCAGAAAAAAAGCATCATTAACATGCACAACAGAGGACTCTTCAGGACTCATCAGATTACTTAATTGGGCTTAAAAGTGTATAAGGGCTTGCTACCACTGGGTCTAAGTCTCACACTATTTCACTGACAGCTCTGACATCTTGTACCAGCCTGTGTTCATTAGTATGTAGCTCCTTTCCCAGCAGGAGATGAGTCCTATATTGTGGCTCACATGCCCTCAGTGGTCCATCTTGCAAAACTTAGCAATTCATTCATTTAACCCTCTTCTACCTTCTAAGTTCAAATAATAATTTTTTCTGCCCAACCAGTTTTTTCCGTCGGGCTCAAATGGAATCCTTACTGGTTCCACTGCTTTGATTTCCCTGGAATTCCATTGGTCCACATCAACACAGTGACAGTGTTTTCCACCTCCTCTGGCATTCTCTCTACTGCATTTGGTTGCATTTTAACAACACGAAGAAAACTCGAGCCTCCAGAGCTTGAATTTCAGAAAAACATAATTGTATTTGTCAATTTTCAACTATTGTTTGTGAATTTAATTGACTCAAAATATCTCTTCCTAACAAAGGCATTGGGCATTCAGGCATATACTGAAACTGATTCATTAACCACTCCCTACCTGTCTTGAATTTTAAGGGTTGCAAAAATGGCATATTTTAGCTCTTCCTGGGGGCACCTTCCTGGGCTGCATCCCCCAATAATTTGTGAGTCCCCGTGGGAACCACCCTGTAGCCTTTCACTTTCTTTGAATATGGTTACAGCACTTCTCAGTCACTGTGAAAGACAATAGGATAGTTTTTGTTCATCAGGAAAAGCCCCAGGGATTGTGTAGGTCGCAGGAAACAGTGGGGCAGGAGGGCAGGATGTACTGCTATTAGTAGACAGTGGAATTGAGAGATCTTTGAAGGCTGCGTTACGATATTTGGAGAAGTTATTGCGGGGTTAACGCTACCTCGGAGGAAGAAGCATAGGAGCTTTTCTCAAACGACCACCGGACAGCAGACAAAGACCCCTAGCAACACGCCGCGCAGATGCAGAGCACGTCGAGAATGTCACAAAGTCTGGAAGTGAAGAAGTATAAGAACTGAAAGACCGGGAGGTGCGGTGCGAGCCGTTGTGGGGAGCAGAGGCTCCCCGGCCGCCCAGCGCTGCATTTGCCCGTATTGCTTGCTTGCTAAATTAATAAAATTCTCTTTATAAAGTGACACAAATTGGTCCCGTGTCATAATTTATAACAGTCACCCTTTTGGGCATAAACTCTGGGACTGTGACTTTTCCCACACAGCTGTGCTTTCTCTGTCACAGCACAGACTTTCCCCTGTGCTCGGATCCACCCAGCGCTGCTCGGTGGGAATGGAGGCACGGGGAAGCGGTGCCGGTGTGTGTCCCCGTGTGACCCCCCATGTCCCGCTGTGTTCCCCCTCTTTGCCGGGATGGCCGAGATCCCTCGCAGGGCATCCCGGCACCGGGCAGGATCGGCCCCGGGCTGCGGGACAGCCGGGGGTGCCTGGCTGGAAGCAGCTCTGGCTCCTGACAGGAGCTGTGGGCAAGGGGCTGCCAGGCCGTGCTGGGCCAGCCCCTAAAGCCGCCCCTCAGCGAGGAAGAGGAGGAGGAAGCTGACAACTGAGCTTGCAGCCTCCCCGTGCAGGGATGAAGGGACGAGGGCACTGGGGCGCCGGGGCACGGGGCCAGCCGTGGGGCACGGCTGCAAGCGGCTCCTGAGTCGGCGCCAGGGCTGCCTGTGAGGATTTCAGGCGGCAGCCGAGAGCAGCAGCGCCGGCAGTGCCAGCCGGGCCCCGCGGGGATCTGCCCGAGGCCGCCCAGCCCGGCAGGGCCGCGGCTGTGCAGCGCTGCTCCCGCTGCCACAGCGGGCCCGGCTGTCAGAGCTGCCCCGCGGGCGCCGCGGGACCGGCAGCAGCCTCAGGGCCCGGCCCAGGGCTCCGTCTGCTCGGTCTGGGGCCGGCCACAGCGGGGCCAGGAGCTTAAGGAGCGTCAGGGAGCCCGGGGAAGAGACAGGCTGCTGAGACAAGGCTCTGCCTACAGTTTAACGGGTTTTATTAACTTAATACAACAAAAACATCATGTTTCCCAGCAGCAGTGTCACAGGCGTTTCTCGCTTCTGAGGAGATGTCCCAGATCGAGCACTGGGCGCGGAGTCCTTTCCAGCTGGCTGGGGGCTGTGGATGTCCGGAGGGGCTGGAGAGGCTGGACGAGCCCTGGTGCACTCGAGATGTGTCGGGGGGCTGTGCTTGGCCGGGGCCCTCGTGAGGCGGCAGGGCCTGGGGGTTGAAGGCCAAGGGTGAGTCCCTCATTGCCAGGGACTGGCCCTGGCTGGAGAGACTCTGCCGGCCCAGGGTGGCCAGCACAAGTGTCACCTGCCTAGTGAGAGACCCTCAGAGAGCCAAGCTCAGCTGCCCCATGAGCCAGTCCTTCTCCTCCATTCTGCTTCTGCCCCTTCCAAAGCAGGTCAGAGCCCCAAGCCCCATCCCAACCTGCCCAGCTCTGCACACGGAGCTCATCCCCCAGCCGGTACCCCACAGATAATCAGCCCCCAGTCCTCGCTGACCCCCATGCCCTAACTGGGCCATACCTGATGCATCCTGTGCCCTGATCGCCGTAGGATGCTGGACTTTACGGCCCCTTGAGATGTGTCCATCACTGTCCAGCAGCTGGGTCACACTGGGCTGAGGAGGAGAGGGCAACAAGCTGAAATGCTGGGCCCAACCAATCCAGCATCCCCTATTAATCCTCCCAACCCAGGTGTCCCTGGGGACTGAAGGCACAGATTCCCTCTGGATAGTCAGCAATGCGATCAAGCCTCAGTCGTCATTCTGTGTCCACCCCTTCATCATTCCTACCTTTTTCTGGACTGTCAAGAAGGCCTGTTGCTGACCACTTCTCTGGACGGAAGCCCTGATGTTCTGCGTTGTGGAGCTGCTGTTCTGATGGTCCCCAGATCTCTGTGGCACACAGGGGAACCTGCCATGGGCCACCAGCCTCCTGTGGGACGGGGCAGAGGACACTCAGTGCCCAGCCCTGTCGCATCCTGGGCTTTACCCTACTGTGCCACTCTACTGCTCTTGGCAGTGCTGGGTTTTGGGAACTGCTTTCACAGGAGGCACACAACTGCCCACCAAGCCTGAGCTCAGATTGCAAGCAGACACAGCTCATCAGATATGCTTTCAGCAACCTTAGGACAGAGAGGTGGGCCAGACAGGGCAGTGCAAGTGGGGGACCGCATAACTCCCCATACCGGTGGGGAGGGTCCCACAAGTCTGTGGTGACATGGAAGAATCCTCATTCAGCAGTGAGAAGCCGACGTAAAGGTTGTGAAGGGCTGAGTTAGACGCTGTCCTCAGGGCCTTTGAGGTATTTTTGGAACCAATCAATATTGCTACAGATTTGGAGTATGTGGCGGGTGTGGTACCCAGGGCAGAGCATGCAGTGCTCAAGGTTTCCAACCCGGTAATATTCAGCTTGCTCTCGGAGCTGATCTATCTGGTTTCCCACTGAGAGCAACCCTGTTATGTAATGCATGTGAGGTCGCACACTGACCTCCCTGGTTTTATCTCAGAAGTGAACAGTAGGGCAGATGCTCTGGCCGCTCCCCTACAGCTGGTTGGCCAACCTAACATCTTCCAACAGGACAAACTAAACCATCAACAGTTCCACCAGAACGCCCCATGTCTGGTCCGCCAATTCCACCTGCAGCGTGACCAGGCCAAGGCAATTGTGGCCACATGCCCCAACTGCCAGGAGTCCGCTTTACCATCTCTGGGTTCTGGAGTGAATCCCAGAGGACTCCGCGTTTGTGACGTGTGGCAAACAGACATCAACCATTTACCTGAGTTCATCAGATTTAAGTATGTACATGTTTCTGTGGACACTTTCTCTGGAGCAGTCTTTGCCTCAGCTCACACAGGAGAAAAGGCCGCGGATGCACAAAAACATTTCGTGCAGGCATTCACGACCTTGGGGGTCCCCACCACCATCAAAACTGACAATGGCCCAGCTTAAATTTCCAAGGCGTTCAGTGAGTTTTCACAGGAATGGGGGGTTAACCATCAGAGGGGGATTCCACACTTCCCCACTGGCCAGGCTGTCATACAGAGAACACACCAGATGCTAAAGAAAGTCCTCCTTTGCCAGCGGAGAGATGTTCGAGTTTCATCACCACAGCTCAGGCTCCGCAAGGACCTTTTCACTATTATTTTCTTGAACTGTTCTTTTGATAGGCCTGAGCCGCCAGTCTTGTGTCATTTTAAGCAGCACCTGCAGTTAAGACCCATTGAAAGACCGCCAGTATTAATTAGGGACCCAGACTCTGGGGAAAGCCAGGGTCTGTACCAGTTTATCACCTGGGGACGTGGGTATGCATGCGTGTCCACGTTCTCAGGAGTCAAATGGATCCCTAAGAAATTAATCAAACCTTACACACCAGAATAGGAAGTGAGTCCATCAGAGTGTGCCTCCCCAAACACGTTGAATGACCCCACAGATGATGCGGTCGCATCCAATAGACAACGTCGCAAGGGGAGAAAAGACCCCTAGTCCCTTCTTTCCCTCAGTACAGTTAAAGCAAGTGGCATTTTCTTCCCTAGTGTCTTCTTACTCCATTTTATGTTTTCATTTTCTTTCAGACTCCCACCATGTCAATTTCTGCATTCATGATCTTCCTTTGTCTCCAGTCTATGACCCTCTACCAGTCCTTGCTGGATGCGTGGATCATCCCACAGCCCCGAAAGAATGTGTGGATAACTCCGGCCCATGCCCTCCAGCAAGACCATCTGTGCCTTTCAACATCTGCAGCAGAAAATCCGATGTCTACTTGCCTG
The DNA here is from genome assembly GCF_048771995.1 of Taeniopygia guttata. Classification (NCBI taxonomy): domain Eukaryota; kingdom Metazoa; phylum Chordata; class Aves; order Passeriformes; family Estrildidae; genus Taeniopygia; species Taeniopygia guttata. The sequence goes on along the minus strand of NC_133044.1, from coordinate 8,324,879 downwards.
GTGGGGATTCCAGGAAAAATAAGTGAGTACCCCAGCACCCTGGTCAGGATCTGGGATGAGTTTAATAAAAAGAACCTGCCAAACACCTGGGCAGAAATTTCTAGATATTGGGGGATTTCTGAATATGCAAAAACAGCTATTACCAACCCCCTAGGGCTGTGGTGGAAATGGGTATATGACCTGCCCACTGCCAATGCAGAGCCCCAGGAATTTGAGCTACTGGGCTCCACAAAGACTGAATACTGTGTTCAGTTTGACTTTATGCCACATGCCCACCCGGATCTCTACGACCATATGAAACAACATAAGGTAGAAATTAGAGCTGACCAGTGGTGCACTTGTATCACCAAAGTGGGTGCTTCCTCAGCTGCTGATTCCTATGCCTGCAAGTTAGACAAGGGGAAGTTTTTAATCTGTGGAAATCAGGCATATCCAGGAATCTCCTCTCGCCTCCTAGGGGCTCCATGCACCCTGGGGCATCTTTCACTTGCTTTCCCCAACATGACCCAAATTCCGATCTGGCAGGCCAAACAGAAAATTGTTAAAAGGGGTGCAGAACAATTAGACAAACATTGTAGCAAAATTTATCATTGGGCCAAATCCAAAAGAGTTGCCATCTCTGTTTTTGTACCCTGGGTGGCAGCAGCAAAGTCTTTAAGTGAATTGGGACATCTAGAATGCTGGGTTACAAAGCAAGCCAATTTAACATCGATTGCCCTAAGTAACCTCCAAGAAGACGAGGAAGTTACCAGGAAAGTGACCTTACAAAATTGGGCTGCCATCGATTTTCTGCTGCTGGTACACAGGCATGGGTGTCAGGAGTTCAAGGGGCTGTGCTGCTTCAACTTGTCATCAAGAAGCCAAAGTGTCCACACGTCCATCCGAGAAATGAAAGACCTTATCGGCAGCGTAAAACAAGAGAACGACGACTGGATCAGAGACATGTTTAAGAACTGGAACCTCTCTGGGTGGATGATATCTACTATGAAAGACGTTGGTTTTCTTATAGTTGTAATATTTTTAGTTTCATTAACATTTGGAGTTCTTAAATAAATTCTCTCTACCAGCCCTGCCAAATCTTTGGCTTCTGAGACTGTCGTTGCTGAGGCAGCCACCACCGAAAATGAATGCTGGGAAGGCGACAGATAAGACAGCAATGAAGTCTAGAAGAGCTGCTACTCTACCTCTCCCCGAAGCTCCATCAAACTTATAAAACAGAAAATGGGGAGATGTGGGGGGGTGTGTTTTTATAGGGTTTTACAGTGCTTTGTTATAAGAGTTAGGAGTTTAATGTTAGGAAGTTTCAGTTGGTGTGTTCCTTGTACCCCCTATTTCTTCCCCTCACAATGCTTTTTCCTGCCACTTGACTGTCCCTCAAAGTGCCAATCTCCCCATTCCTCCACTTTTACCTATAAATAGTTCTGTCAATCCAAGTTGTGCTGCCCACCTGCCCTGTCTATCAGTGTAGCCACCCCCATTTTGTTCTCGAAAGTTTCCTGTCAATCACCCATGTTCTAATAGTTGATTAGTCCTCAAGGTTTCTCCCCACCCTTCTCTATGCTCCGTTAGTTGTAACCCATGATGTAATTCTCCTGTAATTACCCTCACTGGTTGTTCCATGTTGCCACCCCTTCATGCCCACACCCTTTATAAGTTGTAGCCCGACCCCATTTTCTCTGACTGCTCCCTGACCGTTTCATGGAATAAAACCTCCTTGGACATCATACAAGTGTCCTCTCCTTTGTTCCTTCACCTCGGATCCTCGCAGTGCTTCAGCGCAAGCACTACCCATGCCGCTGCACACGCTGCCACCTGGGAGCCTCGGTAGACATCCAGGGGCAGCCACTCTCATAGCCCTCACCGGCCACACCGGCAAACTGCTAGCTGGGATTTCAACAGCCAGTGGCTGCATTGCAGGAGCTCCAACTCATGAAGTCACAGAGTCATGAAATGGCTTGGGCTGAAGGGACCTCAAAGATCCTCTCTTTCCAATCCCCTGCCATGGGCAGGAACACCTTCCACTAGACCAGGCTGCTCCAAGTCCCATCCACAACGACCCAGGACACTTTCAGGAATGGGGCAGACACAATTTCTTTGGGCAGCCTGTGACAAGGCATCGTGACCCTTGCAGGAAGATTTTCTTTCCAATAACCCTGCTGTCTCACAGTGTGAAGCCATTCCCCCTTGTTCTGTCGTTCATGGCCCTTATGCCAAGTCCCTCTCCAGCCCATTTGGAGCCATTTAGTGACTGAAGAGCGCTTGAAAGTCTCGCAGGACAGGAGAGGCCTCACTATTTTTCTTTTAATCCGTTTAAGACTTGAGTTACAGCTCAGCCAGTTGTTCATCTGCTGTGTCAGTGTCCCGTCTGTGGCATCTCATGTTCTTAGATCCTTCCTGCACCGTGGAGCAGGCACTGAGCCTGGCTTTGCTGTGCAGTGAACTGTCAGTGTGAGTGACCACGGGCAGGGCACCACAACAACCACAAAGGCCCAGATGAAGCCCAAAGGGTCCATTTATGTTTGTTTCCTCACCAAGAGAGGGATCCCCCAAGCAGCTTCTGGGCAGAGGCCGTGGGTAAGGGCCAGCAGCCCCACAGAGCTCAGTCCCTGTGAGAGAATCACCAACCTGCTGCTTCCACCTGGGTTTCAGATGTGGCCACTCGCTGGTTTGGCACAGTAAACCCAGGGCCTGGTTGGGAGCATCCCCTGGGATCAGCCCTTGCAGGGGAAGCAGTGGGGTGCTGTTCCTCATGCCGGAGGTGCAGGAGGAACCCCGTGAGCACCTCGCTGAGCTATAGGTTTGTTGGGGCATAGACTCCTTTCTCCTCTGGAATTCAGTGCAAAGACTTTCCCTGGGTGAAGTCTTTGTACAATTCCCTCCAAGTCAGGTTTTATGTCAGCTTGACGGTCCATAAAGAAGACTGTCCTGTGCCGGCAAACCAGTATGCTGTCAGACCACCTGGGCTCCCTCGCAGCCCCACAGGGACTGTGGGAAGACTGTGGATGCTCCCAACCAGGTCCTGGGTTTGCAGCAGTGCAGGAACTGGCTTAGATGAAACGCAACTCTTAAACTGACCAAAAGAAATGCAATGAGGCTGTTCTCTCCTGGGAGACCTTTAATCACTTTTCAGCAGATAAAAGGACTACAAAACGACGGAGGGGGACTTGGCACAAGGGCCTGGCATGGGAATGGCTTCACACTGAGAGAGGGGAGAGATAGGTGGGATATTGGAAAGAAACTCTTCCCTGTCAGTATGGTGATGCCTTGACAGAGACTGCCCTGTTCCTGGAAGTGTCCAAGACCAGGTTAGATGGAGCTGGCAGCAACTTGCTTTAGCAGAAATGGTTCCTTTATCTGTCCCTGATAGGGGGTGAAATGAGAAGATCTTTGAGGTCCCTTCCAGCCCAAACCATTCCATGACTCTATGACTTCATGAGTCTGTGACACAGTGGTGAGGTCCCAGGGGAGAGGTGTGCTGCCTGGCAACGGGAATTGTGATGAAAAGGGGTTTGAGCAGAGCAGGCTCCAGTCCTCTGAAGGACACGGAAGGAGGAAGGAGCCTGTTGGCTACTGATCCTTTTGATTATTGCTTTTGCTGACCCCTGACAGACCCAGCTGGGCAGGAAGGCTTGTGACCAAGCAGGGACTGACTGTGTGCAGACATGGCAGCATCCCTGGACACACTCAGCCTCTCCCAGATGCTGGATCTCGCCATCGGGACGCCCCAGAAGGGGATCATGCACTTTGCAGCCATGCGAAAACTGCTGCAGGCCGTGCTGGAGCACCTGGACGTGCAGTACCTGACCAGCCAGGAGCCGTGGCCGGGCCAGCTCAGTGGCCCCTCACTTGCTGATGTGGCCACTGACATGGAAAAGATGAAGAAAGAGATGGAAGATTACAAGAAACACATGTCCGAGGTAGAGGCTCTTCCCAGCCCCTGGGGCACTCCCCCAGCAGACAGCCCCTCCCCGCCTCCTCAGACAGCACTGCTTGGCACTGCCCTCACTGCCCCGGCACAGCCCCTGGCAGGGGCTCTTTGCCACTTGGATGGGCCTCAGTGCTCTGGCACCGAGCCGGGCTGGGGCAGGTGGCACTGGGACTCTCCCTGCCCACCTGGATTGCCACGGGCTGCCCGTGGCAGGGTGGGGCTCTTTGGGGTGTTGCTGCCCTGGCCATCACCTCTGACATCCCTGTTGGCTGGACTGTTCCACAGGTTCTTCGTGAGGAGTTTGGTGGGATAAAGGCAGAACTTTCCCACCTCTCCGAGGACATGAAGAAGTTTCAGGAGAGACAGGTCTGTGCAGACCACTGTGGAAGTGAAGGTTGTTTTCCTCACAGACACTCCACAACTTGCCTCTCTCACCATTTTCTCCTACAGTCCTGCATGGCACGGGAAATAAAGAAGATCCAGGAGATGCAGGACAAGGTGAAGTGCTGCTGGGAGCAAGTTTTGGGTCTGAGAGAGCAGCCTGGACCCTCGGCCCTGCTGGCTGGAGGCTCAGTACCCTTGGCCCTGCCAGATGCATGGACCGTGCTGCCTGCAGAGCCCTGCCAGCCTGGCTGAGCCCGGCCCTGCGCTGTCCCCAGGGCTCCACAAAGCACAGCAGGGGTCAGGGCCTTGCAGGACCCCACTGACACTCCCACAGGCTCACTGCCACCACTCCTCTCTCCTAGGACATGGCTCTCATCCGGGATCTCCAGGTGGAGATGGACAGGATAAAGACAACACAGATCCACATGGAAGGAGACATAAAGAAGGTTAAGGAGTCGCTTCCCATAGTAAGCTGTTGGGCCGTGTAATCTTTAGGCTCTAATGGGGAACATCAATGTGATTCCAAGAGCAGGGTTTGGGATCAGGGTCTCAGGACCAGGTGGAGCAGCCTGGTTCTGCCCATGTAGCTGAAGGGCCCCCACGCTGGGACCACAGGATGGCCGTGCCCTGACTCTACCATCACTGGCTTTCCAGATGAAGAAGCTGGAGGAGGACCTTAAAAAGCTGAGGGAGGATGCAACCAAGTGGAAAGAAGAGAGCAGCAATGAGATCTCTCAGCAAATTGAGTAAGAGGACAGGAGTGGGTTTCCTACCCTGTGGGGCTGCAAGGGAGCCCAGGGGGTCTGGCAGCATCCTGGTCTGCAGGCACAGCACAGTGCCCTGCAGCCCTGCAGGGGAAACCCTGACCTTGTCCCCATCCTGCTGGCCAGGGCTTTGCGTCAGGACACAAAACTTGAGCTGCAGATGATGGGAGAGCAGCAGGAGATGCGATATACCCCGCAGGAGCAGCTGGTGACTGAGACAGCCAACCAAGTGAACGAGCAGGTGAGGTCCTGGCAGAGCACTCCCACCACCCCTGGCTTGGTGCCCGAGTCCTGCAGGGGTTCCTGGCCATATTCTCTGACTGGCTGGGGCCACCTTGCACTGTTGATTCCATTCATCCCACCTCTGAGCCAATTTCTTCCTCCTGTCCCCCAGTTTGGCAATACAGGAGAGGCAATTCTGAGCCTACTGGAGGAGCTGGAGGATGGGAATGGAGACTGCTCCAGTTGCACTTTCAACATCAAAGCATATTTGGGGAAGCTTCTCCTGCGCTACGAGAAACTCCAGGAGAAGGTGGAATCCCTGGAGTCCCGGCAGATGCCCAGGGGAAAGCTCAAGAAAATGATGAAGAATTGGGGACAGGTAGGCTGTGGACAGTATGGGGGACTGAGGACATCCTCCAGCTGGATGTGCTGTAGTCTGGGGGAGGCCAAACTGCCCAAATTGGCCTGGACCGGTCAGCAACATGAACACAGATTAAAGCCTTGATGCAAACGTCCTGTTGATTCTGAGAGCTCATGGCCACAGGCTGAGAAATGCTGGTCTGCCCCTGTGGAGCAGCCAGACTCCCTTTTGTTCAGTGCCATGTTTTTCCTTCCCTGAAGCTGGAGAATGACCATGAGCGGCTGCACTACATGGAGGAAACACTTGTACAGATGAAAGAAGACTGTGAGAAGCTCAGCTTTGTTTCTGGGAGCCTGCAGAAAGACGCTGAACAAAAGCAGAAAGCAATCAAGGTGTGTGGCTGAAACTCCTGTGGTGCCAGAGCACGCCCCAAGCCCTCGTGATTCCAGGCAGGGAACACAAGAATGTCTCTGGCTGAGACTTTCAGCACTGTGCTGGTTGCAAGTGCCTTTCCTCAAGGTTTTTGGGCAAGGGGAGTGGGTTGTGTTCTCCTGGCCAGGAGGCAGCTCCAGCCTTGCTGTGGTGTCATGGGTTCCTTTCTGTACTGAAAGATGCTGTTTCAGTCTCTGGAGAAGATTCAGAAGGAGAAGGCAAATGAGCAGGACGTGATGGCAGCAATGGACATGGTACAGTCTCAATGGGCCTCTCTGCCAGCCCAAGGGTTTCCAGGCAGGGTGCCAAATGCCCCTTGTCCCTTGGGGGCTGGGTGGCAGAACTGGCCTGGGGAGGGAGAATTTCCCGAGCATGTTGGGGTTCCCTCACCCTCCCGATGGTGGGACCAAACCCACCAGGGTGATGGGGCACATGGGGCCACAGCACCCTGAAAGGGGCACGATGGCCTGGAGGAAGCACTTCTCCCTCTGCCCCTCACACGCGCTGGCCCTGCCTGTCGTTCCTCATCCCTTTCCCCACCGCTCTCCTGCCGTTCCCCTCTGCTAGAAGGCGGACAAAGCTGCCCTGGGCAGCAAAGTCAACTGCAGCCAATTTGAAGCTCATATGGAGCGTCTGGATAAGAGGATGCAGGAATTGCAGAGCCAGATTTCAGGCCAGGAGGGGCACTGGAACAATATGCAGCAGCAGCTCACCTGTGTGGTGGAAGAAAAGGTGAGGAGTACCTTGTCCCCAAAATGACAAACTGGCACCTTTGGGACTGGACAGCCTGAGGCAGCATCCCTCTGAGGATCCCCCTCCAGGCTTTTCCCTGGAGAGCTCCATGTCACATCCCGGGGCAGCTGGCTGAGGCTGTGCACCTGTTCACAGCTGGATCGCCTGGAGCTGAAGGCTTTCAGCTCCCAGATGGAGGAGACTTGGAAGAGAAGCATTGAGGACCTCAAGTTGAAGGAAGGTGACAGTGCTGCTGGGATTAAGAAGTGAGTGTGATGCAGATTCTGAAGGCTTTGGGGACAGCAATGGTCCCATTCCCTCCAGCTGTCCCACACACTCCCCGTGTGCTCCCCTGCCTTGGGACCAATTCAGCTGCTCAATGAACCATGGGGATGCTGATGAAGCAGCTGCACCTTCTCCTTCCACCAGCAGCAGGTTCCACACAGGAAAGGAGGCACAAGGACAGGGCACCTGCAGGACAGTGCCCTCCAAAAGCAAAATGGGGCTGTGGGTGCAAAAGCTCCCAGAAGCCAGGGTGGGAGATGGGAACTGCTCCTCCCAGGCAGGGCTGTGGGACGCAGGGTCCCAGAGCTGGGTCGTGCCCTGCCCTCCTGGCCGTGCACACAGGGGACTTTGGTGCCAGAGAGGGGCTGAAAGTGCTGCAGGGGCTGCTTGGGGTGGTGACATGGGTGCCTGTGCCCTTCAGCTGGCATCATCCAGCACGCTGGGGATGGGGAGAAACAGGCTCAAGAGCCCACGGTTCAGCCTGCAAACGCCGTGACCCTGTGCAGTGACCTGCCCGGCACCCGGCTGCTGCCAGCCGCTGCTGCCTGTGTGCGGGCAGGGCTGTGGCCCCAGGAGCTCCCCCAGCCCTCTTCTCTCACCCTCCTTAGGCAGCTGCCAGTCCCTTTCTCGTGCCTGTCCTGTGACCGCATGCTCACCGTGCAGGTCCCTGGCCAGTGAGTAGCACCAGTGCATCGGGGGCAGCGGGGCTGGCATGGGGGGAGATGGGTGCCAGCAGTGACCGCTGTGCTGGGCACAGGGTGACAGGGTCTGCTTGGGAGGCCCTGATGTGGGGAGCCCCTCTGCAGCCCTGCCGGCAGCAGGGGTGTGGGCACTCATCCCAAGGGCTACAGGCAGCGGGGTACCATGGGGTACAATCCTCTGGCTTTGGGGGTGCTGCCTCCAACAGGAACAGGTTGTTTGTCCCCTGTCACACCCCTGTGACTCCTGCCCTCCCCAGGTACCCCGAGACACTCCCGTATTTGCCGCCGCTGCCCCCCAGCAAGGAGCCACCGCCCAGCCAAAGGTAAGGGCCCTGAGGACACATGCCCAGCTCCCGGGGTGCAGGCACGCCCTGACACAGCAAGGAGGGCTTTTCCCGGTGTGGCACAGGCTTTTGCTTCCTGCCTGGGGCTCCTGCAGCAGGTGGACAGGAGCTGGGAGGGACATGCCCCTGCAGGCAGCACTGCCAGTCCCCTCCCTGGCACAGCAGGGTGAAGCCCAGGATGCCACAGGGCTGGGCTCTGAGTGTCCTCTGACCCATCCCACAGGAGGCCGGTGGTCCATGGCAGTGTCCCCCGTGTGCCACAGCGCTCTGGGGACCATCAGAGCAGCAGTTTCAAACTGCCCCCCATTCAGCATTCTCTTCGGAACAAGGCATTTCCGCAGGGACCCGTCACCCTTCCCAACAAGGTAGGGGTGAAGAAGGTGGGGACATGGCATGTGTAATGCGGACTGGCAGCGTGATGCTGAGGATCCAGGGTGAATTTGTGCCTTCAGTTTCCTCGGGCAGAGCTGGTTTGGGAGGGCTGCTAGGGAATGCTGAATTGGGCCCTGCATTTCAGCCAACTGCTCTCTCCTTCCCAGCCCAGAGTGAGCCAGCTGCTGGGCAGGGGTGGACACATCCCGAGGGGCTGCAATGACCAGCTTCCTGTGCTGACCAGGACACTGGATGAGCCAGGTGTGGCCCTGTCAGGGCACGGGGATCAGGGGAGCAGAGACTGGTTGTCTGCTGGGTCTGCGCCTGGTCCCTGGGGGTCTCTGGCCAAGCAGGTGACCCTCCTGCTGCCCTGTCCTGGGCTGGCTGAGCTGAGCCAGACGGGGCAGCCCCGGGGACTGGGGGCTCACCCTTGCCTCTCACCCCCAGGCCCTGCCACCTCCCGGGACCACCGGCCAGGCACTGCCCCCCGACACGTCTCCAGGGCACCAGGGCTCCTCCTGCCAGCCCAGCCCCGTCACACTTCCACAGCCCTCAAGTAGCTGGACAGGACTGGGAACCCAGTGCTCCACCAGGGACGTCTTCTCAGCAGACAGAGAAGTCTGCCACAATTGTTTTCTGTTAAATCATTTTTCATTTCATTAATAAAAGTCTTCTGAAAGACAAGCAGAGACTTTTCCCACTGTCACTGAATACATGGGGATAAATACAACTATCTTACACTCTTTTTACTGTTAGGAATCAGGCATCACTGGGATGCCTGGGAATAGCTCCACTCAGGATGCACATCCACTCTCTAAACTTTTCACTATGTATTTTTATCAAAGGAATTAATGCTCATTGCCTATAAATTTCATATTTCTCTTCCTTAATTAATATTCTATCTTCAATTTGGTTTTGATTTCTCAATTCTCATGCTGTTGCCAGCTAAAGAAGTGTTAGCTCCTGGTGGGCTCATACGATACTCATTTTAGCAAAGTCTGTGGAACCACACCCATCAATAGAAGGATAAACATTTACCAAGGAAGGGAGTAAAACTACAGTCCACTGATCTAAGGTTTCATAATTTAAATAACAGGACAGCTAGATCAACTTTTCTCCTCATTTGCAGAGAAGCACCAGTTCACCAGGTAACTTAAACTGTCCACTTGTTTGGAAAAATACCTTATGGCCCTTTTCCATGTCCCCAGCCTCTGAGCTAACACCTGTAGTGCAACATGTCAGTGTTTGTGAACAAACAGCTCCAGAGGCTTGGTCACGTCAGGTAATGCCTGTGCAGGGCTGACATTAGAGCTCTCTTGAGGTCTCTGAAAGCCTCTGGCAATTTGGGGTCCACTGCAGCAGCTCCTTGCTGTAGCACCTCCTTGGGGGTTTCTCAGGGCCACATATCAAGCTCTTACCACAGGCCAGAATTAAGAACCCAGAGGCCACACCAACCACCCATTCCTAGAAATGTTCTTAACCTGCAAAAAGACCTTGTCTCTGGGGTTTGGCAAATTGCCTCCATCCTTTTGGTTCACAGGCTTTGCTGCCCCTGGGAAATGGTGAACCTCTGATATAGAACATGCTCTTTCGCACTTGGGGCCTTCTTCTTGGACACCCTGTAACTGGCTTGTCCCAAAAACTTCAGGAAACTGAGAATTATTTCAATGCATCTAGCTTGAGTTCCTGTAGCAGTTAAAAGATCACCCACATACTGTAGCAAAGTGGTCCCTTCATTCTCCTTTTCCCATCCTGAAGGGACTGCCAGAGCTTGGCTGGCTCTTACAACTCCGCTGCCTGGCCAGGAGTGGGGAACTGCCTCGGGATGGGATTTACCTGAGGCTGAACCTTTAGAGGCACTTGCTCTAAGGTGCCAGACACAAGCCACCACAGGGACCACGAGAGGAGAAAGGAGGAGGCTCTCTGCCTTGAGGCTCCACAAGGAACACTTCACTCCAGGTGAAGGGAGCTCAAACAAAGAGCCCCAGGCACTCCTGTGCAGGGGTTTAGTAAAGATACAAGTCAGGGGTGGATGCAAACAGCCAACCAAGAGGGAATCCTCAGGGGAGGAGTGAGGGGATCACATCCAGTGTCTGGGGCCACTTGGGGCAGGGGGGTGGGGAGGATGGGGCACACGTGCCAGCGGGGCTTCCAGGGATAGGAGAATTCCAAAGGGTGCTGCAGACAGGGATTGGCCCAAGGTCAGAGTGGCACAGAAGGTTCGGGAATCAAGGCGTGGATTGCCTTGACAGGCAGGGAAAGAGCTGGACCAAGGGTGGGGAAAGGCATGAGGGACAGCTTTGAGGGAGGGTAAAGCCCAGGGCTAAACAAACTCGGGGAGAACATGGGGCTGCAACAGGACGAACCACTTAACAAGGAATCAATAAAATAAATCCAACCGCAACACCATACCTCCAATTCTTTTGCCACTTGGTTCTTGTCTTGGGGTGTCAGTATGACACTGTGCCCCTGTTGTCTGCTTAATGCCCAGACACGGGTCCTGTAACTTTAAGCTAGGTCTGAGAGAGGGGTGGAAAGCTGGTGGAATTCTTTTGGTGTGGTTTTCACACATCCTCCCCCAGGCTCGCTCAGCTGTGTTGTACAGCATGGACAGAGGGAGTACAGCTTTGCTTTTAGCTGGCTCCTTCGTTCTTTGTTTGACAATGACAGAAGGTTTTCCAGGCCTGTGGCTTTTCCTCCTGGAGCTGTTGGGCTTTTCCCCGGCCCGAACATCGCCGGGAGCCCTGCGCCCCAGCCCGGAGGGAAACGAAGCCACCAGACTGGAAGAGACGCAGAGCGACGCTGACAAAAGCACGGAGCCGTCCTTCTGGGGGTATCAGAGTTCCCAGTTTATTGCCTCAAAGAAAGATAAGCTCCAAAAGGCGATGAGCACCGTGTGCCCTGCTTGTTAAAGGGGGTGGTAACAGGGGGAGGAAACAGCAGCCAACTAATGGGATAACAACTGGGGGTGGTAACAGGGGTGACACACAGGGGAAACTCCCAATGAGGTAGCAGGGAGGGAGGGGACCCCGGAGAGCAGCTTATCACTCGAGGCCCTGGATGGAACTTTCTAGGTGGAAGGGAGAGGTCTCTGAGAGACAGACGGGCTCCGGGGTGGGGTTGGGGGGGATAACTCAGCAGGAATACAGTGAACTGGGTGGAGGGAGGAATGACGGGCAGACGGAGGGGGGAGGAGAAGGGAGGCTGGAGCATTTTACAAAAAGAGGGGGAGAGGGAGCAACCAGAACTGGGGGAAACCTAAAACACACCCCCACACTGTGTGTTAAATAAACAGCTTTTCTCACTTTCCTCAAAAACATTCCTTGCTGTGGGAGGGACTGCTGAAACCTGTCTCCTCTGAACTTGTCTCAAATTGAGACAGTTCTCAAACAATGTGGGGTGATTTTTGAACCCTGGAGGAAAATAGGTCCACTTCAGTTGGGTTTCATGGCCCATCAAGGAACTTTCCATTGAATGGCAAACAAGAGTTGACTTTCGGTTTCAAGGGCAATGCAGAAAAAAAGCATCCTTAACATCCACAACAGAGGACTCTTCAGGACTCATCAGATTACTTAATTGGGCTTAAAAGTGTATAAGGGCTTGCTACCACTGGGTCTAAGTCTCACACTGTTTCACTGACAGCTCTGACATCTTGTACCAGCCTGTGTTCATTAGTATGTAGCTCCTTTCCCAGCAGGAGATGAGTTCTATATTGTGGCTCACATGCCCTCAGTGGTAACATAATTGTATTTGTCAATTTTCAACTATTGTTTGTGAATTTAATTGACTCAAAATATCTCTTCCTAACAAAGGCATTGGGCATTCAGGCATATACTGAAACTGATTCATTAACCACTCCCTACCTGTCTTGAATTTTAAGGGTTGCAAAAATGGCGTATTTTAGCTCTTCCCGTGGGCACCAACGACATTTACAGTTTCTTGGCTAAGGTTCCTTTATGTGTATATAGTACAGAAGAAGCTGCCCCTAGATCCACCGGAAAACCTACCTGTGTCACTCCCCAGTGTCAGGGTCCCCAGGGTTTCAGGTGGGGATGACTCTCCTGGTTCCCTCCAAGCTACATCTAATGTTAAAAGCCTTGTGGCCCGGTCAGGAGGTGCCTGTTGGTTCCTGGCCGGTCACACTTCCAATGATCCCCCTGTTTCTCTCTTGCCCCCTGATTTCTACCCAGAGGCCGATTGTCAGAGCCCCCCCTCCCTGGGTGTCTCCATCTCTTGTTCTGTAACTCCCCCTTGGCCTTCGGGCTCAAAAACGCTTTTAGGAGTTTCCTATTCCTGCTTTCCTTGATATTCTTGACATTATTCTATACTTCCTGAGCTCTTTACTATAATCTATTCAGGTACCTAGAATCTACCCCTTGCAGTCTCTGAAGTTTCTTTCTAATATGCGGAGCCGGTTGTCCCAAAAATACTGTTGCTGACTGTAATGCATCTCCCTCCCTTTCAGGGTGCAGGTCCCTGTACTTTCTGGACACGCCATAGTGAGTCACTGGTGAAAATCAGAAGGGCATTCATCTTTTCCTTGAACCTCTTGATATAACTTTGACATATCCATAGCTTTCGGAATAGCATGTTTTATCCCAAACATAATTAATCTTTGATATCCAGTTATAACTGTCTTTGAGCCATGTTCTTTGGATCCCACCAGGGATGTGCAGGAGGGAAATATTGATCCAGGGTTCCTTGCTGAACATTCTGAGCATGCCCTCTCTCAGCCTCTTCCCCCACTTTTGCCATTACCACAATTCCCCCACCTACAGTTAAAGGTGGGTCTGAAACTGCCTTACTGAAATCCCAGGGGTCTTTGCCTTGAACTCACTGGATTAGGGCACTGGAGGATCTCCCTGAAAAACCTTTGGAGTGCACTGGAGTCCTCTTGATCCTCTGAATCCATGGAGAAAAGAAGGAGCATGGTTCCATCTGGGTCACTAAAAACGGTCTCCAAAACGCGGATAAATGAAATCCTCAAACAGGATCATTTTAGTATTAGCGAGTTAGGCATTACTTTGTGTTGGTAAGGGCGTGTGGAGCGGATAGTTTCAGCCACACACACACACAAAACATTTCACTTAGTTGTGGGAATCCAAGGCTTCCCTCTGGCTGCCCTGGCAGGTCTGGGACCCTGGCAGGGGTCAGGAACCCCCCTGTACAGAGCCCCGGGAGACACTGTCTGTGATCTCTGTCCATGGAGAGGAGTTTTCAATCTTACAGGATGAATTACCAGCTTTGAGTGTTTGATGTAAGTAATAATTAAGTGTGACATGGGTGCAAAATTAAAATTTTAGATTTCTAGATTAGGGGTTCAGAGGGGACAAGATGGAGGAATTGGGTGTGCCTTGTCCTTTTCCTCCTTCTTCATGCCCTCCATGTTTCACTGTAGTGTTGGCATTTTTCTGTTGGTTTAGGCTGGGGACACACTGTTTAACGTAGATGATAGATATTGGCACATTATTGTAAATAATAAACACGTAGTTTCTGGTATTTAATGTTTGTAACATCCCACTGAGGGCAGAGCCCCACACGCTGCCCTGCAGGACAGAGCTGCGGCAGGGCAGCAGAACATGTTATAGATAAGCAAAAATAAACAACCTTGAAACCAGCACAGATGAACTATGGCATCTTCTTTGGCAACGGGGCAGAAAGACGGAGACTTTCTACAATCTCGGAATCACCAATACCCTCAGATTCCGACACTTAGTTATCTGTTTATAGCAAACAAAGAAATCAATGGTCATCCATTCTCAATTACATAATTCTCTTCATTAGTTAGTGTTTTAACCTCTGTTGGTTAGAGCTTTCTTGCTTCTCATCCTAATTAGCACACATTTCTCTGACTCTTTATTATCTTTTTCCAAGGCAGTGAGTTATCCCGCATATATAAAATTGCCTTTATTAATCTCTTCATTGTTGTCCTAGTTTAGGGCAAATTTGGGGAAAACCCTCTGAAAGGAGCCCCCAGAAAACAAACCCCCACGGCCCCTCCCCACCCACCTGGTTCAGGAAAAAAATTTCCTCTGAGAGAGAAGTGGAAAAGAACCTGTTTATTCAATGAACAAAGTACTCCCCAGCACCAAAACAATTAACAACACCAGATGACAACAAAACTCTTTCACCACTCTGAAGAGATGAACAAATCCAGAGAGTCTTTCCTGGGAGTGGTCACCCAGGTCTGGGCACTGGGGATTGCTCTCCAGCACTGGGGATGGCTGCTGCAGATCACAAAATGCAGGCTCCTGGTGTTCCTTGGTGTTTCCCAGATCCCAGTCCAGAGCAGGCTGGATGATATTCAGGAAGAGGAAAGGAAAAGCAACAGTCCAGGGAAAGAATTGGACTGCTTAGCTAACCTAACTAGGGAGCAAAGGCAAAAGCAGAAGGAAACAAAGCAAGCAAGCAAGCCAAGCAAAAGCCAGCCAGGCAGCTCCAGCCTTTTCTAGACAGCAGACCATGGGGGGAGGTGAACCAGCTGATAACAAGGCAAAACAAACCTTCACTTTCAGAGTCGGTTCTGAAAGCACAGAACATAATATCAAACGTAAACAGAACACACGATTGGAGATACAAACACCATAACGTCACCCTAGGGCAATTGTCTACTGGTCTCTGCAGAAACAACTTGGAGGGCTATAAACCCTGTATTTCACATGTCCACTTTTCAGCTTTGTTCACTGAAGCTCTTAAGTGTTAGTTTAGCAAAACTAAAAGGTTCCCTGATTTTCCGAATCAAAGTCTAATAATAACACCCTCTGGAAATAAGTTTAGCTAACAGTTGGCCAAGAGTTGAACTTACACCGCTAAAGATTAATTTTAAAAACTAATTAAAAGTTATAAAATTGCAAGCTCGATAACCTACTGTAGAGCTTTGAAGCAGGAAGGACTAGGGGTGAACAGAGCACGTTTTGGAAAAGGGGCAGGTGGGGGTGGATGGCAGGTGTTGGAAGGAAGAACTTGGTTTGTCTTCCCCCACAGTCTTGGGGGCATTAGCAGGAGAAATTATTTCATTGTCTTCTTTATGGACCATCAAACTGACATAAAACCTGACTTGGAGGGAATTGTACAAAGGCTTCACCCAGGGGGACTCTTTGCCCTGAACTCCAGAGGAGAAAGGAGTCTATGCCCCAGCAACCCTATAGCTCAGCAAGGGGCTCACGGGGTTCCTCCTGCACCTCCGGCATGAGGAACAGCACCCCACTGCTTCCCCTGCAAAGGCTGATCCCAGGGGATGCTCCCAACCAGGCCCTGGGTTTGCAGCAGTGCAGGAACTGGCTTAGATGAAACGCAACTCCTAAACTGACCAAAAGAAAAGCAATGAGGCTGTTCTCTCCTGGAAGACCTTTAATCACTTTTCAGCAGATAAAAGGACTACAAAACGACTGGAGGGGGACTTGGCACAAGGGCCTGGCATGGGAATGGCTTCACACTGAGAGAGGGGAGAGATAGGTGGGATATTGGGAAGAAACTCTTCCCTGTCAGCATGGTGATGCCTTGACAGAGACTGCCCTGTTCCTGGAAGTG
The DNA here is from genome assembly GCF_048771995.1 of Taeniopygia guttata. Classification (NCBI taxonomy): domain Eukaryota; kingdom Metazoa; phylum Chordata; class Aves; order Passeriformes; family Estrildidae; genus Taeniopygia; species Taeniopygia guttata. The sequence goes on along the minus strand of NC_133044.1, from coordinate 8,308,824 downwards.
TCCAAGACCAGGTTAGATGGAGCTGGCAGCAACCTGGTCTAGCAGAAATGGTTCCTTTATCTGTCCCTGACAGGGGGTGAAATGAGAAGATCTTTGAGGTCCCTTCCAGCCAAAGCCATTCCGTGACTCTATGACTTCATGAGTCTGTGACACAGTGGTGAGGTCCCAGGGGTGAGGTGTGCTGCCTGGCAACGGGAATTGTGATGAAAAGGGGTTTGAGCAGAGCAGGCTCCAGTCCTCTGAAGGACACGGAAGGAGGAAGGAGCCTGTTGGCTACTGATCCTTTTGATTATTGCTTTTGCTGACCCCTGACAGACCCAGCTGGGCAGGAAGGCTTGTGACCATCAGGGACTGACTGTGTGCAGACATGGCAGCATCCCTGGACACACTCAGCCTCTCCCAGATGCTGGATCTCGCCATCGGGACGCCCCAGAAGGGGATCATTCACTTTGCAGCCATGAGAAAACTGCTGCAGGCCGTGCTGGAGCACCTGGACGTGCAGTACCTGACCAGCCAGGAGCCGTGGCCGGGCCAGCTCAGTGGCCCCTCACTTGCTGATGTGGCCACTGAGATGGAAAAGATGAAGAAAGACATGGAAGATTACAAGAAACACGTGTCCGAGGTAGAGGCTCTTCCCAGCCCCCGGGGCACTCCCCCAGCAGACAGCCCCTCCCCGCCTCCTCAGACAGCACTGCTTGGCACTGCCCTCACTGCCCCGGCACAGCCCCTGGCAGGGGCTCTTTGCCACCTGGATGGGCCTCAGTGCTCTGGCACCGAGCCGGGCTGGGGCAGGTGGCACTGGGACTCTCCCTGCCCACCTGGATTGCCACGGGCTGCCCGTGGCAGGGTGGGGCTCTTTGGGGTGTTGCTGCCCTGGCCATCACCTCTGACATCCCTGTTGGTTGGACTGTTCCACAGGTTCTTCGTGAGGAGTTTGGTGGGATAAAGGCAGAACTTTCCCACCTCTCCGAGAACATGAAGAAGTTCCAGGAGACACAGGTCTGTGCAGAGCACTGTGGTAGTGAAGGTTGTTTTCCTCACAGACACTCCAACACTTGCCTCTCTCACCATTTTCTCCTACAGTCCTACATGGCTGCGGACATGAAAAAGATCCAGAAGACGCAGGACAAGGTGAAGTGCTGCTGGGAGCAAGTTTTGGGTCTGAGAGAGCAGCCTGGACCCTCGGCCCTGCTGGCTGGAGGCTCAGTACCCTTGGCCCTGCCAGATGCATGGACCGTGCTGCCTGCAGAGCCCTGCCAGCCTGGCTGAGCCCGGCCCTGCGCTGTCCCCAGGGCTCCACAAAGCACAGCAGGGGTCAGGGCCTTGCAGGTCCCCACTGACCCTCCCACAGGCTCACTGCCACCACTCCTCTCTCCTAGAACATGACTCTCATCCGGGATCTCCAAGAGGAGATGGACAGGATAAAGACAACACAGAACCGCATGGAAGGAGACGTAAAGAAGGTTAAGGAGTCGCTTCCCATAGTAAGCTGTTGGATCGTGTAATCTTTAGGCTCTCATGGGGAACATCAATGTGATTCCAAGAGCAGGGTTTGGGATCAGGGTCTCAGGACCAGGTGGAGGAGCCTGGGTCTGCCCATGTAGCTGAAGGGCCCCCACGCTGGGACCACAGGATGTCCGTGCCCTGACTCTACCATCACTGGCTTTCCAGATGAAGAAGCTGGAGGAGGACCTTAAAAAGCTGAGGGAGGATGCAACCAAGTGGAAAGAAGAGAGCAGCAACGAGATCTCTCAGCAAATTGAGTAAGAGGACAGGAGTGGGTTTCCTACCCTGTGGGGCTGCAAGGGAGCCCAGGGGGTCTGGCAGCATCCTGGTCTGCAGGCACAGCACAGTGCCCTGCAGCCCTGCAGGGGAAACCCTGACCTTGTCCCCATCCTGCTGGCCAGGGCTTTGCGTCAGGACACAAAACTTGAGCTGCAGAAGATGGGAGAGCAGCAGGAGATGCGATATACCCCGCAGGAGCAGCTGGTGACTGAGACAGCCAACCAAGTGAACGAGCAGGTGAGGTCCTGGGGGAGCACTCCCACCACCCCTGGCTTGGTGCCCGAGTCCTGCAGGGGTTCCTGGCCATATTCTCTGACTGGCTGGGGCCACCTTGCACTGTTGATTCCATTCATCCCACCTCTGAGCCAATTTCTTCTGCCTCTCCTGCAGTTTGGCAGTACAGGAGAGGCAACTCTGAGCCTACTGGAGGAGCTGGAGGATGGGAATGGAGACTGCTCCAGTTGCACCCTCAAAATCAGGGCCTATTTGGGGAAGCTCCTCCTGCGCTACGAGAAACTCCAGGAGAAGGTGGAAATCCTGGAGTCCCGGCAGATGCCCAGGGGAAAGCTCAAGAAAATGATGAAGAATTGGGGACAGGTAGGCTGTGGGCAGCATGGGGGACTGAGGACATCCCCCAGCTGGATGTGCTGTAGTCTGGGGGAGGCCAAACTGCCCAAATTGGCCTGGACCGGTCAGCAACATGGACACAGATTAAAGCCTTGATGCAAACGTCCTGTTGATTCTGAGAGCTCATGGCCACAGGCTGAGAAATGCTGGTCTGCCCTGTGGAGCAGCCAGACTCCCTTTTGTTCAGCGCCATGTTTTTCCTTCCCTGAAGCTGGAGAATGACCATGAGCGTCTGCACTACATGGAGGAAACCCTTGTACAGATGAAAGAAGACTGTGAGAAGCTCAGCTTTGTTTCTGGGAGCCTGCAGAAAGACGCTGAACAAAAGCAGAAAGCAATCAAGGTGTGTGGCTGAAACTCCTGTGGTGCCAGAGCATTCCCCAAGCCCTCGTGATTCCAGGCAGGGAACACAAGAATGTCTCTGGCTGAGACTTTCAGGCACTGTGCTGGTTCCAAGTGCCTCTCCTCAAGGTTTTTGGGCAAGGGGAGTGGGTTGTGTTCTCCTGGCCAGGAGGCAGCTCCAGCCTTGCTGTGGTGTCATGGGTTCCTTTTTGTACTGAAAGATGCTGTTCCAGTCTCTGGAGAAGCTTCAGAAGGAGAAGGCAAATGAGCAGGACATGATGGCAGCAATGGACATGGTACAGTCTCAATGGGCCTCTCTGCCAGCCCAAGGGTTTCCAGGCAGGGTGCCAAATGCCCCTTGTCCCTTGGGGGCTGGGTGGCAGAACTGGCCTGGGGAGGGAGAATTTCCCGAACATGTTGGGGTTCCCTCACCCTCCCGATGGTGGGACCAAACCCACCAGGGTGATGGGGCAAATGGGGCCACAGCACCCTGAAAGGGGCATGATGGCCTGGAGGAAGCACTTCTCCCTCTGCCCCTCACACGCGCTGGCCCTGCCTGTCGTTCCTCATCCCTTTCCCCACCGCTCTCCTGCCGTTCCCCTCTGCTAGAAGGCGGACAAAGCTGCCCTGGGCAGCAAAGTCAATTGCAGCCAATTTGAAGCACATATGGAGCGTCTGGATAAGAGGATGCAGGAATTGCAGAGCCAGATTTCGGGCCAGGAGGAGCACTGGAACAATATGCAGCAGCAGCTCAGCTGTGTGGTGGAAGAAAAGGTGAGGAGTACCTTGTCCCCAAAATTACAAACTGGCACCTTTGGGACTGGACAGCCTGAGGCAGCATCCCTCTGAGGATCCCCCTCCAGGCTTTTCCCTGGAGAGCTCCATGTCACATCCCGGGGCAGCTGCTGAGGCTGTGCACCTGTTCACAGCTGGATCGCCTGGAGCTGAAGGCTTTCGGCTCCCAGATGGAGGAGACGTGGAACAGGAACATGGAGGAACTTGAGAACAGGCTGTTGCGTGAAAACGCTGCTGGGATTAAGAAGTGAGTGTGATGGAGATTCTGAAGGCTTTGGGGACAGCAATGGTCCCATTCCCTCCAGCTGTCCCACACGCTCCCCGTGTGCTCCCCTGCCTTGGGACCAATTCAGCTGCTCAGTGAACCATGGGGATGCTGATGAAGCACCTGCACCTTCTCCTTCCACCAGCAGCAGGTTCCACACAGGAAAGGAGGCACAAGGACAGGGCACCTGCAGGACAGTGCCCTCCCAAAGCAAAATGGGGCTGTGGGTGCAAAGGCTCCCAGAAGCCAGGGTGGGAGATGGGAACTGCTCCTCCCAGGCAGGGCTGTGGGACGCAGGTCCCAGAGCTGGGTCATGCCCTGCCCTCCTGGCCGTGCACACAGGGGACTTTGGTGCCAGAGAGGGGCTGAAAGCGCTGCAGGGGCTGCTTGGGGTGGTGACATGGGTGCCTGTGCCCTTCAGCTGGCATCATCCAGCACGCTGGGGATGGGGAGAAACAGGCTCAAGAGCCCACGGTTCAGCCTGCAAACGCCGTGACCCTGTGCAGTGACCTGCCCGGCACCCGGCTGCTGCCAGCCGCTGCTGCCTGTGTGCGGGCAGGGCTGTGGCCCCAGGAGCTCCCCCAGCCCTCTTCTCTCACCCTCCTCAGGCAGCTGCCAGTCCCTTTCTCGTGCCTGTCCTGTGACCGCATGCTCACCGTGCAGGTCCCTGGCCAGTGAGTAGCACCAGTGCATCGGGGGCAGCGGGGCTGGCATGGGGGGAGATGGGTGCCAGCAGTGACCGCTGTGCTGGGCACAGGGTGACAGGGTCTGCTTGGGAGGCCCTGATGTGGGGAGCCCCTCTGCAGCCCTGCCGGCAGCAGGGGTGTGGGCACTCATCCCAAGGGCTACAGGCAGCGGGGTACCATGGGGTACAATCCTCTGGCTTTGGGGGTGCTGCCTCCAAGAGGAACAGCTTGTTTGTCCCCTGTCACACCCCTGTGACTCCTGCCCTCCCCAGGTACCCCGAGACACTCCCGTATTTGCCGCCGCTGCCCCCCAGCAAGGAGCCACCGCCCAGCCAAAGGTAAGGGCCCTGAGGACACATGCCCAGCTCCCGGGGTGCAGGCACGCCCTGACACAGCAAGGAGGGCTTTTCCCGGTGTGGCACAGGCTTTTGCTTCCTGCCTGGGGCTCCTGCAGCAGGTGGACAGGAGCTGGGAGGGACATGCCCCTGCAGGCAGCACTGCCAGTCCCCTCCCTGGCACAGCAGGGTGAAGCCCAGGATGCCACAGGGCTGGGCTCTGAGTGTCCTCTGCCCCATCCCACAGGAGGCCGGTGGCCCATGGCAGTGTCCCCCGAGCTCTGCCACCGAGCTCTGGGGACCATCAGAGCAGCAGTTTCAAACTGCCCCCCATTCAGCATTCCCTTCGGAACAAGGCATTTCCGCAGGGACTCGTCACCCTTCCCAACAAGGTAGGGATGAAGAAGGTGGGGACATGGCATGTGTAATGCGGACTGGCAGCGTGATGCTGAGGATCCAGGGTGAATTTGTGCCTTCAGTTTCCTCGGGCAGAGCTGCTTTGGGAGGGCTGCTAGGGAATGCTGAATTGGGCCCTGCATTTCAGCCAACTGCTCTCTCCTTCCCAGCCCAGAGTGAGCCAGCTGCTGGGCAGGGGTGGACACATCCCGAGGGGCTGCAATGACCAGCTTCCTGTGCTGACCAGGACACTGGATGAGCCAGGTGTGGCCCTGTCAGGGCACGGGGATCAGGGGAGCAGAGACTGGTTGTCTGCTGGGTCTGCGCCTGGTCCCTGGGGGTCTCTGGCCAAGCAGGTGACCCTCCTGCTGCCCTGTCCTGGGCTGGCTGAGCTGAGCCAGACGGGGCAGCCCCGGGGACTGGGGACTCACCCTTGCCTCTCACCCCCAGGCCCTGCCACCTCCCGGGACCACCGGCCTGGCACTGCCCCCCGACACGTCTCCAGGGCACCAGGGCTCCTCCTGCCAGCCCAGCCCCGTCACACTTCCACAGCCCTCAAGTAGCCGGACAGGACTGGGAACCCAGTGCTCCACCAGGGACGTCTTCTCAGCAGACAGAGAAGTCTGCCACAATTGTTTTCTGTTAAATCATTTTTCATTTCATAAATAAAAGTCTTCTGAAAGACAAGCAGAGCCTTTTCCCACTATCACTGAATACATGGGGATAAATACAACTATCTTACATTATTTTTACTTTTAGAAATCAGGCATCACTTCATTCCCAGCACTGGGATGCCTGGGAATAGCTCCACTCAGGATGCACATCCACTCTCTAAACTTTTCAGGATGTGTTTTTATCAAAGGAATTAATGCTCATTGCCTATAAATTTCATATTTCTCTTCCTTAATTAATATTCTATCTTCCATTTGGTTTTGATTTCTCAATTCTCATGCTGTTGCCAGCTAAAGAAGTGTTAGCTCCTGGTGGGCTCATACGATGCTCATTTTACCAAAGTCTGTGGAACCACATCATCAATAGCAGGATAAACATTTACCAAGGAAGGGAGTAAAACTACAGTCCACTGATCTAAGGTTTCATAATTTAAATAACAGGACAGCTAGATCAACTTTTCTCCTCATTTGCAGAGAAGCATCAGTTCACCAGGTAACTTAAACTGTCCACTTGTTTGGAAAAATATCTTATGGCCCTTTTCCATGTCCCCAGCCTCTGAGCTAACACCCGTAGTGCAACATGTCAGTGTTTGTGACCAAACAGCTCCAGAGGCTTGGTCACGTCAGGTAATGCCTGTGCAGGGCTGACTTTAGAGCTCTCTTGAGGTCTCTGAAAGCCTCTGGCAATCTGGGGTCCACTCTAGCAGCTCCTTGCTGTAGCACCTCCTTGGGGGTTTCTCAGGGCCACATATCAAGCTCTTACCACAGGCCAGAATTAAGAACCCGGAGCCCACACCAACCACCCATTCCTAGAAATGTTCTTAACCTGCAAAAAGACCTTGTCTCTGGGGTTTGGCAAATTGCCTCCATCCTTTTGGTTCCAAGGCTTTGCTGCCCCTGGGAAATGGTGAACCTCAGATACAGAACATGCTCTTTAGCACTTGGGGCCTTCTTCTTGGACACCCTGTAACTGGCTTGTCCCAAAAACTTCAGGAAACTGAGAATTATTTCAATGCATCTAGCTTGAGTTCCTGTAGCAATTAAAAGATCACCCACATACTGTAGCAAAGTGGTCCCTTCATTCTCCTTTTCCCATCCTGAAGGGACTGCCGGAGCTTGGCTGGCTCTTACAACTCTGCTGCCTGGCCAGGAGTGGGGAACTGCCTCGGGATGGGCATTTACCTGAGGCTGAACCTTTAGAGGCACTTGCTCTAAGGTGCCAGACACAAGCCACCACAGGCACCACGAGAGGAGAAAGGAGGAGGCTCTCTGCCTTGAGGCTCCACAAGGAACACTTCACTCCAGGTGAAGGGAGCTCAAACAAAGAGCCCCAGGCACTCCTGTGCAGGGGTTTAGTAAAGATACAAGTCAGGGGTGGATGCAAACAGCCAACCAAGAGGGAATCCTCAGGGGAGGAGTGAGGGGATCACATCCAGTGTCTGGGGCCACTTGGGGAAGGGGGGTGGGGAGGATGGGGCACACATGCCAGCAGGGCTTCCAGGGATAGGAGAATTCCAAAGGGTGCTGCAGACAGGGATTGGCCCAGGGTCAGAGTGGCACAGAAGGTTCGGGAATCAAGGCGTGGATTGCCTTGACAGGCAGGGAAAGAGCTGGACCAAGGGTGGGGAAAGGCATGAGGGACAGCTTTGAGGGAGGGTAAAGCCCAGGGCTAAACAAAGTCGGGGAAAACATGCGGGTGCAACAGGACGAACCACTTAACAAGGAATCAATAAAATAAATCCAACCACAACACCATACCTCCAATTCTTTTGCCACTTGGTTCTTGTCTTGGGGTGGCAGTATGATACTGTGCCCCTGTTGTCTGCCTAATGCCCAGACAGGGGTCCTGTAACTTTAAGCTAGGTCTGAGAGAGGGGTGGAAAGCTGGTGGAATTCTTTTGGTGTGGTTTTCACACATCCTCCCCCAGGCTCGCTCAGCTGTGTTGTGCAGCATGGACAGAGGGAGTACATCTTTGCTTTTAGCTGGCTCCTTCGTTCTCTGTTTGACAATGCCAGAAGGTTTTCCAGGCCTGTGGCTTTTCCTCCTGGAACTGTTGGGCTTTTCCCCGGCCCGAACATCGCCGGGAGCCCTGCGCCCCAGCCCAGTGGGAAACGAAGCCACCAGACTGGAAGAGACGCAGAGCGACGCTGACAAAAGCAAGGAGCCGTCCTTCTGGGGGTATCAGAGTTCCGAGTTTATTGCCCCAAAGAAAGATAAGCTCCAAAAGGCGATGAGCACCGTGTGCCCTGCTTGTTAAAGGGGGGTGGTAACAGGGGGAGGAAACAGCAGCCAACGAATGGGATAAAAACTGGGGGTGGTTACAGGGGTGACACACAGGGGAAACTTCCAATGAGGTAGCAGGGAGGGAGGGGACCCCGGAGACCAGCCTATCTCTCGAGGCCCTGGATGGAACTTTCTAGGTGGAAGGGAGAGGTCTCTGAGAGACAGACGGGCTCCGGGGTGGGGTTGGGGGGGATAACTCAGCAGGAATACAGTGAACTGGGTGGAGGGAGGAATGACGGGCAGATGGAGGGGGGAGGAGAAGGGAGGCTGGAGCATTTTATAAAAAGAGGGGGAGAGGGAGCAACCAGAACTGGGGGAAACCTAAAACACACCCCCACACTGTGTGTTAAATAAACAGCTTTTTTCACTTTCCTCAAAAACATTCCTTGTTGAGGGAGGGACTGCTGAAACCTGTCTCCTCTGAACTTGTTTCAAACTGAGACAGTTCTCAAACAATGTGGGGTGATTTTTGAACCCTGGAGGAAAATAGGTCCACTTCAGTTGGGTTTCATGGCCCATCAAGGAACTTTCCATTGAATGGCAAACAAGAGTTGACTTTCGGTTTCAAGGGCAATGCAGAAAAAAAGCATCTTTAACATGCACAACAGAGGACTCTTCAGGACTCATCAGATTACTTAATTGGGCTTAAAAGTGTATAAGGGCTTGCTACCACTGGGTCTAAGTCTCACACTATTTCACTGACAGCTCTGACATCTTGTACCAGCCTGTGTTCATTAGTATGTAGCTCCTTTCCCAGCAGGAGATGAGTCCTATATTGTGGCTCACATGCCCTCAGTGGTCCATCTTGCAAAACTTAGCAATTCATTCATCTAACCCTCTTCTACCTTCTAAGTTCAAAGAATAATTTTTTCTGCCCAACCAGTTTTTCCGTCAGGCTCAAATGGAATTCTTACTGGTTCCACTGCTTTGATTTCCCTGGAATTCCATTGGTCCACATCAACACAGTGACAAGTGTTTTCCACCTCCTCTGGCATTCTCTCTACTGCATTTGGTTGCATTTTACCAACATGAAGAAAACTCGAGCCTCCAGAGCTTGAATTTCAGAAAAACATAATTGTATTTGTCAATTTTCAACTATTGTTTGTGAATTTAATTGACTCAAAATATCTCTTCCTAACAAAGGCATTGGGCATTCAGGCATATACTGAAACTGATTCATTAACCACTCCCTACCTGTCTTGAATTTTAAGGGTTGCAAAAATGGCATATTTTAGCTCTTCCTGGGGGCACCTTCCTGGGCTGCATCCCCCAATAATTTGTGAGTCCCCGTGGGAACCACCCTGTGGCCTTTCACTTTCTTTGAATATGGTTACAGCACTTCTCAGTCACTGTGAAAGACAATAGGATAGTTTTTGTTCATCAGGAAAAGCCCCAGGGATTGTGTAGGTCGCAGGAAACAGTGGGGCAGGAGGGCAGGATGTACTGCTATTAGTAGACAGTGGAATTGAGAGATCTTTGAAGGCTGCGTTACGATATTTGGAGAAGTTATTGCAGGGTTAACGCTACCTCGGAGGAAGAAGAATAGGAGCTTTCCTCAAACGACCACCGGACAGCAGACAAAGACCCCTAGCAACACGCCGCGCAGATGCAGAGCACGTCGAGAATGTCACAAAGTCCGGAACTGAAGGGGTATAAGAACTGAAAGACCGGGAGGTGCGGTGCGAGCCATTGGTGGGAGCAGAGGCTCCCCGGCCACCCAGCGCTGCATTTGCCCGTATTGCTTGCTTGCTAAATTAATAAAATTCTCTTTATAAAGTGACACAAATTGGTCCCGTGTCATAATTTATAACAGTCACCCTTTTGGGCATAAACTCTGGGACTGTGACTTTTCCCACACAGCTGCGCTTTCTCTGTCACAGCACAGACTTTCCCCTGTGCTCGGATCCGCCCAGCGCCCAGCACACGGCGCTGCTCGGCGGGAATGGGGACACGGGGAAGCGGTGCCGGTGTGTGTCCCCGTGTGTCCCCCCGTGTCCCGCTGTGTTCCCCCTCTTTGCCGGGATGGCCGAGCTCCCTCGCAGGGCATCCCGGCACCGGGCAGGATCGGCCCCAGGCTGCGGGACAGCCGGGGGTGCCTGGCTGGAAGCAGCTCTGGCTCCTGACAGGAGCTGTGGGCAAGGGGCTGCCAGGCCGTGCTGGGCCAGGCCCTAAAGCCGCCCCTCAGCGAGGAAGAGGAGGAGGAAGCTGACAACTGAGCTTGCAGCCTCCCCGTGCAGGGATGAAGGGACGAGGGCACTGGGGCGCCGGGGCTCAGGGCCAGCCGTGGGGCACGGCTGCAAGCGGCTCCTGAGTCGGCGCCAGGGCTGCCTGTGAGGATTTCAGGCGGCAGCCGAGAGCAGCAGCGCCGGCAGTGCCAGCCGGGCCCCGCGGGGATCTGCCCGAGGCCGCCCAGCCCGGCAGGGCCGCGGCTGTGCAGCGCTGCTCCCGCTGCCACAGCGGGCCCGGCTGTCAGAGCTGCCCCGCGGGCGCCGCGGGACCGGCAGCAGCCTCAGGGCCCGGCCCAGGGCTCCGTCTGCTCGGCCTGGGGCCGGCCACAGCGGGGCCAGGAGCTTAAGGAGCGTCAGGGAGCCCGGGGAAGAGACAGGCTGCTGAGACAAGGCTCTGCCTACAGTTTAACGGGTTTTATTAACTTAATACAACAAAAACATCATGTTTCCCAGCAGCAGTGTCACAGGCGTTTCTCACTTCTGAGGAGATGTCCCAGATCGAGCACTGGGCGCGGAGTCCTTTCCAGCTGGCTGGGGGCTGTGGATGTCCGGAGGGGCTGGAGAGGCTGGACGAGCCCTGGTGCACTCGAGATGTGTCGGGGGGCTGTGCTTGGCCGGGGCCCTCGTGAGGCGGCAGGGCCTGGGGGTTGAAGGCCAAGGGTGAGTCCCTCATTGCCAGGGACTGCCCCTGGCTGGAGAGACTCTGCCGGCCCAGGGTGGCCAGCACAAGTGTCACCTGCCTAGTGAGAGACCCTCAGAGAGCCAAGCTCAGCTGCCCCATGAGCCAGTCCTTCTCCTCCATTCTGCTTCTGCCCCTTCCAAAGCAGGTCAGGGCCCCAAGCCCCATCCCAACCTGCCCAGCTCTGCACACGGAGCTCATCCCCCAGCCGGTACCCCACAGATAATCAGCCCCCTGTCCTCGTTGACCCCCATGCCCTAACAGGGCCATACCTGATGTATCCTGTGTCCTGATCGCCGTAGGATGCTGGACTTTACGGCCCCTTGAGATGTGTCCATCACTGTCCAGCAGCTGGGTCACACTGGGCTGAGGAGGAGAGGGCAACAAGCTGAAATGCTGAGCCCAACCAATCCAGCATCCCCTAATAATCCTCCCAATCCAGGTCTCCCTGGGGACTGAAGGCACAGATTCCCCCTGCATAGTCAGCAATGCCATCAAGCCTCAGTCGTCATTCTGTGTCCACCCCTTCATCATTCCTACCTTTTTCTGGACTGTCAAGAAGGCCTGTTGCTGACTGCTTCTCTGTAGGGAAGCCCTGATGTTCTGCGTTGTGGAGCTGCTGCTCTGATGGTCCCCAGAGCTCGGTGGCACACGGGGGAACCTGCCATAGGCCACCGGCCTCCTGTGGGACAGGGCAGAGGACACTCATTGCCCAGCTCTGTCGCATCCTGGGCTTCACCCTGCTGTGCCACTCTACTGCTCTTGGCAGGGCTGGGTTTTGGGAACTGCTTTCACAGGAGGCACACAACTGCCCACCAAGCCTGAGCTCAGATTGAAAGCAGACACAGATCATCAGATATGCGTTCAGCAACCTTAGGACAGAGAGGTGGGCCACACATGGCAGTGCAAGTGGGGGACTGCAGAACTCCCCATACCGGTGGGGAGGGTCCCACAAGTCTGTGGTGACATGGAAGGATCCTCATTCAGCAGTGAGAAGCCGACGTAAAGGTTGTGAAGGGCTGAGTTAGACGCTGTCCTCAGGGCCTTTGAGGTATTTTTGGAACCAATCAATATTGCTACAGATTTGTAGTATGTGGCGGGTGTGGTACCCAGGGCAGAGCATGCAGTGCTCAAGGTTTCCAACCCAGTAATATTCAGCTTGCTCTCGGAGCTGATCTATCTGGTTTCCCACTGAGAGCAACCCTGTTATGTAATGCATGTGAGGTCGCACACTGACCTCCCTGGTTTTATCTCAGAAGTGAACAGCAGAGCAGATGCTCTGGCCACTCCCCTACAGCTGGTTGGCCAACCTAACATCTTCCAACAGGACAAACTAAACCATCAAGAGTTCCAGCAGAACGCCCCATGTCTGGTCCGCCAATTCCACCTGCGGCGTGACCAGGCCAAGGCAATTGTGGCCACACACCCCAACTGCCAGGAGTCCTCTTTACCATCTCTGGGTTCTGGTGTGAATCCCAGAGGACTCCGCGCTTGTGAGGTGTGGCAAACAGACATCACCCACTTACCTGAGTTCATCAGATTTAAGTATGTACATGTTTCTGTGGACACTTTCTCTGGAGCAGTCTTTGCCTCGGCTCACACAGGAGAAAAGGCCACGGATGCACAAAAACATTTCCTGCAGGCATTCACGACCTTGGGGGTCCCCACCACCATCAAAACTGACAATGGCCCAGCTTAAATTTCCAAGGCGTTCGGTGAGTTTTCACAGGAATGGGGGGTTAACCATCAGAGGGGGATTCCACACTTCCCCACTGGCCAGGCTGTCATATAGAGAACACACCAGATGCTAAAGAAAGTCCTCCTTTGCCAGCGGAGAGATGTTCGAGTTTCATCACTACAGCTCAAGCTCCACAAGGCCCTTTTCAGTATTATTTTCTTGAACTGTTCTTTTGATAGGCCTGAGCCGCCAGTCTTGTGTCATTTTAAGCAGCACCTGCAGTTAAGACCCATTGAAAGACCGCCAGTATTAATTAGGGACCCAGACTCTGGGGAAAGCCAGGGTCTGTACCAGTTTATCACCTGGGGACGTGGATATGCATGCGTGTCCATGTCCTCAGGAGTCAAATGGATCCCTAAGAAATTAATCAAACCTTACACACCAGAATAGGAAGTGAGTCCATCAGAGTGTGCCTCCCCAAACACGTTGAATGACCCCACAGATGATGCAGTCGCATCCAATAGACAACGTCGCAAGGGGAGAAAAGACCCCTAGTCCCTTCTTTCCCTCAGTACAGTTAAAGCAAGTGGCATTTTCTTCCCAAGTGTCTTCTTACTCCATTCTATGTTTTCATTTTCTTTCAGACTCCCGCCATGTCAATTTCTGTATTCATGATCTTCATTTGTCTCCAGTTTATGAACCTCTACCAGTCCTTGCTGGAAGCGTGGATCATCCCACAGCCCCGAAAGAATGTGTGGATAACTCCGGCCCATGCCCTCCAGCAAGACCATCTGTGCCTTTCAACATCTTCAGCAGAAAATCCGATGTCTACTTGCCTGGTGGGGATTCCAGGAAAAATAAGTGAGTACCCCAGCACCCTGGTCAGGATCTGGGATGAGTTTAATAAAAAGAACCTGCCAAACACCTGGGCAGAAATTTCTAGATATTGGGGGATTTCTGAATATGCAAAAACAGCTATTACCAACCCCCTAGGGCTGTGGTGGAAATGGGTATATGACCTGCCCACTGCCGATGCAGAGCCCCAGGAATTTGAGCTACTGGGCTCCACAAAGACTGAATACTGTGCTCAGTTTGACTTTATGCCACATGCCCACCCGGATCTCTACGACCATATGAAACAACATAAGGTAGAAATTAGAGCTGACCAGTGGTGCACTTGTATCACCAAAGTGGGTGCTCCCTCAGCTGCTGATTCCTACGCCTGCAAGTTAGACAAGGGGAAGATTTTAATCTGTGGAAATCAGGCATATCCAGGAATCTCCTCTCGCCTCCTAGGGGCTCCATGCACCCTGGGGCATCTTTCACTTGCTTTCCCCAAGATGACCCAAATTCCGATCTGGCAGGCCAAACAGAAAATTGTTAAAAGGGGTGCAGAACAATTAGACAAACATTGTAGCAAAATTTACCATTGGGCCAAATCCAAAAGAGTTGCCATCTCCATTTTTGTACCCTGGGTGGCAGCAGCAAAGTCTTTAAGTGAATTGGGACATCTAGAATGCTGGGTTACAAAGCAAGCCAATTTAACATCGATTGCCCTAAGTAACCTCCGAGAAGACGAGGAAGTTACCAGGAAAGTGACCTTACAAAATTGGGCTGCCATCGATTTTCTGCTGCTGGTACACAGGCATGGGTGTCAGGAGTTCAAGGGGCTGTGCTGCTTCAACTTGTCATCAAGAAGCCAGAGTGTCCACTCGTCCATCCGAGAAATGAAAGACCTTATCGGCAGCGTAAAACAAGAGAACGACGACTGGATCAGAGACATGTTTAAGAAGTGGAACCTCTCTGGGTGGATGATATCTACTATGAAAGACGTTGGTTTTCTTATAGTTGTAATATTTTTAGTTTCATTAACATTTGGAGTTCTTAAATAAATTCTCTCTACCAGCCCTGCCAAATCTTTGGCTTCTGAGACTGTCGTTGCTGAGGCAGCCACCACCGAAAATGAATGGTGGGAAGGCGACAGATAAGACAGCAATGAAGTCTAGAAGAGCTGCTACTCTACCTCTCCCCGAAGCTCCATCAAACTTATAAAACAGAAAAGGGGGAGATGTGGGGGTTGTGTTTTTATAGGGTTTTACAGTGCCTTGTTATAAGAGTTAGGAGTTTAATGTTAGGAAGTTTCAGTTGGTGTGTTCCTTGTACCCCCTATTTCTTCCCCTCACAATGCTTTCTCCTGCCACTTGACTGTCCTTCCCCATTCCTCCACTTTTACCTATAAATAGTTCTGTCAATCCAAGTTGTGCTGCCTACCTCCCCTGTCTATCAGTGTAGCCACCCCCATTTTGTTCTCGAAAGTTTCCTGTCAATCACCCAGGTTCTAATAGTTGATTAGTCCTCAAGGTTTCTCCCCACCCTTCTCTATGCTCCATTAGTTGTAACCCATGATATAATTCTCCTGTAATTACCCTCACTGGTTGTTCCATGTTGCCACCCCTTCATGCCCACACCCTTTATAAGTTGTAGCCCGACCCCATTTTCTCTGACTGCTCCCTGACCGTTTCATGCAATAAAACCTCCTTGGACATCATACAAGTGTCCTCTCCTTTGTTCCTTCACCTCGGATCCTCGCAGTGCTTCAGCGCAAGCACTACCCATGCCGCTGCACACGCTGCCACCTGGGAGCCTCGGTACACACCCAGGGGCAGCCACTCCCATAGCCCTCACCGGCCACACCGGCAAACTGCTAGCTGGGATTTCAACAGCCAGTGGCTGCATTGCAGGAGCTCCAACTCATGAAGTCATAGAGTCAAGAAATGGCTTGGGCTGAAGGGACCTCAAAGATCCTCTCTTTCCAATACCCTGCCATGGGCAGGAACACCTTCCACTAGACCAGATTGCTCTAAGTCCCATCCACAACGACCCAGGACACTTTCAGGAATGGGGCAGACACAATTTCTTTGGGCAGCCTGTGACAAGGCATCGTGACCCTTGCAGGAAGATTTTCTTTCCAATAACCCTGCTGTCTCACAGTGTGAAGCCATTCCCCCTTGTTCTGTCGTTCATGGCCCTTATGCCAAGTCCCTCTCCAGCCCATTTGGAGCCATTTAGTGACTGAAGAGCGCTTGAAAGTCTCGCAGGACAGGAGAGGCCTCACTATTTTTCTTTTAATCTGTTTAAGACTTGAGTTACAGCTCAGCCAGTTGTTCATCTGCTGTGTCAGTGTCCCGTCTGTGGCATCTCATGTTCTTAGTTCCTTCCTGCACCGTGGAGCAGGCACTAAGCCTGGCTTTTCTGTGCAGTGAACTGTCAGTGTGAGTGACCACGGGCAGGGCACCGCAACAACCACAAAGGCCCAGGTGAAGCCCAAAGGGTCCATTTATGTTTGTTTGCTCACCAAGAGAGGGTTCCCCCAAGCAGCTTCTGGGCAGAGGCCGTGGGTAAGGGCCAGCAGCCCCACAGAGCTCAGTCCCTGTGAGAGAATCACCAACCTGCTGCTTCCACCTGGGTTTCAGATGTGGCCACTCGCTGGTTTGGCACAGCAAACCCAGGGCCTGGTTGGGAGCATCCCCTGGGATCAGCCTTTGCAGGGGAAGCAGTGGGGTGCTGTTCCTCGTGCCAGAGGTGCAGGAGGAACCCCGTGAGCCCCTCGCTGAGCTATAGGGTTGCTGGGGCATAGACTCCTTTCTCCTCTGGAGTTCAGGGCAAAGAGTCTCCCTAGGTGAAGCCTTTGTACAATTTCCTCCAAGTCAGGTTTTATGTCAGCTTGACGGTCCATAAAGAAGACTGTCCTGTGCCTGCAAACCAGTATGCTGTCAGACCACCTGGGCTCCCTCGCAGCCCCACAGGGACTGTGGGAAGACTGTGGATGCTCCCAACCAGGCGCTGGGTTTGCAGCAGTGCAGGAACTGGCTTAGATGAAACGCAACTCTTAAACTGACCAAAAGAAATGCAATGAGGCTGTTGTCTCCTGGGAGACCTTTAATCACTTTTCAGCAGATCAAAGGACTACAAAACGACTGGAGGGGGACTTGGCACAAGTGCCTGGCATGGGAATGGCTTCACACTGAGAGAGGGGAGAGATAGGTGGGATATTGGGAAGAAACTCTTCCCTGTCAGCATGGTGATGCCTTGACAGAGACTGCCCTGTTCCTGGCAGTGTCCAAGACCACATTAGATGGAGCTTGCAGCAACCTGGTCTAGCAGAAATGGTTCCTTTATCTGTCCCTGACAGGGGGTGAAATGAGAAGATCTTTGAGGTCCCTTCCAGCCCAAGCCATTCCGTGACTCTATGACTTCATGAGTCTGTGACACAGTGGTGAGGTCCCAGGGGTGAGGTGTGCTGCCTGGCAACGGGAATTGTGATGAAAAGGGGTTTGAGCAGAGCAGGCTCCAGTCCTCTGAAGGACACGGAAGGAGGAAGGAGCCTGTTGGCTACTCACGTTTTTATTATTGCTTTTGCTGACCCCTGACAGACCCAGCTGGGCAGGAAGGCTTGTGACCAAGCAGGGACTGACTGTGTGCAGACATGGCAGCATCCCTGGACACACTCAGCCTCTCCCAGATGCTGGATCTCGCCATCGGGACGCCCCAGAAGGGGATCATTCACTTTGCAGCCATGCGAAAACTGCTGCAGGCCGTGCTGGAGCACCTGGACGTGCAGTACCTGACCAGCCAGGAGCCGTGGCCGGGCCAGCTCAGTGGCCCCTCACTTGCTGATGTGGCCACTGACATGGAAAAGATGAAGAAAGAGATGGAAGATTACAAGAAACACATGTCCGAGGTAGAGGCTCTCCCCAGCCCCCGGGGCACTCCCCCAGCAGACAGCCCCTCCCCGCCTCCTCAGACAGCACTGCTTGGCACTGCCCTCACTGCCCCGGCACAGCCCCTGGCAGGGGCTCTTTGCCACCTGGATGGGCCTCAGTGCTCTGGCACCGAGCCGGGCTGGGGCAGGTGGCACTGGGACTCTCCCTGCCCACCTGGACTGCCACGGGCTGCCCGTGGCAGGGTGGGGCTCTTTGGGGTGTTGCTGCCCTGGCCATCACCTCTGACATCCCTGTTGGTTGGACTGTTCCACAGGTTCTTCGTGAGGAGTTTGGTGGGATAAAGGCAGAACTTTCCCACCTCTCCGAGGACATGAAGAAGTTCCAGGAGAGGCAGGTCTGTGCAGACCACTGTGGTAGTGAAGGTTGTTTTCCTCACAGACACTCCACAACTTGCATCTCTCACCATTTTCTCCTACAGTCCAACATGGCTGCGGAAATGAAAAAGATCCAGAAGATGCAGGACAAGGTGAAGTGCTGCTGGGAGCAAGTTTTGGGTCTGAGACAGCAGCCTGGACCCTCGGCCCTGCTGGCTGGAGGCTCAGTACCCTTGGCCCTGCCAGATGCATGGACCGTGCTGCCTGCAGAGCCCTGCCAGCCTGGCTGAGCCCGGCCCTGCGCTGTCCCCAGGGCTCCACAAAGCACAGCAGGGGTCAGGGCCTTGCAGGACCCCACTGACCCTCCCACAGGCTCACTGCCACCACTCCTCTCTCCTAGAACATGACTCTCATCCGGGATCTCCAAGAGGAGATGGACAGGATAAAGACAACACAGAACCGCATGGAAGGAGACGTAAAGAAGGTTAAGGAGTCGCTTCCCATAGTAAGCTGTTGGATCGTGTAATCTTTAGGCTCTCATGGGGAACATCAATGTGATTCCAAGAGCAGGGTTTGGGATCAGGGTCTCAGGACCAGGTGGAGCAGCCTGGGTCTGCCCATGTAGCTGAAGGGCCCCCGCGCTGGGACCACAGGATGTCCGTGCCCTGACTCTACCATCACTGGCTTTCCAGATGAAGAAGCTGGAGGAGGACCTTAAAAAGCTGAGGGAAGATGCAACCAAGTGGAAAGAAGAGAGCAGCAATGAGATCTCTCAGCAAATTGAGTAAGAGGACGGGAGTGGGTTTCATACCCTGTGGGGCTGCAAGGGAGCCCAGGGTGTCTGGCAGCATCCTGGTCTGCAGGCACAGCACAGTGCCCTGCAGCCCTGCAGGGGAAACCCTGACCTTGTCCCCATCCTGCTGGCCAGGGCTTTGCGTCAGGACACAAAACGTGACCTGCAGAAGATGGGAGAGCAGCAGGAGATGCGATATACCCCGCAGGAGCAGCTGGTGACTGAGACAGCCAACCAAGTGAACGAGCAGGTGAGGTCCTGGGGGAGCACTCCCACCACCCCTGGCTTGGTGCCCGAGTCCTGCAGGGGTTCCTGGCCATATTCTCTGACTGGCTGGGGCCACCTTGCACTGTTGATTCCATTCATCCCACCTCTGAGCCAATTTCTTCTGCCTCTCCTGCAGTTTGGCAGTACAGGAGAGGCAACTCTGAGCCTACTGGAGGAGCTGGAGGATGGGAATGGAGACTGCTCCAGTTGCACCCTCAAAATCAGGGCCTATTTGGGGAAGCTCCTCCTGCGCTACGAGAAACTCCAGGAGAAGGTGGAATCCCTGGAGTCCCGGCAGATGCCCAGGGGAAAGCTCAAGAAAATGATGAAGAATTGGGGACAGGTAGGCTGTGGGCAGTATGGGGGACTGAGGACATCCCCCAGCTGGATGTCTGTAGTCTGGGGGATGCCAAACTGCCCAAATTGGCCTGGACCGGTCAGCAACATTAACACAGATTAAAGCCTTGATGCAAACGTCCTGTTGATTCTGAGAGCTCATGGCCACAGGCTGAGAAATGCTGGTCTGCCCTGTGGAGCAGCCAGACTCCCTTTTGTTCAGTGCCATGTTTTTCCTTCCCTGAAGCTGGAGAATGACCATGAGCGGCTGCACTACATGGAGGAAACACTTGTACAGATGAAAGAAGACTGTGAGAAGCTCAGCTTTGTTTCTGGGAGCCTGCAGAAAGACGCTGAACAAAAGCAGAAAGCAATCGAGGTGTGTGTCTGAAACTCCTGTGGTGCCAGAGCATGCCCCAAGCCCTCGTGATTCCAGGCAGGGAACACAAGAATGTCTCTGGCTGAGCCTTTCAGGCACTGTGCTGGTTCCAAGTGCCTTTCCTCAAGGTTTTTGGGCAAGGGGAGTGGGTTGTGTTCTCCTGGCCAGGAGGCAGCTCCAGCCTTGCTGTGGTGTCATGGGTTCCTTTCTGTACTGAAAGATGCTGTTCCAGTCTCTGGAGAAGGTGCAGAAGGAGAAGGCAAATGAGCAGGACGTGGTGGCAGCAATGGACATGGTACAGTCTCAATGGGCCTCTCTGCCAGCCCAAGGGTTTCCAGGCAGGGTGCCAAATGCCCCTTGTCCCTTGGGGGCTGGGTGGCAGAACTGGCCTGGGGAGGGAGAATTTCCCGAGCATGTTGGGGTTCCCTCACCCTCCCGATGGTGGGACCAAACCCACCAGGGTGATGGGGCACATGGGGCCACAGCACCCTGAAAGGGGCACGATGGCCTGGAGGAAGCACTTCTCCCTCTGCCCCTCACACGTGCTGGCCCTGCCTGTCGTTCCTCATCCCTTTCCCCACCGCTCTCCTGCCGTTCCCCTCTGCTAGAAGGCGGACAAAGCTGCCCTGGGCAGCAAAGTCAATTGCAGCCAATTTGAAGCTCATATGGAGCGTCTGGATAAGAGGATGCAGGAGTTGCAGAGCCAGATTTCAGGCCAGGAGGAGCACTGGAACAATATGCAGCAGCAGCTCAGCTGTGTGGTGGAAGAAAAGGTGAGGAGTACCTTGTCCCCAAAATGACAAACTGGCACCTTTGGGACTGGACAGCCTGAGGCAGCATCCCTCTGAGGATCCCCCTCCAGGCTTTTCCCTGGAGAGCTCCATGTCACATCCCGGGGCAGCTGGCTGAGGCTGTGCACCTGTTCACAGCTGGATCGCCTGGAGCTGAAGGCTTTCAGCTCCCAGATGGAGGAGACTTGGAAGAGAAGCATTGAGGACCTCAAGTTGAAGGAAGGTGACAGTGCTGCTGGGATTAAGAAGTGAGTGTGATGGAGATTCTGAAGGCTTTGGGGACAGCAATGGTCCCATTCCCTCCAGCTGTCCCACATGCTCCCCGTGTGCTCCCCTGCCTTGGGACCAATTCAGCTGCTCAATGAACCAGGGGGATGCTGATGAAGCAGCTGCACCTTCTCCTTCCACCAGCAGCAGGTTCCACACAGGAAAGGAGGCACAAGGACAGGGCACCTGCAGGACAGTGCCCTCCCAAAGCAAAATGGGGCTGTGGGTGCAAAGGCTCCCAGAAGCCAGGGTGGGAGATGGGAACTGCTCCTCCCAGGCAGGGCTGTGGGACGCAGGGTCCCAGAGCTGGGTCAAGCCCTGCCCTCCTGGCCGTGCACACAGGGGACTTTGGTGCCAGAGAGGGGCTGAAAGCGCTGCAGGGGCTGCTTGGGGTGGTGACACGGGTGCCTGTGCCCTTCAGCTGGCATCATCCAGCACGCTGGGGATGGGGAGAAACAGGCTCAAGAGCCCACGGTTCAGCCTGCAAACGCCGTGACCCTGTGCAGTGACCTGCCCGGCACCCGGCTGCTGCCAGCCGCTGCTGCCTGTGTGCGGGCAGGGCTGTGGCCCCAGGAGCTCCCCCAGCCCTCTTCTCTCACCCTCCTTAGGCAGCTGCCAGTCCCTTTCTCGTGCCTGTCCTGTGACCGCATGCTCACCGTGCAGGTCCCTGGCCAGTGAGTAGCACCAGTGCATCGGGGGCAGCGGGGCTGGCATGGGGGGAGATGGGTGCCAGCAGTGACCGCTGTGCTGGGCACAGGGTGACAGGGTCTGCTTGGGAGGCCCTGATGTGGGGAGCCCCTCTGCAGCCCTGCCGGCAGCAGGGGTGTGGGCACTCATCCCAAGGGCTACAGGCAGCGGGGTACCATGGGGTACAATCCTCTGGCTTTGGGGGTGCTGCCTCCAACAGGAACAGCTTGTTTGTCCCCTGTCACACCCCTGTGACTCCTGCCCTCCCCAGGTACCCCGAGACACTCCCGTATTTGCCGCCGCTGCCCCCCAGCAAGGAGCCACCGCCCAGCCAAAGGTAAGGGCCCTGAGGACACATGCCCAGCTCCCGGGGTGCAGGCACGCCCTGACACAGCAAGGAGGGCTTTTCCCGGTGTGGCACAGGCTTTTGCTTCCTGCTTGGGGCTCCTGCAGCAGGTGGACAGGAGCTGGGAGGGACATGCCCCTGCAGGCAGCACTGCCAGTCCCCTCCCTGGCACAGCAGGGTGAAGCCCAGGATGCCACAGGGCTGGGCTCTGAGTGTCCTCTGACCCATCCCACAGGAAGCCGGGGGCCCATGGCAGTGTCCCCCGTGTGCCACCGAGCTCTGGGGACCATCAGAGCAGCAGTTTCAAACTGCCCCCCATTCAGCATTCTCTTCGGAACAAGGCATTTCCGCAGGGACCCGTCACCCTTCCCAACAAGGTAGGGGTGAAGAAGGTGGGGACATGGCATGTGTAATGCGGACTGGCAGCGTGATGCTGAGGATCCAGGGTGAATTTGTGCCTTCAGTTTCCTCGG
Source organism: Taeniopygia guttata (assembly GCF_048771995.1). Taxonomy (NCBI): domain Eukaryota; kingdom Metazoa; phylum Chordata; class Aves; order Passeriformes; family Estrildidae; genus Taeniopygia; species Taeniopygia guttata. The sequence continues at coordinate 8,286,616 of NC_133044.1, read as the reverse complement.
GCAGAGCTGCTTTGGGAGGGCTGCTAGGGAATGCTGAATTGGGCCCTGCATTTCAGCCAACTGCTCTCTCCTTCCCAGCCCAGAGTGAGCCAGCTGCTGGGCAGGGGTGGACACATCCCGAGGGGCTGCAATGACCAGCTTCCTGTGCTGACCAGGACACTGGATGAGCCAGGTGTGGCCCTGTCAGGGCACGGGGATCAGGGGAGCAGAGACTGGTTGTCTGCTGGGTCTGCGCCTGGTCCCTGGGGGTCTCTGGCCAAGCAGGTGACCCTCCTGCTGCCCTGTCCTGGGCTGGCTGAGCTGAGCCAGACGGGGCAGCCCCGGGGACTGGGGGCTCACCCTTCCCTCTCACCCCCAGGCCCTGCCACCTCCCGGGACCACCGGCCTGGCACTGCCCCCCGACACGTCTCCAGGGCACCAGGGCTCCTCCTGCCAGCCCAGCCCCGTCACACTTCCACAGCCCTCAAGTAGCCGGACAGGACTGGGAACCCAGTGCTCCACCAGGGACATCTTCTCAGCAGACAGAGAAGTCTGCCACAATTGTTTTCTGTTAAATCATTTTTCATTTCATTAATAAAAGTCTTCTGAAAGACAAGCAGAGCCTTTTCCCACTATCACTGAATACATGGGGATAAATACAACTATCTTACACTATTTTTACTGTTAGGAATCAGGCATCACTTCATTCCCAGCACTGGGATGCCTGGGAATAGCTCCACTCAGGATGCACATCCACTCTCTAAACTTTTCACTATGTATTTTTATCCATGGAATTAATGCTCATTGCCTATAAATTTCATATTTCTCTTCATCAAATAATATTCTATCTTCAATTTGGTTTTGATTTCTCAAATCTCATGCTGTTGCCAGCTAAAGAAGTGTTAGCTCCTGGTGGGCTCATACGATGCTCATTTTAGCAAAGTCTGTGGAACCACACCATCAATAGCAGGATAAACATTTACCAAGGAAGGGAGTAAAACTACAGTCCACTGATCTAAGGTTTCATAATTTAAATAACAGGACAGCTAGATCAACTTTTCTCCTCATTTGCAGAGAAGCACCAGTTCACCAGGTAACTTAAACTGTCCACTTGTTTGGAAAAATATCTTATGGCCCTTTTCCATGTCCCCAGCCTCTGAGCTAACACCCGTAGTGCAACATGTCAGTGTTTGTGAACAAACAGCTCCAGAGGCTTGGTCACGTCAGGTAATGCCTGTGCAGGGCTGACATTAGAGCTCTCTTGAGGTCTCTGAAAGCCTCTGGCAATCTGGGGTCCACTGTAGCAGCTCCTTGCTGTAGCACCTCCTTGGGGGTTTCTCAGGGCCACATATCAAGCTCTTACCACAGGCCAGAATTAAGAACCCAGAGCCCACACCAACCACCCATTCCTAGAAATGTTCTTAACCTGCAAAAAGACCTTGTCTCTGGGGTTTGGCAAATTGCCTCCATCCTTTTGGTTCCAAGGCTTTGCTGCCCCTGGGAAATGGTGAACCTCTGATATAGAACATGCTCTTTAGCACTTGGGGCCTTCTTCTTGGACACCCTGTAACTGGCTTGTCCCAAAAACTTCAGGAAACTGAGAATTATTTCAATGCATCTAGCTTGAGTTCCTGTAGCAGTTAAAAGATCACCCACATACTGTAGCAAATGGTCCCTTCATTCTCCTTTTCCCATCCTGAAGGGACTGCCGGAGCTTGGCTGGCTCTTACAACTCCGCTGCCTGGCCAGGAGTGGGGAACTGCCTCGGGATGGGCATTTACCTGAGGCTGAACCTTTAGAGGCACTTGCTCTAAGGTGCCAGACACAAGCCACCACAGGGACCACGAGAGGAGAAAGGAGGAGGCTCTCTGCCTTGAGGCTCCACAAGGAACACTTCACTCCAGGTGAAGGGAGCTCAAACAAAGAGCCCCAGGCACTCCTGTGCAGGGGTTTAGTAAAGATACAAGTCAGGGGTGGATGCAAACAGCCAACCAAGAGGGAATCCTCAGGGGAGGAGTGAGGGGATCACATCCAGTGTCTGGGGCCACTTGGGGCAGGGGGGTGGGGAGGATGGGGCACACGCGCCAGCGGGGCTTCCAGGGATAGGAGAATTCCAAAGGGTGCTGCAGACAGGGATTGGCCCAAGGTCAGAGTGGCACAGAAGGTTCGGGAATCAAGGCGTGGATTGCCTTGACAGGCAGGGAAAGAGCTGGACCAAGGGTGGGGAATGGCATGGGGGACAGCTTTGAGGGAGGGTAAAGCCCGGGGCTAAACAAACTTGGGGAGAACATGGGGGTGCAACAGGACGAACCACTTAACAAGGAATCAATAAAATAAATCCAACCACAACACCATACCTCCAATTCTTTTGCCACTTGGTTCTTGTCTTGGGGTGGCAGTATGATACTGTGCCCCTGTTGTCTGCTTAATGCCCAGACAGGGCTCCTGTAACTTTAAGCTAGGTCTGAGAGAGGGGTGGAAAGCTGGTGGAATTCTTTTGGTGTGGTTTTCACACATCCTCCCCCAGGCTCGCTCAGCTGTGTTGTGCAGCATGGACAGAGAGGGAGTACATCTTTGCTTTTAGCTGGCTCCTTCGTTCTCTGTTTGACAATGCCAGAAGGTTTTCCAGGCCTGTGGCTTTTCCTCCTGGAACTGTTGGGCTTTTCCCCGGCCCGAACATCGCCGGGAGCCCTGCGCCCCAGCCCAGAGGGAAACGAAGCCACCAGACTGGAAGAGCCGCAGAGCGACGCTGACAAAAGCAAGGAGCCGTCCTTCTGGGGGTATCAGAGTTCCGAGTTTATTGCCCCAAAGAAAGATAAGCTCCAAAAGGCGAAGAGCACCGTGTGCCCTGCTTGTTAAAGGGGGGTGGTAACAGGGAGGAAACAGCAGCCGACTAATGGGATAAAAACTGGGGGTGGTAACAGGGGTGACACACAGGGGAAACTTCCAATGAGGTAGCAGGGAGGGAGGGGACCCCGGAGACCAGCCTATCACTCGAGGCCCTGGATGGAACTTTCTAGGTGGAAGGGAGAGGTCTCTGAGAGACAGACAGGCTCCGGGGTGGGGTTGGGGGGGATAACTCAGCAGGAATACAGTGAACTGGGTGGAGGGAGGAATGACGGGCAGATGGAGGGGGGAGGAGAAGGGAGGCTGGAGCATTTTACAAAAAGAGGGGGAGAGGGAGCAACCAGAACTGGGGGAAACTTAAAACTTATTTAACACTGTGTGTTAAATAAACAGCTTTTTTCACTTTCCTCAAAAACATTCCTTGCTGTGGGAGGGACTGCTGAAACCTGTCTCCTCTGAACTTGTCTCAAATTGAGACAGTTCTCAAACAATGTGGGGTGATTTTTGAACCCTGGAGGAAAATAGGTCCACTTCAGTTGGGTTTCATGGCCCATCAAGGAACTTTCCATTGAATGGCAAACAAGAGTTGACTTTCAGTTTCAAGGGCAATGCAGAAAAAAAGCATCTTTAACATGCACAACAGAGGACTCTTCAGGACTCATCAGATTACTTAATTGGGCTTAAAAGTGTATAAGGGCTTGCTACCACTGGGTCTAAGTCTCACACTATTTCACTGACAGCTCTGACATCTTGTACCAGCCTGTGTTCATTAGTATGTAGCTCCTTTCCCAGCAGGAGATGAGTCCTATATTGTGGCTCACATGCCCTCAGTGGTCCATCTTGCAAAACTTAGCAATTCATTCATCTAACCCTCTTCTACCTTCTAAGTTCAAAGAATAATTTTTTCTGCCCAGCCAGTTTTTTCCATCAGGCTCAAATGGAATCCTTACTGGTTCCACTGCTTTGATTTCCCTGGAATTCCATTGGTCCACATCAACACAGTGACAGTGTTTTCCACCTCCTCTGGCATTCTCTCTACTGCATTTGGTTGCATTTTAACAACACGAAGAAAACTCGAGCCTCCAGAGCTTGAATTTCAGAAAAACATAATTGTATTTGTCAATTTTCAACTATTGTTTGTGAATTTAATTGACTCAAAATATCTCTTCCTAACAAAGGCATTGGGCATTCAGGCATATACTGAAACTGATTCATTAACCACTCCCTACCTGTCTTGAATTTTAAGGGTTGCAAAAATGGCATATTTTAGCTCTTCCTGGGGGCACCAATGACATTTACAGTATCTTGGCTAAGGTTCCTTTATGTGTATATAGTACAGAAGAAGCTGCCCCTAGATCCACCGGAAAACCTACCTGTGTCACTCCCCAGTGTCAGGGTCCCCAGGGTTTCAGGTGGGGATGACTCTCCTGGTTCCCTCCAAGCTACATCTAATGTTAAAAGCCTTGTGGCCCGGTCAGGAGGTGCCTGTTTGTTCCTGGCCGGTCACACTTCCAATGATCCCCCTGTTTCTCTCTTGCCCCCTGATTTCTACCCAGAGGCCGATTGTCAGAGCCCCCCCTCCCTGGGTGTCTCCATCTCTTGTTCTGTAACTCCCCCTTGGCCTTCGGGCTCAAAAATCTTTTAGGAGTTTCCTATTCCTGCTTTCCTTGATATTCTTGACATTATTCTATACTTCCTGAGCTCTTTACTATAATCTGTTCAGGTACCTAGAATCTACCCCTTGCAGTCTCTGAAGTTTCTTTCTAATATCTGGAGCCGGTTGTCCCAAAAATACTGTTGCTGACTGTAATGCATCTCCCTCCCCTTCAGGGTGCAGGTCCCTGTACTTTCTGGCTACGCCATAGTGAGTCACTGGTGAAAATCAGAAGGGCATTCATCTTTTCCTTGAACCTCTTGATATAACTTTGACATATCCATAGCTTTCGGAATAGCATGTTTTATCCCAAACATAATTAATCTTTGATATCCAGTCAATAATTGTCTTTGAGCCGTGTTCTTTGGATCCCACCAGGGATGTGCAGGAGGGAAATATTGATCCAGGGTTCCTTGCTGAACATTCTGAGCATGTCCTCTCTCAGCCACTTCCCCCACTTTTGCCATTATCACAATTCCCCCACCTGCAGTTAAAGGTGGGTCTGAAACTGCCTTACTGAAATCCCAGGGGTCTTTGCCTTGAACTCACTGGATTAGGGCACTGGAGGATCTCCCTGAAAAACCTTTGGAGTGCACTGGAGTCCTCTTGATCCACTCAATCCATGGAGAAAAGAAGGAGCATGGTTCCATCTGGGTCACTAAAAATGGTCTCCAAAACCCGGATAAATGAAATCCTCAAACAGGATCATTTTAGTATTAGCGAGTTAGGCATTACTTTGTGCTGGTAAGGGCGTGTGGAGCGGATAGTTTCAGCCACACACACACACAAAACATTTCACTTAGTTGTGGGAATCCAGGGCTTCCCTCTGGCTGCCCTGGCAGGTCTGGGACCCTGGCAGGGGTCAGGAACCCCCCTGGACAGAGCCCCGGGAGACACTGTCTGTGATCTCTGTCCATGGAAAAGAGTTTTCAATCTTACAGGATGAATTACAAGCTTTGAGTGTTTGATAAGAGTAATAATTAAGTGTGACATGGGTGCAAAAGTAAAATTTTAGATTTCTAGATTAGGGGTTCAGAGGGGACAAGATGGAGGAAATTGGGTGTGTCTTGTCCTTTTCCTCCTTCTTCATGCCCTCCATGTTTCACTGTAGTGTTGGAATTTTTCTATTGGTTTAGGCTGGGAACACACTGTTTAACGTAGATGATAGATATTGGCACATTATTGTAAATATAGTACACGTAGTTTCTGGTATTTAATGTTTGTACCATCCCACTGAGGGCAGAGCCCCACACGCTGCCCTGCAGGACAGAGCTGCGGCAGGGCAGCAGAACATGTTAGAGATAAGCAAAAATAAACAACCTTGAAAACAGCACAGACGAACTATGGCTTCTTCTTTGGCAACGGGGCAGAAAGACAGAGACTTTCTACAATCTCGGAATCACCAATACCCTCAGATTCCGACACTTAGTTATCTGTTTCTAGCAAACAAAGAAATCAATGGTCATCCATTCTCAATTACATAATTCTGTTCATTAGTTAGTGTTTTAACCTCTGTTGGTTAGAGCTTTCTTGCTTCTCATCCTAATTAGCACACATTTCTCTGACTCTTTATTATCTTTTTCCAAGGCAGTGAGTTATCCCGCATATATAAAATTGCCTTTATTAATCTCTTCATTGTTGTCCTAGTTTAGGGCAAATTTGGGGAAAACCCTCTGAAAGGAGCCCCCAGAAAACAAACCCCCACGGCCCCTCCCCACCCACCTGGTTCAGGAAAAAAATTTCCTCTGAGAGAGAAGTGGAAAAGAACCTGTTTATTCAATGAACAAAGTACTCCCCAGCACCAAAACAATTAACAACACCAGATGACAACAAAACTCTTTCACCACTCTGAAGAGCTGAACAAATCCAGAGAGTCTTTCCTGGGAGTGGTCACCCGGGTCTGGACACTGGGGATTGCTCTCCAGCACTGGGGATGGCTGCTGCAGATCACAAAATGCAGGCTCCTGGTGTTCCTTGGTGTTTCCCAGATCCCAGTCCGGAGCAGGTTGGATGGTATTCAGGAAGAGGAAAGGAAAAAAGCAACAGCCCAGGGAAAGAACTGGACTGCTTAGCTAACCTAACTAGGAAGCAAAGGCAAAAGCAGAAGGAAACAAAGCAAGCAAGCAAGCAAAGCAAAAGCCAGCCAGCCAGCACTAGCCTTTTCTAGACAGCAGACCATGGGGGGAGGTGAACCAGCTGATAACAAGGCAAAACAAACCTTCACTTTCAGAGTTGTTTCTGAAAGCACAGAACATAATATCAAACGTAAACAGAACACACGATTGGGGATACAAACACCATAACGTCACCCTAGGGCAATTGTCTACTGGTCTCTGCAGAAACACCTTGGAGGGCTATAAACCCTGCATTTCACATGTCCACTTTTCAGCTTTGTTCACTGAAGCTCTTAAGTGTTACTTTAGCAAAACTAAAAGGTTCCCTGATTTTCCGAATCAAAGTCTAATAATAACACCCTCTGGAAATAAGTTTAGCTAACAGTTGGCCAAGAGTTGAACTTACACCGCTAAAGATTAATTTTAAAAACTAATTAAAAGTTATAAAATTGCAAGCTCGATAACCTACTGTAGAGCTTTGAAGCAGGAAGGACTAGGGGTTAACAAAGCATGTTTTGGAAAAGGGGCAGATGGAGTGGATGGCAGGTGTTGGAAGGAAGAACTTGGTTTGTCTTCCCCCACAGTCTTGGGGGCGTTAGCAGGAGAAATTATTTCATTGTCTTCTTTATGGACCATCAAACTGACATAAAACCTGACTTGGAGGGAATTGTACAAAGGCTTCACCCAGGGGGACTCTTTGCCCTGAACTCCAGAGGAGAAAGGAGTCTATGCCCCAACAACCCTATAGCTCAGCGAGGGGCTCACGGGGTTCCTCCTGCACCTCTGGCATGAGGAACAGCACCCCACTGCTTCCCCTGCAAAGGCTGATCCCAGGGGATGCTCCCAACCAGGTCCTGGGTTTGCAGCAGTGCAGGAACTGGCTTAGATGAAACGCAACTCTTAAACTGACCAAAAGAAATGCAATGAGGCTGTTCTCTCCTGGGAGACCTTTAATCACTTTTCAGCAGATAAAAGGACTACAAAACGACTGGAGGGGGACTTGGCACAAGGGCCTGGCATGGGAATGGCTTCACACTGAGAGAGGGGAGAGATAGGTGGGATATTGGGAAGAAACTCTTCCCTGTCAGCGTGGTGATTCCTTGACAGAGACTGCCCTGTTCCTGGAAGTGTCCAAGACCAGGTTAGATGGAGCTGGCAGCAACCTGGTCTAGTGGAAAAACTTCCTTTATCTGTCCCTGACAGGGGGTGAAATGAGAGGATCTTTGAGGTCCCTTCAGCCCAAGCCATTCCGTGACTCTATGACTTCATGAGTCTGTGACACAGTGGTGAGGTCCCAGGGGTGAGGTGTGCTGCCTGGCAACGGGAATTGTGATGAAAAGGGGTTTGAGCAGAGCAGGTTCCAGTCCTCTGAAGGACACGAAAGGAGGAAGGAGCCTGTTGGCTACTGATCCTTTTGATTATTGCTTTTGCTGACCCCTGACAGACCCAGCTGGGCAGGAAGGCTTGTGACCAAGCAGGGACTGACTGTGTGCAGACATGGCAGCATCCCTGGACACACTCAGCCTCTCCCAGATGCTGGATCTCGCCATTGGGACGCCCCAGAAGGGGATCATTCACTTTGCAGCCATGAGAAAACTGCTGCAGGCCGTGCTGGAGCACCTGGACGTGCAGTACCTGACCAGCCAGGAGCCGTGGCCGGGCCAGCTCAGTGGCCCCTCACTTGCTGATGTGGCCACTGAGATGGAAAAGATGAAGAAAGAGATGGGAGACTACAAGAAACACATGTCCGAGGTAGAGGCTCTCCCCAGCCCCCGGGGCACTCCCCCAGCAGACAGCCCCTCCCCGCCTCCTCAGACAGCACTGCTTGGCACTGCCCTCACTGCCCCGGCACAGCCCCTGGCAGGGGCTCTTTGCCACCTGGATGGGACTCAGTGCTCTGGCACCGAGCCGGGCTGGGGCAGGTGGCACTGGGACTCTCCCTGCCCACCTGGATTGCCACGGGCTGCCCGTGGCAGGGTGGGGCTCTTTGGGGTGTTGCTGCCCTGGCCATCACCTCTGACATCCCTGTTGGTTGGACTGTTCCACAGGTTCTTCGTGAGGAGTTTGGTGGGATAAAGGCAGAACTTTCCCACCTCTCCGAGGACATGAAGAAGTTCCAGGAGAGACAGGTCTGTGCGGACCACTGTGGTAGTGAAGGTTGTTTTCCTCACACACTCCACAACTTGCATCTCTCACCATTTTTTCCTACAGTCCAACATGGCACGGGAAATAAAGAAGATCCATGAGATGCAGGACAAGGTGAAGTGCTGCTGGGAGCAAGTTTTGGGTCTGAGAGAGCAGCCTGGACCCTCGGCCCTGCTGGCTGGAGGCTCAGTACCCTTGGCCCTGCCAGATGCATGGACCGTGCTGCCTGCAGAGCCCTGCCAGCCTGGCTGAGCCCGGCCCTGCGCTGTCCCCAGGGCTCCACAAAGCACAGCAGGGGTCAGGGCCTTGCAGGTCCCCACTGACCCTCCCACAGGCTCACTGCCACCACTCCTCTCTCCTAGGACATGAATCTCATCCGGGATCTCCATGAGGAGATGGACAGAATAAAGACAACACAGAACCGCATGGAGGGAGACTTAAAGAAGGTTAAGGAGTCCCTTGCCTTAGTGAGCTGTTGGGCCCTGTAATCTTTAGGCTCTCATGGGGAACATCAATGTGATTCCAAGAGCAGGGTTTGGGATCAGGGTCTCAGGACCAGGTGGAGGAGCCTGGGTCTGCCCATGTAGCTGAAGGGCCCCCACGCTGGGACCACAGGATGTCCGTGCCCTGACTCTACCATCACTGGCTTTCCAGATGAAGAAGCTGGAGGAGGACCTTAAAAAGCTGAAGGAGGATGCAGCCAAGTGGAAAGAAGAGAGCAGCAATGAGATCTCTCAGCAAATTGAGTAAGAGGACAGGAGTGGGTTTCATACCCTGTGGGGCTGCAAGGGAGCCCAGGGGGTCTGGCAGCATCCTGGTCTGCAGGCACAGCACAGTGCCCTGCAGCCCTGCAGGGGAAACCCTGACCTTGTCCCCATCCTGCTGGCCAGGGCTTTGCGTCAGGACACAAAACATGAGCTGCAGAAGATGGGAGAGCAGCAGGAGATGAGGTATTCCACCCTGGAGCAGCTGGTGACTGAGACAGCCAACCAAGTGAACGAGCAGGTGAGGTCCTGGGGGAGCACTCCCACCACCCCTGGCTTGGTGCCCGAGTCCTGCAGGGGTTCCTGGCCATATTCTCTGACTGGCTGGGGCCACCTTGCACTGTTGATTCCATTCATCCCACCTTTGAGACAATTTCTTCTGCCTGTCCTGCAGTTTGGCATTACAGGAGAGACAACATCTGGCCTAGGGAAGGAGCTGGAAGAGGAGAATGGAGACTGCTCCAGTTGCACTTTCAACATCAAAGCATATTTGGGGAAGCTCCTCCAGCGCTACGAGAAACTCCAGGAGAAGGTGGAATCCCTGGAGTCCCGGCAGATGCCCAGGGGAAAGCTCAAGAAAATGATGAAGAATTGGGGACAGGTAGGCTGTGGGCAGTATGGGGGACTGAGGACATCCCCCAGCTGGATGTGCTGTAGTCTGGGGGAGGCCAAACTGCCCAAATTGGCCTGGACCGGTCAGCAACATGGACGCAGATTAAAGCCTTGATGCAAATGTCCTGTTGATTCTGAGAGCTCATGGCCACAGGCTGAGAAATGCTGGTCTGCCCTGTGGAGCAGCCAGACTCCCTTTTGTTCAGTGCCATGTTTTTCCTTCCCTGAAGCTGGAGCATGACCATGAGCAGCTGCACTACATGGAGGAAACCCTTGTACAGATGAAAGAAGACTGTGAGAAGCTCAGCTTTGTTTCTGGGAGCCTGCAGAAAGACGCTGAACAGAAGCAGAAAGCGATCAAGGTGTGTGGCTGAAACTCCTGTGGTGCCAGAGCACGCCCCAAGCCCTCGTGATTCCAGGCAGGGAACACAAGAATGTCTCTGGTTGAGACTTTCAGCACTGTACTGGTTCCAAGTGCCTTTCCTCAAGGTTTTTGGGCAAGGGGAGTGGGTTGTGTTCTCCTGGCCAGGAGGCAGCTCCAGCCTTGCTGTGATGTCATGGGTTCCTTTCTGTACTGAAAGATGCTGTTCCAGTCTCTGGAGAAGGTGCAGAAGGAGAAGGCAAATGAGCAGGACATGATGGCAGCAATGGACATGGTACAGTCTCGATGGGCCTCTCTGCCAGCCCAAGGGTTTCCAGGCAGGGTGCCAAATGCCCCTTGTCCCTTGGGGGCTGGGTGGCAGAACTGGCCTGGGGAGGGAGAATTTCCCGAGCATGTTGGGGTTCCCTCACCCTCCCGATGGTGGGACCAAACCCACCAGGGTGATGGGGCACATGGGGCCACAGCACCCTGAAAGGGGCACGATGGCCTGGAGGAAGCACTTCTCCCTCTGCCCCTCACACGCGCTGGCCCTGCCTGTCATTCCTCATCCCTTTCCCCACCGCTCTCCTGCCGTTCCCCTCTGCTAGAAGGCGGACAAAGCTGCCTTGGGCAGCAAAGTCAACTGCAGCCAATTTGAAGCACATATGGAGCGTCTGGATAAGAGGATGCAGGAATTGCAGAGCCAGATTTCAGGCCAGGAGGAGCAATGGAAGAATATGCAGCAGCAGCTCAGCTGTGTGGTGGAAGAAAAGGTGAGGAGTACCTTGTCCCCAAAATGACAACTGGCACCTTTGGGACTCGACCGCCTGAGGCAGCATCCCTCTGAGGATCCCCCTCCAGGCTTTTCCCTGGAGAGCTCCATGTCACATCCTGGGGCAGCTGCTGAGGCTGTGCACCTGTTCACAGCTGGATCGCCTGGAGCTGAAGGCTTTCGGCTCCCAGATGGAGGAGACGTGGAACAGGAACATGGAGGAACTTGAGAACAGGCTGTTGCGTGACAGTGCTGCTGGTATTAAGAAGTGAGTGTGATGCAGATTCTGAAGGCTTTGGGGACAGCAATGGTCCCATTCCCTCCAGCTGTCCCACACGCTCCCCGTGTGTTCCCCTGCCTTGGGACCAATTCAGCTGCTCAATGAACCATGGGGATGCTGATGAAGCAGCTGCACCTTCTCCTTCCACCAGCAGCAGGTTCCACACAGGAAAGGAGGCACAAGGACAGGGCACCTGCAGGACAGTGCCCTCCCAAAGCAAAATGGGGCTGTGGGTGCAAAGGCTCCCAGAAGCCAGGGTGGGAGATGGGAACTGCTCCTCCCAGGCAGGGCTGTGGGACGCAGGTCCCAGAGCTGGGTCATGCCCTGCCCTCCTGGCCGTGCACACAGGGGACTTTGGTGCCAGAGAGGGGCTGAAAGCGCTGCAGGGGCTGCTTGGGGTGGTGACACGGGTGCCTGTGCCCTTCAGCTGGCATCATCCAGCACGCTGGGGATGGGGAGAAACAGGCTCAAGAGCCCACGGTTCAGCCTGCAAACGCCGTGACCCTGTGCAGTGACCTGCCCGGCACCCGGCTGCTGCCAGCCGCTGCTGCCTGTGTGCGGGCAGGGCTGTGGCCCCAGGAGCTCCCCCAGCCCTCTTCTCTCACCCTCCTTAGGCAGCTGCCAGTCCCTTTCTCGTGCCTGTCCTGTGACCGCATGCTCACCGTGCAGGTCCCTGGCCAGTGAGTAGCACCAGTGCATCGGGGGCAGCGGGGCTGGCATGGGGGGAGATGGGTGCCAGCAGTGACCGCTGTGCTGGGCACAGGGTGACAGGGTCTGCTTGGGAGGCCCTGATGTGGGGAGCCCCTCTGCAGCCCTGCCGGCAGCAGGGGTGTGGGCACTCATCCCAAGGGCTACAGGCAGCGGGGTACCATGGGGTACAATCCTCTGGGTTTGGGGGTGCTGCCTCCAAGAGGAACAGCTTGTTTGTCCCCTGTCACACCCCTGTGACTCCTGCCCTCCCCAGGTGCCCCGAGACACTCCCGTATTTGCCGCCGCTGCCCCCCAGCAAGGAGCCACCGCACAGCCAAAGGTAAGGGCCCTGAGGACACATGCCCAGCTCCCGGGGTGCAGGCACGCCCTGACACAGCAAGGAGGGCTCTTGCCTGGCCTGGGACAGAGGAGCTGGTGGGGGTGGGAAGGGCCGGGGAGCAGAAGGCAGCTGTCTAGGGCCAATGCTTGCCCCAGGTCTGGGGAGTTCTGCAGTCCCGCAGTTGCACTGCCATGTGTGGCCCACCTCTCTGTCCTAAGGTTGCTGAATGCACATCTGATGAGCTGTGTCTGCTTTCAATCTAAGCTCAGGCTTGGTGGGCAGTTGTGTGCCTCCTGTGAAAGCAGTTCCCAAAACCCAGCCCTGCCAGGAGCAGTAGAGTGGCACAGCAGGGTGAAGCCCAGGATGCCACAGGGCTGGGCAATGAGTGTCCTCTGCCCTGTCCCACAGGAGGCCGGTGGCCCATGGCAGGTTCCCCCGTGTGCCACCGAGCTCTGGGGACCATCACAACAGCAGTTCCATGGTGCAGAACATCAGGGCTTCCCTCCAGAGAAGCGGTCAGCAACAGGCCTTGACAGTCCAGAAAAAGGTAGGGATTATGAAGGTGGGGACACAGAATAATGACTGAGGCTTGATGGCATTGCTGACTATCCAGAGGGAATCTGTGCCTTCAGTCCCCAGGGAGACCTGGGTTGGGAGGATGATTAGGGGATGCTGGATTGGTTGGGCCCAGCATTTCAGCTTGTTGCCCTCTCCTCCTCAGCCCAGTGTGACCCAGCTGCTGGACAGTGATGGACACATCTTAAGGGGCCGTAAAGTCCAGCATCCTACGGCGATCAGGACACAGGATACATCAGGTATGGCCCTGTTAGGGCATGGGGGTCAACGAGGACAGGGGGCTGATTATCTGTGGGGTACCGGCTGGGGGATGAGCTCTGTGTGCTGAGCTGGGCAGGTTGGGATGGGGCTTGGGGCTCTGACCTGCTTTGGAAGGGGCAGAAGCAGAATGGAGGAGAAGGACTGGCTCATGGGGCAGCTGAGCTTGGCTCTCTGAGGGTCTCTCACTAGGCAGGTGACACTTGTGCTGGGCACCCTGGGCTGGCAGAGTCTCTCCAGCCAGGGGCAGTCCCTGGCAATGAGGGACTCACCCTTGGCCTTCAACCCCCAGGCCCTGCCGCCTCACGAGGGCCCCGGCCAAGCACAGCCCCCCGACACATCTCGAGTGCACCAGGGCTCGTCCAGCCTCTCCAGCCCCTCCGGACATCCACAGCCCCCAGCCAGCTGGAAAAGACTCTGCGCCCAGTGCTCGACCTGGGACATCTCCTCAGAAGCGAGAAACGCCTGTGACTCTGCTGTTGAGAAGCATGATATTTTAGTTGTATTAAGTTGTAGTATTTAGTTGTATTTAGTTGTATTATAAGTTAATAAAACCCGTTAAACTGTAGGCAGAGCCTTGTCTCAGCAGCCTGTCTCTTCCCCGGGCTCCCTGACGCTCCTTAAGCTCCTGGCCCCCGCTGTGGCCGGGCCCCAGGCCGAGCAGACGGAGCCCTGGGCCGGGCCCTGAGGCTGCTGCCGGTCCCGCGGCGCCCGCGGGGCAGCTCTGACAGCCGGGCCCGCTGTGGCAGCGGGAGCAGCGCTGCACAGCCGCGGCCCTGCCGGGCTGGGCGGCCTCGGGCAGATCCCCGCGGGGCCCGGCTGGCACTGCCGGCGCTGCTGCTCTCGGCTGCCGCCTGAAATCCTCACAGGCAGCCCTGGCGCCGACTCAGGAGCCGCTTGCAGCCGTGCCCCACGGCTGGCCCCGAGCCCCGGCGCCCCAGTGCCCTCGTCCCTTCATCCCTGCACGGGGAGGCTGCAAGCTCAGTTGTCAGCTTCCTCCTCCTCTTCCTTGCTGAGGGGCGGCTTTAGGGGCTGGCCCAGCACGGCCTGGCAGCCCCTTGCCCACAGCTCCTGTCAGGAGCCAGAGCTGCTTCCAGCCAGGCACCCCCGGCTGTCCCGCAGCCCGGGGCCGATCCTGCCCGGTGCCGGGATGCCCTGCGAGGGAGCTCGGCCATCCCGGCAAAGAGGGGGAACACAGCGGGACACGGGGGGACACACGGGGACACACACCGGCACCGCTTCCCCATGTCCCCATTCCCACCGAGCAGCGCCGTGTGCTGGGCGCTGGGCGGATCCGAGCACAGGGGAAAGTCTGTGCTGTGACAGAGAAAGCGCAGCTGTGTGGGAAAAGTCACAGTCCCAGAGTTTATGCCCAAAAGGGTGACTGTTATAAATTATGACACGGGACCAATTTGTGTCACTTTATAAAGAGAATTTTATTAATTTAGCAAGCAAGCAATACGGGCAAATGCAGCGCTGGGCGGCCGGGAAGCCTCTGCTCCCCCCAACGGCTCGCCCCGCACCTCCCGGTCTTTCAGTTCTTATACTCCTTCACTTCCAGACTTTGTGACAGTCTCGACGTGCTCTGCATCTGCGCGGCGTGTTGCTAGGGGTCTTTGTCTGCTGTCCGGTGGTCGTTTGAGGAAAGCTCCTATTCTTCTTCCTCCGAGGTAGCGTTAAGCCTGCAATAACTTCTCCAAATATCCTAACGCAGCCTTCAAAGATCTCTCAATTCCACTATCTACTAATAGCAGTACATCCTGCCCTCCTGCCCCACTGTTTCCTGCGACCTACACAATCCCTGGGGCTTTTCCTGATGAACAAAAACTATGCTATTGTCTTTCACAGTGACTGAGAAGTGCTGTAACCATATTCAAAGAAAGTGAGAGGCCACAGGGTGGTTCCCACGGGGACTCACAAATTGTTGGGGGATGCAGCCCACTTTTAGTCCTGATTTCCCAGACACATCACTCTCTTCCTCATTGGCTGAGGCGCCCGTACAGACTTGTAGTAGTAGGGACAGGCGAACGGAAGATCACGGGATGTGACGGAAAGAGAGACCCTTCCCCCCTTCTCCCTGCCCCACGCTATCTACTAACTCCAAAGCATGTGACCACACCTGTCCCAGTAGTTTTCCACTCCCGACTAACCCTTGAGACCCCACAACCCCCCTCTGACGTAGCAAAGACCCCCAAGACTATTTAAACCCATGAGATGAGATAATAAAGGCTTTTCGATCGTCCACCACATTGGTGCCAGCGTCTTTGTCAATTAGCCCGAGTGGTCTGGACGGGCCGGACCACCGTGCTGCCCCTAGAACCAGGTCGCCCGTTGTCTTTTATAAAGGCAACATATTTGGTGCTGAAACCCGGGAAAATTCGCTCGGGTAATGGGATACGCCTGGACAGGAGCAGCGGCCAGAGCGGTCAGACCGTATCTTGGCACAGGGAGATGTCCCAGGACCCACGAGCGTCATGGACAGTATCACCAGGGTCGTAAGTGCGATTCATAAACAGTGGGGTATTGAGTGTAAGCTCAAGGACTTTTATCTTGCTATAGCGAGGCTGCTTGAGCTTGGGGCGATTGAGCGTCCTGTGGATGTCTTACATCCGGAAATATGGGAAAAATGCACAGCCACGCTAGCCGAGGACACAAAATCCTCAGGCAGTGGCAAAAGCCTTAAGGCATGGGGCAAAGTAGAGAAAGCCCTGCGCAGGGCAATAGAAGAGCAGGAGACGTGGAGCGCGGCGCGTACCTGTTTATTAGTTACTCCCAAGCTCGGGGTGGGGGCGGGAACGCAAACTGCCCCTGAGAACGATCTGCCTGGTAGCGGGGACCCGGGGGGGCCCGGCGCGTCACCTCCTTCCCCGGATCAGAGCCCAATCCCTGCCGCGGAAATCCCCCGAGAAATCGCAGCTTCCCCGCCCGTCCCGCCGCCGCCGCCGGTCAGCGATCCGTTGTCAGAAGTGCGGCAGAGCGTGGAATGTTTTTGGCAAGGGCTGGTGAAGGAAGCCAGAGACGCAGAAACCGCGGCTCGAGAAAACACGCCGGCCATGCCGCCACCCTACCCTTTTGAAAATGGCGCCGGCCGCCGAGGAGAGGGGCGGGGAGCGGGTGGTCTCGGCGCGAAAACTCGAGAGCCGCGCGATTTCAGGAATGCGCATGCGCGGGAGAAAGAGGCGGAGAGCGGCAGAGAGCGCGGAGTCAATCGGCAGCCGCGCCGGGCGCCGCCACCATATAAGGGAGAAACCACCCCCTGCGGGAGGTGCGGCGAGCCGGGGGGGCGGGAGCGGCGCCACCCCCACGGGGAGGGGCGAGCTCGGAGCCGGACAAAAAGGCACCGAGCCCCGGAAGTGCGCTGGCATTCGACTTCCGACTCGGAGTCCAGCAGCAGCTCCGCCAGCTCGGAAGAGCTGACGGAGGCCGGCTATGACTCTGAGATGGAAGAAACGGAGCCAACGCAATTTAAAACAAAACCAAGTAAAGCTTTAAGCCGCACCGAAAAACAACTACAATACGAACCAACCCAGTTTACCGACTGGGGGGAAATAAAAATAGCCTGTGCTGAATGGTCCCCAGCGGCTGCCATACAAGCTTTCCCGGTGAGGCTCACTGGCCCGGAGGGAAACCAACAAAGGGTATATACCCCGATAAACCCAAAAGACGTACAGTCAATTGTCAAAGCCATTGCGGAAAAAGGAATCAAGTCAGCCATAGTCTCCACTTTAATCGATGGTCTTTTTAGTAATGACGACCTGCTTCCCTTTGATATCGAACGAATAGAGCGCATGATACTTGATGGTGCGGGAATGATCGTGTTTAGACAGGAATGGGAGGATAATTGTAGGAAGCTATTAGCACAAGCATCTGGCGCGAGGCAGCCACTACACAGATCAAGCTTATCCAGACTGATAGGAAAGCACGATGATATGATCACGCCGCAGCAACAAGCCACGCAGATGCAGGCTGAGGAGGTGAGGGTGACCACTCGGGCTGCCAGGGAGGCTATTCGCGCCGCCTCTCGAGTCGTGGCTAAGCCGGCGCCGTGGTCCACCGTGAGGCAGGCAGAGAGCGAAAGCTTCACGCAGTTTGTGGACTGCCTGAAGGCAGCGATAGACTCCTCTACCCTGCCGGCAGAGGCAAAGGGCCCCGTGGTAGCTGACTGCCTGCGCCAGCAGTGCAACTCTGTTACCAAGGATATCTTACGCTCCCTGCCAGCTGGAGCTAGCCTGGCTGACATGATCAGACATGTAGTAAGGGAAGAGCACCTGACGCCCATTCAGGCAGCCGTCCACACCCTGACCAGTGCCATGGCGTGTTTCAAGTGTGGTGAGGCGGGTCACATCGCGGTGAGCTGCCCACAGCCGGCACGGCGGCCTGCCGCAGCGCCTCCACCCCAAACACGCCCGCGGGGATCCTGCTGGGGCTGCGGGAGGAAAGGGCATCTCGCTAGGGAATGCAGGTCCCGGGCCCAGGGAAACGGGAAAGGGAGGGGGCCTGCGGGCCGCACTCAGCCTCCTCCCGCTGCAAACATGAGGCGGCCCATCTATGCCAACCCCCAGTGGGGCGGGGAGCCCTCATACCCCATACCCCCACAGGAAGCAGCCAACTTCATACCCCCGCCAGCGAGTTTCGCAACACAGCCTACGGTACCTTCGTACCCACCGCCACCGCAAGCAGCGCCTGTGCCACAGGGTCAGCAGGGGGCGCCCCAGAACGGGACCCCTGGGTGGCCCTGGCCCTAAAAATAGGGAAGGAGCCCCCGAAGGGGGGGGACGTGCCGCCTCTATGGCAGTCGGGACCCCCACGTAATAGGGCTTCAGTTTTGGGCAGACACAGGAGCAGACTGCTCGATCCTGCCCCAAGCCCTGTGGCCCCAACACTGGCAGTGCAAGGAAGTCCCCCCAGTGAACGGGGTGGGAGAGTTGTCTCGAGCTTGGAAAAGCACCCAATTGGTAGCTATAACACTGCATACAAAGAAAGGGCCAGAACGGACAGTAGCAGTCCACCCTTACATTTTACAAAACTCTCCACCCCTGATAGGAAGGAACATCCTTGCTATGTTAGGAGTCAGGATTACAAATTTATAATGAGGGCCACTGCTGTACACCCACTGCTGCCAATAAAACTGACCTTCAGAACGAAACTAATGGAAAAGCTGTGAGTTTTGTTTGCAGGACATGCTCGTGGACCGTCCCCGTGACGCATACACCCCTGCTCCAGAGAGAGATGGCAGACCACCAAACCGCCAGACAAAACCTGAGAGTCCCACGGCGGTTAGACCCAGACATGCACAGTGTCTCTGTGCAATTTTACTGTTAGGGCTTGTGGCCGGGGGACAAGCTGACCCAGGCCACTACCCTCATCAGCCATTTAGGTGGGTCATGCAACATCTTTCAAGTAACAAGGTGTTCAAAGAAGTCACCACAGCGAACACCCCATCCTTCGTGTTCCACATAGCCAACCTGTTTAGAAGCTACCTTTCTAACCCTAAGCGAAACCAAATCGAACCTGACTAACCCCTGTTAGCTTAGCTATGATGTTAAACCCCCTTTCTATGAAGGCATTGCTTTAGACACCCCCTTCAGTTACTCCACAGCCAGTGCCCCCCACCAGTGCAGATGGGACACTCCGCGCAGAGGAATCACCCTGAGTCAAATCACAGGACAGGGCAGATGTTTTGGCAATGCAACCTTAGCAAAGCAGAAAGGCAACTTCTGCACTAAAGTTGTCAGGCCCAACAGAGAAACCAATAAGTGAGTAGTCCCATCCACATCTGGGATGTGGGTTTGTCAGAGATCCGGAGTGAGTCCTTGTGTGTTCCTTGCCAAATTTAATGACTCTATCGATTTCTGTGTCCAAGTTTTAATTGTCCCCAGGGTCCTGTACCACTCAGACGAAGAGATATACCATCTTCTTGAGGAACCTAACAGACTCCACAAAAGAGAAATTATCACAGGTATAACTATCGCGATGTTGCTTGGCCTGGGAGCAGCTGGCACAGCCACGGGTGTCTCAGCCATCGCAACCCAGCAGCACGGACTCTCTCAGCTGCAAATGACCATCGACGAAGACCTGCAGAGGATCGAGAAATCCATCTCCTATCTAGAGAAATCAGTCTCTTCGCTTTCAGAAGTGGTTTTACAAAATAGGCGAGGACTGGACCTCTTGTTCATGCAGCAAGGAGGACTGTGTGCAGCCCTGAAAGAGGAGTGCTGCTTTTATGCAGATCATACGGGAGTCGTTAAAGACTCCATGGCAGAGCTCCGAGACAGACTGGCTCAGAGAAAGAGAGACAGAGAAACCCAACAGAGCTGGTTTGAATCCTGGTTCAATCAATCACCTTGGCTCACCACTTTAATTTCCGCCCTAGTAGGTCCACTGGCAATACTGCTTTTAGCTATTACCATAGGACCATGCCTGCTGAACAAACTAGTCTCGTTTGTTCAGGCCCGTCTAGAAAGGGCAAACATTTTGTTCATAGGCCACCAACAAATGCTGTAAACCAAAAACTGCGAACACAGTCAGTCGCAAAAGCCTTCAAGACTTGCCTTGAAAAAATTACTCAGGTTTACCAAACCACCCTTTCCTTAACAAGTCACAAGTTTGTACCTCACTCCAGTGCCTATATCTACGACTACCTCATTTTGTATATGATAAGGGGAGGGGAGATGTAGTAGTAGGGACAGGCGAACGGAAGATCACGGGATGTGACGGAAAGAGAGACCCTTCCCCCCTTCTCCCTGCCCCACGTTATCTACTAACTCCAAAGCATGTGACCACACCTGTCCCAGTAGTTTTCCACTCCCGACTAACCCTTGAGACCCCACAACCCCCCTCTGACGTAGCAAAGACCCCCAAGACTATTTAAACCCATGAGATGAGATAATAAAGGCTTTTCGATCGTCCGCCACATTGGTGCCAGCGTCTTTGTCAATTAGCCCGAGTGGTCTGGACGGGCCGGACCACCGTGCTGCCCCTAGAACCAGGTCGCCCGTTGTCTTTTATAAAGGCAACAAGACTTCGCAAATCGCCTGCTCTGTTTTCCACTCTACTGTGCACTTTCCCCCTCCCTGCTTTTATTTTTCTTTCTAGAACAAAACACTATTCATATTGAATATTTGGGTTTTTTTCCGTAAATTCAGCAATTTAACACAGCCTTGGCTTAGGTAAAGTCCATGTCAATTAGTACCATTTTCCAGAACTGATAATTTCTTCCATTACTTCCCTATCTCTAAATCGCTGGCCCTATCTACAAGTAGATTCAGAGAGTGTGTTTGTAAAGACACATTCATTTTATACCTTTCACAGGGATGCTCCTCACATGGTTTTTTAGCTCTAAAACCTTGCTGAAAGCATTGCAAATTATGCAAAAGTGGCAGTTATGTAATAGTCAGTAGAACCTTGAGGGCTCAATGTGAAAAACGCCAATCACATGTTTTTTAAAATTTTAAAAGTTTCATAATAATGAAATGCTTATAAAAATAGTAATACAATCAGAGTAATTAGAGTTAGGACAATTACAAGACAATAAAAAGCAAAGATGTCTGGATGCTCTTGGGCACTTAATACACTGTTGTATATTCATATATACTTCATAGTTATGCATACATTCTATTTAAAACAAGAAACTCTGTTATATTTCAACTGCTTCTTTTAATCCCCATGGCATCTTCAAGTCTGAGCAAGGCCTGAAGAAATTAGCTTCTTCTGATAAGAAAACCATAGTCTTCTTCTTTGGAAGATTTATGTGTTCTGTGACAGTTATCTCCCAGCGAGTATCTCATTCCTTTAAAAAAAAAAAAAAAACACATACGAAGTTTCTACTGTAACTACTAAAGCTTCACTTTAACTACAAAACTACATTTGCCATACTATTAGGATGCTAATACAGCACTGAAATGAACAGGACGGAGCTCACCCCTGCTCTTGTAGCTTTTTTTCAGGAAGCCGAAGGGGGAAAAGGCATGCAGAGTCTGTCCCTGAGGTCTTCCTGGCACACTGGTGGCCACAGGGTGAGGGAGCAAGCCAGAGTCTGTTGCTGAAGTCCAGCAGCAGCTGTTACCTCTCCTCCTGGTAACACCAGGAAGAGCTGCTTCTTTGTTCCTGCTTCCCACAGCCCAGTCCAGTCCAGTCCTCTGGAGGCTCTGGTGACAGGTCAGACATAGACAGGGATGTGGTTCCCTTTTCCCCAGCCAGAGCACCCGTCCAGTCCCCTCCACTGTGCCCAGCCTTCAGTTAAGGGGTATTTTCATCCCCAAAACCCCCTCCCAAGATTCCAGTGCTCCCTCTATTTTGCACCCTGTTATGGGTAATAAACATAATTTGCGCCATTCCTTCTATGGAATATATAATGTTAAATTCTTGTTAGATTATACCTCGTTTGTACTAGCCTCCCCCCCCTTCTCCCCTCCGAGACCGGGTGTATGTTGGAAACTAATTCACAAGTAAGAAGATACAGCTCGCCAGGACATGGGCCATGTCTGGAAAGCTGCGGGAGACCCCAGGCGCTGATCGACCCGAGATGGATATCTTGGAAATCCCCAGGCAGATACATGTGAATGCAGTGTTCCTGAATTCCCCTAAATTTCATCAAGGGATTCAACAAACTCCAGACACTGATTTGATCTCCCTCATCACCAAAAAAGAAAATCTTATTAACATATGGACTCTGAATAGAAGAAAAGACTGATTGCTGAAATCTTGGCCTCAGGCGGAATTGTCCCTATAAAAACCACTTGTGCCAGGATGGAAGTGTGTGGGCATGGAGGAAAACCTCTGCTGAGGCTGACTCCTTGTTGCACACCCAGGGCCGACCCCGGGCTCGGCTCTGTTCTTTCCTTGTGGCTGGCTAGATAAAATTTGATTGCAAAATAAATAATTTATTTTTCATATTAATTTGGCTGGACAAATTTTCTTTTATAACCACCCCAGTCCCAGAATGGCAGTTTGGGTGGGGGGTGTAGGTGATCCCCAGGAGCAATTAGCTAATTAACATATCAATAGCAGTACTTAGCTCAAGCCAGCAGTGTCCAGTATTGCCATGCAAACCAGGAAGGCTCTTTTGCTCCTAACAAGCAGCAGCCTCAGGGCCCGGCCCAGGGCTCCTTCTGCTCAGCCTGCGGCCCGGCCACAGCGGGGGCCAGGAGCTTAAGGAACATCAGGGAGCATCAAGGGGGAAAAGACAGGCTGCTGAGACAAGGCTCTGCCTATAGTTGAAGAGTTTTATTAACTTATAATACAACTAAATACAATTAAATACTACAACTTAATATAACTAAAACATCATGCTTCTCAACAGCAGTGTCACAGGCGTTTCTCGCTTCTGAGGAGATGTCCCAGGTCGAGCACTGGGCGCGGAGTCCTTTCCAGCTGGCTGGGGGCTGTGGATGTCCGGAGGGGCTGGAGAGGCTGGACGAGCCCTGGTGCACTCGAGATGTGTCGGGGGGCTGTGCTTGGCCGGGGCCCTCGTGAGGCGGCAGGGCCTGGGGGTTGAAGGCCAAGGGTGAGCCACCACAGGTGCTGCCCCTCCACCAGCATTCAAGCTCTTGCCCCACACTGGACATGGCCATTCTCCCATCGTACTCCAGCTCCAAGCTCAGTTGCCCCCCATGAGACAGTCCCACTGCACCATTCTGTTTCTTTACCTTCCTTAGTACTCCCCACACGAAATACCCATGCCACATTACCCAGCTCTGCACACGGAGCTCATCCCCCAGCCGGTACCCCACAGATAATCAGCCCCCTGTCCTCGTTGACCCCCATGCCCTAACAGGGCCATACCTGATGTATCCTGTGTCCTGATCGCCGTAGGATGCTGGTCAGTACGGCCCCTTGAGATGTGTCCATCACTGTCCAGCAGCTGGGTCACACTGGGCTGAGGAGGAGAGGGCAACAAGCTGAAATGCTGGGCCCAACCAATCCAGCATCCCCTAATAATCCTCCCAATCCAGGTCTCCCTGGGGACTGATGGCACAGATTCCCTCTGGATAGTCAGCAATGCCATCAAGCCTCAGTCATTATTCTGTGTCCCCACCTTCATAATCCCTACCTTTTTCTGGACTGTCAAGGCCTGTTGCTGACCGCTTCTCTGGACGGAAGCCCTGATGTTCTGCACCATGGAACTGCTGTTCTGATGATCCCCAGAGCTCGGTGGCACACGGGGGAACCTGCCATGGGCCACCGGCCTCCTG
The DNA here is from genome assembly GCF_048771995.1 of Taeniopygia guttata. Classification (NCBI taxonomy): domain Eukaryota; kingdom Metazoa; phylum Chordata; class Aves; order Passeriformes; family Estrildidae; genus Taeniopygia; species Taeniopygia guttata. The sequence goes on along the minus strand of NC_133044.1, from coordinate 8,263,031 downwards.
TGGGATGGGTCAGAGGACACTCAGAGCCCAGCCCTGTGGCATCCTGGGCTTCACCCTGCTGTGCCAGGGAGGGGACTGGCAGTGCTGCCTGCAGGGGCATGTCCCTCCCAGCTCCTGTCCACCTGCTGCAGGAGCCCCAAGCAGGAAGCAAAAGCCTGTGCCACACCGGGAAAAGCCCTCCTTGCTGTGTCAGGGCGTGCCTGCACCCCGGGAGCTGGGCATGTGTCCTCAGGGCCCTTACCTTTGGCTGTGCGGTGGCTCCTTGCTGGGGGGCAGTGGCTGCAAATACGGGAGTGTCTCGGGGCACCTGGGGAGGGCAGGAGTCACAGGGGTGTGACAGGGGACAAACAACCTGTTCCTGTTGGAGGCAGCACCCCCAAAGCCAGAGGATTGTACCCCATGGTACCCCGCTGCCTGTAGCCCTTGGGATGAGTGCCCACACCCCTGCTGCCGGCAGGGCTGCAGAGGGGCTCCCCACATCAGGGCCTCCCAAGCAGACCCTGTCACCCTGTGCCCAGCACAGCGGTCACTGCTGGCACCCATCTCCCCCCATGCCAGCCCCGCTGCCCCCGATGCACTGGTGCTACTCACTGGCCAGGGACCTGCACGGTGAGCATGCGGTCACAGGACAGGCACGAGAAAGGGACTGGCAGCTGCCTAAGGAGGGTGAGAGAAGAGGGCTGGGGGAGCTCCTGGGGCCACAGCCCTGCCCGCACACAGGCAGCAGCGGCTGGCAGCAGCCGGGTGCCGGGCAGGTCACTGCACAGGGTCACGGCGTTTGCAGGCTGAACCGTGGGCTCTTGAGCCTGTTTCTCCCCATCCCCAGCGTGCTGGATGATGCCAGCTGAAGGGCACAGGCACCCGTGTCACCACCCCAAGCAGCCCCTGCAGCACTTTCAGCCACTCTCTGGCACCAAAGTCCCCTGTGTGCACGGCCAGGAGGGCAGGGCATGACCCAGCTCTGGGACCCTGCGTCCCACAGCCCTGCCTGGGAGGAGCAGTTCCCATCTCCCACCCTGGCTTCTGGGAGCCTTTGCACCCACAGCCCCATTTTGCTTTGGGAGGGCTCTGTCCTGCAGGTGCCCTGTCCTCGTGCCTCCTTTCCTGTGTGGAACCTGCTGCTGGTGGAAGGAGAAGGTGCAGCTGCTTCATCAGCATCCCCATGGTTCAATGAGCATCTGAATTGGTCCCAAGGCAGGGGAGCACACGGGGAGCGTGTGGGACAGCTGGAGGGAATGGGACCATTGCTGTCCCCAAAGCCTTCAGAATCTCCATCACACTCACTTCTTAATCCCAGCAGCGTTTTCACGCAACATCCTGTTCTCAAGTTCCTCCATGTTCCTGTTCCAGGCCTCGTCCAGGTGCTTACGGAAAGCCTTCAGCTCCAGGCGATCCAGCTGTGAACAGGTGCACAGCCTCAGCCAGCTGCCCCGGGATGTGACATGGAGCTCTCCAGGGAAAAGCCTGGAGGGGGATCCTCAGAGGGATGCTGCCTCCGGCTGTCCAGTCCCAAAGGTGCCAGTTTGTCATTTTGGAGATGAGGGACCCCTCACCTTCTCTTCAATTGCATCGCTGAACTGATGCTGCATATTGTTCCAGTGCTCCTCCTGGCCTGAAATCAGGCTCTGCAACTCCTGCATCCTCTCATTCAGCTCTTCCATGTTCTCTTCAAATTGGCTGCAGTTGACTTTGCTGCCCAGGGCAGCTTTGTCCGCCTTCTAGCAGAGGGGAACGGCAGGAGAGCGGTGGGGAAAGGGATGAGGAACGACAGGCAGGGCCAGCGCGTGTGAGGGGCAGAGGGAGAAGTGCTTCCTCCAGGCCATCGTGCCCCTTTCAGCGTGCTGTGGCCCAATTTGCCCCATCACCCTGGTGGGTTTGGTCCCACCATCGGGAGGGTGAGGGAACCCCAACATGCTCGGGAAATTCTCCCTCCCCAGGCCAGTTCTGCCACCCAGCCCCCAAGGGACAAGGGGCATTTGGCACCCTGCCTGGAAACCCTTGGGCTGGCAGAGAGGCCCACTGAGACTGTACCATGTCCATTGCTGCCATCACGTCCTGCTCATTTGCCTTCTCCTTCTGAAGCTTCTCCAGAGACTGGAACAGCATCTTTCAGTACAAAAAGGAACCCATGACATCACAGCAAGGTTGGGGCACACCCCAGGATATGGGAGCATCACCCTCTCCCCCTACACAAAAAACCTTGGCGAAAGGCACTTGGAACAAGCACAGTGCTGTGAGGAGATCACCAAGAGATGCTCTGTGATCCCTGCCCAGACACATCTTGGGGGATGCTTTGACCTAAAAAGGGTTTCAGCCACACACCGTGATTTCTTTCTGCTTTTGTTGAGATTGCTTCTGGAGGATCCCTGAGGCTAAGCTGAGTTTCTCGTAGTCTTTTTCCATCTGCAGAAACTTGGCTTCCATTTGCTGGCGCAGCTCCTGATCCTGCTCCAGGGAAGGAAGAACATTAGGTGATGACCAAAGGGGGTCTGGCTGCTCCACAGGGCAGACCCACATGATTCAGCCAGTGGCCATGAGCTCTCAGTGTCAACAGGACGTTTGCATCAAGGCTTTAATCTGCGTCCATGCTGCTGACTGGTCCAGGCCAATTTGGGCAGTTTGGGCCTCCCCCACATTACAGCAAAGCACCACAGAGCATGAGGATGTGGCATGGACCTCCAACATGACCAAGCCAGGGGTGGTGGGAGTGCTCCCCCAGGACCTCACCTGCTCGTTCAGCTGGTTGGCTGTCTCGGTCACCATCTCCTCCAGCATGGCATTCCTCATCTCCTGCTGCTCTCCCATCTTCTGCAGGTCACGTTTTGTGTCCTGACGCAAAGCCCTGGCCAGCAGGATGGGGACAAGGTCAGGGTTTCCCCTGCAGGGCTGCAGGGCACTGTGCTGTGCCTGCAGACCAGGATGCTGCCAGACCCCCTGGGCTCCCTTGCAGCCCCACAGGGTATGAAACCCACTCCTGTCCTCTTACTCAATTTGCTGAGAGATCTCCTTCTTGCTCTCTTCTTTCCACTTGGCTGCATCCTCCCTCAGCTTTTTATGGTCCTCCTCCAGCTTCTTCATCTGGAAAGCCAGTGATGGTAGAGTCAGGGCACGGACATCCTGTGGTCCCAGCGTGGTCACCCTTCAGCTACATGGGCAGACCCAGGCTCCTCCACCTGGTCCTGAGACCCTGATCCCAAACCCTGCTCTTGGAATCACATTGATGTTCCCCATGAGAGCCTAAAGATTACACGGCCCAACAGCTCACTAAAGCAAGTGACTCCTTAATCTTCTTTATGTCTCCCTCCATGAGGATCTGTGTTGTCTTTATCTTGTCCATTTCCTCCCGGAGGTCCTGGATGAGAGCCATGTCCTAGGAGAGAGGAGTGGTGGCAGTGAGCCTGTGGAAGGGTCAGTGGGGACCTGCAAGGCCCTGACCCCTGCTGTGCTTTGTGGAGCCCTGGGGACAGCGCAGGGCCGGGCTCAGCCAGGCTGGCAGGGCTCTGCAGGCAGCACGGTCCATGCATCTGGCAGGGCCAAGGGTACTGAGCCTCCAGCCAGCAGGGCCGAGGGTCCAGGCTGCTCTCTCAGACCCAAAACTTGCTCCCAGCAGCACTTCACCTCGTCCCGTGACATCTGGATCTTCTTCATTTCCCCTGCCGTATGACGCTGGGCACCCTTTAACTTTGCAATTTCTTCTTCATGCTGGGACATAGCCATGGTCTAAGAGAAAGCATTGTCAGAGACAAGTCTCTAGAGAGTGAGTGTGGGAAATATGACCTTGAGAACCACAGTGGTCTGCACAGACCTGTGTCTCCTGGAACTTCTTCAGTTCCTCGGAGAGGTGGGAAAGTTCTGCCTTTATCCCACCAAACTCCTCACGAAGAACCTGTGGAACAGTCCAACCAACAGGGATGTCAGAGGTGATGGCCAGGGCAGCAACACCCCAAAGAGCCCCACCCTGCCACAGGCAGCCCGTGGCAATCCAGGTGGGCAGGGAGAGTCCCAGTGCCACCTGCCCCAGCCCGGCTCGGTGCCAGAGCACTGAGGCCCATCCAGGTGGCAAAGAGCCCCTGCCAGGGGCTGTGCTGGGGCAGTGAGGGCAGTGCCAAGCAGTGCTGTCTGAGGAGGCGGGGAGGGGCTGTCTGCTGGGGGAGTGCCCCGGGGGCTGGGAGGAGCCTCTACCTTGGACATGTGTTTCTTGTAATCGTCCATCTCTTTCTTCATCTTTTCCATCTCAGTGGCCACATCAGCAAGTGAGGGGCCACTGAGCTGGCCCGGCCACGGCTCCTGGCTGGTCAGGTACTGCACGTCCAGGTGCTCCAGCACGGCCTGCAGCAGTTTTCTCATGGCTGCAAAGTGAATGATCCCCTTCTGGGGCGTCCCGATGGCGAGATCCAGCATCTGGGAGAGGCTGAGTGTGTCCAGGGATGCTGCCATGTCTGCACACAGTCAGTCCCTGCTTGGTCACAAGCCTTCCTGCCCAGCTGGGTCTGTCAGGGGTCAGCAAAAGCAATAATAAAAACGTGAGAAGCCAACAGGCTCCTTCCTCCTTCCGTGTCCTTCAGAGGACTGGAGCCTGCTCTGCTCAAACCCCTTTTCATCACAATTCCCGTTGCCAGGCAGCACACCTCACCCCTGGGTAACAGACACATGAAGTCATAGAGTCACGGAATGGCTTGGGCTGGGAGGGACCCCAAAGATCCTCTCTTTCCAATCCCCTGCCATGGGCAGGAACACTTTCCACTAAGCTCCAAGTTCTATCTAACGTGGCCCTGGACTCTTTCAGGAATGGGGCAGATGCAATTTCTTTGAGCAACCAGTGCCAAGGCAGTGACCCTTGCAGGAAGATTTTCTTTCCAATAACCCTGCTGTCTCACAGTGTGAAGCCATTCCCCCTTGTTCTGTCGTTCATGGCCCTTATGCCAAGTCCCTCTCCAGCCCATTTGGAGCCATTTATTGACTGAAGAGCGCTTGAAAGTCTCGCAGGACAGGAGAGGCCTCACTATTTTTCTTTTAATCCGTTTAAGATTTAAGTTACAGCTCAGCCAGTTGTTCATCTGCTGTGTCAGTGTCCCGTCTGTGGCATCTCATGTTCTTAGTTCCTTCCTGCACCGTGGAGCAGGCACTAAGCCTGGCTTTGCTGTGCAGTGAAGTGTCAGTGTGAGTGACCACGGGCTGGGCACCGCAACAACCACAAAGGCCCAGATGAAGCCCAAAGGGTCCATTTATGTTTGTTTCCTCACCAAGAGAGGGATCCCCCAAGCAGCTTCTGGGCAGAGGCCGTGGGTAAGGGCCAGCAGCCCCACAGAGCTCAGTCCCTGTGAGAGAATCACCAACCTGCTGCTTCCACCTGGGTTTCAGATGTGGCCACTCGCTGGTTTGGCACAGTAAACCCAGGGCCTGGCTGGGAGCATCCCCTGGGATCAGCCCTTGCAGGGGAAGCAGTGGGGTGCTGTTCCTCATGCCGGAGGTGCAGGAGGAACCCCGTGAGCCCCTCGCTGAGCTATAGGGTTGTTGGGGCATAAACTCCTTTCTCCTCTGGAATTCAGTGCAAAGAGTCTTCCTGGGTGAAGCCTTTGTACAATTCCCTCCAAGGCAGGTTTTGTGTCAGCTTGACAGTCCATAAACAAGACAATGAAATAATTTCTGCTGCCATTGCCCCCAAGACTGTGGGGGAAGACAAACCAAGTTCTTCCCTTCAACACCTGCCATCCACCCCCATCTGCCCCTTTCCAAAACATGCCCTGTTCACCCCTAGTCCTTCCTTTTTCAAAGCTCTACAGCAGTAACATTTGGGTGAGGAGATACAGAGTTGACTTATGAGCCAGCTGAGGGAATAAACCATAAAGAACTCTCAAATCTGCTTTCAAGCATTGGGAAACCTGACAACATGGAAAGGGAATTTATTTCCTGCATCCTAACTTTGTCAGCCACCTTCTCCTCTTTCTTTGTCAAACATGTAAATATGGGAGACTCCTGCAACTTCTCTCTGGCACATCTTCTTAGCTTTAATGTCTTTAATCACTATTGCCTTGGTTAGTTTTTTTCACCTTTCAAGATTTTTTCTTATCCCTAATTTCTTGAGCTTTTTATTGCATACTCTATGAGAAAAAAAAACAGTGTCAAAGGCAGCTGTCTGCAGTAGTGACCGATGAAGTTAATTTCCAGTGACATGGCAAGGCTTGTAATAAGCAGCACATCTAGGGAAAGGTATAGCAAAGTAAGTTCCTTTCAATGCTGTGCTGTTTATTGTCGGAAGATGAAATAAGAACAGTGAAGAACTGACAACAATAAGTGAACAGTCAATTGTGAACATGAAATAAGAACCATGAATAAAGAACAATGACATAAGAATAGGAAGGTAGAACAAGAAAAGAACAAATAATTGAGAACATTTATACAGAACATGACTGGAGAATGAAGAACATGAATTAAACTGGCTTCTCTGCCTTCTTCACTTTTTTCACTGGAGGCTCCATTCCAGCTGGAGATCCTGGCTGTGGATGTTGTCTTCTGTATGAGTGAAAGAAGGACATGCTGAAGTTAATTCAAAGAACCCACTCAGCCCGCCCAGCGCAGAGGGCACTACAAATCCCTCTGTGTGACGGGCACTGCAGAGCTCTGCGCTCCAGAGGGCATTTCCACAGGGAGCAATGGGTGAGTACAGGGCTGGGAAGTGGGTGCTCCTTGCCAGCAACGGGGAGAGCAAAGGTAGGGCAGCTCAGCCAGAGGGAGAGGCTCCATGCTCTGTTCTTGCACACTGACGAGAGCAGTGGCACCGGTGCCCTTTAGGGGTACTTGCCACCTCTGAGCACCAGCTGCTCGTGCCCGGTCTTCTGGCTCACCCCAGCCAGGCTCCTGCTCCAGGGACCAGGATGAAACTTGGCTCAGGCAGTTCTTGGCTGCTTTGCTCTGCCCAAAACTACCCCGTGTTTGACTTGTCCACCGCAGATCAAGGGGAAAAGGGCAGGTTGTCGACCCCTCTGGCAGCTTTGCAGCTTGCAGGGAGCAGCCTGATGCTGCCCAGCATGCTCAGTGCCCTCCTGCAGCTCACAGGCTCCTGGTAACTGCTTCTGGTGCCATGGGAGAGACGGTCACATTTCTTCTTTTCTTCTTGTCCCTTTCAACCAGCTCAGTGTCTTCTGCTCCTTGCTTCCCTGCTCATCTTGGCCGCGCCAGGTTATTCTGTGGAAACTCTAAACACTTTCAAGAAATTTCTCTCTGGTGATGCAGAGAGTGATTTGAAGGGAGATGGTAGGCAGCATCCCATGGACTTCAGGTGTTGTGTGCACCTGTACAGTACTTAGCCAGCTCTGGGTAGGACAGGACCATGCACTGTCCCTCGCCCTGGCCCTGCTCCAGAATGGAGAATGGTGGTGTACCTGTCACCAAAATTCACAATAAAACTTAACAACAATTCAGAATCACGCAATTCTTTATTGTGAAGGCAAACAACAGCCATGGATGCACAGGGGAGAGCTCCATCAAAGTGCAGGCATGGCTCCAGATGGTAAAAGCATTTATTATCCTGGGCATTTATTCATGTATTACCCATAAGCATTTATTATATGTTCTACTTTAGGTGTCCACAAAGCCCCATAATTACCTTGGGCCACCTGGATTTGTTACTGAGCTCTCAGTACCACTGACTGTTCATTAACTGCCACTTTTGCAAAATTTGCTATGCTTTCAGCAAGGTTTTATTGCTACACATGATTGTGAGAAGCTGTGTTTTTTCTCCGGTCACAGCACACATTCCTCCACACTTTCATGTGTTGCTTCCTCCAGCAGGAACTCTTGTCCCTCTAAAACCAACAGCTGCTTTCTGAGTCTTTTGCTTTGTAGTTAATGACAATATTTTGTACTTTCTCTCTCCCTCTCTGTTTTGGAGAGCAGAACGATCTAATACCTTGCATTGCACCAGGTGTGCATTCCTCTACTCAAGAGTAGAAGAATCTCTCAGGACACACATACAAACACCGTGTCCTGGACAGTCCCAGCCATGTTTGGCTGCTGTAACCTTGGGCTGGCTCAGTTCTTCCTGTTCAGACGTGAGGCTTACACATTCCTTGCTGGGTTCTGCCCACACCTTTGGCTGGTGTGAGGTCAGTGTGGCTGGCTAGATAATGCCACCCACTTTATCTGGTTCCCTGGCGACCCAGGTGCCCAGGTTCCACCTTGGAACCCCGCCTTTGTCCAGAGAACTCAGGCACTTGGGTGCTAGATCTGGGCTCATGGAGTGGTGGTTTTTGGCCATGATGCTGGTATTAGTCCCCTGGCATTCTAGAAACCCTGATTTGTGGCTGTGGGTCCTGATGTCCTGCCTCCCTGTGGTTAACCCCTGCCTGCTCTGCTTCGGGCCCCCCATTCAGCGGGCACGGCTTTGCCGTGACATTACTGGGACATTTGTCAATCATCCCAGACATAAAAAATGCCATGAGGCCCTTGTTGAGGCTGCTAAACCACTTGCTTCTGTCACTGTAGGTATGGCATGACTCCCTAGGGACACCAAACCCAACAGGGATCCTGCCCAAGAACCTCTGTCCTTACTGGTCCCTACTTTCCACCAGGGACATCCATCCCAAAGGGGATCCCCACCCTGAACAGCATCCAGAGCCCTCTGGGGTTTCCCATTTCAACCAAGGCCCTCACACTTGAGCAGGATCCCAGGAAACTGGGAACCCTAGGAACCCACCCTAGGACTCCATCCTTGGGACTCACAACCATGCCAAGGTCTTCTCGGTCCTGATTTGGCCCCCAGGGATCTTTGGGGATCCCAAACCTGCCTGGAACCCTGAGAATCACCCAACCATGACCAAGGACACACTGGGGACCCCTTGGCCCAACCTAGGACCTTAGGAATCCACGGGGTCACCTGACCTTTCCCAGTATTCCTTAAATCTTATTCAGAACTTTAGGAACCCACAGAAACCCCCAGACCTTACTGGACCTTCCCATCCCTGAAACTCCAGCTCTAACCCTGTACTGGTTCCAGGGTCAGGACAGCGTGAGGAACTTCGGGAGATCGTCATGGATGCAATGTATTCCATAGAGGACCAAAGGGGAAAGAGTGAGCACACTGAGGGATGTGACACACAGGACATGGGACATGAAACACGGGGCAAGGGGGGTGGGATGTGGAGGCCTTGAAGGGGGATGAGGTGGAGGTGAAATAGAGGATATATGAATGTCTGGGAGTTGTAAAGGGATATTTGGGGAATCCTGAGGGCATATGGGTTTCAAGGTATACAGCTTCTTTGGGAGTTTGAAGGGATATTTGGGAATATATCTTACTTCAGGAGGGATATATGGAGTCAAAGTGAGTTGTATAAGGGATTTGTGAGGTCTGGGAAAAGTTTATAGGGACAAGGGGGAGGGCACATTGTCTTACCTGGACATTTGGGACACACCAGAGCCTCTGAACAAGTCTCTGCAAGAAGCTGTCAACACAATCTGGGCAAAGCTGAGCCAGCTGGAGAAAGGTATGGGGCCACCCTGGGAACCACTGTCCTAGAGAAACGCCCAGGGACCCCGTCTGGGCTGGGCAAGAGCTGAATCCTGACAGCTCATTACAAGGATGTGGGTCCCCGTGATCCCAGTCTGATGCTGCTTCCCCCCCACCAGTTCCAGCCTGCATCCCACCCTGTGGTGAGTGCCCATCCCTCTGTCTTGCCCTCCGCTGTCTCCTAGTACATCTCCCACCTCCCTGGGACCACCAAGTCTCTCTTTCCCAGGATTCCAGCCAGCTGCCCGTGTCTTCCAGTGTGCCACTTGCCGCTTTGTGGACTGTCAGTTTGCCCTGGACTGCCCAGGTATGGGGCCATGAGAGGCTGTTGTGTTAAGTGTAAGGAAATCTTCCTCAATTTCCTCCCATTCTTAGGTTATTTTTGTGCTAATTTTTATGTTTGGTGGCACTTGAGTGACTCCAGTCACACTTCTGGTACTGATTGAGGTCAAGTGGTCTAACTTTGCTTTTAAAGGTCTAGGCTAGAAAAACGCAGAATCTGTGCTCAGCAAAGGTTGTCATACATTTGGGGGCAGGTAGCTTTTGGGATGGAGGTGTGTTCAGTATTATAATGAGATTATAGTGAGCAAAGCTGATCCAAAGGACAGGATTTCACCACAGAAATCTCTGGGGACTCCCCGTGTTCTAAACCCATGGTCCCAGCCCGAGTGCACCTGCCCAAGTGTACATCTGCCCACCCCTGCGGGCAGCACAGGAGCACCATCATGTCTGTGAGTGCATGTGCAGATGGGAGCTCATGAGCCTGTCAATGCTCCAGTGCAGGACCTGTGGACCTACACCGATGAAACCATTGTGCTGCGCTGCAATGTGCCGTTCCACATCCCCGCCGGCCTGCCCGTCACCTGGATGTTTGCCCCAAATGTGAGTCACACATGGTCCTGCAAGGGTGGGAGCCACTCTCAGGGGGCTCTTGCAGGTGTAGTGATGCTGCCACAGCAGCTGTCTGTGCTGGAGCTAGCAGCTGTGTAAGCACACACAGGATGCTTGCCCATGGGAAGGGTGCACACGAGCCACAGGCAGATGTGTGTTTGCTGATCCGTGTGTGCACGTGTAACATCATAAAATCACAGGATGGTTTGGGTTGAAAAAGACCTTAGATCTCATGTTATTCCAATCCCCTGGAAGGTGTGGACACCTTCCACCAGACCAGGCTGGTTCAAGTCCCAGCCAACCTGGCCTTGGACACTTCCAGGGATGGCGCAGCCACATCTTACCCAGGGTGTCATGGGCAGAGTGGAAGCTTCAGACAATGTTTATTAAAGAAGCCCTGCTGCTGAGTCTGAGGGTCAGAAAGGATTCCTTTCTGTATTTATACTCTTTCAGAGAGATGGGTTCAGATGAAGGTAAATCCTTCCTTAGCCTCAGAATTTGGCAACAGTTTAAATCTTCATTTTGGAATTATTTTGGCCCAAAAGTCCTAATGATGGCAAATCAGATCCATTTATAAGAAGGAATTATTTAACAAACAAATGAACAGGCAAAATAGATTAAATATCTTAACCAAATTACTTACTACACAGTATAAAACTAAAAGAACTACTAGTAGATTACAGCATAACATAGAACAGTGCACTATATCAAAGCTAGCAAAATAAATGGTATTTAATAGGAGACAAATGTAATTTACATCAAATGACAATAATGTACACAGATTCCTTCACTCAACCCCTGGGGGATTAACTGGGAAATAGGTGTCCCTATTCACTGAAGAAACTACACACATTTCCAGGAAAATCCATAGAAGCTTTCTACTTTTGTAGTTGTAAAGTGACCTGCTGTCACTCAGAAATCCAGCTTACCTTCCACGCCTCACTTCAACATTAAGATGTTTATTGGCAGCTGGGAGGTGCCAGACCGGTGCTAACCCAGTGGTGCAAAAAGAACTCATTACAAGACAGATTGTCCTGTTTGAATTATCTGACTGGCTAGCAAACAGCAGATAAGCTCTTGAGGGGATGAGGTGCTCTGCTTCACAGGGCCTCACCACTCTCACAGGGAGGAAATCCTTCCTGCAGGAAGGGATTGTTGTGTACACCGTGTGTGTGGGATGGGAGGTGTGTGCCCCTGCAGCAGCCAGGAGTACCAGGAGCACGAAGGGGCCGTGCAGGACGAGGTGTCTCTGTGTGCCCGCGCGGTTCCGCGTGCCCGGCGGTCTGGGCCGTGCTGAGGTGTCCCCGCTGTGCCCCAGCTGCGCACACGGGACATGGCGCTGTTCAAGGAGCTGAAGGGGAATCCGGAGAATCCCTTCAGCCTGACCATCGAGGAACCCGCTCCAGGAACCGTCGCCTGTCGCCTCGGGGAACATTCCAAGCCCGTTGTCCGCAAGTTCTTCTACCTCAATGGTGAGCCCAGACACCCAAGTGCCCAGGGGCAGGGAGCAGAGCGGGACCTGGGACACCTGCACACGGGAAGGGCGTGAGCAGGTGCCAGGACGCCTGGTTCATGGTGGACAGGTGGATTAGAGCATGTGTTCCCTGGTGCCTGAGTCCCCTGGGAGCGTGTGGGGTGGAGCAGGGACCCCCAGATGCCGGAGTCACTGGGGACAGCGAGGGCTGTGGCTGGAGCAGGAGCTGCGGGGATAGCTGGTCCCTGTGCATGGCCCTGTGACCTGAGGGGCCTGGGTCCCCACAGTGTCAGAGGGAAGTGTGGAGGAAGAGAAAGAACTCCAGGCTGCCTTCAGCGCTGTGCTGCACTGGGATGACAAGACCCCCCTGCCCCACATACCAACTATGGGGCTGGCTGTGGGTCTTGGCTCCATGGCATTCATCCTGCTGCTGATGTGAGTACTCCTGACCTGGTGAACTGTGCTCTAAAAATCCCCATGCTTCCAGAGCTCTTCTCACACCAGCATAGGCTCCCTAACCTCTCTGGATTCTCAGCCTCTTTGAATTCCCTGCAAATACAAGGGGACCCAGGTATCTAAGGGTAGGCCAAAGACTGCCTGGACTCCTAAATTCACAGGACCCTCCATGTCTCCTAGGATCCCTTTGCCCTCTGGCCCATTCCAGGATCTCCCTCTTGTACCCAGTAGCACTCCAGGCTGCCTTTACTCTCCCCAGATTCCCTAATTGCCCCTGAAACCCTACAGTTTCCCCCTGTTTTCCCTAGAACCCTCACTGTCCTGTTTGGGGTACCAGTTACAGTCAGTTACCCCAGCTGCCCCCAGGATACCATAGCTTCACTCTTAGGCCCATCAGTTGCTCCGAGAACCCCCCAGCTGCTCCTTGAGGCCTCCAAATGCCCCATGTGTCCCTGTCCTCCCCACATACACCCTAATGGGAATAGGGTGTCCTCTCTGCTCCCCCTTTCTCCATTCCTCCTTCTGTCTCCCAGGGCCAGCTGGCAATGCCTCTGTGTTCGTCAGACATGCCGCAGACATGGACAAAAGGATTCCCAAGAGGATTCCAGATCCCTGGATTCACTCTAGAGGACTGTAGCACATGGATTCACCCCAAGGGACCAAAATTTCTGCAATTGCTTTTCTTGTGCTAGTCTTAAAACAGAAATACAGAGTTCTGAAAACCTGGATTATGCTTGTGATAGAAATACTGGGTTCTTGGGCTTGTAGACATTAAAACTGGGTACTGGGCAGCATTTCCTTCCCCTGGGTGGGCATTCCAGCTGCAGCTGGAGCTGCAGAGCTCTCAGTGGTGGTGGTGGTGCAGGGTGGGGCAGGAGGGTAGTAACTTGTCAGACTTGCTTTAGAGCTGCCTTAAATTGGTCAAGAATCAATAGGAGTGGTTGAGAAACACAAGGGAGGGGTCCCTTGGCTGCCCCTGACTCCAGCAAGGGCCGACATTAGAACGATGTCTGGAGAAAAGCTGGACAAAAATTATGGTATCAAAGTGGGGTCTCAGGGAAAAAAGAGGAGGGGAAAGCATCTCTGCTTGGTTGAGATCAGCAGATGGACAGTCTCTCCCCTGAAGGGATGCCTCTGGTTGAGCTTCCCACCTCCAGCTGCATTGGAGCAGACCTGGGAATAGTTACGTGTATATAACTGGGTCAATATATATTTATATCTAATATATCCCTGTTATTATCCCTTCTGTCATAATGCATATTAACACTCCATAGTGCATTTATCACCAAAATCCTGAATCTGCTTTCCTATTCCTTCCCTAAACCACACTGTTTGTGAACCTGGATTATGTAAATTCTTATTCAGCTGGACCATGCTGGTAGATTGCACTATGGGGAATCTGTGATCTCACAAGTTCTCACTGAACACAGCCAGATTTATCGTGCCAGATATTGTATCAGATCTTCTACTTTTGTGCACTGCCTGTCCCTACCATCCTTTCTGAGTGCCTTATAACCAAACTATGCTACCTTTGCATGTTTCCAAATTCCTTCTGTTCCCTCTGGGTGCTTCTTTGGATCCCATCTTACTCTTTCGCTTCACTTCCAACCACTCTCAGATCCACTCCATTCCTATCCAGCTGCTTTCATATCCTCTTCATTTCCTCTTATTGTGATCTCTTCGAACCCCTCTGTTCTCCTTTCACAAACAGATCCTTGCCATGTTTCCCCTTGTACACTCTTGTGCCCTCCATTTCCCTCTGTGTGTCCCCAGATCTCATCTGTTCCCCTCCTCGAGTACTCAGATCTCCTTTGGTCCTTTCAGCATCTCTTTAGTGCTGACTTTTCATCCCTGGGCAAGCTCACATCCCTCTTTTTCACAACAGGTACCCTCAGATTCCCTCTGCTGACCTTCATCAATGCTCAGATCCCACTGTCCCTTCTGTGGGTGCTCAGTTCCAATGGGTTCCACCATGATATCCCTCACCACCCCTCAATTCCCTCTGTTTTTCCTCCAAGCATTCTTAGATCCCCTCTGTACATGCTCAGATCCCCGTTGCTGCCCTCCATCCACCCGTTTTCACCCCATTCCTGGGCAGATGTTTTCCTCTCCTCCTGCATGGCCACTCTCCCACACCCAGTGCTCAGAGCCACAACTGTCTCACCTGCCTCACAGAAACCTTTCCCAGGCCCTTCAGCTGCTTCCTGGCAGGTCAGGACTCTGTCCCACTGGGGAGTCAAGACTTCTCCTGCTTCCCCCAGACACAGACCCCTCCATCACGACCCTCTACCTATGTCATGCACCCCAGAATGCACCAGCTGCTTCAAACACTGCCCCACAGCCGTTCCCTTCTCTGAAGGTCTTGGGGCTGCTCTGCTGCCCCACCCAAAGCCGGGCTGGGCTGGACTGGAGCAGATTAAACAAGAGCCCCTTGACCTGGCAGCACCAGCTGCAGTGGTGGGAGGCAAGCACAGACCTGTGTTTGCTCTCCACCTGGCTGGTGGCTGTGGCATTCAAGTGTTTGCTGAGCAATACTCTTCACAGTTTGCAAATATGCTGTTCCCCAGGAAAATTCCATCCAAGTCACTAAGCGCTCACAGAAGAGACCATTCCAAGGATTCTTGCTGGCACGGGAATTCTTTTCTTTGCAGTCCAGAACCACAGGCACCTCCACCTCAGCTGGTGTTTTCTGCAGGCACAAAGGGAACCAACCTGATCTCTTCCACCAGAGAAGGGAGGTAGGACCCGCTCAGCCCGCCCAGCGCAGAGGGCACTACAAATCCCTCTGTGTGACGGGCACTGCAGAGCTCTGCGCTCCAGAGGGCATTTCCACAGGGAGCAATGGGTGAGTACAGGGCTGGGAAGTGGGTGCTCCTTGCCAGCAATGGGGAGAGCAAAGGTAGGGAAGCTCAGCCAGAGGGAGAGGCTCCATGCTCTGTTCTTGCACACTGACGAGAGCACTGGCACCGGTGCCCTTTAGGGGTACTTGCCACCTCTGAGCACCAGCTGCTCGTGCCCGGTCTTCTGGCTCACCCCAGCCAGGCTCCTGCTCCAGGGACCAGGAGTGAAACTTGGCTCAGGCAGTTGTTGGCTGCTTTGCTCTGCCCAAAACTACCCCGTGTTTGACTTGTCCACCGCAGATCAAGGGGAAAAGGGCAGGTTGTCGACCCCTCTGGCAGCTTTGCAGCTTGCAGGGAGCAGCCTGATGCTGCCCAGCATGCTCAGTGCCCTCCTGCAGCTCACAGGCTCCTGGTAACTGCTTCTGGTGCCATGGGAGAGACGGTCACATTTCTTCTTTTCTTCTTGTCCCTTTCAACCAGCTCAGTGTCTTCTGCTCCTTGCTTCCCTGCTCATCTTGGCAGTGCACACACAGAGCCTAAACACCTTCAAGAAATCTCCCTCCAACACTTCATCAAGTGTTCTGAAGAGAACCAGTAGGTAGCATCCTGTGGGCATCTGGTATTGTGTGCACACGTTCAGCCAGCTCTGGGTAGGGCAGGTCCGTGTGCTGTCCCTCACCCTGGCCCTGCTCCAGGATGGAGATGTCTGTCTGTGTGTGTGTGTATGTGTGTGTGTGTGTGCACTGTGAGGCTGGGAAGGGTGGCTCTGTGCATGAAGGGAGCATTTTTCCCCATTTCCTTAGTCACAGGCAGTTCCTCTTCACCTTCCTCCCAGCATGACCCTGCTGTAGTGGCACAGCCCCTTTTTCAGGAGCCCCAAGGGAGCCCACTGGTGCCCGTATTCAGTCTCTTGGACTGATACCAGCATGGCTCAGTCAGTCTGGGGGACTCCTGTTGGTTTTCCCTACAGAAAAGGAGCAGAGGTTTGAGGCCAATCCCCTCTCACCTCCAGCCCTCTCTGGGCTGGGAGAGCTGATTATCCCCCATGTGCCCTGGCCATGTGAATCTCCCTCCTGCCCAAGGTCTTGTCCTGATGCCCAGGCTTTTGCTCTATCCCCCTGTGTCCTGCCCCAGCTTGGCCCAAGGACTGCAGTGAGGTTCCAGCTGGCAGCCCCAGCGGTGTGTACATCATCCAGCCCACGGGCCTGCACCCCATCCTGGTGTCCTGCGAGATGAGCGGGGCAGGCGGCGGCTGGACCGTCATCCAGAGGAACCGGCGGGACACGGACATCACCTGGGCCGAGTCCTGGAGCACCTACAAGCACGGCTTCGGGAACGTGCACACCGAGTTCTGGCTGGGCACCGAGTACATCCACCAGATTGCCAAGCAGAAGGTCTACCAGGTCCGGTTTGTCATCTGGGATGCTGCAAACAACATGAGGTTCGCAGACTACAACCTGTTCAGCCTGGATGATGAGTCCCAGGGCTACCGGCTGAGGCTGGGAGCACACTCAGGGACAGCAGAGGATGCCATGGATTCAGACAACCCCAGGAAAGTGCACAACAACATGAAGTTCTCCACAAAGGATCGGGATCAGGATACGTACAGAGGGAACTGTGCCTCACGCTACGGGGGTGGCTGGTGGTACTCAGCCTGTTACTCGGTGCAGCTGAACGTCAAGGGCGGTCTGACATGGGGCAACCTGTGCAAGGGGAGCTGCAGAGCCTCGGCCATCCTCATCAAACCAACTCCATACCCCTAGAACTCCTTCCCCCTCCTGTCCCCTTGTGGCACTGTGGCCAGGCCAGTGCCCTGCTGGGGCCCGTTTGATGATGAGGCCTTGGGGGTGAATAGGGTTGTTCCTCTCTATCAAGAACTGCTTTGTTTTCCTCCTGTCTTGAAAAGTAGCAAAGCTCCTGTCTCTGTCTCTGGCCATTCACCTGTGGTGGGTTTTGGGGGGGATATTATTAGAATATTATTTCTTGGGGGGAATATTATTAGAATATTATTATTATTATTAGAATTATTAGAATCTCTATAAACACTCCAATATCCAAGCATGTTCCTCTGTGCTCAGAAGCCTAAAACCCTCCTGATCAGCATGGTCTTACTCTCTTTTTGCTTTGTGGGTAGAGATGTTTTCAGCAGAAGAACATCCACCATCACCAGCTAACCTGACCTAAGCTATATTGACCTCAGGGCAGGCCATGTCCACAACACATCCTCCAGAATAAAATCACTTTCAGACCTGCAGTGTCCTTCATTTATTTGGGAACTGCTTGCAACTGCTGCCTGTTTCCTGCCAGAAGCACACCTGAGGCTTCTGTAAGAAAAAGTTTTCAAAGGAAAATTTTTTCATACAGCTCAAGTGAGGAATTAGAGACAAAACTTTCACTTAAAGAAGAGGATTGCATTTTAAGGTGGGGATCTTCCAAAAAGGGAATGTAGCATGACACAGCCAACAGCAAGCAGAGGGTGCAAGGGAAGCATCAGGTCAGTGGAACCCTGCCAGCCCTGACCTGGAAAGCCAGGTCAGTGTCATCCTGCCTCGTACAACTTGTGGATGCTGGGAGGGACCTGGGAGACTGGAAAGGAACACAGGACTGCAGGGCCACACAGCACCATGTGGCTGGTCTGTCTGGGCTGGTGTGAGAGCTGACACAGCCTGACATGGCAGGGATCCCAGAATTTCAAGATTCTGGATAAGCTTGGGTCTGTATGAAAGTGCTGTGGTGTGGTGATAACCTTGTGCACTGGACAGCTCAGCAGTGGACACAGTACCTGTGGTGAGCTCTCTGATGCTGAGCAGAGGGAGGATGTTTGACTGTTGCACTGTTGTCTAGCAGTGCTGAACAGAGCAAATGTCTCACTGGCTGCACTCATAGATTCACAGAATATTCTGAGTTGGAAGGGACCCACAAGGATGATCAAGTGCAACTATTTTTGGAATAGACCCAGGAATGCAGCTCAGCATCACTCAGGGCTGGCTGCTGGGTGGAATGCTGTTTACCAGGAGCCCCAAGCCTTTGCCCAGCCTCTCACCTGCTGTCAGGCTGTGTATCCAGGCTGGAGCACCGATGCCTTTTTAAGCCAGCAGACATGTCTCTTAGTCCAGAAGTGCTACTCTCAGGCCAGCTCCAGCGGGGAAGCCTTTCTCAGCCAGCAGCACCCTCGTATCTCCATCTCCCCATGAAACAGTGCTGCCAAAGAATGCTCCTTGAGGACTCGACAGCTCCTCAGGAACAATGCACTGCCACAGCTCTGCAGGGTGCCCTGGGACCTTGGTCACAGACCTTGGCTCCAGAATCCCATGTTTTTCAGCATTCCAAGCCACAAACCTTCCTTGAGCTCAGCTGTCCTTCCACAGAGGGAGGAGAGGAGCTGTGGCTTCTTTCAGGCCCCAGGTTCAAACTTCCCTGCATCACAAGGGAACTTCACAGACACATTCCCTGTCTGCAGCAGGGAGTGATGGGACTGACTGACCCACACCACTCACACCCTCAAGGAGTCCACTGCCCTCTCCACACTCCAGGCTGTGGTGGTTTCTTCTCTTTCCCAGCACAGAGCAACCACCCAGCCATGAACAGGGGCAAACTGTGAGTGAGGGCTGTGCATGCCCAGGGCTTTGCTGGCGTGTTGGCTAATTGTAGCCTTACAGTCCAGTGTGCAGTGGCTGGAACAAGCCATTGAAAGGAATACTGCCTAACACACAGACCTTCCCCCAAGTCTGCCACCCTGAAGAGTGGACAGAGTGATCCCCCCACACCTGTGTGCAGGTAGACATGAGGCAGCACGGTCTGGCTCCAGGGTTTATTGCAGCTGATTCCTCCCACCATGGATAGCAGAGCTGTGGGGTGTGCAGGGCTCAGGGAAGGAGCAGGGCCTGGGCAAAGCAGGGTTCACCAACTGCAGGGGAAGGGAACTGGCTCCATGTCCCTCTCCCCAGGATGGGAGCGGGTGCACCCACACCAAACCAGTGCCTGTGCCCCAGTGCCAGCCAGCATCATGGCACTGGACAAAGCTACCCGTGTGCCTGGGCTCTGGGCAATGGCTCCTGAGCCCCAGAGCTGCTGTGTTTGTGCTGGTGAGGGAACAGGAGCTGGTGGGCAGAGCAGGATGTGTGCTGGGACTGGCATGGGAATGGGGCACTGAGCTGGGGATGGTGGCACCCCCACGCTCCCGGGGGGCTGGGCGTGGTCAACACACATCTGTGGGTTTGACCAGGATGAGGGAGGATGCGCAGTCACCGTTATCACAGAATCCTGGCCAAACAATGTAGTTTTTGGCATTGAGCAGGACGTTCTGGCACCTGTTGTACCACCACCCCCCGTAGCTCTTGGCGCAGTTCCCGCTGTACTGGTCCTGGTCCTTGTCGACTGTGCTGAACTTCATGTTGTCGTGAATGCCGCCCTTCTTGGGGTGGTAGAGGGTCAGGTAGTCATCCCCATCCCCAGAATGCCGGCCCAGCCGCAGCGGGTAGCCGCTGGCCTCGCTCTCCACCCGGAAGATGTCGTACTCGGCGTAGTGGGTGACGTTGGCCTTGTCCCGCACCACGAAGCGCACCTTGTAGGTGCCCTGCTGCGTCAGCAGGTGCAGGTACTCGGTGCCCAGCCAGTAATCGCTGTGCACGTTCCCGAAGCCGTACTTGTAGGTGGTCCAGGATTGCTTCCAGGTGAGCTCGGTGTCGTGCGAGTTTCTCTGCACCACCGTCCAGCCCTTGCCCTCGGTGTCCATGTCGCACCAGACCACGCGCGGGGGGGACCGGGCGGGCTGGATGACGTACACGCCGCTGGGGCTGCCCTTGCGGAGGCGGCTGCAGTCCGGGGGGAAGCCTGAGGCTGCAGCAGCACACACGGGGTGGGGGGGAGAGAAGGTCCGTGAGGCTATCAGGACAACAAGGAGCTTCGGGACAAAAAGGAGTGGTTCTAGTCTGCAGCTTTTCCACTGGCTCATCCTCAGGGAACATGAAGGTGTCTGAGCCAGTGACCTCTGCAAGAGCTTTGGAACCTAATTCTCATGATTTGCTGTTTCATTTGGAGCCTTCTAATGCATCTTGCCAAGGAAAGAAGGGTGAAAAAATCTCAAGGACTGTCAATTATGTCCTCAAAGCATGTCTGGCCCATATACCCTTGATATACTGAGCTGCAGCTCTTGCAGGGACCAGAAGTATCTAAAATGCTCCACTGGATGAGGATATGTAATGAAAATTTATGTTTTACCTGGAGCTGATGGCATTGGATGAGAAGGCTTAGTTCTGCCTTGGCCTTATAGGGGTCTCTTCTCCCAGCTTGTTATAATTTATCTAGCCAATCTTATTTACCCAATTACTAGCCAAACTAATTTGCCATCTAATTTGTTTTTCTTGGTTTGTGTCTGATGGGAGACAATTTGCTGTGGATAGTTCCAATTCAACCCACGAAATTCCGGGGTCTTGTAGGTACTGTAATCCTCCCTTAAAGGGAGGAAGGGAATGTTCTAAATCCAACAAGAGCTAAACAAAAAGCCAAATAGCTAAAAGGATCTCTCCTGGAACTGAGCCTCACAAGCATGGCACAGCAATCCTTCCAAGCTGTGGTGTTTTGGCAGAAACCTGTTGGTTTCAGTGTGGAAAAGGGGGTGAAGGTGACTTGGCAGGAGCCAGGTTGTAGAATCCATGGCCCAGGGGTGATGTGTGTGAGGAGTTCCTGTGTTGTGCATCCCTTTGGGTGTTTGCTGACCTCCCCTGGCACAGAGCAGCCCTGAGTGTCCCGCTCTGCCCTCGGGGCCCCTCGGTGCCCCCCACCTGCTACTCACCACTCCGGGGGCTGGCAGTGGGCACGGCTGGGCCAGCGCTGGCACAGAGGAGAAGCATTGCCACCACAGTGGGCAGGAGGACAAGGTCCCGGTGCAGCCAGGGTGTCCCAGCCTGGAGCCCTGGAGAGGAAAATGCCCATCACCACGGAAATGTCCTGGCCCACACAGAGCTAGAAACCCAAACCCTGTGTGCTGACCGACAGCACCCCCCTACACCCTGCACTCACTCAGCTCCTGGGGAGATGCCACCACGCCTGGGGCAGGATCCCTGAGTAACCACACATGCCACATGCACTGGGAAAGGAGCAAGGTGAGGCTTAGGTCTCCACATTAACCTCCCTCGACAGGATGTTGGAACACATGGCACAGGTAGCCTGGGGCAGGCACAGGCTGGCACCAAGTGTGTGTGTGGTTTGGTGCTTTGCTCTGGCAGCCCTCCTGCTCCCAGGGAAACTCACAGCTGCTGTTCTGCCCATCATTCTCTGTGCCTTTGTGTACTCACCCCATGAGGTCTCATTTGAGCCCAGCACCACACTGGAGTGAGGTGCACCTGAGCAGGAAACTCACCCATCACGACAGCACCTCTGCGCAGAGCAGGAACCCAGTGGTGCAGCCTCCCATGCCCAGCTGTGCATGCTGGTTTTATAGGCACTGCACACACCCACGTGTGCTCACACTCATCCTTTGTAGAGGCACAAGGAGCCACTTGCAGATTGTGACTCAGGCAGTTTCCACATCCCATGACGGCACAGCTGAGGGGAGGGACACATGTGCTTCCAGCCAGAGAGGTACAGAATAACCCCCTCCATGCTGAGGAATTTCAGTTATTGACTGTCCCTACATAAACACTACATGTGAATTGCACACTTGGAGCAAAATCCGGAGAACCAGGATCAAAGTGAAGTGGAGAGACCCAGCTTCTTAAGGATATGGGGAAACTAGCAAAGGAGGAGAGGTCTGTGTGACCAGCCCCAAGCATGACCTTGGAAAGTTGAGGACAGGTCCTCAAGAGAGGTGCCTGCTCACTAACTCTCCACTGGCAGGTTTTAGGATCAGTCATGGGGCTGGAGCCAGTGTCCTGCAGCCAGAGCTGCAGTGTCCCCTGGCACCCCTGAGCCAGGGCTCCAGTTAACAAACAGGGCTCTGTGGGTCCCTTTGCACTCTTCTTCCCTGTCTTTAGCCTGGTGAGTCCCTACAGATCCACCTTCAGCCCCAGAAATGTTGACAAAGAGTTTCTCCATCTTCTGGATCAAAATGCTCTCTGGACAAATGCTTTGGGAGGGCTGTTCTTCCTGACAGAGGGTCCAGGAAGCTCCATAACCTTTTCAAGTCAGATTTAAGAAGATAAAGATGTGGTCCTTCTATCATCTTCTCTGTTGGTTTCTGATCAGACTTGTTTTTCATAGCACAGCTTGACACCTGCTCTTCACAGCAATCCAGGTCAAACTGAGGTTCCCACCAAACTTTCCATGCTGTGGGAATCAATCAATGCCACTTGCAGGCCTCGATGGAAAGTGGCATCCAGACCTCTCCGAGATAATGGATCCAGGAAAGGGATTCCTGGATTAACAGGACAAGAGAAAATAGCCTCAACTTGCACCAGGGGAATTTTAGATTAGATATTATGAAAAAATTCTTAATGGAAAAGGTTGTCAAGGGAACAGGCTGCCCAGGACAGTGGTAGAGTGACCATCCCTGGAAACATTCAAAAAACACGTGGATGAGACACTTGAGGACGTGGTTTGTTGGTGAACACAGTGATGCTGGGTTGACAGATGGACTTACTGATCACAGAGGTCTTTTGCAGCCTTAATGAATCCAAGATTTTATGGTCAAGTTCCATCTAACCCTTCAATGTCACCTCTGCTAGCTTGGTGAGAGGATGGGAGCTAAGGAGGAGAGGAGGAGGAGATGAGCTGAGCTGAGCTGAGCTGAGCTGAGCTGAGCTGAGCTGAGCTGAGGAGGGGATGTCTGTGCTGCCAAGGTCCAAGCATGGTGGAAAGGGCTGAGTGTGAGCTCCGTGTGAGGCAAACACAGCTGGATCCAGGGCTGGAAATTCGCTGTGGCAGAGATGTGAGCAGTCCATGCAGGAAATAAACCACCCACAGAGTAGGTCTGAGATCCATCCAGAAAACGTGGACAGAGAGGACTGGAGTCCCCCACTGTGCTCCCAGTGTGGCTCAGATGAGGACTGGAGCTCTAGGGCTGAGTTTAAACTGACCTCACAGGCCCAAGGGAAGGTCCTGGGTAGGATGGGCCACCAGCCACGAGGGCCATGACAGCTGTGGACCCTGAAAGGGCAAATTCTCCCAGCTGGGCTGGCTTTGTGGGGCCCAGAAGTAAGATGTGAGGGCTGGGGAGGGGGGTCTCCAGAGAACAGAGTATCTAAGATCAGGAGGCTCTCTGGGTGCCTCTGGTTTGGCCTCAGCACCAAAACAGTGAAACTTGAAAGGGCTGTTTAGGGTCACATCTGGGTCAGTTGTGAATGTCAGGGAATGGTGGTCTCATAACTTCTCTTCTTTTTTTTTTTTTCGTCTTTGAACACACTCAGGCTGATTTTTTTACATCTAATTTCCCTTCCTTCTCCTTGTGTCTGTTGGCTCTCATGATTCCCTGTGCACCTCCGCGGAATCACAGGGTGATGGAACAATTTAGGCTGGGAGTGACTTCTGGAGGCCATCTGGTGCAAGTCATGCTCAAGCAAATCCTTGTCCAGCCAAGTCTTGAACACTTGTAAGAAAAGCCTCTGAACACCTCCCACAGCCTCTCTCTGGGACCCTGTCCCAGTATTTGATCAAACTCATGTTAAAGCAAAGCCCTGTTTCTAACCTGAATTTCCATGTTCCAACTTAGATCCATTGCTTTTCATCCCACCATCATGGACCTCCTTGAAAAATCTGGCTCCATGTTCTTGGTGTCCTCCCATAAGATGGTTGCTGGCAGCAATGGGATCCCTTCTGTGCCTGCTCTTCTCCAGGTGGAGCAAACCCAGTTGTCTCCAATTCTCCTGATGAGTCCTGAGCTCCAGGGCTCCAACCAGCCTGGTGGCCTCCAGTGGCCCCCAGACTTGCTCCAGTCTGTGTCTTGCAATGAGGGGTCCAGAGTAGGACACAGGGCTCTGAGGAGCCTCATTCTACCTGCTCCTCACCCTTCCACAAGGTAGCTCTAGGCAACCTCAAGATCCCATCTCAGCCTTCTCTTCTCCAGGCTGGACAAACCCATCTTTCTCAGCATCTCCACATATGCCGTGCACTCCTGCCCCAGCTGTCCTGGTGCTCTTAGCTGGATCCTTCTGGAGCTACTCTGCACAGAGAACCCCCACACAGCCCTGCAGCTGCTGTCTCACCTGTGGGGTGAATAATCCTTCCATCACCCTCCTGGCTGCATTTTTCCAGATGGAATAGAGCAGCAAACACAACTGTGGCTGCTCCAGAGCCAAACATTGATCAAGGCCAGGTTGGGCAGGGCTTGGAGCAACACGGTCTGGTGGAAAGTGTCCCTGCCCATGGCAGGGAGATGGAACAAGGTGGTCTTTGAAGAAAGATCCAACACAAGCCTTTCCAGGAGTCTGCGTTTCTATGAAATACACTGAACAGGAGCTGGGGCCCAGGATAGAGCTGGGTGTTTGGAGAAATCTTCTCTGTGACTTTTCCCCTGCTTTGCTCCTCCTGATCTTCACATGGGCTGCAGCCTCCTCTAAAAGCTGGCTGGAAGCTGCTGGAGAAGCCCTGCTGAGGGTCACTGCCTGTCCTTGCACAGGCACAGGAGTGTCCATGGCGAGGTGACCACACTGCAAGGACACAGTCTGGGACAGAAAGCCCTGCCTGCCCAGCCCAGGGTGGCTGCTGGGCTACAGGAGCCCTCCTAACTCAGAACACTGCAGGCATCCATCCCAGGGGAAGAGGGAGGTCTGGTATTTTCTGTAGACCTCCATGGTGTAAGTGCTCCTAGAGCAGAGAGGGGCCTGAAGTGAGACCATTTTACATCAGCGGCACTTCATGATGCCCAAAACTGCCTTGTGATTGCTGCAAGGGCCACCATGGTGCCAGGGGGTCCACAGTGCGTGTTGCACAAGGGGCAGCGTGGCAGTGGCAGGGCAGGGGTGTCAGGAGGCATTGGAGTGGAACTTTCTGAAGTTCAGGGCTCGGTTTCCCAGGAATACTGGAGTACCTCTTCCCTGAAGGGTCTGTGGGGCTCCCAGGGGCTGTTGAGCTCAACTCTGAAGAAAGTGATTTACGCCTGATGTTTGATTTCCATCCAGGAGGTGAAAGTCACCTGGGTGTTTGCTTGCCAGTTGAGCTCTGTGGAGATGTCCCAAGAACATCATTCCCTGGGGAAACGCTGCACACTGAATTGTGGTTATTTTAAGGCATTTGTTTATTGGCACCAAATTATTTGCTTTGCCTCTGGAGAAAGCTCTTCACCTGTGTGGCACACAGACTTCATGGTCTGAGGACTGATCACTTGATGGTGGAGAGCAAATAAGCCCTAAGCCACTGCTCCTGCTGCCAACCAGAGGACAAGTGCCGAGCTTTGGGTCTCCTGCCTCCACCCCCTCACCTGCTCAACCCTATAACTTTCAGGCTGGACAGCCCTCCAGCCAGGCCAAAACCACCCAGCTTCGTGCTCCACAGGGTCCCCGGAGACAGCATGGGTGAGTGTAGGGTGGGACGGGACGGGACGGGACAGGACGGGACGGGACGGGACGGGACGGGACGGGACGGGACGGGATGGGATGGGATGGAATGGGATGGGATGGGATGGCACCTCTGTGTGTGACTGCAGCTCACAGGGTACTCCAGCACTTTCCTCCTCACACCCTGCACATCCTGGTGCTGAGTCCCTCGCCTTGTCTGTGCCTGCTCTGCCCTGGGCTGGGACTGGGGCAGGAGCCTGCATGCTCTGCTATTTCCAGGTTGTGCCAGTGTAGCCCTGGAGTGCCACACAGACCATTTTACAAGTTTGGTATTTACCATACTTTGCAATTTTCAGTTCTCCAAAGAAAGTGTTAAATAATCTAGAGTAGAAAAGGGATTTTTTTTTTTAGATTTTCCTGCTGAATGTGTGATATTGACCAGGTATCCAGATCTGGAGGTCAGATGCTCAAAAGCACATTGCTGTCCCCAGCAGAACACCCACAAGAGGCTGATCCTCCTTTGCATCTCTTTCCTGTGCAGACTTTTCATGACCAGTCCCAGGGGAAGGGCTGGCAGTGGGGGGAGCATTTCTTCCCTGGGGACCTCAAGGAAAAATGTCTTTAAACATGTCCCTAAACACAAGTATATTACCACACTAAATGTCATGTAGGAACTGAGAAGTCAATCAGTTGGACTGAAGTGTGTTTAAAAGACCTGCTGCAAAACTGCAGCAGCACCATAGACTGGGACATCTCTGAGCATTCCCAGAATGGGGTGTTTGTCTCTAGGGTGGCTGCAATTCCACACAGTGGTTCCAGGCTGGCATCCATGATCATTTTCCTTCTCAGGCATCCCAGAGAATGGTGCCAAACCCATGTACCCCTGGGAAATGCAATAGATGTTGACTTTGCTTAGTTTTGAACAGTGAGGGATTCACATCAGTAATCTGCTAGGTGAGCTGTATGTGTCTTATCAGGAGTAGAATTCCCCACGGGCAGGCAGCTCCACAGTGTCACACTCTTTAGGAATCATGACAAACTTTCTGTTATTTCACTTAGGTTGAATACTGCAAAAAGTGTGCTGGTTTTTCCTAGTGCTCTGAACCAGAGCAGACCAGACCACAGCTGTCCACATATGGAAATCTTGGAGCAGCCACATAACCAACATAACCACAGAAAGGGAATAATTTATCCCAGAGCCACCTTAACTCCTGGAGGTCTGTGCTGCCTTTCTTTGTCATGCTGCTTGCACGCACACAGCCCTGCCTGGGGCTGGCTCCCACCCAGACCCCAGGGTCTCACTGCCCACAGCCCCAGGGCAGTCCCAGCTCTTGGCACTGCCGAGGTCCCACCTCGAGTGCTGGGTCCAGTTCTGGCCCCTCAGTTTGGGAAGGACGTTGAGATGCTCGAGCACGTCCAGAGGAGGCAACGAGGCTGGAGAGGGGCTGGGAACACAAACCCTGTGAGGAACCACTGAGGGAGCTGGGGGTGCTCAGCCTGGAGAAAAGGAGACTCAGAGGTGACCTTATCACTCTACAGCTCCTGAAAGGTGGCTGTGCTCAGGTGGGGTTGGGCTCTTTCTCCAGGCAGCACTGACAGAACCAGAGCACACAGCCTCAGGCTGTGCCAAAGGGAATACAGGTTGGATATCAGGAAAAAGTTTTTTATAGAGAGGGTGATAAAGTTCTGGAATGGCTGCCCAGGGAGGTGGTGGAGTCCCCATCCCTGAGTGTGTTTAACAAAGCCTGGATGTGGCACTGGGTGCCAGGGTTGAGTTGAGGTGTTGGGGCTGGGTTGGACTGGATGATCTTGAAGGTCCCTTCCAACCCAGTGATTCTGTGATTCTGTGAATATGTCATGGGAGCATAGTGGGAGCATGGTTGGAGCTGGGAAGAAAGGGGATCCCCCCACTCCGTGTTCACCCCCTTGTTATGTCTAGTTACGAGTCTTGAGTGTTATAGAGATTTCTGATTATGGACACTTCGGGTTTGGACAAGGTTTTGGCAATTCTTTGGTCTCAAATACCACTACAGCAGGTGCCACCACTAATGACTCCTGCTAATGTGTATTGGATGGCTCATCTAAATGAACTTGTTTTCATGGGGCTCATGGCTCTGAGGGAGCTCTACAAAGAGTTTTATTTTCCTATTTTACTCTGAATGGCATTAATGGCTTTCCAACAGAAGAGTTATGACCTCTTTCTTCCAATGTCTTCCCATTTCAGCTACCCAGTGCCTTTGTCTCCTGCTTTTGACCTGCCTGCTGGCCCTGGCAGCATCTTTTCCTGATGTTGACATAAGAAACTTGTACCTCCTCAATGGCACCATGGATGACATTATGAATGCTCCCCCAGAGTCCTCCCAGCTGGGTAAGTGTGGCCCTGCAACAGGCAGAGGCTAACAAGGTACTGATCAGTCAGATCCTACATTGCCTACATCCTCACCAGCCTGCCCACACTTCTGTCACAGTAAATACTGATCTGAGAGTGTCTTACTGAAGCAAGAGTAACCTTAGGGTCCCCCTCTGCTTACTGCCTGTCTCATCTCCTGTATGGCATGAAGTTCTTCTGTCCATAAGGGACAGAAGGATAGCTCAAAGCTCAGAGCCCACAGGATCCCAGGAGAAAGGACAATTTGGCAGGAGGGCCAAGCCCAGAGTCTTGTGGGCCATGTGCTCTTCCTTGGAGAAGGGCTAAAGATGCTCCTAGTGTGTTTTGAGGACATGGAGAAGAATTCCCGTCTTTGGAAATCACAAAGTCAGTGGAGAACTGAATTCAAGGGAGACCTCAATAAAGAGAGGAACTAAATTAAGTGAATACAAAGAGTTTAAGCAGTGGCACTGGCACAGGGCAGTCAGCCAGGTGATGGCATGGAGTAACCTATGGTACCAGGAGCAGTGAGGAAGCCTTGAAGAAATACTCATGGAAAAAAAAAAAAAAAAGCCCAGAGGGTGTGGGTGGGATGTGGCACACCAGAAAGAGATTATTCCCTTCCAAAGGAAGAGGAATTGTGCTTGGCAGAGGAGCTCAAGGTCCAAGTGTTTGGTGCTGGTTTCAGATCACCTGCCAGGAAACTGCCAGCATAGGGAGCACCGAGCCTGAGACAAGAGTTCAGCAAGAACTGCAAGTCTGAATAGAGAAAGAATGTGTGCTCTGGGCCCTCAGGAACATGGTGTGATTTTGGGGTTGTCTTGTGCAGGGAATTGGAGTTGATGACCCTTGTGGCTTCCTTCCAACCTGGGGTAATCCATGATTTTGTGATCTCTCACCTACAGCACTGAAGCGTGCTCTGAAAACATCAGCAGCATGAATGCATGCCAGAAAAGACAGGCCAGCATTCCAAAGTCTTGACTTGGAGAGGAGTGCTTCCAAAGAGATGGGGTGGGAAGGCAGAAAGGAGCAGGGGCAGACTGCCTTACAACACAAACGTGAGTGAACAGCTTCGTGTGGCTGTAGTGAAAGTAAATGCCATGGTAGGAAAGTCCTCCAGACCATGTTACATGAGTGTTTCCCACTCCACACAGGCTCAGGTTGTAAAGAAAGTCAAAGGGAGTAAAAAAGAGAGTCAATATCAAAATTCAGAAAGTCAGAAATCTGGCAGGCAGAATGTGTCAGGAATGAGCTTATACAGAGTGCAATAGGCTTAAGTTAAACACTTCAGAAGGGAGGAGGTGAGACAGTGCCAGCTGAGACTGAAAGAAAGGAGCAGGTATTTGAGGATGTCACAGCAGAAGCTGCAGGGTTAATTGTTTTAGAGAGGGGACAGGAATGGCCTTTGTGATTCCATAAGCCTGTGACTAATCCTTCTGTTTTACAGCCATCAGTGGATACAGAGATGTCCTTGCAGAAGAATTGCATTAACTCATTCTAAACCATCCTCTCTTCCAGCAACACCCTTCAAATTCCCATTTGAGCAGACACCTCTCCCAACTCCCGGCACCTGAGCCAGTTTTTCTGTGTCTGCTCTCACTTTTCTTCCCCCTCTCTTTAATCCCTCTTCTTCCCAAGTCCCTAACTGCTGCTGCTGCACTCTAACAACCATCTTCCCAGTGTTGCCACCACTGTTAGGGCTTTTCCCCTACACAGGATGCCCAAATCCTTTCCACCAAAAAAGCATCAGCCTCACTCTAACACCATGTAAATTCCCCCAAATTACCAACTTGCTGATATCTGAAACTGGGGAATTCCTCTGGAATTAAGACCAATAACAGAAAAATATCATCTGGAGAAGATTGAGCTCTCCTAGCAGATTTTTGACATGTCTACTCCCCACACTCACTCCTGTCTCCTGTGTTAATTTAGATGATGGTGATGGACACGTGCGACAGGCCAGGGACATCGCCCACCACCCACCAGTGAGCCATGGTGAGTCTCTGCATCTGCTGGGGGTTCCACCATCACTGGGCTCACCAAGAGCTCTCAGAGAACTTCCCCACGTCTTACAGGTGCACTGGCTCCTGCCAGGAGTATGCTGATTTTCTGATGGGCTGCAGAGGTGCCACAGCTCACAAGCTCAGGGGACTGTGCTACCAGCTGTGTCCTGGGCTCAGTACCTGATGAGGTGCTTTTGCAGGGGGAATTTTACAGATAAAGGTCCAAACTGGAAAGTGATGCTTCATTACTGGGAAGTGGTGATTAGTCATTTTCCAATTTTCACTACACAGTCGATGAGAAGGTTGGATGTGAGAGAATTACTGAACTGGCTGGGTCAGCATTAGTCCATAAGGCCAAAGATGGGTCCTACCTGGGTGGGGACAACTGGTGACAGACGTACTGGGAGTGGAGAGAATTCCTTCTCAGCAGTGTGTAGGCACTTTCAGCCGCTTGCTGTATGAGGTACAGACACTCTGGAGCACAAAAAGGCCATAATCAAATCCAACAAGTCAGGAAGTCTCCAAAGAATTACTTGGGCAAGGCCAGGGAACAACAATGGCTTTGCCCTGTTGAGGTCCCAAGGGCTGATTTAATTGTTAGAGATATGGATGTCATGGTCACCCTCTCTCTGGGGCAAAGCACTAAAACTCTGTGCTGTACCAGCAAGTGACTTTGTCCCCCAGATTTGCATTTGTCTGTGGTGATGCATCATCTGCATGACACAGGCAAATCACTGAGACCCAACCCACCCTGGGTGAGGGTCCTTGGGTGACAGAGATGCCTGGCTTGGTCTCACCAGACATGTTCACAGTATGTCTCCATCAGTTTGAATCCTGTCCTAGGAAGATGTGAAGCTCAGCTCTTGCATCGATCATGCCAAGATTTTGATTTACTCCTGTGAGTGCATGGCAGGAATGCAGCCTAGGAATGTGTGTGCAAAAGGACATAGACACAAAAGAAATACATCCCCCCAAAAAAAAGAAATCCCTTTCAGAGGGATTTAATAACCAGCTCTTGTTTCCAGCCTCAGCTTGGCCCAAGGACTGCAGCGAGATTCCCCGTGGAAGCCACAGCGGCGTCTACATCATCCAGCCCAAAGGGCTCCACCACCTCGTGGTGTACTGCGAGATGAACGTGACCCACGGGGGCTGGACCGTCATCCAGAGGAACCAGAGGGACACGCCGGTCACCTGGGCCGAGTCCTGGAGCACCTACAAGTTTGGCTTTGGGAACGTGCGCACCGAGTACTGGCTGGGCACCGAGTACATCCACCAGATTGCCAAGCAGAAGGTCTACCAGGTCCGGTTTGTCATCCAGGACTCCGCAGACAACCTCAGCTTCGCAGACTACAACCTGTTCAGCGTGGAAGACGAGTCCCACGGCTACCGGCTGAGGCTGGGCTCCTACAATGGCACAGCTGGGGATGCCATGACCTCAGACAACCCCAACAGCATGCACGACAACATGAAATTCTCTACAAAGGACCAGGATCAGGACACTTACAGTAAGAACTGTGCCTACAGCTATGAGGGCGGGTGGTGGTACTCATCGTGTTACTCCGTGCGGCTGAATTACAAGGGTGGCATGACATGGGGCAACCTGTGCAAGGGGAACTGCAAAGCCTCTCTTATCCTCATTAAACCAGCTTCATATTGTTAGTGCTTCTTCCTCCTCCTGTCCACAGCGGACAGTCCCTCTGCAAAGGCTCTGCATGGCCAAAGAGTGTGAGCCTCTCTGGAGCAGAGTGAGGAGCACAAGGGTAGCAGGGCTTTAACTAAATGCCACTTTACAATCCCCCCTCTCCAGTTGCAGACTCCCCTCTGCTCAGCTCCATTCCCCCGTGCTTGCCAATGATTCCTTGTCATTATGTTCATAATCAAGAATTTAAAAAACGCTTATGAAATTTGTGGATCCCGCGTGTACCTTCCCTGTAGGAAGAAAACACACAGCCCTGGAGCTACAGCATGGTTTCCTTGCTGTCTCCAGAACTCACAGAAAGCAAAAAAGCTGCATGCCCCAAATTTCCATATACTCTGAGCCTCTCTGCAGTGTTTGATAAAGCACCTAATAAACATGCTTGCTTGAGCTCATTCTTCAGTAATGACATCTGTTCTGTACCTCTGATCTTCTCCCCTGAGACCCAAGAACTCCCATGTCATGAGCCAGGACTGGAGTCTTGAGGCTTGTCATAGAATCACAGCTTGGTTTGGGTTGGAAGGTGACCTTAAAACCCATCTCATTCCAAACCCCCTGCCATGAGTAGGGACATCTTCCACTAAACCAGGCTATCCAGCCTGGAGAGAGAAAGCCTTGAGTCTTTCTCATCAATGTAAGAAAATTAGACCCAGTTAAATTGTGATAAAGGCCCTGTGGTCTGCACAGCATAGGGAGGGGATCCACAGAGCAGCTCCAGCATGGATTTGTGCTGGCTGGAAGAGCAACTCTCCTGTGCCAGGGTCAGAAGCTGGTAGAGCAAGGAGACGTGGCTGTTAGAGGGGTCCTGGAATTTTTCTTTTAGGTTTCTGAATCCCTGCAAACATTTAGTGACCCTGTGGCAGCAGTTCCTGGTCCAAGTGGGGCAGCCTTCCTCAGGGAACAAAGGGGCTGCACAGATCAGCCGTGACAGGATGCCCCAGGGACAGGGTGCCCGAGGGACAGGGTGCCCCAGGGGACAGGGTGCTCTGGTGACAGGGTGCCCAGGGGACAGGGTGCTCTGGTGACAGGGTGCCCCTGTGACAGGGTGCTCTGGTAACAGGGTGCCCCAGTGACAGGGTGCTCTGCTGACAGGGTGCCCCAAGGACAAGGTGCCCCAAGGACCGGGTGCCCCAGGGACAGGGTGCCCATGGCTCCCACCTCTCCTGAGACAGTGGGTAACAGGGCACCAGGCTGTTACAGGGTGCCCACAGCCGGGAGCAGGGTGCTCACAGAGGGAGCAGGGTGCTCACAGGGGGAGCAGGGTGCTCACAGAGGGAGCAGGGTGCTCACAGAAGGAGCAGGGTGCTCACAGGGGGAGCAGGGTGCTCACAGAGGGAGCAGGGTGCTCACAGGGGGAGCAGGGTGCTCACAGAGGGAGCAGGGTGCTCACAGGGGGAGCAGGGTGCTCACAGCCAGGAGCAGGTTGCGCACAGAAGGAGCAGGGCGCTCACAGCCGGGAGCAGGTTGCCCACAGCATGAGCAGGTTGCCCAGAGCGGGAGCAGGTTGCCCAGAGCCGGGAGCAGGTTGCCCAGAGCGGGGAGCAGGTTGCCCAGAGCGGGGAGCAGGTTGCACAGAGTGGGGAGCAGGTTGCCCAGAGCCGGGAGCAGGTTGCCCACAGCGGGGAGCAGGTTGCACAGAGTGGGGAGCAGGTTGCCCACAGCGTGTGCAGGTTGCCCAGAGCCGGGAGCAGGGTGCCCACAGCGGGGAGCAGGTTGCCCAGAGCGGGGAGCAGGTTGCCCACAGCATGTGCACGGTACGCGGAGCAGGAGCAGCGCCGGTGTCCGGGCGGGGGCGGTGCGGAGGGGGCGCTCCGCGCTCCGCTGCGGCTCCTTTAAGACCGGCGGGGGCGGCGGGCGCGGGGCGGCGCGCGCGGCTCCCGGCGGCGGGGGCGGGGGTCCCGGTGCCGATCCCGTTCCCGATCCCGTTCCCGATCCCGGTCCCGACCCCGGAGCCGGCCCATGTCCCGGCCCGCGGCGCCGCCCGGCTCCCCGCGCCGCCTCGGGGCGCTGAGCACGGCGCAGCTCCGGGCGCTGCTGCAGGACGAGCCGCGGCTGCAGCGCGCCGCCCGCCTCAGCAGGAAGGTACGGCGGGGCCGGGGGGCCGGGGCCGGTGTCCCGCAGCCGGGCAGGGTCGCGCCGTGCGCCGCTCGCTCCGCCGGGGCTGTCCCGCCGCGCAAGGTGGATGGAGCCGGGGAATCGGCACTGCGGGGCCGGGTGTCTCCGCCGGCACTGCCCTTATCCTGCCGCCCGTAATCCCGAGGCTCCGGGGGAGCCGCAGAGCCCACCGGCGGGGCGGGGGAACCTCCGCCCGGCGGCCCCACCGCGGCTGCGCGGCCTCCCGGTGCCGAACCCACGGCCACCGAACCCCGTCCGCCGCATCCCCGAGATCCGATGCGGTCCGGCCCTCCGCCCGCCCTCCAGCCCGGTCTGGTTTCCCGCAGCCGGGATAAACCCGCGCTCTCACGGCTCCGCTGCGGGAACGGGCTCGGGTTATTGTGGAATCGCTCTCGGCCCGATTTCAGCCTCTCCCCTCGGTGGCCCCGAGTGCAGGCGGTGTGTGCGCAGCGAGGGGAGGGTGTGTGTCCCTTCCCTGACATCCATGTCCTCTGCCGAGCGCTGTCCCTGCAGAGGGGCTGGGCAGCCGGCGCTGAATTGCCGCGGTCAGGTTTAGCCCGGCTCCAGCCGCTGCATTCCCCCGGGTTGCGCCCCCTTTCCAGGCACAGCACAGGGACAGAGTGCAGAAAAAGAGGGTTCACCCCCGATGGACGCTGCCGCCCGCCCAGCAAGGTGCTGGATCTCACTGGTTCTGCCCATTTCTCTCTTTGCTGACAAACACGGCCCAAATGCCATTCCCACAGTTCCAGAGTCTACAGCTGGAGCGGGAAATGTGTTTGGCTTCAAACTGCACTCAGGCCAGGGTGAATCTGTCCCTGCGCCCACGGCTGGAGGATGGGAAGGCTTCCCTGGCCATCAAGTACCAGGAGCTGCAGGAGATCCGAGAGGCGTGTTGGGACAAGCAGCAGCGCCTGGGTGAGTGGGGTGCAGCCTATGGGCTGAGGCACATCCAGAGCAACCCCTGTTCATATGAAGGTCCAGGTGGGCTCAGCATTCTTGCCCTACCCCAGGGAAATGGTTCAGCCATCATGAGGAGTGGTGGAGGTGATGCTCCCTATGACACAGCAAATTCTTAGCTGGGACCAGTCATGGAATCACAGAATCATTTCAGCTGGAAAGCACCTTAAAGATCATCTCATTCCATCCTGTGCTGTGGTGAGGGGCACCTTCTCCTAGGCCAGGTTGCTCCAAGCCCAGTCCAGCCTGGCCCTGAACAATTACAAGGATGAGGCATCCACAGCTTCTCTGGACAACCCGTGCCAGGGTGGGATGGAAGCTGTGGTGTGCCGGTGGCTCCAGGGATGCGTTTGGGAGGGCTTCAG
Organism: Taeniopygia guttata; assembly: GCF_048771995.1. NCBI lineage: Eukaryota > Metazoa > Chordata > Aves > Passeriformes > Estrildidae > Taeniopygia > Taeniopygia guttata. The sequence goes on along the minus strand of NC_133044.1, from coordinate 8,227,931 downwards.
TGCAAGGAGTGGGGGAGCTGATGCTTGGGGATGGGAAAGACAGCAACCCCAACAGCAGTGGTATCCAGGGGAAGGTTGGCAGCCCCATCCCCTTCTGGCACACAGAGGTTTACCTGGAGAAGTGGAGCCCACAGAGCGCCCTGGGCCAGCTCCAAGCCAAGCTTGATGCCTCCGAAGCAGAGTCAGAGGTGAGTTAGCTGACACCCCCTGTGCTGTTGTCCCTTCCTTACCAGGAAGCGCTCTCCATGCACTCCCATGTGCCAGAGCCTGCAGAACAGCCCAGGATCTAGGGGGTGCTCCTTCTAGTCCCACTGTCCATCCCACAGGCACAGATAAAGCAGTTCCTGGCCCAGGACCTGCCCCTCGAGTCCTTTCTGGAGTCCTTCTGCCAGAGCCGCACACGCTCCCACATCTGCCGGACACAGCTGGAGAAGCTGCAGGAGCTGCTGCAGAAGGAGCAGGCGCAGAAGGACCAGGTGGGCAGGGACCCTGTGGGCCCTGCGGGGTGCCCAGGTGCCCCAGCTAGCATGGCACCAGCCCGCCTTGCCCCCTTGCAGAGCGGAGTAGCCCCCAAAGCCTTTGATCTGTCGTACGGCTTCGTGCCTGCCTTCCTCATCCCCTCGGAAGCTGTGGCGCCCTTTCCCGTGCCGGCTGCACCTCCCAAACACCATCTCCCGGCGCTGGGACAGCAGCCAGCATCTCCCTGCTCCGAAAAGCCCAGCCTGGGCTCTCCCCTGCGCCTGGTCGGACACATCCCGGTGCTCAGCCCCCCGGCCGGCCGCGGGCAGCAGCAGCAGCAGCAGCAGGAGCAGGAGCAGGAGCAGGAGCCTCCGCACCGGTAGCAGGGCAGGGTGGGCATGTCCCTGCTCCCGAGCCTCCCGGGGGCTGGGCAGGAGCATCAGGGGTGGCGGGTGGTGTAGGTACAGCTCCAAAGGGTCTGTGGGGCAGGCACATGGGTGGGTGCTCCCAGAGGGATGGAGGTACTTGGTTGGGGCAGGTGCCACGGCCGGGTAGGGGGTTCTGCATTTGGGGAGCTGCCAGGGGGAGGTCTCTGCATCCACAGCAGGAGAGAAGTGGGGGTGGGTGGCTCATAGGGATGTCAGTGGGCTTAGCTGGGAGGGAAAGCAGGGAAAAGGCACAGGAGCACTGGGTGTGCCACATGCTTCCTAAATAAAGCCTCTTTCCATGCCCTGTGTGTGCTCTTTCTGTGCTCTGCCCTTTGACTCTGGCTAGGAACAGGCAGGGAGGAAAGGGTTACCAGGGAGCACCTGCCAGGCTTGGAGGTGACTGGCAGCTGAGGAGGGCCCTCCAGCCTGAGGAGCCCCCAGACCTTTCCTTTGCACTTGGCTCAGTGTTACGGTGAGCTCTTGGACACCCTTTTGTCCCCCTTTTCCCCGGGCCTCTGTGGCTCTGATCAAGATAACCCCTGGATCCTCCTTCCTGCCCCAACGGGGTTGGCAGGGAGCGAGGAGAGCCCACCCTGTCCAAAACCTATATAGACCCCTGAAACTTCCTGCTCTTTCTCTTTTGCCCCGCTCTCCATGGACACCACAGAATAAAGAGAGCTGTTCCAACTTCCCTGGGGTAAGAGCCTCTTTTGAATACTTTTCCCTCTCCTGGAATTCCTCCCCTCACAGCCCCATATCTCTGAGCTGGTCGGACCCTAGAGGGGGCTATGTGTGGGGGGGAAAACTATAGAAATTACAGCTCAGGACATCACCTCCCTGGAGAAGCTGAGAGCTCCTGCAAGGGGTGCAGAGCCTGCCCAGTGTGTCATGGACCAGTGAGGCGCCCAGAGAGGTGCCAGGGACCAGTTTGGCCCTGCACATGGGGAAGGCTTTTGGTGCCCAGAGATGCCTTGTGCCAGCAGCAAAGCCCCATGGAGGGTTATACCCTGTGGCTAGCTGGGCTTGCTCACAGCTTGGCAGCCACTGGTCTCCTCAGCCTGTACTTGTGTCCACCTTTCTCATGCCCTCAGGGGCCATTGTGCCCTTTGTCATTCTTTGTCCACCTCCCCCATTCCACCAGCCCTCTGAGCTCTCAGCCTGCTTCATCCCAGGCTGCTCTGTTCCTTTCCTTAGTATCACACCATGGATGGTGAGTCCGAGGGGTGGTGTTCCCCACCCACAGGGCACAGCCTGGTTCCCCCAGCTGCAGCCTCCTGGGGTGTTTATTTCCTGCTGTGGCATGTCCATTGTGCTGGTTTTAGCTTTTGGGTTGGTTTCAGACTCTTCTGCTCTCAGAGCCTGTCTGGCTGTATAACTCTTTTCCTCTTTTCCAACTGCTTGCCCATCTTGCCACTGGTACATAGACTGCTTGGAAATCATCCCAAGCAGCAGAAGCCCTGGCTCAGGCTACAAAACACCCCAAAATACAGGTCATTAGCTTTCAGTGTCTGATCACCCTCCCCCACTGAGGTTACTGGGCCTTATGCCAAACTTCAGCCCTCGTTTATGGCTAATATTCCAGTATTACCAGTTAAAGCAGGTTTAAAACTAGCACAAATATGCCAAATTTCAGCCCTCATTTATGGCTAATATTCCAGTATTACCAGTTAAAGCAGGCTTAAAACTAGCACAAATATGCCAAATTTCAGCCCTCATTTATGGCTAATATTCCAGTATTACCAGTTAAAGCAGGTTTAAAACTAGCACAAATAGGGGACCAGCCACTGTGCCTTTATTGGCATGTGAGGAGGTGGTAGTCACTGGACTATTTGGAGTTCCACAAAGCTCCTGCTTCTTTCCTGAGTCCCACTTTGGGCTCAGCCTGGCAATGAAAGGCCTGTTTGCCAGCCAGGCTCTGTGCTCACCTGCCTGGGCTGAGCCCCAGCCCCAGGCAGTGCTGGTGGGCTGTCACTGCCCTGCCACAGGGAACCAGGCACAGCACTGAGGCATGAGATGGGGCACCAGCAGCCAAAGCACCCAAAAACTGGCCAGGCCCCTGCAGTGCATCTCCCCAGGCAGTGCCTTCCCTGCACAGCTCCCCAGGGCTGGGCAGGGTCTGCCACCAGCTCCAGGACAAACTTCCTTGGCCCTGTGCAGGTATTGGGGCACCCCAGTGGCCCTGTGAATGAGGACTCAGGGTGAGCAGCTGCCTCTGCAGCCTGGGGAAGGTGAGTGTGACTGTGAGAGCTGCAGCACCAGCAGTGACAGTCTGAGCAGCCAGGTAAGCTGCTGCCGTGGTCTGTCTGTCTGTCAGTCCATAGGAGCCCTGCAGCACCCCAGGCAAGGTCAGGAAGCACTGGGCAACCCCACGGTCCTGCTGGGCTGGCCACCACCCCACTTCAGGGGGAGAACCTCGGGGAGAACTTTGGGAAGCTGCCAAGCCAGCTCCTGCCCTGGGGAGGTTCCTGCCACCCCAGAGCTGGTCCTGTCCAGTTTCCCAGTTTGGAGCACGCACTGGCTGGCCCCAGCTGTGTGGCTGGACACCCCCGCTGTGGTGATCCCTGCAGAGGGTGTCTGTGCATCCTGGTGCACCCTGTATCCCTGGGGATTGAGGGGTATCTGCCTGCCCACTGCCACCCACAGCTCCAGGCCCTCCACGGGCCAGCTGGGACTGGGGACAAGTTTCTGCACAGGGCAGCAGACTGGGGACATTGGCTCACAGGCAGAAGCTGGCAGTAGACAGGGTGACCCCCTCTGCCCCTCCTGCCCGCACAGTGGCTCTGCCTGCCTGTCCCTGCTCTGCAGGATGAAGGCAAGGAGGGTAAAGGTGCTCCTGCTCACCCTGGGGAGGAGGAGGAGGAGAGGTTGCCACTGGGTGTGCACCTGCATTTATTTCTGCATTTATTCAGCCTGGGCCCAGCCCAGCCCCTCTGCCAGCTGGTGCAGCCAGAGCTGGGCAGGGAGCTGGGGGCTCTGTCAGAGCCAGGCTGGATAAGGAGCAGCCCCCAGCCCTGGAGCAGAGCAGAGCAGCTGGGAGAAGAGGGGTGCCCCCCACTCCCCCCGGGAACCCCATGAGCCACAACCCCCAGGCAATGGGGTGCAGAGGGGGTACAAAGCTGGAGTAGGAGCAGCCGGGAAGGGGGTGCCAGTGTGCCCCAGCTGGGCCCCCGGAGCTGGCACAGGGCTGCTGAGGGAGGTCTATTAACAATTAACTCTATTAACCAAGAGTGGCCGCAGGGGATGCTTCTGAAGGGAGGGGCAGCTGCCCCCATGCTCGGGTGCTGCCGACCGTAGCAGCCCTTCCCTGGGAGGGCAGAGCCACCAGCAGCAGGACTGGGGTGCAGAGTTCTGCCCACACAAGTGAGGGCTGGGGCTGTACCAGGGCTGTCCCCTCATCCCCATCCCTGCCAGGCCAGCCCTTTTGTGGGGTGGAGGCTGATGGCCACCCCTTACTGCTGCTCAGGACTCCCCCAGCCTGCAGCTCCCTGTTCCTGCCCCTCACAAAGATCTGCCAGCAGCCAGGTTTGACCCCTTCCTTTCCAAAGAGCTGGCCAGCTACTGCAGGAGGAGGCTCTGATGAGGCGCTGAGACCCCACACTCCCAGGCTGCAGCACCCACCAGCTGAGGGGGGGCAGCTCAGCACCCCAAACCTGCGATTATGGGGATGTCAGCTCGTAAAAAGGGGCTGGGGTAGGAGTGGGGTCTGCACTGACCTTGGAAGACTTCAGTACAGGCCCATCAGGCTCCATCCAGCTTGTTTAAGTTTCACTGTGGAGTGTTAGATTTCCTTAGCCTGTCACAGCATCAAATTCCCAAGTGGCTGTTAACTACTCGGATTTTGGTGCTTCCCTTTGATGTCTGCTGTCAGTGATGTAAGGGTGGGAATGAGAAACAGCAAAATAACCCACAGGGTGAAGGTGCAGGGTGGAGCAGTCCAGGCCTGGATGGGTGGGCATGGGGTGATGGCTGAGGCCCCACCACCAGCTCACCCTTGGGCAGTTCCTTTTGGTGACACAAAACCTGGTGCCAGGGCTAAGAGAGAGAAGGACAAACATCCAACATGAATGCAATACAATTTCACTTGCAGGCAACTTGGAGCCACAGGGCGAGGAAGTGAGGGGTAGGATATGCTAAAATATGTGTAAAAATAGCCCCAGTGGGCTGGAGACTGAGGAGGAAGAAATCCCTGCTGTGAACATCACACTCCTCCCAGCAAAGGCCTCAGGTTGCTCATGGTGAAGTCTCCAGCTGAAACTGCCACCTCACCCCACCTGAGGACACGGGCCAGGAGGGGCTGTGGATGGCTCAGCTGCTCCTGCAGTCTGTGTTGTAGGGATGGATTTATCCTCAAAGCAGGAAAAGGAGCTGGGAGTAGCAGCTGCTCCCTGCTGTGACCCCTGCTGATGGCTGCCTTGGCCCAGCTGCAGGAAGGGGACTCCTGTTCTCACAGGAATAACCCCCCGCATGTCAGTGTCCCCAAGGATGCATCCTGGTTCCTGAGATATAAAGGCCACAGGGAATTACTGAGCTTTATCCTCTGCTCATCTCCCAGTTCTGTACAGCTCACAGCCCCAGCCACCATTCACCCAGGCTGTGCTCACCTGCCTAAAGGAAAGCAGCATAAAACCCAGTTGTTCCTGGCACCTCTCCATCAAGGAAACAACTGGGGAACAAGAAGAATACAGTGACACTGTTGACACAAGGAGAAGAAGGGGCAGGACAGTGCTAGGCTGGTAGGCAGTCTGTGCACTTGGCCCAGCTCCAGCCACTTGCTGCCCAAGCTCCTGAAATCCTTCCCAGAGCAGAGGAGCACTCAGGCCTGACCAGAGCAAAGTTGACACTGGAGAGTTTAGGGCACCCTCCTCTGTCCAGGCAGCAGGTGAGTGCAGAGCACAGGGGATTTCACCAGGGCACAGCCACCCCTGGGCAGGCAGCACAGAACAGGACCTCCAGCACCAGCAGGGATGGCCATGGTGGTCCAGAGGCCACCCTGCCCTGCTGCCTGCAGGCTGCATGCCCACCCCTTCCCAGCAAAGCAAACAGAACTCCCCTCCCTGCCCTCTTCTTCACTGGCTGAAGTCAGGATGTGAAACACCTGCCTGTCCTCACCCATGTTTTCCAGCAAGTGCAAGGAATATTTACCACCCAGGCCCACCAAAAGAAAGATGTGTCATTGTGCCACCAATTTATGGCTGGATGTCTTTAATCTTCAAAATACATCACAGAGACCTGAGGAGGAAGAGGAAGAACCAGCAGCAGGAACTGCCAAACCCCTGTTTGGGTGGGAGCTAGAGGAGTGCTCCCTAGTGCCATGGACATGGCTGGCTTTTCCAGCCTGGAAATTAATGTTTCCTGCCAAATTCTGCCCAAAAAGCTACCTCTGATCTTTCAGTGATTTGCTTTACAGAATGAAGGTGAGCATGACAATGCATCAGCAGGTGCCAGAGCCACAGCTCCAGGGAGCTTCCCTCTGCAGCCAGGGCACACCAGGCTCCTGTGTCTCCCACGATGATGTCTAGTGCTGTGATCCCAGCTGAAGGGACAGGCTGGCACGCAGTGAGGATCCTGGAATGCTCACTCTGCCCCTGGGCTCTTAGTCCAAGCATGCAGCAGCCTCTAGCGTGCAGCTGGAGGTGGCACAAGGCTGTTGGGAGCAGGCAGAGAGCAATCCTGCACAGCCAGCAGGCACGGTGGTCTCTGCTGTGTCACTGCTTCAGCTCTGAGCGTCACAGAAATCCACAGTGGAAAACACAGGGCATTCACTTGTGACATTCTCCTGCTGGGACAAAACACAGCCCAGGGTCTGGGTGATGAGGGAACAAGGGTTGGGCTCCTGCTCACCCCACTGACAGCAAACCCAGTGTCTCACACAGTCTTTGGCACTCTCAGGCCACTGCCATGAAGCTTCTGTCCCTCAGCTCAGGTAGCAGCAGCACAGCACAGGTGAGCCTTCACCCAAGGACAGAGAAAAGGTTCTGAGAAATACAATCTTTAGTTCTTAAAGCACTTCAATGTTTAAATAGGCAAAAACTCTTGTGCAAATGATGCTCAGACAGGTGTAAAACACAGAGAATAGCACTTGGTGCCCACAGGTGCACCACAGCCAGAAAACCTCAGAGGGAGGGGCTTGTCTGAAATTCCTGGCAGGCCCTACACAGGACAGAGGATTTCAGACACCAAAGTGCTTTCTCACACCTCCAGGCAATGTCACACACTGACCAGGGCACGAGCCAGTGTGGGCTCAGGTTTCATTCCTCAAGTCTGGATCTAGGACTCGTGTCCCTGCCATTCTGAGCAGGCTGATGCAGTGGGACATCAGGAGCTCCCCAGAGATGTTGTGACAGTAGGTGTGCCAGCACAGCTCTGGCATCAGCAGAGCCACCAGTGAATGCAACCCTGAACACACAGAGCACACAGCACCTCTGACAGCCTTTAATCCCTGCAGGCACACCAAGGTCACACAGCTGTGCCAAAGGAGGGGACACATGCCAGTCCCGAGTGCAGCAACTGTGCAGGTGGCACTGGCTGAGGGGGCACATCCAGAGCTCCTGCCGCACCTCTGCGAGGTCCCGCTGAGTGGCACAGGCTGTGCCCACAGAGGGCATCCAGGGGCACCCGTGTCTCAAGGTCAGGCTGGCAGGGGCCAGCTCACAGCCTGTGGAGCCTGCCGGTGGATTCCTGCCCGTGAAGGTCACGCTGGCCGAGTGCAGTGTCCCAGGCCGGAGAGCAGACACCGGGCGCTGCAGGGTGACACCGCGGGGGCTGCCCAGCCCCGCCACGGCCCCGCCGTCACTTGAGGCCGTAGAGCAGCGCGATGGTCAGGAAGAAGAGCATCCCGACGGAGAGATCCGAGAGGACCCGCAGGCGTCCCTGTGCCGCGGTCTCCTCCCGCCGGAGGCGCAGCTGCTCCCGCCGCGCCCGCTGCAGCTGCTCCCGCTGCAGCTGCTCCCCGTAGTGCGCGCGGTAGAAGGCGTCGAAGTCGAAGGGCGCGGGGACGGGCCCCGGGCGGGCGGCGGCGGCGCGGGGCGGCGGCGGGGCGGCGGCGGCGGCGGCGGCGGCGGGGCCCGAGGGCCGGGGCGCGTCGCGCAGCTCCGCGGCGCTCAGCAGCCCGCGGTCGTACCTGCGGCGCAGCGCGGCGCTGCCCAGCACCCGGTAAGCCTCGCTGACGGCGGCGAAGCGCTCGGCCGCGGCCGCGCTGCCGGCGTTGCGGTCGGGGTGGTAGCGGAACGACTTCTCGTAGTACGCCGTTTTGATCTGCGCCGCCGTCGCCGTGGGCGCGACCCCCAGCACCTCGTAGAGGTCGCGGCGAGGCCGCGGGGGTCCGGCGCCGCCCGTCTGCGCGGCCCGGGACGGCGGCGGGGCGCGGCCGAGCAGCGGGGCCGCGGGGAGGAGCCGCCGCAGCCGCCCGAGCGCCGCCGGCGCCATGGCGGCCTGAGCGCCCGCCCGGACCGTGCCGCGGCGCGGGGCAGTGACGTGTGCACCCACCGGCCCGGTACGGCGCGCGGCAGTGACGTGTGCACCGACCGGCCCGGTACGGCGCGGGGCAGTGACGTGTGCACCCACCGGCCCGGTACGGCACGCGGCAGTGACGTGTGCACCGACCGGCCCGGTACGGCACGCGCGCGCAGCATGGCGGGCAGCGGCCGCCGGCCCGAGCACCGCGGGCCGCCCGAGCTGGTGAGCGGCGGCGGACGGGAGCGGCTCCGCCGGGGGAACCGGGCTCCGCTAGGGGAACGGGCTCCGCTAGGGGAACCGGGCTCCGGTTGGGGAACGGGCTCCGCCGGAGGGAGCGGGCTCCGCTGGGATAGGAGGAACCGGGCCCCGCCGGTGGAACCGGGCTCCGTTAAGGGAACGGGCTCCGCCGGAGGGAGCGGGCTCCGCTGGGGGATACGGGCTCCGCTGGGATAGAAGGAACCGGGGTCCGCCGGGGGAGAAGCGGGCTCCGGTTGGGGAACCGGGCTCCCCTGAGGTAGGGGGAACCGGGCCCCGCCGGTGGAACCGGGCCCCGCCGGTGGAACCGGGCTCCGCTAGGGGAGCGGGCTCCGCTGAGATAGGAGGAACCGGGGTCCGCCGGGGGAACCGGGCTCCGCTGGGGGATACGGGCTCCGCCGGGGGAGAACCGGGCTCCGGTTGGGGAACCGGGCTCCCCTGAGGTAGGAGGAACCGGGCCCCGCCGGTGGAACCGGGCCCCGCCGCGGGCCGGGCCTCACCGCGGTCCCGCTCTCTCTCGTTGCAGTTCTACGATGAGGCCGAGGCCCGCAAGTACACGCAGAAGTACGGCGGGGACAGCTGCCGGTGGTGGGGCGGGCATGGACGGGATCTACCGGGGCTGGGGGTGGCGCTGGATCCTGCCGGGAGCGGTGGGGCGCTTGTCGGGAGGCCTGGGGGGCCGGCCCGGCCGGGAGCAGCGGGGGTCGGGTGCTGCCGGGGGGCGAGGGATGCCCCGGTCCCGCCGGGAGGTGAGGGATGCTCCGGTCCCGCCGGGAGGCGGTGCGGGGGTTGTCGCCCCTCGCCCACGCCGTGCCGTGCCTCAGCTCCCGCGTGGTGGAGATCCAGTCCCAGATGTCGGAGCGCGCTGTGGAGCTGCTGGGGCTGCCCGAGGACCGCCCGTGCCTCCTCCTGGACGTGGGGTGAGCGCGGCTCTGCCCCTTCCGTGGCACACGGGGGCTGGGTGGCCCGGTGCCACGGCAGCACGGTCTTCTGTGGGTGCAGAAGAGGGACGGGCTGCTGTGACGCCGGGGTTGTGTGGCCAGCACAGCCTCAGAGCAGTCCCCTGAGCCCGGCGTTTCCCCTTCCTCCCTCCAGCTGCGGCTCAGGGCTGAGTGGGGATTACATCTCCGAGGAGGGTCACTACTGGATCGGCATGGACATCAGCCCTGCCATGCTGGGTGAGCACAACCTCCCCTGAGAAACCCTCCGAGGCCCCAAGGGTGGCAGCTGATTGCCCGAGCTGTGTGTGTTCTGTGCAGATGTGGCCGTGGAGAGGGAGGTGGAAGGAGACCTTCTCCTGGCAGATGTGGGTCATGGCATTCCCTTCAGGCCTGGCATGTTTGATGGCTGTATCAGGTGAGTCTGTGCAGCTGAGCTCTCCTGGCACCCCTGATGCCCACCTGGTCAGTCACAGGTGAGAGGCACTGGCCTTGTCAGCCACTCTCTTTGCTCTGTGCAGCTTGGCTCCATCACTCCAGGACAAACCTCCAAAATTCTGCATGTTAGAAGCAGCTTGTGACAGCTGTTTCCCAGGTGATGCTCATCCTTTTGTGCTGGTGAGCTGGGAGTTTTGTTGAAGGAAAGAAAGTAAAACTGGGGATATTGTCAGGATGGCTGAGACTTGCTCCAAGGAGGAGAACAAAGTGTTAAGTGGCACAGCTTAGAAAAGTCCGTTTCTGGATCAAGGTTTGATGCTTGGCTTTGGGATGAAGGGGACAGGGAAACTTAGCTGCTTAGAGAACAGCTGGGAAGAAGCAAGGGCTGTCCATTGCTGAGCCAAAAGCTCTGTTTTAGATTGCTCCCTGGGCAAACCTGCTTGGCCAGGCAAGGGACACAGCTGAACCCTCCAGCATTTCTCAGGAACTGTAATGATTGCACCAGGAGTAAGGGGTTCAAGCTGAAAGGGGGGAAATTCAGGTGAGATACAGAGAAGAAATTCTTCCCTGTGAGGGTGCTGAGGCCCTGGCACAGGTTGCCCAGAGCAGCTGTGCCTGCCCCATCTCTGGAATTGTCCAAGGCCAGGTTGGACAGGGCTTAGAGAAACCTGGTCCTGTGGGAGGTGTTCCTGCCCACAGCAAGAGCTGGAACAAGCTGAGATATAAGGTCTCTTTCAACTCAAAGCATCTGTCATTTTAGGATTTGAGCACTTGGACTAAAGGGGATGCTTGGTGGTGCTTTTGTCCTTTAAGTTATGCACCTTGTTAAGTTTTGGCATAGTGAGCCTCCAGGGGGGTTTGTGTAGCTGTGAAACAGAGGGCAGAGCAACACAGAGGAAATTTTTTCATTTCCCTGAGGCCCAGCACATGCCTAGTGCAGGAATTCAGCTCAAATGGAGGCGGCAAGCTCTGTGAAGGAACCAATGGTTCTGTCCTGAGGGTCTTATTTTCCTTTCAGTATTTCTGCAGTGCAGTGGCTCTGTAATGCTGACAAGAAGTCACACAGCCCTCCCAAACGCCTCTACAGATTCTTCTCCACTCTTTACACTGCCCTGGTAAGTGCCACCCTCCGCCTGCCAAGTCTCTGCTGCTCTTATGTCTTTGCTTTTTAGCAAGGTACTTCAAGTCAGGTTGTTTTCAGTAACTGCTGCTCTGAAGCAGGACTGGCAGGAGCAGCCTCTGCCTGGTGCTCTTTTCATCAAGGTTGGATTTGGTAGTCTTGGTGGTCTTTTCCCAACCTAACAGTTCATGATTCTGGGATACCTGGTGTTCCCCCATACCTCACTGGCTCTGTGGGCTGGGCAGCTCTCCTGGGAGCCTTGTCCTGGAGGTTTTGGGGAGGAGGGAGTTTGTGTCTGGGGCGGGCAGGGGGTGAGCCAGAGGGGTGACCTGCACTGGGACAGGTGTGTGATCAGCTCTGTTTCCTGCAGGCCCGAGGATCCCGAGCTGTGCTGCAGCTGTACCCCGAGAACTCTGAGCAGGTACAGCCCATCAGTGAGCTGGGAGGGGGTACAGGCAGAGAAATCTTTTGGGGCTCTGAATGCATCGTGTTTTTCCACATCAAGGCAGTGTCCCTGTCCTGCCTGCCACTTCTAAAGCCCTTCAGGAGCCCAGAAAAATAACCTGTAAGGAGGAAACCTTGTAGAGGTTCTGTTGTTTCAGAGATTGTCTTGGCTGAGCCTTAAAGTGGTGGGACACGATGCGAGTGTGGGTTTGAAGAGTGGCTTAACTCAGGCCTGGAAAATCCAGCCCAGTATCTCTCTCCTAGAGAATCTGCTGTGCCAGCTAACCTAGGCTAGACCGAGGAGCAGGGAGAACCAACAAAGTCAGGGAATTGGTGTCTGGATGGGACTGCAGAACCAGGAGGAAGAGCAGTCCCTCTTGGGAATGCCCAGTCAGGTGTGGTGCTTCCAGAGGTCTCTTGGGCTTTCCTGGGGGAGGGTTGGTAATTAACTTTGCACCTGCTCTTTTTCCCAGCTGGAGCTCATCACAGCCCAAGCCATGAGAGCTGGATTTACAGGGGGAATGGTGGTGGATTACCCCAACAGTGCCAAAGCCAAGAAGTGAGTCCTGGATATCTGTGTGTGTTTGGGGCAAAGCCTGGGTTTAGCAGTGATTTTTTTTTTTTTTCCTTCCCCTGAGCTGTTCTCTCTCCCATTATACAGTTCTGGACAGAGGTTAAAGCTTAGCTCTGACTCTGTTATAAACCATCTCAGTCTTGCCTGGGGACTGAGACTCACATGCTGAATCCCACGTTTATGTTCCTTATTCTTGTTCTTTCAGGTTCTTCCTCTGTCTCTTCGTTGGGACATCTGGCACATTACCAAAGGTGAGGGTCTCCATGAGGCAGCAGATCTGCTGTCCTGGATGATGTGGAGGAGCTGTGGGCAGTGTGGGAGCCAAACAGCTCTGTGAGTGCAGATGTGACTTCATTTATGCATTTTCTGCCAGTCACCAAGCCCTGCTCTCATATAATCACAGACTGGGTTGGGTTGGAGGGAACCTTACAGCTCATCCTGTTCCACCCCTGCCATGGCAGGGACACCTTCCACTATCCCAGGTTGCTCCAAGCCCCATCCAGCCTGGCCTTGGGCACTGCCAGGGATGGGGCAGCCACAGCTGCTCTGGGCAACCTGAGCCAGAGCCTCACCACCCTCGTAGGGAAGAATTTCTTCCCATATGCAATCTAACCCTTCCCTCTTTAAAGCTGTTCTTCTGACATCTGCCTTTTTTTGCCATGATTTCTGGAAGACCAGTTTGTTCCTGCTCTGCTCCTTCCCCTTGCAGATCCCTCCATTCCCCTTAGTTTTGATGGGCTGTGCCTGGTCCAGAGGAGGACACAACTTCCCAATTTTGCTTTCCAGGGCCTTGGTACCGAGTGTGCCAGTGAAGAGCTGCACCAGGCAAAGTTCACCAATGAGAGGTATCGTGTGGGGGTGAGGCTGCAGGTCCTCCCCCACAAGGAGTGGCAGCCTTTGGGGGCTGAGCTTTACTGGGGATCACACTGCTGCTGTGTGAGAAGCAATGGGAGGGGAAGGCCAGGGAGGACTCATAGAACTAGTTAATTCCCCCTTCCATGTGGCTGCAGGTGCTTTCCCCAGAGCTGTGGCTGAGCAGTCAGTCAGATGTGCTTTCTGCCCAGCAGTGCGCTCTCCAGCTGGCAGTGGTGTGGGAGAGGGAATGTTTACAGGGCTCATGATGGAGCCATGGAGGCAGGCTGCAGTGCCTGAGTCCTGGCATTCCCTTTTTTCTCCTGTCCAGGTCTTAGATGTGGCCTGGGGGTTTCTGCTGCTGGCCAGGTCTCTTCCCACAGCAGTGGTGCAGGGAGGAGCCCCTCTTGCAGCCATTGGGAGAGACAAAACAAAAACCAGAGGAAAGTTGTCGTGGCTGCCAGGAGCTTGTGGCTGCCATGTTTTCCTGCCTCTTACATTGCTGTTATCTGCTCACTTAGTCTAAGGTGTATCTGGTCTCGGAGGGCAGTAGCAGAGCTGGGAATGTTGTAGGAAGCCTGACTTTGTCTGCCTTGTTTGGAGCAGAGCAGGCAAGGGGAAGGTGGTTGTGCACGAGCCTGTAATGCCCTGAGATCCCAGAGAGCAGCATGCTGCTGGTGTGACTAGGGGTATGGCCTGGGGGTGTGCTGGACTGCTGGAGTTCATAGGTCAGGATCCCTCAGCTCCAAGCCAGGGCTGGAATCATCTTCCTCCTCCAGTGTGTCTGGAGTTTGGCCACCTGCCCAGGGTGGTGGGAGGGAAACTCACTACTTCTGTGGCCCAGTTCTGGGTGACAGTCCTCTGGGGCAGAGAAATGTGCCCCCACACCTCGGTTTCTCTCCAGCTGCTGTCCACTTTCCCCACAGGACACGGTTCAGAAATGTCAAGGGCAAGTCTGTGAAGAAAAGCCGGGACTGGATCCTGGAGAAGAAGGAGCGTAGACGCCGCCAGGGCAAGTGAGTCCAGCTGAGTCCTGCCTCAGAGGCTGGGCTGGCCTGCTGTCACCTGTCCAGCCAAACTCCTGCCACAAACCTGCTCCTTCCCCTCCTGCAGTGACCTGCAGGTGTGCTGAGCTGTTCCTGCTTTTCCCACAGGGAGGTGCGAGCAGACACCAAATACACGGGCCGGAAGCGCCGGCCTCGCTTCTGAACTGCTCTGCACACTGCTGGCGTGGAAGGTGACATGTGGGTGCCTCCAGAGAGCCTCCTGTGGATGGCACAGATGGCACCCCACACCTGGGGACTTGCTGGGACTGCTCATTGTGGCTCTTCAAGGTACAGACTGGCTCAGGTACTGCCAAACAGCAAAGCTGCCAGGCCTGTTTCCCTGGTGAAGGTGCAGGCAGTGCTCTGGCACTGCTGCTGGGCAGTGCTCTACAGTGCCATCACTTACCTTCCCGAGTGCAGTGAGCCAGCTGAGCTCCAGGTAAGCCAGGAGGTGATATCCAGTTCCTCACTAAAGAGTCAAAGAGTTGGAAGTGTTTGCTGGTGTCCTGCGTCCTGCCCTTGGTGCTGGGAGTACTGAGCTGGGAATATGGTACCTCGTTCCCTGCCAGCTTCCCCTCTGCCTGCAGAGGATCCACACTAGATCCATGAGGACAAAGTTGCTGCTGGCACAAGTGTTACTCCAGTAGCCATTTGCTGCTGTTGGGCTTGGCACCAAGCCCACCCTGTTTGCTTTAGTGCTTCCAAAATGCTGGGGCTGATTGGACCCCCCCATCACTTCTTCCCTTCCCCTGGAACAAGGAGAGGTGCCACCCAGAGCTTTACAGTTACAAATGTTTATTCTACATAAAAATTCCACAAAATGGGAAGCTGTTTTGCACCCAAAGCCTTGGGAGGAGAAAGGAATGCTAGCAGGAAGGAAAAGAGGGAAGGAGAAGAGAGGCAACATACAGTGTCATCCAGCCCAGTGAGACAGAGCAAGCCAGGGTCAAGATCCACATAGAAAACAAGGACACTTAGCTCACAGTACAGCAACAGTAGAACTCCACAGGGGGCTCGGAAAGCCTTCAAGTACATTAATTACAAAAAAAAAAACCCAATCCCCAGTTCGAGTGCAAGCTGTGCGTGCCCCACACTGCTCATGGAATACTGCATCAACACGCTCCCGGCGTGGGGAGGGCGGGTGGCACTTGGAACAGAGGTGGTGGAACCCAAAGGACAAGCAGGTGCAGGTTGGGGGCTGGAAAGAAAAGGTGAAACATCTTCCCAAAGCACAACCACACTTGGTGATTTGGTCTGTACATGCAACGACAGGTAGGTGAAAAGGAACTCAATGGGGCTTCCCGTAGTGCAGGGGTAATTATTGCACCAAAACACCCTCCCCTCACAGCGAGGACAGTGTGAGCCTGCCTGTGGGGCAGCAGTGGCAGCCTGCTCCTCATCTCCCTTGCTTTGGAGCCCAGCACTGCTGCTGCCCACAGGATCCCAGCAAGGTGCCAGCGGCCCTGACTGGCCCCATCTGACTCCTGCTGCTGTGGGGGCTGCTGGCAGTGGTGGTGCCAACAAGGAGCAAGGGCCAAGAAATTCCCCCCCGGGGCAGTTCCTGGCCTTGTGCCTTGACAGGGGTGCCACAGCCAAGATGTCAGGTGAGCTTGTGCCACTAAAGCCGCTGCCTGGAAGAAAAAAAAGTTACCTTGTGCTAGCAGTTGGCATGGCTGCAGGGCAGGAGCATGGCTGCGGGGCAGCAGCCTGGGAGGAGGGTTTTCCTGCCTGCCCAGTGTTATTGCTTCCTGGAGGGGCCCTGGGGCTCTTGCCTGGCAGAGTAAGCATTGGCGGCAGTGGCAGGGAGCTGCTGAGGGACAGAAGCATGGCCACTGCCTCTTCCTGCAGCCAGACATGTTCCCCTGGAGCAGAGACCCTGCCCTTGCCTGCCTCAGCCCTGCCTGCATGGTCCGGGTGCCCCAAGCCCTTCAGTGCACACAGGCTGCAGTGCTGGAGCTCACATCGGTGCTGTGGGACTGTGAGGGAAGGGGGCTCTGGTCTGGGATGTTCCCATGGCTGCACCCCGAGGGGCTTGGAGTGGGCAGTGTGGGGAACCAGGCTGGAGCCACTTCCCAAGGGCAGCTGCATGCAGCAGGGGGCTGGCTGGGGGGACACCGGGTGACATGGCAGAGAAGCTGTGTCAGGGCTGCTGCTGGGCAGGGCTGGCCCTGGGGCAGGCAGCACTCTGTGGGGCAGCCACTGCCTTTCCCCTGCACCCAGGGGCACCACGCACAGCCAGTGCCCGAGCCACAGCACCCTGCCAGCTTGTGGAGCTGCCCTGCCCTGGTGCTGGTGGGAGGTGACGCTGCCTGAGGCTGGAATACTGGCTGCCAGCAAGTGTCCCTTTCCTGCTACCAGCACCTGACAGCCAGCCCCTGTCCCAGAGTGGCAGAGAGCCTAGCCTGCCTTGGGACTCCTCTGTGGTGCTTTGGCATGTGCACAGGCCAGCCAGAGCCCTGGGGTCTCCAGAGGAAGGTGAGGGCAGAGCTCTGTCCCTAGCCTAAGGGAAACGGGCGATGGCAGTACTGCACCCCCCTGAGCTGTTTGTGAGACCCCCACAGCAGCTGCATCTGTGTCACGGGCACAGCAGAGGGCACAGGACACCCAGGTTGTCCCACAGCACCCCACTGAGAGCAGGTGCCTCACTGGATGGCTGGGCAGAAGGACACGGTGCCAGCAGCAGCAGGGTGCCAGGAGGTGGCAGGCAGGCAGGCAGGCACTGGCCTGCTCAGAACCTGACTGGGTACAGGAGGAGGAAGGCTGCTACTCCTCACTTGCAGGGGGCTGGATGCAGCAAGGGCTGCTCCTGGGACCACAACAGGAGAAAGCCCAACTGCTTCTAACCCCCGGCCATGGGTATGAAAAAGCAAGGCTGGAGCAGCCCTGCTTGCAGGTGAGTGCTGCCAGGGGCTGGTGGACATCAGCAACAGCCCCAAAGCCCGGCAGGCAGAGTCCAGGCCCGTGGGCAAGAAGAGCCAGGAGCACCGTGTGCCAGGGCTGAGAGCACTGCCATGAGGCTGTGCTGCAGGATGAGCAGCCAGTGAAACTCACTGGCCTTAGTGCCATCCTGCCCTGCCAGGCCAGCATCCAGGAGCAGCACTGGCCCTCACATGCCCTATTCCTGTCCCCAGGGAACTGTGATAGCCCCAAGCAGCAGCTCCTTATTCCACACTGCTCCATCAGGCACCCACCACCTGCACCTCCAGCCTTTGGCACCCTACTGGGGTGAGGGCTCATGTGGGGAGGGGACAGCCCTGCCACGGGAGGAGCGGCAGGGATGGAGCCCCAGAGCCAGGCAGAGTCACTGGCCAGGCAGGGCCGGGCAGGGCGCACCCCTGGGGAAGGGCCCCGGAGAGAAGCAGCCCAAGGGAAGGTGTTTGCAAGCACAGATGCGGCTGACAGACATGAGAGCTGGAGGTGATGGGCAAGCTGGGGAGGTTGACTGGGCACCACACTCCCAAGGACCGCAACACCCATCATCCCTCCCTCCTCCTGCCACACAGACTGCCCATCACACCGCGAGCAGCAGCGCCCACGGGCACTTCCACCCCCCACCCAGTCCCAGGCAGCCACCCAGCCTGGAGCAGTGATGAGAGCTCGGGGTCCCCCCCGGGGTCCCCCTTGCACCCATCACCATCGCCGGCCCCCCGCCTGCGCCCCGGGGCTGGAGCTCCCTCCACACAGACGCACCGCACCGCACACACAGCGTCACAAACAACCATGCATTAGAAACTGAAATGCTGCTGGGAGGCTCCGGGGCTGCGTGGGTTGCTCCGGTGTGGCTGCAGCCCCATGGCACGCGCGGCTCCATCCATCGCACACAAACAGTCCCGGGGGGTGAGGCTAGCCGAAAATGCCGCCGAAGGTGGAGGCGATGACGATGCCCAGGATCACACAGCAGATTATGATCATGATCTTCTTCTGCTCAGGTATCCCAGCAGCGGTAGGGAGAGAGGGGAGAGGGGGTGGTGAGTGTTGGGGCAGGATGGACCCAGGAGTTCAGAATGGCACTCTGTCCCGCTCCCCTTTGCCCGTGGTGGGCTCTGAGCAACACCCTGGGAGCCTGAAGGGTTTGGCAGTCCTGGGCAGGGAGGGACACTCCTGCTCCTGCCCTGGCTTGGCAGAGCTGAGCTGGTGGCCTTCAGGGAGCAGGACAGACAGCTGGCACTGTGCTCAGAGTCTGAGCTGAACCATGACCTTTCCTTATTTTGTTTTTGCAAGGAATGTGGCTCTCACAGCGTGCCTAGTCCAGGGGTCCACCTCATCCCTTTTCCTCCCCCCAAGCAGCACCCCTGCCCTATGGCTCACTGTCATCTTCCACACAGTCTGTGCTGGGAGCTCTGCCTCAGCTGTGCAACCCTCAGGAGCTGGGCTGCTCCCAGTGGTGTGGGCACTGTGGTCCCTGGGCACCTGTGCAGGCTGCCTGGGGCAGGCGAGGTGCCAGCCAGGTGCTGTGCTGGGATGGAGGTGTCAGCAGTGCAGGCAGGGGCAGTGGGGCCCGGGCAGAGCCGTGACTCACCCGCCTGGCTTTGCTCTGGTACTTCACCGCTTTTTTGGTGTCGGACACAGCCCTCTCCACGTAGTCCACCGAGTGCTCCACGTTGTACTCGATGCGGTCAATCATTTCTCCCTGCAGGAGGAGGACACAGCCCGCGCGCCCCCGCGCACGCAGGCGTCAGCTCCTTCCTGCTCTGCTGCTCCCTGGCTGCGGGGGATGCTGCCCTGGCCAGCAGCCCTGCACAGAGAGAAGCACCATCAGAGCTGCCTGTGCCTCTGGGTGTTCCCTGGGCTGCCCGCCCCGTCCCAGAGCATCTCTGTGCACATCCCAGCACGGAGACAAGCAAGGGTGAGGGCCAAGGGAGCTCCCAGCCCAGTCCTGGTGCTGAGCTGTCCAATATCTCAGGTGACATCAAACCCACCACGGGATCTACACCAGCACCACCCCCCATGCTGCTGAAACAGGAGCAAGGCCAGCGCCAGCAGCACCAGGGGGGATGCCCAGGAAACCATGCACGTGCAGGGACCAGGGCCCACCACTCCCATCCGCACAAGCGCCCACCGAAGGCAGGAGGGCCCGGAGCGAGGCCAGCCAGCACTGAAGAGCCCTACAGAGACCCCTGCCCCATTCTGCCCCTGCTGCAGGGGTAGGCTGGGAGTGGGGGCTCCTCTGGGTGTGGGGACATGGGTGGGGGCGAGCTCCTCCAGCCTTGTTCACCTCCTTTGGCCCCATCCTGACCAAGTCTGCAGCAGCTGGACAGCGCTGGCAGGAGAAGGAGGTTTGAAGCCCCGTGTCCTCCTGCATGGCACGGAGGGAATTGAGGGCACAGAGCCATGGGCTCATAGCCAGCAACTCTGCAATGCCCATTTCTCAACCTAATGCTGGAGAGCACAAGGAGGACAAACCCCGGGGCTCAGGGGTTCTGAGCACTGAGCCCCACCAACTGCTCCCTGTCTTGTGTAAAACTGCTGCTGCTTCTTCCTACCTGTGCCATGCCAGGGCAGAGCAGAGCTGCCAGCCCTGCTGCCTGCTGGTGCCCTTCTACTCCCAGTGCCAGCAGCTCCAAGCTTTTCACCCACAGGACAAGGACGCTGGCACTGTCCAGCCCTTGGAGCGGGGCGTGGAATTATGAATTCCCCACATATGTCCCCCACTGCAGACAGGACAGGCCACCAACACCACGGTGCCCTGGTGACCTTGGCCATCCTGCCACTGGCCATCCCAGCAGCACACGAGCAGCAGCCATGCAGGAGCAGCCATGCAGAGCAGAGCATGCAGCACCACGGGGCTCGGCCCGTGGGCCTTTACCTGCCACCGACGTCTCCTCGGGCCATGGCAGCATGGCAGGCAAGAAGGGGGGTGAGCAAAGACACAGCAGCACGTGCCTGGCTGAAGGGACTGGTGCCAGGCTGGCAGCACAGCCCAGGGGCCACCCTGAGCTCACCCACCTGGGCCCGGTGCTCCAGGGAAGATGAAGAAATCTCCCCCTGCATGGCAGCCACCCACTGCCCTCCTTCTGAGTCCCTCACTGAGCCTCCCACCCTACACACACAGCACCCCAGCTCTCAGGTGCCACAGCCACCCTGGGGACCCAGCTCAGCCCCACTGGGAGCCATGCTGGTCCTAGATGTGTTTTTTCCCCTCTCAGCACCCACCCAGGCAGGGGAGCACTGCTCTCCAGCCTCCCCACCCACCACAGGGAGCCCCATCACCCTCCAGGTGAGCCCCTGGGCTGCACCTTTTCCCCACCTGGCTCTCCACCAGCATGGCCATGTCCATGAACATGTCATGCAGCTCTCGGATGCTGTTCTCCAGTTTGATGATCTCACTGTGCCGCGTCTCGATCTCGTTCAGCGCCTGCTTGGTGATGTTGGAATCCATGATGATCTGCAGAGACAATAAGGCCACTGAGCACCATGCTCAGCCCCAGCTCCCATGCTGGGACAGGGGGCACCAAGAGAGGGACGAGCAGGAGCTACAGAGCCCCTCCAACCACCCCAAGGCAGTCTGCAGCAGGGTGCTGGGATCCAGAGTGCTCCAGCAGGTCCTCAGGCCAGCCCTGAGCCCCCAGGCCCCCTCCTACACGGGCTGTGCTCATTTCTTGCACCGAGGCCACTGTGGCAGCAGCCCAGCAGCCCATCCCCTGGCCTGGGGCAGTGCTTACCCCAGAGGAGAAGATGGCTGGGTTGCCGCTCTCCAGCATGTCCTCCAGCTCCTCGCTGGTGGTGGTCCTGCCAGCTGCAACCACACAACACAGGTCAGCCAAGAGCCCCCCGTCCCCACCACTGGGCTCTGCTGGCTCCAGGGTAATTCTCCCACCGGTGGAACAGAGCAAAGCTTTCAGCCCCAAGAGCATACAGGGCAGTTTGAGGGGCTGCCCTCTCACAGCCCTCATTTTAGCTGCCAGCTTGGCTGAGCTTACACAGGAACACCCACCTGTCCCTCCTGGACACACCAAACATTCCTGCAGAGCAGGGAGCAGTGTCAGAGTCCAGGACATCCCTCTGGCTGCCCTGGCTGTCTCCAGACCCTGGCAGGGATCTCAGAGACCTTGGCAAGAATTCAAAAACACCTGTGGCTTTGATTTTAGCCTGTGGAAAAAATTGCCAGCTTTGTATGAAGACTTACAAGCCACAAGGGTTTGAGTAGTGTGATATTTGAATTAACACAGGGTGAAAAAAGGGAATTTTAGAATATAGTTCTAAAAAGATGGAGGGATTTGGGCATGTCCTGGCCTTCTTTTTCTTCTTCTTGCCCTCCATGTCTTGCTGTGATGGTGACACTTTTCTATTGGTTTAAGGTAGATCCACAGTCTAACATAGATGGTAGGTATTGGCATGAAATTGTCAACATGGCACAGGTAGTTTTGAGTATATAATGTGGGAGCTGCCCAAGGCTCGAGGCAGATTGCCATGGCTTCCTTTCAGGATGGACCTCAGCAGCTCAGAGAAAGAATGTTATAGATAAGGAGAAATAAACAACCTTGAAAACGCAATCGGACTCATTCCAGACTCCTTTGGCTGTGGTGGGCTGGGAAACAGAACTTTTACACTCTTGGGGTCCCGACAAGCTGACCCTGACCTCAGGGACCAGCAGGCAGCAGCACCCACGGGGTCTGTGAAGGAGGAGGGATGGGGAAGAAGCCACAAGCAGGTGTGTTCTGGACAAACCCTGTCCCAGCCAGCCCAAGCCATGAGGATGCTGGGCTCAGCTGCACTGCCCAGGTTTTGCCCCTGTAGATGCTCCCCTGTGACCCTGCCTGCAGCCAGTGGTACTGAAAGGACAACAGCATCCTCCAGGATGAGTCCAGGACACCTCAGAGTGGGGGAAATGGGGCAGAGCAGAGCTCTCAGACACATGGGCAGAGGCTGGAGCTCTGTGTGAGGCTGGTCTGGACAACTACGACCCGGTAGTGACCCCAGAGCCCTGAGAAGCTGCAGTTTTGAGTCACAAGAACAACCTGAGGGGGTTCACAGAGGCACGTGAGGCCTGAGCTTTGCCACCTGTGCACTCACGGATTTCAGGATCAGTCAAGCTCCCCACCTTCTCCCGCTCCAAGAAGGGTCCTCAGAGGAGAAGGGTCCTCAGAGGAGAAGGGTCCCCAGCTCCAAGAAGGGTCCACAGCCCATTTCCAGACACCATGACATGTTTTAGAGTGACAGAACATCACTGCCACCAAGGATGACCCACACAACCCCGAAATGCCAGCTTTTCTTGCTGCTGGCTCCCCAGAGCATGCCAGGTGCTGTCCATGGAGAGCTGCTTGCTGCTTGCTCTGCCAAATGCCAGCCCTGGAGGCAGTCCTGAAGGGCCCCAGGAGATGCCACATCCCTCATGGGCTGGGATGGGATGTGGGATACACGTTCTCATCGTACCCTTCCTGCTGCCTCGCTGCCCTAATGCAGAGCACAGAGATGGCAAAAGCTGCATGGAGGTGAAGATGAGAGCAAAGGCACTGCATGGATTAACACCTGGGCAGGCAGTGCTGGCCTGGCCAAGGGCCACAGCTGCTCAGAAGAATTTGCTGTAAAGCTGAGCCAAAGCTTGGGGCATGGAGGCTGCATCTCACCCCCCACACCCAGTCCAGCACCTGCCAAACCATACAACCAACCTCCAGGAGTTCCCATTAAGGCCACTGCCTCCTAACTTCATGGTTTGGCCTCCTGGTGTGCCAGTAGCTCCTCCACAGCAGTAAAATCAGCTCAGAGTGTCCTGGGTACCTGCCTGATCTGCTCACTGTCCCACAGGGCCATGGCACAGCCAAAAATGGGAGTGAAAGGATGGAGCCACTGCAAGGTGGCACCAAGGGAGAAGAGCCTGGGGGAACACTCCTGCCCCGAAATTTGGTGAAACACTGGAGAATCCTGAGTATTGAACCTGGGCCTCCCCAGAGAGCCCCAGAGTATATTTGCCTCTTATTTGGCATCTCTAACAATTAAAGTTTCTTGGGGAGAAGCAGCTCTGCCAACAAGACGAGCCCAAAACACAGAGGAAGCTGGAGAAGCAAACTCAGCCCCAAGCTGGCAGGGAGAGAAGGGCAAGAGACAATGTCCAGGTCACTGCAGAGCCACTGGAAACTCTGGCACAGGTGGATGTGAAGCCACTGAGGAGACTTCAGGCACAGTCCTTGGGCCTGTAATGCCCAGCTGGGCAGACTGAGCACCCCAATGCCCCCAGGGGATGGGGCAAGAGCAACCCTGTCAGGGTGTGGGCTTCTGGTGCCACAGCTCAGTGCCACAGCCCAGCTGACACTGGCTGCCAGTTTGTCCAATTCTGCCTGCAGATGGTTTATAAATAGGGAAGGCAGCTCAGGGCTGAAGGAGTCCAACGTGCCATGGCCAGATCGGGGCTCAGCTGGGCTCCTCGGGCTGGCAGCATCCCCTGGGCTGGCAGCATCCCTCCTCCCAGCAGCAGGCACCTGCAGGGCACAGCTGGGGCTCACACTGAGGACAAGGCACCTTTCCAAGGCTGGGATCCTCTGCCTGGAGCTGGCTTTTGAGCTCTCATTAGACACAAATGCATACAATTCATGGAGAGATGGGTAATGCTGTCCTGTCCACCTGCTTGTGAGGTAACAAGGTATGAGAGACTGGCCCACTTGGCTGTCACCTGCTCAGACAGGTCTGGCACTGCCCAGGCTGGTGTCAGGATGAGAAGGACTCAGCTACAGAACCCTGCACACTTCCTGCCCTCAGAGCTGCTCCTGGTGGCAGTGTGATGCTGATGGTTGCACAGCACAACCTCTGGCACACACAGACACAGCAGTGCCTGCACAGGGAGAAGGGAACAGATCCTGAGAGGGCTGTGGGGAGCCCCAGGGGTGGCTACAGCCCGGGGCAGTGACTCTACATCACCTACCTGCAGAACCACATGTGGTGAGGATGGAGAAACCTGCTGGTGCTGGGGAGCCTGCTCAGAGCACCTGAGCAACTGAGGAGTTCCTGCTCTCATACTCTGAATACCTGAGTGATTTACTGCCTTTGCTGTCAGAGCTCCCAGCACTTTCCATCTCAGCAGGAAACAAGAGGATGTTGTGGAGATCTGTGCAGTCACCACATCCCAGCTGAGCTCTGTCCCAAAGAGCCTGTGCAGGAGCAGCTGGGACAGCCCAGGCCAAGCAGAGCCCCTGCCCAGGCAGCACTCCTGGTGAAAGATCCATAAGCTGTTCCTTTGGATGAGTCTTTTTGCCAGGAAATATCCTCCCCTGTCCTGATGGGGGAATGCAGCTCTGGCTGTGTCCCTCCCCAGCACAGCCCCAGCCCAGCTCTGCACCTCTTCTGCAGCAGTGAGAAATGCACTCATCCACACACTCCTCCACACACCCCCATCCTGAAGGGAACGAGGGTCCCTTGCTCTCAGGAACTGGGACACCTCCCCTACACCACACACTGCTCCATGGGGATTCCTGAGCAGCCCCTTCCCTCCCCCCCAGCTCTGCCAGGCACTGACAGCCTGGCAGGATGGAGAGAGCAGACACAAGAATAAGGATGGATCTTCAGGATTTAAGCAGAGCAGCAGAGCCCTCCCAAAATTCAGTAAGAAAAAACAAGAGGAAGGTTTCTTTCAGTTCTGCATCCAATCAAGGAGTCCTTCCAAACCTCCTCTCTCAGAGGGAGGCACAGGGATACCTTAAACTCCTGTTTACATGACAAGCCACTCCCCAGCTGTCACTGCAGGGTGATGCTGGCTGAGGGATGAGTCAGGCAGCTGGAGCAGTGACACATCCTGCTGTACAGCAAACTGGCAAGCTCTTGTTGAGCCTTGTGTCACTCAGCCCTGTGAGTATTAGACATCAGAAAGATCAATCTGAACTAAGATGAAGGCTTGCACACCTGTGTCTCCTTCCAGCCCTCCACAGAAATACCCACACCCCACAGCACCCAGATTCCCAGACTAATGAAGAACATTCCCACCAGGGACGACCAGGGACACCAGAGACTCACAGATCTCCTGTCATTATTCACAGTGAGTTGCTGGAGGAAAGAAAAACATTCATTTGGTTGTTAGGAAAAAAAAAGGACTAAATTCAGAGCCTTCCATCCTGAGCACAAACCCCACAACACGTCTGGAAGTCAGATTATTTGCAGAAATCACCTTTAATCTCTGCATGCCCTGGCTTCCCCCTTGATTATTCTCCTAATTACATGGTTCCTCTGCTGGTTGAAAACCCCTTTGCTCTAAACTATCCAGGTATCACTGACTGCCCAGAAGGACCATAAGGAGAGTGTTTCTATAGAGAGGCAGGACTGGACTGTTCCCAAGTGATGACTCAAGAGATCTCAGTGCCACAGCAGTGTCACCTGGGAGAGGTCTCACCTGAGGTCCACCCCTGACCACAACACAATGGCTGCTAAGAGCCATCAGTCCCGGGCCCAGAGAGGTGCCTGAGGCAGCACTGAGGCTCCTTCCTGCTCTTCCTGTGCCAGGGAGACCATCAGGAGAAGAGAGTGCTCCCATCTCAAGAATTCCCTTCTCTGTTCTCATGTTTAGCTAAGTTCATCCATGAAGAAGAGCGCCCTGAGGAAGGCCAAGTACACACAGGAATCAGGAATTCCCATGAGCTTCTTTGAATTAAAAATTAGCTGCAGACACAGAAGAAATCCTCTCCTTGTGATGGCTGTGCTCTCTCTGCAGCATTTTGGGATGCACGTTGCCACTGAAACTCAAGGCACCACCCCACGTCCATCTCCCACAGGAGGCTCCTGTGCATCCTGGTTTTCCCAGGATCTCTGCCCGGCTGTGGAGCAGCTGTGATGCATTGGGAGGCAGTGCAGGACGTGTCCCCATGGCAGGGTTACTCACTGATCTCCAGCTGCCTCTGGATCCTGCCCTTGCAGCGCTCCCGGTAGTCCGTCTGCGTGGCGTTGTACTCCGACATCACCTCCACGAACTTGCGGGACAGGGTGGAGTGCTGAGAGGGGAGAGAAGGGGACAGAGAGCTGAGGGCTCCCTCACGGGGAGAGCCCTGCCTCCCCTGCAGCAGGGAAGCACCTCCTGGCACCTCCAACCACCCCAAAAGCATTTCCAGCCCAACAGCCGCTCCAGAGAGCGTGACAGAGCACGAAGGAGGCAGCTGGCAGCAGGTGACACCTCCCCAGGGAAGTGGACCTGAGACATCCCTCATCCAGCCCTACCTAAGCACAGCTTCCAGCCCTGAGAAGATACCCTGGGAGGCTGGCAGCACCCTCCTTGCACTGCTTGTACCCTGGGAGGCTGGCAGCACCCTCCTTGCACTGCTTGTGCCTAGAAAGCCTAGAGCCCCGGCAGAGCCCTGGGCTGAGCCCTGCCTGGCACTGCTGTGCTGCTGGGACGTGCCAGACCCTGCACAAGCACAGCATGGACCCATGGGGATCACGCTGCAGTGC
Organism: Taeniopygia guttata; assembly: GCF_048771995.1. Lineage (NCBI taxonomy): Eukaryota > Metazoa > Chordata > Aves > Passeriformes > Estrildidae > Taeniopygia > Taeniopygia guttata. Next base: position 8,201,559 of record NC_133044.1, on the reverse strand, counting down.
TGGGAGCAACAGGACCCAGCCCTGCTCAAAGGCACAGTCACAGAATCATTTAGCTTGGAAAAGACCTCCAAGATTCCCATGTCCAACCTGTGACCGATCCCCACCTTGCCACCCAGCCCAGGGCACTGAGTGTCTCCTCCAGTTGTTCCTTCAGCACCTCCAGGGATGGGGATTCCATCCTTCCAATGTCTGACCACCCTTCCAGTGGGGAAATTCATCACCATGCCCACCCTGAACCCCCACTGGCACAACCTGAGGCTGTTTCCTCTTGCATGTCCCTTGTCCTTGGGAGCAGAGCCTGACCCCCACCTGGCTGTCCCCTCCTGCCAGGGAGTTGTAGAGAGTGAGAAAGTCCCCCCTGAGCCCCCTTTTCTCCAGGCAGAGCTCCCCCAGCTGCTCCTCATCCAACCTGTGCTCCAGACCCTTCTCCAGCTCCATTCCCAGCTCTGGACAGTGTCTGCACAGTGAGGGAATGTCAGACATGCCTGGCACCAGCAGCACTCAGGTGTGTTGGTGCAGGTGTTCCTACACTGGAGCAGCCAGCACAGCCCCAGCTCCAGGGCTGCTGCCACGGGCTCTGCAGCTATTCTGAGCCAGCAACAGCACAGTATTTATGGAGAGCCTCAGCTCATCTCCTCCCTCCTGCACCACAAACCTCACACCAACGCCCCTGGCAGCTCCAGCTCTCTCCTCTGCTCGAGAGGTGCTGGCCCAGAGCAAGGTCACAGCAGCTCCCGAGCAGCTCAGCTCAAAATCCAGCAACAACGCGACGTGCCGTCCCAGCCACTCTTCTGCTGCTCCAAAATTGGTTTTCCTAAAATCCACTTAATTCTCATTCAGCTGAAAACTATCAACATATGTTGATCTGGAGCCAAAAATAGCCTGGGTGCTGAGTGACACCCTTCCTGCTCACTAGCTCGCCATGCTACACCTCTTTTGCTTAAGAAATTACTTAACTCAGTGTTTATTTTCTCAGATTGTTATTTTATGTTCCTATGAGCATCCCACAATATGCATTTTATTTTTTAAGGAATATGGAGATGTGTGCAAAATCAGCTGGAAAAAAGCATTTTAAGTGGCTTTCTGATATTACAGAAATCTACCTGAAAATTCACAGCAAATAAAAAGCTTATCAAAATGTACCTTGTGACTGAACTCATTAAACAGAAAATATTAACTCAAGTTAGGAAAAGGATTTGTTTCACTCAGGTCTAGCACCTCTGCACTCCCCAAACATGGACAAAGCAGCCCAAACTGGATTTCCAAAGAGCTGATAAAAGCTCTGGGTATTCAGAGTGGGCTCTGACAGCCCCCAGAAAGCACATATTGAAACTGGGGTCCTTGCCCTTCATGTGATTAACAGGAAGGTATTTTTGAAGTGTTTATCCCATGGGGTAAACCACAAAATTTGTATTTATATATATAATATATACTTAGAAACATGGCAAATACTGTCTGAGAACCTTTGGGAAGTTGCATCATTGGCTGCATTTCTGGACTGGGGATGCCCTTGGGAACTGTGACCCCTGTACCTTGGTCTGCTGCAGGCAGGTCCAGATCTGATGAGACTCTTCTGGCTGGAGATGACCACAGCAAAGCCAGAACATAAGTCCATAATCCTAATCCTAGTTTACAACTCCTTAACAAGGGGGAATCAGCTCCTCATTCATTCTTTTACTCAGTGTTTAGCTAATGGCAAGTCCGTACAAACTGGAGAAGGCACAAAAACCTACAGAAACACCAAGCTTCAAGTACCAGGCATGTCTAAATCAGCTTTCCAGTCTGGCTGATCCCAAATCCCATAGAGAATGTGGGAAGGGAGGTGAGAGCAGGCCAGGCTGTGGGAACACACAACTGGAACTGGTCAGTGTCACTGCAGGAGGACAAAGGTGGGGGTGACCCCAGGTGGGGCACAGGACAAGCAAGGACAGGCTGAGAGCAGCAGGTCTGCTCAGCTTAGAGAGATCCTTTGGTTACAGTGACCCAGAGGGAGCAAAGAGAGAAGCTGGAGCAAAACTCCTCTTGGAAGTGCACAGGGGCAGGAAAAGAGATGAGGGACAAAGCTGGGACATGGAATTCCCATATTAAGGGGGGAAAAAATCTTCCTCAGAGTGGTCAAACACAGCACCAGGGCCCATGGTCTGTCTCCATCCCTCTGGATACTGGGGAGACAAACACCTGCAGCAGCTCAGAGTCAGGGAGCAGCCAGGTCAGAAGCCAAAGCTCCACAGTGGAGCAGTGTCACACTGCCCACCTCAGGCTCTGTGCCATGGCCAAGAGGTACTCCCCTGCACCCAGGGAAATGCTAAGAAATGCCCAGATTGCAAGAAAACTTCACAACTCCCAGACTGAGGGAGTTTGGGTTTTTCAGGCTGGAGAAGAGAAGGCTCTGGGGAGACCTTAAAGTCAATTCCAGTGCCTAAAGGGGCTCCAGGAGAGCTGGAGAGGGACTTTGGACAAGGGCCTGGAGTGACAGCACAAGAGGGAATGGCTTCCCACTGTCAGAGGACAGGGTTAGATGGGATATTGGGAAGAGATTCTTCCCCATAAAGGTGCTGAGGCCCTGGCACGGGTTGCCCAGAGCAGCTGTTGCTGGCCCAGCCCTGGAAGTGTCCAAGTCCAGGCTGGATGGGGCATGGAGCACCCTAGTCTAGCAGGAGGTGTCCCTGCCCTTGGCAGGGGGTGGGACTGGATCACCTTTGAAGGTTCCTTCCAACCCAAACCCCTCCATGGCTCTGTGGTGGAGCAGAGCCCTGAGCCCCACTCTCCCACATACCAGGATGACATCTGAACCACTGAATTAACACAGACCAAATCTAAACCCTGCTCAAACCCACAGCTCTGGGTTATGCAGCTCCCATTTGTGGGCACCTCGAGTTTCCCCAGACACTGCTGAAGCAAAGCCTTGTCCTGAGAAACAAGGGCACAGCACAGCCAGCACCACTGACTGCCACTGGCACCTGCACCTGGGATGAGATCAGCTCCTGAGGGACTTGGCACAGAGGGCAGAGCAGAACCCCTCGGGGGCTCTCAGCACTGCTGTCAGCACACAAGTGTCTCCAGAGTGGGAAGGTGTTGGAGTCCAGCACATCCCTCTGGCTGCCCTGGCTGTCTCCAGACCCTAGAGGGGTCTCAGAGACCCTGGCAAGAAGTCAAAAACATCTGTGGCTTCAATTTTAGCCCATGGAAAGCTGCCAGCTCTGCATGAGGAATTGCAAGATGCACGGGTTTGAGTAGTGTGATATTTGAACTAACACAGGGTAGAAAAAATAGAATTTTGGGATCTTTGGAATGGGGTTCAAGGGGGTACAAGATGGAGGAATCTGGGCGTGTCTTGGCCCTCTTTCCTTTCTTCTTGCCCTCCATGTCTCGCTGTGATGGTGACACTTTTCTACTGGCTTAAGGTAGGGACACACTGTCCAGCATAAATATTAGGCATTAGTAATAATTGGTAAACACAGTATACCTAACTTTTGATATAAAAGGTAAACACTGCCTGAGAGGGCACGCAGAATGTTATGGCCTCCTTGCTAGCCAGAGCTCAGCAGGTCAGAGAGAAAATATTATAGATGAGAAGAAATAAACAACCTTGACAAAGCACAATTGGAAGCATTGCAAGACTCCTCACTTGTCTGTGTTCAGGCTAGGGAAGCAAAGACTCTTTTTGGATCTCTCTTGGGGTCACCCTGACCTTCAGAACCCCGAGAGAGAAATCCACAGGAAGGGAAGGTTTTCCTTGGATGGGATCTGCTGACAGCCTGACACTGCCCAGCTGCAACAGAGCTCTGTCCACTCTGGATCCCTTCTGGAAGGAACAGAAGAGCTGCTCTGCATCAGAACCTGCTTCTCTCCTGATGCTGCACCATGTTTGGCTCTGCCATGTCCCAACAATTCCAACATTCCCAAAAATTCCTGCCTGCCCTAGGGACAGCATCTCCCTGCTGGAGCAGGGCTGGAGGGCGCTGGGGTTCAGCTGGGAGCTGCATCTGCAGAGCTGCTCCACTGCCATCGCTGCCATGCTGATCTGCCACCAACTGTGGATGGGAGAACAGGCTCCCTGAGTGAGGAGGAGATAAACTACAGCAGCCAAAACTCCCCCAGCACACTGCAGAGCAGGCAGATATCAGAGCTTTTTGTGTGTGCATAACCCCCTGTGAGAGCCACAGAGCTACATCTGGATCCCAGCCCCGGTGATAAAGAGCAGCACCAGCTGCTCCTGCTGCCTTTATCCCTTTAATGGTTTGCTAAAACACATTCTTGGGTGCAGAACAAGGCTCTGAGATGCTTTGTCTTCACCCACATCCCCCAGTAGAGAGGACACAGCTCTGCAGTGATGCAAGGACAGACTCCAGGCTGGAGCAATGGCTGCATCCCACCGGGGGCTCTCTTTCCAAAGCATCACCAGAAAGCAAAAACTACACACCAGCTCTGCATGGCTGGGCACGAGGACAGAGCTCCACAAAGAGAAATCCACTCCACAGCCAAGCACAGGCCTCCTCTCCCAGCACTTCTGGGACCCCTCAGCTGCCACTTCCCACTCTCCCCTCCTGGTGCAGGGGCTCACCTGAGTTTTCCTTATCCGCAGGTCAGCCGATGACCTGTTCAGTCCTTCCTCTTGTTCGATGCTCTGCTCAATGCCTGCTCAGGGCAGAAGGACACTTTAGTTTGTGCTGTTTGGAGAACAACAACAGCATCATTAAGGTTGTAAAAGACCTCCAAGATCATCAAATCCAATTTTCCACCCATTACTTCAAGCCCATTAAAGCACACTGCCAAATGCCACGTGTACTCACTTTTTGAACACTTCCAGGAATGGTGACTCCACCATCCAGAGCACCTCTTCCAGTGTTAACCAAAGGAAAGGGATTGCTTGGCAAAGGGACTGGGAAAGACTGGATCAAGGAGAAGCTGGTATTGGGCACTTCCCAAATCCTAGCTCCACCATTCAACCTGGCAGCAAAGCCCTGTTGCATGACTGCAAAGCACCTGGTGCCTGGCCACTGGCTGGGATTTGGGGCTGAAAGGGCAGCACTGTCACCCCCAGGCTGGTGAGCCAGGATTTCCACATAAAATCAATGTGATTGCTTAGGTCTGATTGCCAGTGTTCAAACAAATTGGAGAGCTGTTTCCACCAGAGAGGCAGGAGGAGAAAACCCAGAGCTGAAGTGTCTCTGCAAAATCCCAAACCTCAAGACTCCTCCAGGGAACCTAAAAATAGCAGTTCCTCCAGCTGGACTGGCACAGGAGTACCCACCATGCTGGCATGAGTGCCCTGCACCGTGCTGAGCACCAAGGAGCAGCACAGGGATCTGCCCCTTTAATTAGGAAGATAATTGACATGAAGCCCTCACTGCCCAAAGCCTGTGAGCCGTGGCAGGGAGGAGCTCTGCCAGCTTGGGGCAGCAGGGGTGGCACAGAGCAGGACCATGCAGTCCTGCCCCATTCCTGGAAGTGTCCAAGGCCAGGTTAGACAAGGTTTGCAGCAACCTGGTGCAGTGGGAGGTGTCCCTGCCCATGGCAGGGAGTGAAATGAGATTACCTTTAAGGCCTCTTCCAACTCAAACCATCCCATCATTCCAGGATTCTCTGAAAGCTGCTCCTCAAGGCCAGCTCAGGACATACTAATTCAAAGACTTAATTGCAGGGGCTTATAAAACTTGGAAGAAAGCTCCCATCAGCAGACTGGCCAGTGTGCAGAGACACATCTCCACATAAACCAGCCATGTGAGCTGGTGGCACCCCCAGAGTCTGGCTGAAGACCCCATTTCCAACACGGATGTCCCACAGCTCTCAGAGCCCAGCACTTTCCATCCTGGAGCAGGTCCCTCAAGCCAGCACAGGGCAGGTTCCTCCTGCAGCAGGGCTCACCCTGCAGCAGGGCTCAGTGTATTTCATCAGTGACTGGCCTTCCTTCACACTCGTCACAGAGCACTCCCCATTCCTATGGAATGCTATTGGCAAACACTGGGCATTTCTGATAACGACTAAAATCACATTTTCCCAAGAAGCCAGTAATTAGAATTAGCTCTTGCATGAGTAATGTCTGGCCTGAAGAAGTCAGTTTGTTGTCAGCAGATGTTGTTTTTGATCAGTCCTGACTGTTTTCTGTCATTGATCATGCTGGCCATGAGGCAATTTGGGACAAAGCACAAGGACTAGTCATCTGCTGCTCCAGGTAAATATGATACCAGAGAGGCTTTTCTGGAAGCAGGAAACAGGAGCCTGTCCTGCAATCCTTCAGGCTTTCAAAGGCCCTTACAAAACACTGAACAAAACACTTATGGAAAAGGATTTTTGTTTTTTTAAGGCCAAACCCTATCACCAGGGATCACAGTGTGTCCAGGGCTATAGGAATGGATCCCTTGGACTGTGAATAGATAAGATGGCCCCTGGCTCTCCTTCCTGGCTCTAGTTGAGATCATGTGTCAGGAGGACAAAGGGAGCATGGGAAAAACAGAGGAACAGGTCTCCTGGCCCACACATGGGACATGGCCACACCAGTGGAGACCTAATGAAGGGCTCCAGGCACATCTGAAACCTCATGACTGCGAGACTTCCACAAAACCCTGGGAGTAGTGAGGACACTGCCACCTTGGGGGAAGCACCAGCTCCTCTCCTACCCTTCAGACACAGCCAGGTGTCTGCACCAATGCCAACCAAATCCCAGACTGATGTCCAAGACCACCACAGGCAAAACGAGGTGCCAGGGGTGAGCTGCCTCCTGTTTCAAGATGCTGCCATCCTCTCGGACTCCCTCAGTCCCCTGGGGTCCAGTCTTGGAATTCTGGGTTGTCTGAGTGCTCCAGCACAACCCTGACCATCAGTGGGTTGACAGCCACCTTGTTCTCACACCTCAGACACTGACTGACTCTTCCAATAGTGGAAACTGAAGGTCACATCCTGCACCACATCCCACAGCAGCACTCGTTCACTCACCCAGACCTGAAGAGAACCTTTGGCCAAGCTGGGGGTTTGCCCAGTGTCCACCCCCTGGCCCACCAGCTGCTCCTGGCCCCATTCCCTCAATTCCATTCTGGGAACAGGACACAGGGGTGCAAATTCACAAATCTGGAGGGTACAGCAGAGAGGGAAGGTGATGCTCATCCCTGGCAGTATTTCAAGCCTGGGACAAGAGTGCTCCAGGATAGCCCCACCACAGGCCAACACTCACTCTTTAGCTTGGAGCGCACTTTGTTCGCCGTCTTCTTTATGTCAGACATCAGCTCCTCCAGCTCCTCTTTCGTTTCTGGGGAGAGAGGAAAGAGCAAAAATGGATGTGCTGCAAACACCACTGAAATCTGCTGCCCTGCAGAGTGTAGAGAACAGAGCTGCGAACACTTCAACCCCCTAACTGGAAGGATTTCCAACCCCTGACTGAAAACACTCCCAATTCCCAGACCAGGAGTGCTCCCACATCCAGACAGGGAACACTTCCACCCCCAGACTGGGAGCACTCCCACAGTCCAGACTGGAACCACTACCACCACCCCATGATCCTTGCTGGACTCTCCCCACATTCCTGACACCTCCAGCTGCTCCCAGCTCTGGGGCCCTAACACAGCTGTTAAATTGAATAAGAATGAGGTCAGGTTAGACATGGGGAGGAAATATCAAACCATGAGGTTGGTGAGGCCCTGGCACAGCTTGCCCAGAGCAGCTGTGGCTGTCCCATCCCAGGAAGAGCCCAAGGTCAGGCTGGATGGGGCTTGGAGTAACCTGGGACAGTGGAAGGTGTCCCTGCCCATGGCAGGGGGTGGAACCTTCCAAATTCCCTTCAAACCCAAACCATCCTGTGGCTCTGTGATCACATACAGGTTCCTCTCTCAGAAACCAGCATGTCCTGAAAGAAGTCAGGATTTTCAGATGTGTCCCTCACCAATCTGTGCTTCAGGAACTGCCAGAGCCCCTGTGCACAGCAGCAGGGCTGGAGCAGGGGCACAGAGAGCTGGGACCCAACTGTGGTTTGCCACTGCAGCTCTCCCTGCTGCCACACCAACGCTCCTCTTGATTTTGATGAGATCAAGACATTATTAAATAAAACCTTGTTGAATAGAGCTGAGGCATATTGACTGACTCATGTCAATGGTTCTGATGCCAGCTGCCAGTCACAGGCATAATTAGAAAATCCTGATGATGGGAATGTTTTGGGGGAAGGTCCTATTGCTCTGGAGGCTGTACAAATTCCCATCCCTGAGCTACAAGCTTCAGCACTATTGGGAAAAGGAGAGAAGGAACACATCTGTGAAGTCCTTCACCCCAGGATATTTGCTGGAGAATGGGCACAAATGCAGTGGAAGGAATAGGACATTTTCAGTTTAAGTTCTTATTTAAGCGACTAATTTTTTTTCCCCATTCTTAAAAAAAAACCTTGTAATAATAAGAAACAAAGAAATAATAACAAAAATGTAATATGAAAAAATTTCTTGAAAGAATTTGCAATAATAGGAAAACAATAAAAATAAGAAACTGTTATAATAAGAAATTAATAATTACAATAATAAGGAATTAATAAATATTTCTTAATAAAGAAATAAAACAGCCTGGGCTGAGTAACTCCACGCAGCCATCCAGGATGGGTAGGCAGACAGGGACCAGGAGTACTGGAGCCAACAGGCTGCCATGGACACAGGGATGGGCTGGGAGCTGGGACTGTTCACCTGGAAAGAGGAAAGCCAAGGGAGCTCCTACTGTGGTCTGAGACCACCGTGCAGGAGGGTGGAGAGAAGCTGGGGCCAGGTGTCCTGCTGCTCCTTGGAGGTGACATTCAGCTTCCTACTGAAGCTTGGAGGTGCACAGGAAGAGGACAAGCAGTGCTTGACCAAGCTGGGACAAGCAAAATGCAAATTAGATATTAAGAAGAAAAGGATCCATGATGGTGGTCAAATACCAGATGCAGAGAGGCTGTGGGATGTCTGTCCTTATGGACATTCAGCACAAGGCTGGGTGGAAGGCTGAGCACTGGACCTACTGGAGGGGACTGGCCAAGGACCTCCAAGGTCCCTTCCCACCCATACCCACCTTCAATTCTATTGAACAATTTCACATAACTCACTGCCATGTACTTCCCTTCTCCCTGTCAGCTCGGGCTGAGGGATCCCCCTCTCTATTCTGCTCTTGAGGGACCTCAGCTGCAGACCTGCTTCCAGCTCTGGAGACCCCAGCCTGGGAAGGATGTGGAGCTACTGGAGCAAGTGCAGAGGAGGCCACAGAGATGCTCCAAGGGCTGGAGCCCCTCTGCTCTGGATGGGAGAGCTGGAGGTGCTCCCCTGGAGAGGAGAAGGCTCTGGGTAGACCTCAGAGCCCCTTGCAGGGCCTGAAGGGGCTCCAGGAGAGCTGGAGAGGGACTGGGGACAAGGGATGGAGGGACAGGACACAGAGAATGGCTTCCACTGCCAGAGGGCAGGGATGGATGGAAGATTGGGAAGAGATTGCTCCCTGTAAGGGTGGTGAGACTCTGGCGCAGGTGCCCAGAGCAGCTGTGGCTGCCCCATCCCTGGAAGTGTCCAAGGCCAGGCTGGACAGGGCTTGACCAACCTGGTCTAGTGGAAGGTGTCCCTGCCCATGGTGGGGGGATGAGATGGGATGGGATGGGATGGGATGGGATGAGATGGGATGGGATATGTCGGAATCTGTGGGTATTGGTGATTCCAAGATTGTAGAAAGTCTCTGTCTGTCAGCCCCGCTGCCAAAGAAGAAGCCATAATTGGTCTGTGCTGTTTCAAGGTTGTTTATTCTGTTTATCTCTAACATGTTCTGCTGCCCTGCTGCAGCTCTGTCCTGCAGGGCAGCGTGTGGGGCTCTGCCCTCAGTGGGATGTTACAAACATTAAATACCACAAACTACCTGTGCTGGATTTACAATAACGTGCCAATATCTGTCACCTACGTTGGACAGTGTGTCCCCAGCCTAAACCAACAGAAAAATGCCAACACCACAGTGAAACATGGAGGGCATGAAGAAGGAGAAAAAGGACAAGACACACCCAATTCCTCCATCTTGTCCCCTCTGAACCCCTAATCTAGAAACTTAAAATTTTACTTTTGCACCCATGCCACACTTAATTATTACTCTTATCAAACACTCAGAGATTGTAACTCATCCTGTAAGATGGAAAACTCTTTTCCATGGACAGAGATCACAGCCAGTGTCTCTGGGGGCTCTGTCCAGGGGGGTTCCTGACCCCTGCCAGGGTCCCAGACCTGCCAGGGCAGCCAGAGGGAAGCCCTGGATTCCCACAGGGATATGAGATGGTTTTTAAGGCCCATTATGACTGTGTGACACACTGCCATGAAGCTGCTGCTGCTGACACACAGGACCAGTGCTGAGCACGGGCCCATGCTGGCCACTCAGGGAGCCAGCAGGGGCCACAAGGCCACCCTGATGGAAGGAGGGGACGGGGAACGGGGCTGGATGCCTTCCCTCAAAATATTTCCAACTGAGCAGCATGAAGAACACTCCTTCTGGCTTGATTTGAGTCACAGGCCGTGTGAGGATTACTTGGCGGCCTGGCAGGCACAGGCTGCCCAGACAATTATTTTCACATCCACGCTGTCTGTTTAAGTGACTCACTCAGATCTATTTAACCATTCCCAGAGAGTGACATACAGCCACAGGAAGCTGAAGTACCACAACACTGCCGTGCTATGGCCACATCCCCTCATGCCAGGGGGGCACTGAGGGGGCAGATGGGATGTTTCAGAGGATGAGTCGAGCTCCCCACATCCCACAGCTCACCCAGGATGTCTGCTCCATTCCCACTGAGCACAGAGAGAGCAGAGATGTCCATCCCCATGGCTACATCTCCCAGTCTCTGCTGGGAGAGAGGAATCTTTGGTTCAAGGTTGAGTCTTATAGCTCTGAAAAGCCACAGGGCCTGATGTGACCTGCCTGGGAGGGAACCCAGGTAGTACAGGGAGCAGGCAGGGGTGCAGGCAGGAGCAGGAAGGCAAAAGCAGACAGGAGCAGGCAGGCACAGACCTCCACCCTTCACAGGAACTGTCACTATATCTTTCTGGACATCATGGTGACAGTGACTCTGCTTAGGTGCTCAGCCCTTGACTCTTTGCTGGGACTAAGAAACTTCACCTTGGCAACCTTCAAGTCTTTACTGACAATAACCAACCAAAATCATCAAGAAAAGTGCAATTCTGAGCTAATTCCCAGCTGAGTTACCTGGCAAAGCTGGAAGGATCTTTTGGCAAAGATTTAGCTCTTTCAATAAAAAATGACAAAAGGTCCTGGGAACAGTTCTCTGAAGCAAATTAAAAAAAAAAAAAAAATTCTTGTTTGTCTAGGAACTTTCATTTATGGAATGCTGGGTATTTTTTAAAGGTAGCACAGACCTGAAAGCCCCACGAGGATCATCTGGTCTCTGGGAGCAAATAATAAGGAATCCTTCTTAGGAACTTTAAGGAGTTGGCAGAAACATCTTCCACAGTGTTTCATGGCCTCAAAGCAACACAAATGAAATCTGTTTTATAAGGTACTAGTGATGAGATTGGCTAGAAAGGGCCTGAACCTGGGTCAGGGCAATCCCAGTACCAGCGCAGACTGGGAGATGGATGGAGGGATAATGGATGGATGCATGGATGGATGGATGGATGGAGAGCAGCTCTGTGGAGAAGGGACTTTCTAGCTGAAGTCCCATTTGCCAAAAGAGATTTGGGACATCAGTGACCTCTGTGCAGTCCTTCAGTTCCCAAAGGCTGACATCTATTCTTGGAAACAGAGCTCAGAGTTTCACATTGCAACTTATTGATTCAAGCTGTGGAAAACAAGAACAAGAACAGCAGATGCTGACTCAACCCTTTCCTAATTTTCTAGAATTTTTTTCAACTCTGTGTTGACTAACACAACAATTTGCAGCAGGTATGACAGAATGGGGGAAAGGCAGAGGGAGACAGGAGAGAACTGCTGAAGCCCTGCTCCAAGCAGAGCCAGGCCTGTCCCATCCATGCAGGAGCACCACAAGGAGCTTCAGCTGCCTGCCAAGCTGCAGAAACAGGAGATGGCAAGGCCATCCACCTGCCTTTACCAGGAGCAGGGCATGGGAGATAACCAGTACTGCCAGGAAGGACCAGAAGCCCTGGGATTTTTAACTTCCTGCATGCCAGGAACAAATCCTGTGCAAGGTGCAGCAAGGAGAGACACTGCCAAGGCTGAAGGTCAGTGCAAAATGTCCAGGCTTTTACACAGGAGCAGAACAGAGACGATGCACAGAAGGGTCTGAAAAGCTTGTGGGATGAAAGGTACACCCTGAAACACTCCTCATTCATCCACCTGGCTTTGTTCTGGCATGATCCAGAAGAGATTAAATTGTAGCTTTTGACTTTTTACATCATTAAAAAGGAAGCAGGTGAGATCACAGAATCCTAGAGTCACAGGGTTGGAAAACACCTTGAAGATCATTCCAACACCCTGCCATGGGCAGGGACACCTTCAGCTAGGCCAGGTTGCTCCAAACCCTGTCCAACCTGGTTTTGGACACTTCCAGGGAGGGGACATTTAACTGAGTTCCTATAACATATTCATAGGAAATCAAAAGCTGGCCCCATCAGTGAAATTGCATTTGTATAACAGCATTTGATAGCAGTGGTGATGGATCCTGTTTCCCAAACTCTGGACTCTCAGCATGATCCCCACAGGCTGCCAGGCCAGTCCAGTCACTGAGAGGGACAGTCTGAGGCCACGGGCTGCACACTGGGGGCTTCCCACCAATAACTGGGCTTGTAACACCAGAGTGGCCATGGCCATCCTCCTGTATCAAGCCCAGCTCAGCCCTTCCACAGCCTCCTGCTGAGACAGCTATCCTGACATCCTGAACACCTTCAGGATGTTCTCATTCTGTGGCCATCTCCCTCTGACTGTTCTGCTGCTCCAAACTGGCCTCAGAGCTGGAAAGTTCCCACAGGATGCCAATCTCAGGATGAAAGGAGAACTGTGCTATGTGTTAACCACAGAGTCACTGAATCATCAAGGTTGAGAAAGACATTCAAGATCATCAAGACCAACCTTTGACCAAATGGTTTTACCATGCCCACTAAACCACAGCACCACACATCCAGTTGCTCACTGAACACCTCCAGGGATGGTGACTCCACCACAGTTCTGTGATAAGATTTAACTCTTTCAGTGAAGATTTTTTTCCTAATATCCAATCTAAACCTCTCCTGGCACAACTTGAGGCTGTTTCCTCTTGCCTTATCCCTTGTTCCCTGGGAGCTGAGCTTGACCCCCACCTGGCTGCACCCTCCTGTCAGGGAGTTGTGGGGAGTGAGAAGGTCCTCCCTGAGCCTCCTTTTCTCCAGACAGAGCTCCCTCAGCTGTTCCTGGTGCTCCAGATCTTTCCCCAGCTCCATTCCCTTCTCTGGACACGCTGCAGCCCCTCGATGTCTTTGCTGCAGTGAGAGGCCCAGAACTGCACACAGGATTAGTGCCCAGCACAGATGGATGGTGCCTGCCCTGGTACCAACACTGCTGGTACCAACAGCTTCTTCTTGCTGGCTGTTTATAACTCCTCAACAGCTCAAATGAGGGAAACACAATGCTCACACCAAAGGACCTTGGTTTGGTGACAGCCCCGTGCAAGGGTGGCAGAGCAGAGCCAGTGCAGTGCCTTCCTCTGGTTTCTGTTTTCAGAAAAAGCTGGATCTCATTTTTTTCCCCAATTAACACTAAAACACCAGTTTGTAAACAGTGAGGGATGAAGGAGTGTCATGTGTAAATTATACAATTCATGCCTGTACACTGACATGAACTTGAACCCAACTCCTGTAACAACGTGGCTCCCAAAATCGGCTGCCCGTGCTGCCTGCAGAGAGCTCATGGAGCCTCCTGCCTCAGGCTCAGCAGCAAACCCCGACCCACAGCTCATCTCCTGCATCCTCAGCAACATCATCAGCTGCTTTCCAACTTCCAGCAGGAAACAGCTCAGAGCAGGGGGGGTGGGGAGATTTTTTTAATTAAAAGCAGGCAACAGATCTGATGGAAGCCCTGATGGAAGCACAGGATCCAGCAAGAGCTGTGGGGGAGAGGGCAGGTGTCTGCACCCCTGGGACTCACCCCACCTTCATGAGGGGCACCCAATTAAGACAGCAAAATTCATGGAAGAAAAGGGCTGTGGATGGCTGCTCCCACCTGCTGCATCTGTCAGAGCTTCTCAGCCCTGCAGCATCATCCCCAAAGTTGCTCTCCTGGAGCAATTAGCTGGCTGATGAGCAAACACTACTTCCCTGTCCATGGCTGCCTTCTGTCTTCCCTGTGGCTCTCCTCCAAGCCCTTCCATTCATCCTGTCAGCTCCAGGGCAGCACTGGAGAAACCAGTCCCTCCACTGCCTGCTCCCATTCTGCCTGGAGCCACACACAAACCTTGGCAACTCCAGGATGGACACAGGGCACTTGAGCTGGAGCTCCCATGGACCAAAGCTGCCCCAGCCCTCCCACAGACCCTGAGGGCACAGGTACCAACTAAAGCTCCTCAGCTCTATTTTTACAAAACTGACTGCAGTAATTGTCTTACCTTCTTTAGTTCTCCTGATCAAATTCCACTTTGAATACTCCATTATTTTACTTTGAAGCAAGGGCAGTTTAATCAGTCAATAATTACTCAGCTCATTCCCTCTCTCTTTAGAATCGATGCTCTTCTACCTCCCAAACTCCCAGTGCCCACTAGGTTTGCCAGAAAATATTGGAAATCAACACTAATGGCAAAGGCACCATCTTACTCAGCTCCTGGAAAAGTTCCCAATCAATACCTTCAGGCAGACTGAATCCAGCAGTGTCTATTTTTGGTATCAACTGTTTAGCAACAAACTGATTTACTGCTGGAATGCTGGAATTTAATCAGCATGAGATACACCATGTATTTCCCAAAAAAAGGGAAGTGTTTCCCATATGTTTGTGTTCTTTCTGCATTATTCTCCCATTTTCCTTTACTAATGCACCAAAATGGATGAGAGGTTCTGCTCTTCTTTAAGCATCTAAAGAAAACTTCAGCTTGTCCTTCAGGTCACTGCTAGGTGGGTTTTCTGGCTCCCTGTGACTCCCAGCTCCAGTTTCTGTGACACTGGGAGAAGGTGGGAAAATATTCTCCTCCTCACCACACATGGGAGAACACAGGCCAATGTAAATCCATGGCAAGTGAAACTCCAAGAGTAGGAGGTACAAAGAAGTGGTAAGAAACACTGAGGTATGCAGGGAGGATAAAGTGCTTTAAATTCATTCTGTGAGCACTTGATATCAAGGAGCAAGGCAGGACCATCCAGATGATTGAGTATCCCTGCTACTGGGACCTGCCCTCAAAGGGTTTTTTCCCCAGGCTGTGACAAAAAGATTTCACACTTCATCCAAACAAATCTTTCTTCCAGGTCTGAGGAACACAAGCTAGGCTGAATTTGGGATCACAGACAGTAATTGCAATTCTGTAGGGTTTTAACAGGTCTCGTAAACAGAGATGTCTGGAGCAATTAAATAACTCCTTTTTGTCCCAAGCTTTAATCACAGGATCATGGACTCACAGGGTGGTTTGTTTTGGAAGTGACCTTCAAAGATCATCCAGTACAACCCTCTGCCATGGGAAAGGACATTTTCCACTAGACCAGGTTGCTCCAAGCCTGGTCCAATACAGCCTTAAACACTTCCAGGTTGGATGGGGCAACCACAGCTTCTCTGGACAATCTGTGCCAGCCCCTCTTAATCTGACATTTTCCCTCATGTCCAATCTGATTCCACCCTCCGTTCAACACCATTGCCCTGTGCTGGGACCCCAGAGCTGGAGGCAGCTCCAGGGGGTCTCAGAGCAGAGGGGGAACATCCCCTCCCTCCCCTGCTGCCCACAGTGCTGAGGGTGAGCCCAGGAGACATTTGGCTTCCTGGGATGCCAGTGCCTGTGGCTAGGTCAAGTCCCATTTGTGCCTCCCCTCAATCCTCCAATCCTTTTCTGCACTGATCCATCCATCCATCCATCATCTATCATCCATCCATCCATCCATCCATCCATCCATCCATCCATCCATCCATCATCTATCATCCATCCATCCATCCATCCATCCATCCATCCATCATCTATCCATCCATCCATCCATCCATCCATCCATCCATCCATCCATCCATCATCCATCCATCCATCATCCATCCATCCATCATCCATCATCCATCCATCCATCCATCATCCATCCATCATCCATCATCCATCATCCATCCATCCATCCATCCATCCAATCATCCATCCATCATCCATCCATCATCCATCCATCCATCATCCATCCATACATCCATCATCCATCCATCCATTATCCATCCATCCATCATCCATCATCCATCCATCCATCCATTATCCATCCATCCATCATCCATCATCCATCCATCCATCCATTATCCATCCATCCATCCATCCATCATCCATCCATCCATCCATTATCCATCCATCCATCCATCCATCATCCATCCATCATCCATCCATCCATCCATCCATCCATCCATCCATCCATCCATCATCCATCATCCATCCATCCCTCCATCTATCCATCATCCATCCATCCATCCATCATCCATCATCCATCCATCCATCATCCATCCATCCATCCATCCATCCATCCATCCATCCATCCATCCATCATCCATCATCCATCCATACATCCATCCATACATCCCATCTCTATCTATCCCCTAGACTTTGGTGGCACCAGGGATTGTCCTGATCCAGGTCCATGATGTTGCCCAGCCTGGCTGAACCTCCTGGAGTTCCTGTGGATCCACTGCTCCAGGCCTGATGGAGGGACTCAGGAGGGAGGAAAGTCCTTCACCCCTGCACAAGGTGACACTCAGTGAGCTCATTTGGACAGAGAGACACGGGGCTTTGTGCAGAAAGGCAGCCAGCTGGGGAATTGTGGAAAGGTTATTTTTAGAGTTGCACATTTCCATGATAAAGAGCAAGTATTACCTCTGGCTGAAAACTTTTTATAGCACTGGCAGAAAAAACTGACCAGAAGGAGTCCCACCTCCCAGAGCTTCAGCTGGGAGCACACTTGAGATGCTGCAGTTGGTACCCAAGGCAGTAAGTGTGAAATAAAAACTGAAAATGCACCCACAAAGAATGCAGACACCTGAACCTTCCAAACCCAGATTTTTTTTCTCCTTAAAAAAAAAAAAAGCATTATTAATATTTTTAAACACTGACTGAAGTGCAGGGAACTGTGTTATTTCATTCAAATTGTCAGGTCCCAGTAAGGACAACACACAGGCGGGTTACAGTAGCTAGAAAAGGCTTTAAGGACATCCTGCAGCCACTGTCACCTGCAGCCATCATCCCTGCACAGTGGCTGTCTGGCAGCTTCTTCAGACTCTGTTAACTCAAGGAAATGGGATAGCCCAAAATTCCAAGTTGGAAGGAAGGTATAACCCACTGGTTGTCCTGTAAATTTGAGAGATCCAAATGGCTCGTTCTCAGGGAAAGGTCAAAAAGGAGAAAAAAACTCCACCTCACAGCGCTGGGTACTTGTTCAAGGATCTTTTCATATAGCCATGGACTTGCAGGGTGGTTTGGATTAGAAGGGACCTTAAATCTCATCTCATTGCAATCCTCTGCCATGGGCAGGGACACCTTCCCCTGTTTCAGGTTGCTCTAAGCCCCTTCCGACTTGGCCTTGAGCATTTCCAAAGATGGGGAAGCACAGCCGCTGTGGGCAACTTGTGTCAGGGCCTCACCACCCTCATGGTACAACATTTCCTCCTTATCTTCAGCCCAAAATGTTTTGCAGGCGACGACAGCAGCAAGGCAGGGTTTGATCCATCCATCCCCACGTGCACACAC